>NC_139787.1:3593332-4193332 GCF_965231275.1 Zosterops lateralis
AGCAGCTCTGAGCCCGGGCTGGTCCGGGCCCACCCCATGAGAGCGAGGGGTGGAGGGGGGAGGCATCCACCAGCCTGGCTCCTGAGATCCTGGCCGCCATTCCTGAGCCTTCCCCCATCGGCGCGGCTTTGAAATCCAACATGAAATCCAACATGAAATCCAACAGCCCTGCAGCTACAGCAGCCACCCCCCAGCAGAGATTACATGACCATCTACAGGCCTGGGTGAGGTGTTACCTCTTTCCTTACACAGATGAAATTTACAAAGCACTAACCCTTCTCTGAGTGGGAGAAAAGTTACAGTGGCAGACATGCAAACACACAGTATGAAGATACCAGGGTCAGTGAAAGACAAGTTACATCCTAAGTCATGAGGAGATGAAGATCCCTTGGTATTTGGGCTGAAAGTCTTTTGTGAGCCGTGGTAACAGAGTGTAATGTGCTAGAATATTCCTTTAACTGTGGAACAAATATGGATTTTGTGGAGATGACGAGAGTGTTTAAATTGTAGAGATAAACAAAGGCATTTGGGATGGACTAAGTGCGTATTGATATTATGAGAAGCTGTGATCGTGTGTGTCTTGGGTTGGGAAGTCGGGTATCTGCCAGGGCAAGGTGGAGTTTCCCTTGGAATGGAGAATGTAAACCACCCCCCCATTTCTCTAATTATAACTTTGCAGTTAGAGGCTTTCAGGCAAAGATTTGGGGATAGAAATCACAGTTCTTTTCCTGTCTGTATAACAAAGTGAGGCATTGATTTAGAAGAATTAACGACTGTAGTCAAAATAGATAGTGCTGAGATAATGTAGCTAGGACTTCCCTTTTGCTAACAGAAGCCAGACTGAAGGAACTGATAATCCTTGGAAGGAACTGATGAATCAGAGGAGCTGTCAAACTAAGTTTCTGCATCCTGAATAATCAATAGACCCCATGAACACAATACAATCATAAATCAAACAGTCCTGGGAAAAACAGGATTTAGCTGTCACAAACACTAAAGGCTAAAAAGTCAGAGCTGAGGAAGACAATCTTACTTCATCATTTTGGGACCCCACCCCATTAAAAAGACCACTGACCCATTTCAAAGAACTAATTATGCATGCTTAATGGCTTTTTGGGCTAATTACCATACGAAGCGGGGAATGGGAGGTATCAGAGCTATGAATATGCATTTGTAGTTTGTGTATTCAATACTCCTGTAGATAAAAGACCCTGTGATGATCTGTAAATTGCGCATGTGTTTCTGGGGCGTCGTAATAAACATACACTTTCTAACTTTAAACTGTTAGAGAGTCTTTGTCCGTCACAGTTGGATATTGGTATTAGATCAATATCCATAGTTTTTTAATAAATCATTTTGGCGAGCCAGGCAGGAGAACTGCTCTTTCTGGCTGTGGGGCCGGTGGGGTCTAGGATCCCTCCAGGCACCTGCCCGAAGTTTTCGGGGTGAGGGCTCCTCAGACCTTACCGTCCACCCGGGGAAAGACCTGAACCTCCTGGAACTACGGACAAAAGGTATGTTTAAAGAAAAATGTATTGAATGCAGGTACCTTTGAATAGAGGCGGCTTATAAGTCATAAGAGACGTCTTATGCAAAGCAGAGGCCTGACTGGGTTTTGGAATCTCCGAGGAGTGTTGTAACAGTTGTTGTGTTCCAGGTAAAGCTGGTCACTTGTTGGCCGCATTCCAGGGGGGAAAGCAGCGGCAGCACAGAGCTATTGATATTCGGAGCGTAGTGGCTCCATCTTTGGTTTGTCCAGGTAACACTGGTCACTGTTGGCTGCATTCCAGGGGGGAAAGCAGCGGCAGCATAGAGCTGCTGTATTGGTTATAGGAGCAAAATGGCTCCAATTTGGCTTGTAGTTTAAAGGTGCACTTTGGTAATTCATAATCTGAGAGGCTAGCCTGAATTTTTGAGGTGAGCAGGGTCCCGTTTTGAGTTGCGGTCGCGAACGCTGGATGTGTGTGTGTATTCGTGTCTGTTTGAGTTTTCTTTGTGATTGAGTGCTTAATTTGTGTACCGTGTGTGTGTGAATTGTGAACGTTTGTGTTGTAAGTGTTTTTGTTTTTAAAGTGTGTTACTAACCTTTGTAAGTGTTACAAATTTAGAGTTGTAAGAGATTTTAAAACCCCCGCCGATCCGCGGAAGGATATCTCTGTTGAAAAGCAGAGGAATTCAGGGGGGATGTGCTTGGGCCGTGACTGGAGGGTGTCACGGAGAGTGCTGTGAGTCCTGACTGCATAACTGATAGTGTGATTTTAATCAGTGTGTTGTTCAATAGAAAAACATCTGTGGGTGGATAAACTGTTTATTGTTTATTAGAAAAACAAGCAAGTGTAAAAAAAAAAGAGTTTTGGGTGGGGTTTTTTTGTGCTTTTTGCAAGCCTTTTCCTGAGATATCACAGTGATCAGGCAGGAATCTGGGTTGTCCCGGTAACCGGCAGGGAGCCGGGATTTGCAGCCTCAGGCTGAGTCTTTGAAATTCTGAAAAAGCCTGATGTGTTTGTTTTAACTGTTGTTTGTCTGTAGAATGCAGTTTTAATTGTAAAAAGAGCCAAAACTGCCTGATCGAGAAACCCCCTCCTTTTTCCTCAGTGCAGAAAATTTGTGGAGTGTTTTTGATCGAAGACGCTGTGTTAAAACCTTTAACTAAGTGAGTTTAAAGTCGTCAAAACCCATTGTTTTGTGAGCCTAAAAAAATTGCTATCACATAAACAGGTTTTGGTGAAGGGGGACAGTGTATAAGAAGTTGATTGCAATTTTTCTTCGATTGTTAACTTTTTGTTTTAAGATTAACAAGATGTTCTTTCCCTTTTTCTGGTAAACTATATGCCTAGGAATAAGAAGCACAAGAATTGAAAAGCTGGTTCAAAGAGTTCCCCTGCCCAGGGATGGAATTTCAGAAACCCTAAAATTAATAACCAGTAATTTGAATTAAGTATCTGAGTAATCGCGTAGTTTTTTTCTTTTAAATAAAAAGAATTTTTCCTTTTTTATGTAAACACAAATTCTTTCTTCAACAGCTGGTGCTTAGAGCCTTGTTTTAAACAATACATATTGCTAACTTTTTGTTTTAAGATTAACAAGCTGTTCTTTCCTTTCTTCTGGTTAAACTATATGACCAGGAATAGAAGGAACAAGAATTGAAAAGCTGGTTCAAAGAGTTTCCCCTGCCCAGAGACGGAATTTCAGAAACCCTAAAAATTAATAACCAGTAATTTGGATTAAGTGTCTAGGCAATTGTATGGGGATTTTCTTTTAAGTAAAAAGAATTTTTCCTTTTAAAAAAAAAATTCTTTCTTCAACAGCTGGTGCTTCGACAAGCAATAACCTCTGATGGAGAGACAAAACTGATTAAGGTCACCTTTTCCCCAATTGATTTAGAGATTTGGGAAAAGGGTGCTAAAGGGTATCAAAGTGATCCAATAGGGGTTGCTAAGAAAATGAAGTTTGTAATCAAGCAGCATTTACCCGATTCCAATTGCTGCTTGATGCCATAACAGAGAAAAAGAAATAAAATTCTTGATAAGACACCGGGGCAATAAAACCCTAACACCTGTAACCAGTAACTATGTAATAGTAAAAGAAGCGGCCGGCCAACCTAAAAAAGGCTTACTTTCACAAACCATTGAAGTTAAAATTGGGGAAACAATAGAGAATCCATTGACTTGTATATGCCTAATTCTTCATCTGCACTTTTGGGCAGAAATCTGCTAGAGCAGCTGGAGGCAAAAGTAATATTTAAAAATAGAAAAATTATTTTGGAGGTAAAGGATCAAAGTTTAATGTAGATAACAACAAAAAAAATTGAAAATAATAATAATAATAATAATAAAAGAAAATAGATTAGGTGTTTCCTGGAGTGTGGGCTCCTGACATGCCGGCAGGGCAAAGAAAACTTTTTAAAGATAAAACTACTGAAGGAGAGTGTCAGTTTAATTTCAACACTCCTAATGTGCCAGTAAAGAAGCCTGACAAGTCATAACTTAGCTGTTAACAAGATAACTGAAGGCCTGTATTCAGTAGTTGCTAACCCTTATATCTTGTTAACTCATTTACTGTTTTAGATGTGCAGATGCTTTCTTTTGCCTCCCTCTCCATAAAGCCAGCCAGAAAATCTTTTCATTTGAGTCCTTTGAAGTGGTCCTTGCACAGGAGAACCTCAAACTGGATGGAAGATATTTGGGGAGCAGCTTGCAAACAGTTGCTCCAGTATGCAGAAGACCTCCTAATAGCTACCCAGATCCAGGGAACATGAGTGGACCGGACAGTAAGCCTCCTAAACTTTTTGGGCTTGCAGATCCCAGAAGAAAGCCCAGCTGATGAGGCAAACAGTCATTCACCTGGGTTAGGAAAGCTATTCAGGCCTTTGACCAGCTAAAGAAGGCCGTCATGTCAGCTCCAGCGCTGGGACTTCCAGACGTGAGTACACAGCTCCTAAAGGATGGCCAGAGTGCCTCAGAATTCACTCTAGGCCAGAAGATGCCTGTGCTAGTGTCCCATACAATGTCTGCAGTCCTTGAAGAAAAGGAGGACATTAGATCTCCCCAGAGAGATTCCTAATGTACCAAGCTATACTGGTAGAACAAGACGATGTTAAGATTGTGGTAACTAACATTGTGAACCCAGCTTCCTTCCTCAGCGGGAGTATAGGAGAACCAGTGATCCACGACCGCCTGGAGACCATCGAAACCACCTACTCCAGTCACCCGGATCTGAAGGACACTCCGATTGAGGATGCTGAGACCTGGTTTACTGACAGAAGCAGCTACATGGTCAGTGGAAAGAGGCATGCTGGGTATGCAGTTACCATCAGCAGAGAGGTAATAGAGTCTGGACCATTGCCCACCAACACCTCTACACAGAAGGCTGGACATCTACTCAAGGTATGCCTTTGAGGTAGTCCTTGCACATGGAGCCATTTGGAAAAAAAAATAAAATCCTAAAGCTGCTAGATGCTGTGCAGCTACTTGAGAGGATGGCACAGATCGCATCAAAAAGTGAGCTCTAATTGGAAGAAGAGAATATGCTGGCAGACAGAGAGGCAAAAGACGCAGCTAAAGGTGAGGTACCCGATGAGACAATTGAGGCAGCACTTATCCCAGATGAAAAAAAATATCAATTAAAGGTAAGCCAGTATATAATATAAAGAGTAAGAAACTTATTAAATCAGAAAAAGCAAATTATAATCAGGAAGGGTGGGCCATGACAGAGAAAGAGAAGCTTGTAGTACCATCCTATTTGTTATGGTCATTAGTGCAAAGAGAACATGGAAAAACACACTGGGGAATAGAGATCTTGTATAGTTATTTGAAGGAAAGATTTGTGGCCAGAAAGTTACAAGGTACAGTGATACAGGTAACCCGTCAGTGTAGTCTTTGCCTCCAAACTAATCCCAAAAATACACCAAAGTCTAAAATGGGACAAATTAGGAAAGGCTGTGGACCTGGGCAACAATAACAAATTGATTTTACAGAGCTGCCCAGGAAGGGAGGATATCGTTACCTATTGGTGTTAACTGATACCTTTTCAGGATGGCCAGAAGCCTTGCCTACTAGAACGGCTAAAGCCCGAGAAGTAACCAAAGCACGGTTGCAAAAATAATACCGGGGGTAGAGTTCCAGCCACCATATGCCCAGATAGAGAGCCACAAGTATATGGTGGCCCTAAATAGAGAAATTAAGAAATATGTGGCTGGAGCTCAAAACAAAAATTAGACAACCTAGAAATTAAGTCTTTTGCAGAAAGGTTCCTGGAACCACAGTGAGAAGGAGCATTCCAGATGCTTCTTACTACTTTCACTACAATCAAGATCAAAGAACAGAAGGCCTGGATCCATCACTCCCGAGTGAAGAAAGCTCCAGAAGGAATCTGGAAGATCACACCAGACGACAATGAACTAAAACTGAAACTCACTCAGAACCACAAATAGATGGACTAATAGTTATTATAGACACTATGTGGAAAGTTGTAATTATTACTGTAATAAGCTTAACCATAACAAGGGTCAATGCAATACTGCGTAGGTACAATGTGACTGAGATAAACAGGTGCCAAAGAAAAGCTTATGATGCTTACTCTCGTAAGGCTTTAAATAAGATGCTAAGGGTTATGGGAAGGAAATGTCCTCCATTTAGACTCAAAATAGAGGGGTGTGCAATAAAAGAGTATGACTCAAATACCTGTAATAGAAAGGCTGTGATCCCCAGGTGCCATCTAGAGATCTCTCACTGGGGTGCTAGGAACAGGGTTGGGAGTATTTCACCTATAACCCTGTGACTAGTACAGTGACAGCCTTTGTTTTAACTATACATGCCAGTAGTCCCCTAAAGATTAAATCATGAGGGAACTGTATTGTACCCTTCTGAACACCAAATGTGAGCACAAGAAATTGAAGGAAAATGGCAAACTGTTAATCTAGAGCCCTGTACTGCAAGAAGACAGTTAGGATCTGTCACTTTGAGACAAACAGAAAACTTCACTGGTGTATACAGGGCAAGGTTGTGTCTGTCCAAAGACAGCATGCTGCATTATAGAAATAGACAACCAAGTTGTAACCCAGTTCAATTTGTGTGTTTGCAATTTTGTTAGAATTAAGGGATGTGATTTTTCCTATCGGGCTCCTGTAAGAAACTGCCTGTACCCATAGGAACATCCCAGATTGAAAGAAATCTTAAAGGAAATTAAGGAAGAAGGACATTAATTACAATTCACCATGACACAGAAACCATCAAAGGAGTATTTAAGAGGCTTGAGGAACATTTATCCCATCATTAGTGGGATGTGCTTTTTGGGTGGTCTCCAACAGCAACTGGTATACTACATGCCTTAGTCCACCCTATAGTTGTGTTGCTTATTCTGGTTAGTATAAGTTTAGTTTTATCTGTTGCGATGCTTGTTTGGAATTGGAGGATGCTACGATGAATAGCAGCCTTAACCTCATTATCAAAAGCGTATGGCTTGGTCTTGAGAGACACTAGCTGTACAGATTGGATTGATGAGAAAGACTCTTTTGAGTAAAAGAATTTACTCACTTTAAAAAAGAGAAGTGGGGAAAATGAGGCATTGAAGACTGTAGTCAAAATAGATAGTGCTGAGATAATGTAGCTAGGACTTCCCTTTTGCTAACAGAAGCCAGACTGAAGGAACTGATAAGGAACTGATAAATCATGGGAGCTGTCAAACTAGGCTTCTGCATCCTGAATAATCAATAGACCCCATGAACACAATACAATCATAAATCAAACAGTCCTGGGAAAAACAGGATTTAGCTGTCACGAACACTAAAGGTTAAAAAGTCAGAGCTGAGGAAGACAATCTTACTTCATCATTTTGGGACCCCACCCTATAAAAAAGACCACCGACCCATTTCAAAGAACAAACTACACATGCTTGATGGCTCTTTGGGCTAATTACCATACGAAGCTGGGAATGGGAGATATCAGATTTATGAATATGCATTTGTAGTTTGTGTATTCAATACTCCTGTAGATAAAAGACCCTGTGATGATCTGTAAATTGCGCATGTGTTTTTGGGAGCTATCCCGCACGATGCCCAGCGTCGTAATAAACATACACTTTCTAACTTTAAACTGTTAGAGAGTCTTTGTCCGTCATAGTTGGATATTGGTATTAGATCAATATCCATAGTTTTTTTAATAAATCAGGGGTGTTCACCATTCACTGTCATTGTCACCGGCACCGACTCCTGCCACCCTCGTGATGCCCAGTAGTCCCCCCGGCCCCAGCAGTGGTATTGGCCACTGTGGTGCAGCTGCAGATGGGTCAGGAACATCTCGGTCCCATAGCTGAGCCACCTCAATTGCTCCTTCTCACAGTAGAATGACACCAAGGAGACCGACTTGTCCTTCCAGTCCCGGCAGCGCAGTGTCACCGTGTCCCCCTCCAGCAGCGGCCGCGCCAGCACCTGCAGCACCAGCCAGTCTGGGGGACACGGGGGTCCTGTCACACCGCGGGGGTCCCGTTTTCGTGGGCAGCCCCCACTGAGTCACACCCAGAGCACCAGGGGTCCCCAATTCCACAAACAGGGTCCCCCTGCACTGGGATGCTCTGGGATGTCCCCGTGTGCAGGGGATGGGCTCTGGTCACCCCAGGAGGTGACCCATAGAGTGGAGCCCACCCAGAGCCCTCGGGGTGCCACAGGTGCCACCCTGGGGACACCCAAACTCCCCTCACCATTTGAGACTGTCAGGGGGGGGCTGTGCCCACTGCCAGGTGTCTCACACGTGTAGGTGCCCCTCTCTTTGACAGTGAAGTGGTTGAGTCCCTCTTTTCCCCTGTCCTTCCTGTCCTTGTACCAGGTGGTGTCACCGGCAGTCCCCGAGCCCTGGCAGGTCAGTGTCACCTGGTCCCACAGCACCGCCGGCCTCCAGGGGGGCTCCACCAGGAGCTGGGTGGTCTGGGCACCTGTGGGTGACAGGGGACACCAGCCTGCCAGGGCCAGGACGGGGCTGGGGCAGTGAGGTGGGGACGTGGCATCCCCTGAGGACTCACCAGCGAGGCCGAGGGTCTGGGCTGGAAGGGAGAAAGGACAGAGCTGGGTGGGGGTGGCCCTGCAGGGACAGCAACACCCGAGGGGGGCGGGGTGTGGGGCTGTCCCCGAGCTGTCCCCGTGGGGACATCGCTTCTTGTGGGAAAGTGCTCGGGGACAGTCCCCGGCAGGTCTGGAGAGGCTCCCAGGGGACAGCTTGGTGTCACAGCCGCCCACGCGACACTTTCAGGTGGCACGGAGGCCTTGGGGATGGGGACACTATGGGGACACTGTGGCCACCCCGGGGACAGGCAGGACATGGGAACACTGTGAATACCCCAGGCATAAAGACAGTGTGGCCACCCCGTGCTGGCACAGGCCACCCCCCACAGCCCCACGGCCACATCCCCATGGCCCTGTCCTCTCCCCATGGTTCCATTCTGATGGCACCTGTCCCCATGGCCACAACCTCATGGTCATTGTTGCCTTGTCCCTGTCTCTGCATCCTTGTGTCCCTGTCCCCACAGCTGCCCCAGCCCCAAGGTGCCAAACCCCAAATCCCTGTCCCCAAATCCCTGACCCCATGGCCATCCAACAACCCCGGTGACACTGGGGGCCACTGGCTCTGTCCCCCACTGGCTCTGCTGGCATTGGGGACTTCAGGGGACCCCACAGCCCCCCTGTGCCCCCTCCCCACCAGTCTCTGCCTCACCAGGGCCCATCCCCGGGGTGTCAGGCCCATGCCCAGGGCACTCACCCCACAGGAGCAGCGCCACCTTCCCGGCCATCCCCGTGTCCCCAGCCATGTGGACTGGCTGTCATTCGGTTCTGGGCCACCTGTCCCCAGTGTGGTGGCTCTTGAGATAAAAGGGGAAGGAAGAGAATTTACATCCCGTTCCCATGTGATGGGGGCACAGGCTGTGGGCAGGGTGGGGACAGGCTGGGGACAAGGCTGGGTGGCACAAGGGGGGACAGGGGGTTCTCAGGAGTAGGGGCTCAGGGGGTTTGGGGAGCCAGGGATGGGTGTCCAGGGGAATGGGGGTCCTGAGGAAGGGGAGTCACTGGAGTTGGGGGTGCAGTGGGAATGGGGGTCCCTGGGGCTGGGGGGACTCAGTTCTGGGAGTCCAAGGGGAACTTGAGCTCCAGGGATGTGGGCTCACAGGATGGGTGTGCCAGGGATGGGCTGCGGGGAGAATGGGGGGTCCTGTGGGAATGGGGTGTCCTGGGAGAATCAAGGTCCTGAGGGAAGGGGGATTGTAGGGAACAGAATTTGGGGGAGAGGGTTCCTTGGGAATGGGGCTCCTGGGCCATGAGATCCTGGGGAATGGCAGTCCTGGGATGGGAGTGTGAGGGAGGGGGGGCATAAAGAATGGGGTCCCATGGTTCAGGTCCCTAGGCAATGGGGGTCCCAGGGATGTGCAGTGGCTGGGTGGGCCCGTGGGTCACAGCTTTCCCTGGGTGCTTTAGATTTTGGGGTGACCCAGGGCCCAGCACAGCCCCCGTGGTGTGTTCGTGGTAAGGGGGGGATCACTCCAGGTGGATTGCGAGATTCTCTCCCCGCCCCCACAGAGGCTTTTCCTCTCTTCATTTCTGTTTCCTTCCTTTTTTATCTGTCACATTTGCACCACCCAGTTCCCTGCTCAGCGATCCTGGGGAGCACCTGAGCAGGTACCGGGTTGAGGGGACCCCGGGGAGGGGAAATGGGGTACAGGGGGTGCAGGGAGAGGTGGGGGCCCCGTGGGGGCTGCGGATATCCGGCCTTGCGCCCCCCAAACTTTCACTTTCTCTCTCCTGCAGCAGAAGGAAGAGGCCGTTTGTGCTGAGTCAGACGGGAGGGGCGGGTTCTGTCCTGGGGGGCACATCCAGGGGGTCCTGTCCCTGTTCAGGGGTGTCCCTGTTCTGGGGGTGACACATCCTGGGGGTGGCACATCCAGGGGATCCTGTCCTGGGGACGAGCGTGGAAAGATCGAGCAGTGGCTCTGCCCCCCGGCCGTGCTGGGGCTGAAGTGGTGACCCCAAATGGGCGCCCCGTCAGTGCCCGGAGCTGTCGGTCCCGTTGCCACGGCAACAGCCGGTCCCGACACGCGGCGACAGTGGCCTCGGACACGCTGTCACAGCCGCTGGGGACACAGGGCCACCGTCGGTGCCCGCAGCCCGGGACAGTCCCGGCCCCGGCAGCGCGATGGCAGCCGCGACGTGCGACAGTGACCCGAGGGCAGGACTCGGCTCCCGCAGTGCCAGGGGCTCCTCCCCGGGCTCCCTGGTCCCCTCGGCCCTCCCGGCACCTCCCTCCCGGCGCCCCCCGCCCGCCCCAGGGCCGGGCCCGGCGGAGGCTCCGCAGCAGCTCCGGGGCTCAGACGCCGCTCGGGGAGCGCCGGGTGCGGGGCTTTGGGCACCGGGGGGCACCGGGCAGGGCTGGGCCGGGGATGGGCTGAGCTGGGCTCGGCCCGAGGGGCTCGGCAGCTGCGGGATCGGTGCCCGTGGCCACGGGGCGGCACCGCCGCAGGTCCCCGAGCCCTTGGCCGGTGTCACCCAGAGGGGACAAACAGGGAGCGGCAGCTCCTTCCCCTGTGCGGGGCAGCTGCGAGGGAACCAGTCCGGAAATGCCCCAATTGATCATTTTGTCCCTGTCCCCAAGGGACTGAGAGAGCCCCCAAAATCCTGCAAATCCCACACGGATCTGCTCAACAACCTGACCGGGACCCTCCTCCATCCGAGCTGACCTGGCACAGCTGAACAAACAAAAACCATTTCTCCCGGTTTAATCAAAAAGCTGCGTTTTGGGTGCCATGGGAGGGACAAGGGTCCTGTGCCCCCTGGCACTGGGGGAGGGAATGGGGAGCCCCTGGGGGTACTGGGAGCACTGGGAGCTCTGGAACGGGGAGCTCTGGGCAGCCCCACATGGGACCCCCCACTCGTGGCCCCCCCGGGCACGGTGGGCACCCACAGGAGCTGGGGGGGGACACACACGGAGGGTGGCCTCGGGCAGGGACCTCCAGTGTCCCCAGTGTCCCCAGTGTCACAGCACGTTCCCGTAGATGTCACTGGGGTCCCGCTGTCGCCTGTGGGGTCCCGGCAGCTCCGCGTAGGTCACCTGGGGGGATGTGGCACGGGGGGGCCCTGCGAGAGACACCGGTTGTGGGGACATGGGTGGGGGGTGACACCCATAGGTGACGTGTCCCTGTGTCCCCACCCTGTACTCACCCCCTGCCCGCTCGGTGCTCACGACGTGGGTGTACAGCACCTCCCCCTCCTCTGGGGGGGCCGGGGGATCCGGGGGGGCCCTGCGGGGATAAGGGGGTGTCTGTGGGGGTGGGGGGGTTTGGGGTGAGGGTAAAATGGGGGGTCAGGCCTGGAGTCCCCCACTCACCTTTCCTGCTGCTTCCTGAGGGCTGCAAAGGGAAGGGGGAGGGGTGACTGTGGGGTCTTCAGGGCCCCTGAACACCCTCAGGACCCCTGCCTGCCCCCAAAACCCTCGAGCATCTCTGAAGCCCCCAAAAAGCCTTGAACCACTCCTTGAACCCTCTCAGCCCCCAGACCCCAATATTCCCTCAAAACCCTGACAGAACCCCAATATCCCAGCACGACCCTCCAGGACCTCCCCAAATTCCCCAGGACCCCCAACTGAGGTCACTGGGGGCTCAGCTTCACCCGAGTCAGGAGCTGTTTGTGACACCCTATGGCCCCCCTGCTCTGGGGGGGCTTCACTCCAACCCTTGGGACCCCCATCCCCCCTCATTGTCACCCACCCAGGTGGTGCCTCCGGTGCCAGCCCACGATGACAGCCACGGGCAGGACCAGGAACAGGAGGGACCCACCGACCCCTGTGGCCACTGCTGGGGACAGAGGGGGACACAGAAGGGTCACCCTGAACCCCAAGGGTCCTGCACCCCCCGTGTGACCCCGTGTGAGCCCACCTGTGACCCAGGGTGAGCCAGGGGTCACCTCCAGGGCCAGCTCAGGGCTGAGTGCCCGGAACATGCGGTGCCCGTCCTGTCCCAGCTGGTTGGTGGCCACGCACTGGTAGGTGCCTGAATGTCCCACATCGACGTCCCCAAGCTCCAGGACAGGACCCCGGGCCACCTCCTGGCCATTGTGCAGCCAGGTGAAGGTGACAGGGGCTGAGCCCACCTGCACTGAGCAGCGCAGGGTCACGGGGTCACCTCTGTGCACCTGGTGTGACAGGGGACCGGGGGCGATGGTGGCATTGGCCACAGGCACTGTGGGGACACAGAGAGGGCTGGCACCTGGAGAGGTGGGATGGGGATGCTGTGGGTGGGGTCAACCCCTGCTCAAGGGTCCTGCTCACCCAGGACAGTGACATTCAGGGGGACACTCTCCTCCACGCTGTCCCCGTTGCTGAGCTGGCAGTGATAGAGGCCGCTGTCATTGTCCCCAATGTGCCGGAGCTCCAGGTGGGGGCTGGTGCCCAGTGGTGCCCCTGAGCCCCCCCAGTGCCAGGTGAAGGACAGGGGACGTGTCCCTGTGGCCACTGTGCAGTTCAGCAACAAGCTGTCCCCCAGTGCTACCTGTCCCCCAGGGGGCTGTGCCCACACGGACACCCACGGGATCGGAATTTCTGTGGGAGGGGGCAACAGCAGGGGACAGTGAGGGACATGGCGGGGGGGGGGCGGGGGGGTGGCGTGGAGAGAGGCAGGGGGACCCCAGTGAGGAAGAGGGGTTGCAGAGCTGGGGGGAGGCCTGGAAAGGAATTCCAGGGAAGTTTTGGGGCCCCGGGAAGGGATGGTGGGACCTGGGGACTGTGGGGGGAGATCAGGGAGGGGTGGGGTTGACCCAGGGACGGGCAAAGTGACCCAGTGAGGGGTGGGGGGATAAGGACTGGGACTCGAGCAGTGATGGGGGGACAGAGAAGAAGTTTACAGGAAAGATGGGGGTACCCACGTAGGGCTGGGGGATCTGGTGATAGACCCAGAAATGAATGAGGGACCCGCTGCAGGGATGGGAGATCTGGGCAGTAATGGGGGTCCTCAGACATGTCTGGGGGTCGCCAGATGGGGCTGAGTGTCCCCAAGCAGGGGATCCAGGGAGGCTGTGGGGATGAGGCTCACCGTGCACTGTCACTGTCACGGGCATCGACTTGTGCTGCTCCAATGACCTTGATCCCCCGGAGTACACCCAGCCCCGGCAGTGGTAGTCACCGCTGTGGTGCAGCTGCAGAGGGGACAGGGACAGCTCGGTCCCACTGGGGGACCTTCTCACCTTCTTGTCCCCATGGTAGAATTGCACCAGGGTGACCGACCTGTTCCGCCAGCCCCGGCAGCGCAGTGTCACCGTGTCCCCCTCCAGCAGCGGCCACGACGGCACCTGCAGCACCACCCAGTCTGTGGGACACGGGGGTCCTGTCACACCAGGGGGGTCCCGTTTTCGTGGGGACCCCTCATTGAGTCACGTCCAGAGCACCAGGGGTCCCCAATTCCACAAACAGGGTCCTCCTGCACAGGTGCCACCCTGGGGACACCCAAACCCCCCTCACCATGTGAGACATTCACGGTGGGGCTGAACCCACTGCCAGGTCTCTCACACATGTAGGTGCCACTCTTGGTGACAGTGATGTTGTCAGGTCTCTCTGGCCACCAGAGCTGCCCATCCTTGTACCAGGTGGTGTCACTGGTGGTCCCCGAGCCCTGGCAGGTCAGTGTCACCCGGTCCCACTCCACCGCTGGCCTCCAGGGGGGCTCCACCAGGAGCTGGGTGGTCTGGGCACCTGCGGGTGACAGGGGACACCAGCCTGCCAGGGCCAGTGCTGGGGCTGGGGACAGTGGGGTGGGGACATGGCATCCCCTGAGGACTCACCAGCGAGGCCGAGGGTCTGGGCTGGAAGGGAGAAGGGACAGGGCTGGGTGGGGGTGGCACCGTGGGGAGAGAGGTATGGGGGCATGGGGTGTGGGGGCTGTCCCTGAACTGTCACCTGGGGGACACTGGTGTGGCACAGATGTCTTGGAATTTGGGGAACTGCAGGCACCCCATGGTCAGGCAGGACATGGGGACATTGTGGACACCTCAGGCATGGGGACCCTGTGCTGGCACAGGTCACCCCCACCAGCCCCATGGCCTCTGTCCCCATGGCCTATCTGCATGGTGCTTGTCCCCTTGTCCCTGTCCCTGTATCCCTGTCACCCTGTCCCTGTCCTCACAGCTGCACCAGTCCCATAATTCCTCTCCCCACGTTCCTGTCACTCCAGTCCTGTCCCCCTTCTCCTGTCCCCACAGCCACCTCATGACCTTGATCCCCTCATTGCACTGGCTCTGCTGGCTTTGGGGACCTCAGGGGACCTCGCAGCCCCCCCTGTGCCCCCTCCCCACCAGTCTCTGCCTCATCAGGGCCCATCCCCATGTCTGGGGCACTCACCCCACAGGAGCAGCACCACCTTCCCAGCCATCCCCATGTCTCTGACCATCCAGGCTGGCTGTCACTCACTGTCAGGGGTGGCTGTCTCCTGGGTGGTGGCTGTTCTGAAGAACGGGGAAGGAAGTGAGGTCAGGCCATGTCTCCAGCGTGGCTGTGGCCTTTGTTGGGGGCAGGGTGGCCACAAGCTCGGGACGGGCTGTGGGCAGGGTGGGGACAAGGCTGGGTGGCACAAAGTGGGACATGGTGATATCAGGAGTGGGGGCTCAGGGGGTTTGGGGACCCTGGGATGGGGTACCTGGGGAATGGGGTCATGAGAAAGAGGAGTCACTGGGAATGGGGGTCCCTGGGGCTGGGGGGACTCAGGGCTGGAGTCCCATGGGAACGTGGGCTCCTGGGATTTGGGGTCATGGGATGGGTGTGCCAGGGATGGGGTGTGGGAGGGATGGAGGGTTCCATGGGAATGGGGTTTTCAGGGGAGCATCAAGGTCTTGTGGGAATGGGAATTTCAGGGGATGGAATGAATGGGAGAGGGTTTCTTGGGAATGGGGACCCTGGGCCATGGAGATCCTGGGGAATGGCAGTCCTGGGATGGGAGTCCAAGGGAGAGGGGGACATAAGGAATGGGGGGTCCCATGATTCAGGTCCCTGGGGAATGGGTGTCTCAGGGATGTGCAGCGGCTGGGTGGGCCTGTGGGTCACAGCTCCTTCCCTGGGTGCCTCAAATGTTGGGGTGACCCAGGGCCCAGATGTGTCTGCATGTTATAGATGAGCAATGCGATGGTTGGCTCTCACAATCAAGAAATGCATATTATGTCTATGTTAAGAGAAGTTTATTGATGTATAGTTATGTTATTGTGGTAAGTCCTCCCACAGTCCTCTTTCCCCTGTCCTTGTATTGTTTTCACGGGATTGGTAGTTGGGGCATTGGGGGGGGGGCTGGCTTGTCACTAGGAGGCGTGGCATGGCAACACCTGACCTCCAATGGAATTGCAAGAAAGTAGTCTCCACCAATGGACAGTGAAGGGAAGTTGACTGACAGGCTTTGGGAGGGGCCAAAGTTGGCTGATGTAACACCAGGCGTATAAAAGGCAGAGCAGCCATTTTGTAGTTCAGTGGTAGTTCACACTGAACATGGTAGTTCAGTTCCATGCTCCCAGCGGTGCTCTTTCTCCTTATTCAGACTCTTATTTTGTTAAAGTTTAATAAACCTTTGAAATTTAAAAATGAGCGTTGTTTCTCATAAATGGGGACTCAGTCTGGGATATACACCTTCTCTCCGTGGCCCTGGAAGTTTTCAAAAGAGTAGCACACCCCGCTGTGAATTCAGTGACTCAGTCAATTCCTCCTGGGACCATCGTTTTTTGCAGGTTCAAAGCCCAGGGAAGACTGAATTGTGAAAAATTAAAGGCGGAAGAGAAAAAGCCTCCTGGGGAGAAAACTGCAGATGATCTGGAAGCCTGTGAGTATTTGCACGTGTGTGAGAGCCCAGGAGTGTGCTTAGAGTGTGTGTGAGACTTGAAAGAATTGCTGGATTGAGAGAGACTCAAGAGCACCTGGGGACACCAGGTTGAAGGTCACCTTTTTTAAGGGGACTCAAGCGCTCCTGAGGATGTCAGGTTCAGAGTTACCGGATTTAGGGGGTGTCAGATCAGTGGTGGCCGTGCTTGTATCGGGAGGTTCCGAGCACACGGCGCCGGCAGTGGAGGCAGCCAAGTGGCGCAGACCGCGCTTGTCCGGGGCGAGGGGCCTCTGGCGGCAGGGGCGGCCAGGCGGTGCAGAGGAGCCGTGGGGGCCCACGTGGGGAGCGGCGAGCGGGGACCCGGCACAGGAACTCCCAGCACTCACCGACCCAGCGGAACTGACCCAGTGGGATGGGAGTCACCAGATCACAGGAGAGTTGTTCATTTGCTTTTGTTTTCCAGGGAGAAGGTAATGTGTGGTTTTCCTCTTTCTTTTCTTTCTTTTCCTTTCTTTCCTTTTTTCCCCTTTCCTTTTCCTTCCAGCTGATTGGGAAGGTGGGCCTTGTTAGGCGGGCCTGTGGTTGGCTGCTTGGGAAAGCAGGCCTAGAAAGAGGGCCTGTGATTGGCTGGTTGGGAAGGTGGGTCTTGTGGAAAAGGTCTGCGATTGGCTGGTTGGGGGGGCCTGTGGTTGGCTGGTTGGGAAGGCGTGTTTTCTCAGAGACCTGTGATTGGCTGTCGAGATAGGACTGGGAGCAAGTAGAGAATCCCCAAGGAGAAAAGAAGGAAGTGAAGTTATAGCAACAACATCTCCACTGGGTTCATCTACTGCCCAGGGGGCTGCCGAAGAGCCTCCTGGGCAATAGACAAACCCACTGGAGATGTGACCTGAACACCAAGAGTGAAAATAAGGTGTTGGGGGGTTGGTTTCTTTTTCATTAATTTTCTTTCCTTGTTACCTGTGGGACTTTTTTCCCATTGAGTTGCTAAGAAGCACTGACGGCTGCGTGCTTCAGATGGCAGGGAGGGGAAAACTCTCGGCAGGGATGGGAAACTCTTGTTCCCTCAATCTGAGCCTTTGAATGGTTACAGTGGAGTGACTGATTGGGGAAAGGAATTCACTGCTGCTGCAGAAGTCCAGCTCAGTCCTGTTTCTTTTGATTTGGGGGGAGCCTCTGCTCCCAGGATCAGCCAGTGAACTGGGACCTGATTATCTCCTGTCTCACTAAAAGCGGGGCCTGTTGCTGAGCTGGGAGCTCTTGGGTTGGTTTTCTCACCCGAGATTCAGGTTGTTTAAAGTCCTTGCCCTCTAAAAGCCCCGAGTCGCGTTGGTACAAAGAAGTCTTCAAGGCCTTGCTTTCTGGTTTCTCAAGTTGTTTATTATTTGATATCACAGAGTTTTTCTCCGCTCCCAGCCGAGGTCCGGACAGCGGCTGGGACACGAGGCGACTGCCCACCGATGGGACGTCACCTCACATTTATACAGATAGTTACGTGTAGGTTATTTACTATTTTGTACCAATGCCTAGTGCTTACACTAAAAGGGTCACTTCTGCTTTGACCCAATCCACTCTCACTACCTTATATCATCACCACCCCAGAAGATGGAGGACAAGGAAGAAGGAGAGGGACACGCGGTACCACCCAAATTCCATCATCTTGTCCCTCATTTACCTCTATTCAAAGAATCCTAAAACTACTGAATTTTGCATGTTCTACTGTGCTAAACTACTATTTTCACTTCCTGGTGATTTGCAATTCCTCTCCTTGTGTTGGAAGTTTCTCCCATGGGCTAAGATCAAACTCAGTGTCTTCCTGGGCTCTGTGCCAAGGTCTCCAACCCCCCTGGACCAGCTCCACACCCCCCTGTCCAGGGCTCAAATTCCCTTTCCCGGGTCCCAGGTCATCCAAAGCGCCCCCTGCAGCCACGGGGGGACCATCACACCTGCCCCGCCCACCGGGAGCCACCAGCGCCCCTGCTGGCTGTGCCCGGAACTGCACCAAAGTGGAAAGTGCCGCGCTCAGGGAAGCTGTTACGGGGTTCTGGGTTCTGTTTATTATTAATGCTGTGGTTGTTGTTGGTTGTTTGCCTTGTTATACATACTAGTAAAGAACTGTTCCCCCAGGGGCTTTTTCCTCCCTTCGCTTTCATTTCCTTCTATTATCTCCTCAATTTCACAATCTCCCAGTCCATGCCTTGATGATCCTGGGGAGCACCTGAGCAGGGAAGGGGCTGGGGGAACCCCAGGGTGGGGGAAGCAGGGGTGAGGAGTCTGCAGGGAGAGGTGGGAGGCTGTGGGGGCTGGGGGTGTCTGGCTGTGCCCCCAAAACACTTTCACTTTCTCTCTCCTGCAGCAGAAGGAAGAGGCCGTTTGTGCTGAGTGTCACACGGGGGATATGTCTGTCCTGGGGGGATCCTGTCCCAGGGGGGACACATGCTGGCCAAGGGGGTCCTGTCCTGGGGGATGGCAGCTCTGGGAGGGTTCCAGACTTCTCCATTCTTGCTGGTTCCCTGCAGGATCTGAGCCAGCAAGAGCAGCTTGGGAATGGAGCTCCAGGCAGGAAGGAGCTCCCCAACTCCTCCTCCTTGAAGCCAGTGCCCATCCAAGTGTGGGGCCCAGCCATGGCCCAGCCCCAGTGCACAGGGATGGGCATTGGCCAGCCCTGCTCTGGCCAGCCCCAGCTGGCAGCCACGACCTGAGGGTCCCCCCTGCCCCCTTGGCTTTGATTCTGGCAGCTTCAGAGCTGCTGCAAAGGTGAGAATTCTGTGGACAGGAAAAGGCCTGGCTGTGGTTTGCTCAGGCCTGTGCAAGAAGCACAGAAGCCAATGGGAGCCCAAGCAGTGGCTCTGTGAGGGCCTTTGATGGTTTTCAGAGCAGGGCTGGCTGGAAACCCCCCTCAGGGGCAGCTGTGAGGGAACCAGTCTGGAAATGCAGCAATTGATCATTTTGTCCCTCTCAGCAAGGGGCTGGGAGAGCCCCAGAAGTTCTGCAAATCCCACACCCATCTGCTCAACATCCTTAGTGGGAATCTCTACCTTCCTGTCTCAGACTTGCAGCCCTTTGGAACCTCCTGGAAAGAATATTTCTGTTCTGGCTGGGGCTGACAGGCAAGGTGGAAAATGTGTGGAAATATTTCCAGTGGCTCTGCCCCACAGTCATGGTGTGGCTGTGGTGAGTGACCTTGGCTGGATTCCAGGTGTCCCCAAAGCTGCTCCATCCCTGCCCTCCTCACCTGCACAGGGCACGGGGAATAGACAGGGCTCTGCCCTGCCCCTGCCCCGCCCATTCCAGGGCACCCCCTGAGTTGGGTCAGTGTAACGCTCTGCCAAACCAGGTACTGAGCTGCCAAGTGACCTGAACTCCCACCTGGGGAGAGGGCTCTTGGTGTCCCAAGGGCTTCAAAGGCAGAGCATGAGGTGGCCCTGTGTCTGACCCTGTCTTCTCCTGGAGTGTCTGTCCCATCCACGCTGGAACCCAGGAGCTGGCAACTGTCTTGTTTTAAAAGAGAAATGTCTGCCAATGGGTGGCCTCACATCCCTCGTGTGGTGAAAGTCTGTCCCCTGCACTCAGGGACATCCCAGGGCATCCCAGTGTGATGAGACCCCTGTGGAACACCTGTGCCATGGGGTTGCTCCTGGTGCCCTTCCAAGGGAGGTACCCACTGTCCTTGGCAGACACCTGTCTTTCAAACCAAGATGTATGGGCGGCTGAAAATGGAAGAATCCCATTCCTAATGCCTGACAGAGCTGAACAAAGAACATAATTCGTGTCAGTATAACCAAAAATCTGCATTTTTGTCCCAGGAGCAGGAAACCAGGTCCTGTACTGTAGCCCTGGTTTGTGCCTGAGATGTTTTTAGTTTTCTAAAATTCCTTTCCCAGAGAATTTTCTGTAAACAAGAGACATGTTTTTGAAATGGCAAATTGTTGACATTTCTTTCCCTTGGAGGGACTTCTTCTTGATGTCCCTCTGGTCTGACCAATGTGATTGAAGAGGTTTGTCTTTGTTTCACCAATCAAATTGGTCTGTGTAGAATAATATAAAAAGGGAGACACATCCCAAGAATAAAGGAGTCATTTTCAGCCTTCTGAAGTCGGATTCTTTGTGTCATTGTGGTGTACAACAGCATCACTGTGCTCCCTTGGAACTGGGATGGGCAATGATAAGCCACGTAGTGTACTGGGAGCACTGGGAAGGGGATTGCAGGGCCACGGGGGGCATGGGGGTTGAGAGGAATCCTTCTGATTTTCATTAATGTCTCAACATATGCTATACATGAGCAAATAAAAGCAGTTAACTGTGACACAACAGGAGCCATTTTGCTTTGGGTTTCTTGGGGCGATCAGGGGCTTGCTCGGAGGATCAGCTTGGTCCTCCTCCCCACCTCGACTTTTCCTCTCGGTGGTCCTTCTCTGTCTGCACCCGTTCTCCCCTGCTTTGCTGCTTCTGTGAGGCAGCTCATTCCTGCAACGACCTGGTGCTCCACTGCTTCCCCAACCTGGTGCTCCACCACTTCCCCAGCAGAGCAGAGGCTGCCTGCACACACCTGCTGCCTTTGCCGTTTTGCCCATGTTCCCACAGCAACGAGCCTGCTGCACCCCAGTACCTGCCCATGGCAGCCATCCCATGGCCACCAGTGCCACAGCACCAGCCCACAGCCAGCCCACAGCCATCGCTCATCGATGCCAGAGACACGCAGGTGCCATCACTTGGAAATCACACCCAGCCACTCACAAAAGCCACGAGGGCTCACCACACACACACTCCATCTGCTGAGTGATGCCAACAGAGCGCCCGGGGTTCTTGTGATAATGGTGCACCTGTCTTCTGTTTCTATCTCTGTCTCCCTTTTCCTCTCACTATTATCTTATAATCCTCTCCCATAAGAACAGGAGGGAACCAGTCTGGAAATGCAGCAATTGAATATTTTGTCCCTCTCAGCAAGGGGCTGAGAGAGCCCCAGAAGAAGATTCTGCAAATCCCACACCCATCTGCTCAACAACCTGATCAGAACCCTCCTCCTTCACAAGATGGACAGACAGAACTCAACAAAAGAAAGAAAACCCAAACATTTTTCCCAATTTAATCAAAAAGCGGCATTTTGGATTCAGTAAGAGAGGCAGGGGTTGTGTGCCCCCCTGACACTGAGAGGGGGATTGAGGAGCCCCGTGGGGTGCTGTGAAAAACAAAAAGGAACTCCTGAGGGGAATTGATGTCCCCCAGTGCTGCCAGTGTCCCCCAGTGTCACAGCACACTCTCAAAGGTGTCACTCGGGTCCCTCTGTCCCTTATAAGGTCTTGGCAGCTCCGTGTTGGTCACTTGTGTATCCTGAGGTGGGGCACGGCCGGAGGACACCTGTGGGGGCCCTGAGAGTGGCAGCGATTGTGGGGACCTGGGTGGGGGGTGACACCCGTGGGTGACATGTCCCTGTCTCCCCCTGTACTCACCCCCTGCCCGCTCGGTGCTCACGATGTGGGGGTCCAGCACTGCCCCCTCCTCTGGGGGGGTCCTGTGGGGTTAAGGGGGGTCTGAGGGGTGTCTGAGGAGGGGGAAAAGGGAGTCCTGGCAAGAGCCCCCCACTCACCTGTCCTGGGGCTTCCTGGCAGCTGCAAGGAAAAGGGGAGAGGGTGACCTTGGGGACCCCGGGACCCCTGAACCTTCCTGGGACCTCGGCAGCTCCAACCACCCACAGGATCCCCAAATCCCCATTGGAGCCCTGAAACCCACCGGGCCCCTGATTCCCCCTGGACACTCCAAGAACCCCTGAACCCCCCAAAACTTCTGCACCATCACAGTGCTCCCAAGTGCCCATTGTCCCAACACTCTGATCCCCTGGAACTCTAAGCTCAGCAGGGAGGGACACGCCTCAGACTCCCCCAGGACCCCAGAAAGATCCCTCCACATTCCTGAATGGCCCTCCAAGAGCTCCCCAAACCCTCCAGGAGCACCCAGTGCCACCCCAATGCTTGTTCAAAGGCTACCCAGGGATGGACCTGGAGCCCAACCAAGACCCTCCAAATTCTCCTCAAATCCCACCCCCCTGAGGATCCCCTGTCGAGGTCACTGTGGGCTCAGTTTCCCCCAGCTCAGGGGCCCCTGGGTGCTGCCCCAGCTCTGCCCCAACTCTGGGGGCTTCCCATGACTCCAGGGCCCCCAATTCCCCCCCGTTGCCACCCACCCCAGCGGTGCCAGCAGTGACAGCCCCCGATGACAGCCAGGAGCAGGGCCAGGAACAGGAGGGTCCTGCCGACATTCACAGCCACTGCTGGGGACAGAGAGGGACACATTGGGGTCACCCTGAACCCCGAGGGTCCTTCACAACCCAAGTGACCCCGTGTGAGCCCACCTGTGACCCAGGGTGAGCCAGGGGTCACCTCCAGGGCCAGCTCAGGGCTGAGTGCCCGGAACACGCGGTGCCCGTCCTGTCCCAGCTGGTTGGTGGCCACGCACTGGTAGGTGCCCGAATGTCCCACATCGACGTCCCCAAGCTCCAGGATGGGACCCTGGGCCAGCTCTTGCCCATTGTGCAGCCAGGTGAAGGTGACAGGGGCTGAGCCCACCTGCACTGAGCAGCGCAGGGTCACGGGGTCACCTGTGTGCACCTGGTGTGACAGGGGACCAGGGGTGATGGTGGCATTGGCCACGGGCACTGTGGGGATAGAGACAAGGCTGGCACCTGGTGAGGTGATACCAGGGGTCGCGTGGGTCGGTCAACCCAAGCCCAAGGGTCCTGCTCACCCAGGACAGTGACATTCAGGGGGACACTCTCAGCCACGCTGTCCCCATCACTGACCCGGCAGTGATAGTGGCCGCTGTCATTGTTCCCAACGTGTCGCAGCTCCAGGCGGGGGCCAGTCGTGCCCAGAGGTGCCCCTGAGCCCTCCCGGTGCCAGGTGAAGGACAGGGGACGTGTCCCCATGGCCACTGTGCAGTTCAGCACCATTCGGTCCCCTGGTGCCACCTGTCCCCTGGGGGGCTGTGCCCACAGAGACACCCACGGGATTGGAATTTCTGTGGGAGGGGACAACAGCAGGGGACAGTGAGGGACACCAGGGGACAGTGAGGGACACAGGGGGGGTCAGAGAGAGACAAGAGGACCCCAGTGAGGAAGAGGGGTTGCAGAGCTGGGGGGAGGCCTGGAAAGGAACCCCAAGGAAGGATGGGGAATTCAGGGAGGGGACACCTGGAGAGGGATGGGGGGCACCCCAGGGAGGGTGTGGGGATGGTGGAACCTGGGGACCGTGGGGGGAGATCAAGAGGGGCGGGGTTGACTCAGGTATGGACAAAGTGACCCATTGAGGGATGGAGGGATAAGGAGGGGGACTCAAGCACTGATGGGGGGACATAGAAAAAGTTTACAGGAAAGATGGGGGTACCCATGTAGGGATCCAGTGAGAGACCCAGAAATTGGTGAGAGACCCATGGCAGAGATGGTGGGTCTGGGCAGTAATGGCTGTCCCCAGATGGGGCTGAGTGTCCTGAAGCAGGGGACCCAGGGAGGCTGTGGGGGTGAGGCTCACCGTGCACTGTCACTGTCACCGACGCCGATTTCTGCCACTCCTGTGATTCCCCGGTTTTCACCAAGAACCAGCAGTAGTATTGGCCGCTGTGGTTCAGCTGCAGAGGGGACAGGAACAGCTCGGTCCCAGGGAGGGAATCCCTCACCACCTTGTCCTCATGGTGGAATCGCACCACAGTGACCGACATGCCCGGTTGCCTTCGGCAGCGCAGTGTCACCTTGTCCCCCTCCAGCAGCGGCCACGCCGGCACCTGCAGCACCAGCCGGTCTGTGGGACACGGGAGTCCTGTCACACCCGAGGAGCCTCCATTGAATCACACCCAGAGCACCAGGGGTCCCCAATTCCACAAAGAGGATCCCCCTGCACTGGGATGCTCTGGGATGTCCCCGTGTGCAGGGGATGGGCTCTGGTCACACCAGGGCGTGACCCATGGAGCAGAGCCCACCCAGAGCCCTCGGGGTCCCAGAGGTGTCATGCTGGGGACACCCAAACTCCTCTCACCATCTGAGACTGTCACGGTGGAGCTGAGTCCACTCTCAGGTCTGTAACACTGGTAGGTGCCACTCTCGGTGACAGTGAAGTTGTCGAGTCCCTCCTGCCCCCAGTGCTGCCCATCCTTGTACCAGGTGGTGGCACCAGCAGTCCCCAAGCCCTGACAGGTCAGTGTCACCCGGTCCCACAGCACCGCCGGCCTCCAGGGGGGCTCCACCAGGAGCTGGGTGGTCTGGGCACCTGCGGGTGACAGGGGACACCAGCCTGCCAGGGCCAGCATGGGGCTAGGGACAGGGGGGTGGGGACATGGCATCCCCTGAGGACTCACCAGTGAGGCCGAGGGTCTGGGCTGGAAGGGAGAAGGGACAGGGCTGGGTGGGGGTGGCACCATGGGGAGAGAGGTATGGGGGCATGGGGTGTGGGGGCTGTCCCTGAACTGTCACTGGGGGACACTGGTGTGGCACAGATGTCTCAGAGATTGAGGAACTGCAGCCACCCCATACTCAGGCAGGACATGGGGACATTGTGGACACCCCAGGCATGGGGACCCCGTGCTGGCACAGGTCACCCCCACCAGCCCCATGGCCTCTGTCCCCATGGCCCATCTGCATGGTGCTTGTCCCCTTGTCCCTGTCCCTGCATCCCTGTCACCCTGTCCCTGCATCCCTGTCACCCTGTCCCTGTCCTCACAGCTGCACTAGTCCCATAATTCCTCTCCCCACTTTCTGGTCCCTCCAGTCCTGCCCCCCTTCTCCTGTCCCCACAGCCACCCCATGACCCTGATCCCCTCATGCAATGGCTCTGCTGCATTGGGGACATCAGGGGACCTCCACAGCCCCCCTGTGCCCCCTCCCCACTGGTCTCTGCCTCACCAGGGCCCATCCCCAGGGTGTCAGGCCCGTGCCCGGGGCACTCACCCCACAGGAGCAGCACCACCTTCCCGGCCATCCCCGTGTCTCTGACCATCCAGACTGGCTGTCACTCGCTGTCAGGGGTGGCTGTCCCCTGCGTGGTGGCTCTTCCGAAGAACAGGGAAGGAAGTGAGGTCAGGCTGTGTCCCCATCGTGGCTGTGGCCTTTGTTGGGGGCAGGGTGGCCACAAGCTTGGGACAGGCTGTGGGCTGGGTGGGGACAAGGCTGGGTGGCACAAAGTGGGACATGGTGATATCAGGAGTGGGGGCTCAGGGGGTTTGGGAACCCCGGGATGGGGTACCTGGGGAATGGGGGTCATGAGAAGGGGGAGTCACTGGGAATGGGGGTCTCTGGGGCTGGGGGGACTCAGGGCTGGAGTCCCATGGGGACGTGGGCTCCTGGGATTTGGGGTCATGGGATGGGTTTTCCAGGGATGGGGTGCGGGAGGAATGGAGGGTCCCATGGGAATGGGGTTTTCATTTCGAGAATCAAGGTCCTATGGGAATGGGAATTTCAGGGGATGGAATGAACGGGAGAGGGTTCCTTGGGAATGGAGCTCCTGGGCCATGGAGATCCTGGGGAACGGCAGTCTTGGGATCGGAGTCCTAGGGAGAGTGGGACATAAGGAATGGGGGTCCCATGGTTCAGGTCCCTGGGGAATGGGTGTCCCAGGGATGTGCCATGGCTGGATGGGCCTGTGGGTCACAGCTCCTTCTCTGGGAGCCTCAGACATTGGGGTGACTCAGGGCCCAGCAGAGCCCCCATGTTGTAGATGAGCAATGCAATATTTGGCTCTCACAATTAAGGGATGAATATTATGTGTATGTTAAGAGAAGTTTTATTGATGTATAGTTATGTTATTGTGGTAAGTCCTCCCATAGTCCTCTTTCCCCTCCCCTTGTATTGTTGTCACGGGATTGGTAGTTGGGGCATTGGGGGAGGGGCTGGCTTGTCACTAGGAGGCGTGGCATGTCAACACCTGACCTCCAATCAAATTGCAAGGAAGCAGTCTCCACCAATGGACATCAAAGGAAAGTTGACTGACAGGCTTTGGGAGGGGCCAAAGTTGGCTGATGTAACACCAGGAGTATAAAAGGCAGAGCAGCCATTTTGAAGATGAGCACATGGTGGTTCAGTTCCATGCTCCCAGCACTGCTTTTTCTCCTTATTCAGTCTTTTGTTGTATCTTGTTAAGTTTTAATAAACCTTTGAAGTTTGTAAAGTGAGTGTTGTTTCTGACAAATGGGGACTCAGTCTGGGATATACACCTTCTCTCTGTGGCCCTAGGAGTTTTCAAAAGAGAGGCGTGCTCTGCCGTGTGTTCGGTGACTCAGCCAATTCCTCCTGGGACCATCAGTGATCACAGGTCGAAACCCTGGGGACAGTGGAAGACTGAAAAACAAAAAATTAAAGTGGGAAGAAAAAAAGCCCCCTGGGGAGAAAACTGCAGATGATCTGGAAGACTGTGAGTATTTGCACATGTATGTGAGCCTGGGAGTGTGCTTAGAGTGTGTGTGAGACTTGAAAGAATTGCTGGATTGAGAGAGACTCAAGATCACCTGGAGACACCAGGTTGAAGGTCACCAGTTTTAAGGGGACTCAAGAGCTCCTGAGGATGTAAGGTTCAGAGTTACCAGATTTAGGGAGTGTCAGATCAGTGGTGGCCGCGCTTGTATCGGGAGGTTCCGAGCACACGGCGCCGGCAGTGGAGGCAGCCAAGCGGCGCAGACCGCGCTTGTCTGGGGCGAGGGGCCTCTGGCGGCAGGGGCGGCCAGGCGGTGCAGAGGAGCCGTGGGGGCCCACGTGGGGAGCGGAGAGCGGGGACCTGGCACAGGAACTCCCGGCACTCACCGACCCAGCGGAACTGACCCAGTGGGATGGGAGTCACCAGATGTCTTAGTTTGAAAAGACAGGAGTCTGTAAAGGAAGGCAAAAGCCTCCTGTGAAGTGGAAAAGGTAAACCCCCTCCCTCCCTCCGAATTACCACAATTTCAAAATAAAAAAAAAACAGCTCTCAGGCAAAGGTATGGGAATGGGAATAATAGTTATTTACTAGAAAAAACTAAAATAAAAAAAAAAAGAACAACAAATGTAATTAGTACAAACAAAACTACTGATACAGTCAGAAAACCTGACACCCTGAGGAGTCAGGGTGTTGGTAAAAGTCCAGTTGGATGGTGGCTGTGCCTCCTGCAGTGGCAGATGAAATGCTGCTGAAGCAGAGATCCTGTAGAAGGGTATAGTTCTCTGTGAAGGTCTGGTGATAGAGTAGATGGGCCTGGTCCTCCTCTGGGAATCCAGCAGGGAAGAAGCTGCTTCTCTGGGAATCCAGCGAAGATGGCTGCTCCTCTGGGAATCCAGTGAAGAAAAACTGGGCCGATGGCTTAGACCAAGCTTATTTTATGCAGGTAGGAATGCTTGGTTCCTCCTTCTGGGTGAAGCATCTCACAATGGGATGATGTACCTTATCAGTCATGCAGTGAGTCACTTAATGGCCCATTAGCAGGAGACATCTCCCCCGAGGGAGACATTGTTCTTGGAAGAGATAAGATAACTGCCCCCCACCTCCAACAGATGGCAAATAGAATACATTCTTATCTCACAAATCCAGAACACCAGATCACAGGAGAGTTGTTCATTTGCTTTTGTTTCCCAGGGAGACAGTAAGGTTTGGTTTTCCTCTTTCTTTTCTTTCTTTTCCTTTCTTTCCTTTTTTCCCCTTTCATTTTCCTTCCAGTTGATTGGGAAGGTGGGCCTTGTTAGGCGGGCCTGTGGTTGGCTGGTTGGGAAAGCGGGTCTTGTGGAGAAGATCTGCGATTGGCTGGTTGGGAAGGCCTGTGGTTGGCTAGTTGGGAAGGCGTGTTTTCTCAGGAGATCTGTGATTGGCTGTCGAGATAGGACTTGGAGCAAGTAGAGAATCCCCAAGGAGAAAAGAAGGAAGTGAAGTTATAGCAACATCATCTCCACTGGGTTCATCTACTGCCCAGGGGGCTGCCATGTGGGGCAAGATGTAACCTGAACACCAAGAGTGAAAATAAGGTGTTGGTGGTTGGTTTCTTTTTCTTTCATTTTCTTTCCTTGTTACCCATGGGACTTTTTCCCACTGAGTTGCTAAGAAGCACTGATGGCTGTGTGCTTGAGATGGCGGGGAGGGGAAAACTCTCGGCAGGGACGGGAAACTCTCGTTCACTCAATTTGAGCCTTTGAATGGTTACAGTGGAGTGACTGATTGGGGAAAGGAATTCACTGCTGCTGCAGAAGTCCAGCTCAGTCCTGTTTCTTTTGATTTGGGGGGAGCCTCTGCTCCCAGGAACAGCCAGTGAACTGGGACCTGGTTATCTCCTGTCTCACTAAAAGTGGGGCCTGTTGCTGAGCTGGGAGCTCTTGGGTTGGTTTTCTCACCCGAGATTCAGGTTGTTTAAAGTCCTTGCCCTCTAAAAGCCCCGAGTCGCGTTGGTACAAAGAAGTCTTCAAGGCCTTGTTTTCTGGTGTCTCGAGTTGTTTATTATTTGATATCACAGAGTTTTTCTCCGCTCCCAGCCGAGGTCCGGACAGCGGCTGGGACACGAGGCGACTGCCCACCGATGGGACGTCACCTCACATTTATACAGATAGTTACGTGTAGGTTATTTACTATTTTGTACCAATGCCTAGTGCTAACACTAAAAGGGTCACTTCTGCTTTGACCCAATCCACTCTCACTACCTTATATCATCACCACCCCAGAAGATGGAGGACAAGGAAGAAGGAGAGGGACACGCGGTACCACCCAAATTCCATCATCTTGTCCCTCATTTACCTCTATTCAAAGAATCCTAAAACTACTGAATTTTGCATGTTCTACTGTGCTAAACTACTATTTTCACTTCCTGGTGATTTGCAATTCCTCTCCTTGTGTTGGAAGTTTCTCCCATGGGCTAAGATCAAACTCAGTGTCTTCCTGGGCTCTGTGCCAAGGTCTCCAACCCCCCTGGACCAGCTCCACACCCCCCTGTCCAGGGCTCAAATTCCCTTTCCCGGGTCCCAGGTCATCCAAAGCGCCCCCTGCAGCCACGGGGGGATCATCACACCTGCCCCGCCCACCGGGAGCCACCAGCGCCCCTGCTGGCTGTGCCCGGAACTGCACCAAAGGGGAAAGTGCCGCGCTCAGGGAAGCTGTTACGGGGTTCTGGGTTCTGTTTATTATTAATGCTGTGGTTGTTGTTGGTTGTTTGCCTTGTTATACATACTAGTAAAGAACTGTTCCCCCAGGGGCTTTTTCCTCCCTTCGCTTTCATTTCCTTTTATTATCTCCTCAATTTCACAATCTCCCAGTCCATGCCTTGATGATCCTGGGGAGCACCTGAGCAGGGAAGGGGCTGGGGGAACCCCAGGGTGGGGGAAGCAGGGGTGAGGAGTCTGCAGGGAGAGGTGGGAGGCTGTGGGGGCTGGGGGTGTCTGGCTGTGCCCCCAAAACACTTTCACTTTCTCTCTCCTGCAGCAGAAGGAAGAGGCCGTTTCTGCTGAGTGTCACACGGGGGATATGTCTGTCCTGGGGGGATCCTGTCCCAGGGGGGACACATGCTGGCCAAGGGGGTCCTGTCCTGGGGGATGGCAGCTCTGGGAGGGTTCCAGACTTCTCCATTCTTGCTGGTCCCCTGCAGGATCTGAGCCAGCAAGAGCAGCTTGGGAATGGAGCTCCAGGCAGGAAGGAGCTCCCCAACTCCTCCTCCTTGAAGCCAGTGCCCATCCAAGTGTGGGGCCCAGCCATGGCCCAGCCCCAGTGCACAGGGATGGGCATTGGCCAGCCCTGCTCTGGCCAGCCCCAGCTGGCAGCCAGGACCTGAGGGTCCCCCCTGCCCCCTTGGCTTTGATTCTGGCAGCTTCAGAGCTGCTGCAAAGGTGAGAATTCTGTGGACAGGAAAAGGCCTGGCTGTGGTTTGCTCAGGCCTGTGCAAGAAGCACAGAAGCCAATGGGAGCCCAAGCAGTGGCTCTGTGAGGGCCTTTGATGGTTTTCAGAGCAGGGCTGGCTGGAAACCCCCCTCAGGGGCAGCTGTGAGGGAACCAGTCCGGAAATGCAGCAATTGATCATTTTGTCCCTCTCAGCAAGGGGCTGAGAGCCCCAGAAGTTCTGCAAATCCCACACCCATCTGCTCAACATCCTTAGTGGGAATCTCTACCTTCCTGTCTCAGACTTGCAGCCCTTTGGAACCTCCTGGAAAGAATATTTCTGTTCTGGCTGGGGCTGACAGGCAAGGTGGAAAATGTGTGGAAATATTTCCAGTGGCTCTGCCCATGGCCATGGTGTGGCTGTGGTGAGTGACCTTGGCTGGATTCCAGGTGTCCCCAAAGCTGCTCCATCTCTGCCCTCCTCACCTGCACAGGGCACGGGGAATAGACAGGGCTCTGCCCCGCCCCTGCCCCGCCCATTCCAGGGCACCCCCTGAGTTGGGTCAGTGAAACGCTCTGCCAAACCAGGTACTGAGCTGCCAGGTGACCTGAACTCCCACCTGGGGAGAGGGCTCTTGGTGTCCCAAGGGCTTCAAAGGCAGAGCATGAGGTGGCCCTGTGTCTGACCCTGTCTTCTCCTGGAGTGTCTGTCCCATCCACGCTGGAACCCAGGAGCTGGCAACTGTCTTGGTTTAAAAGAGAAATGTCTGCCAATGGGTGGCCTCACACCCCTCGTGTGGTGAAAGTCTGTCCCCTGCACTCAGGGACATCCCAGGGCATCCCAGTGTGATGTGACCCCCGTGGAACACCTGTGCCATGGGGTTGCTCCTGGTGCCCTTCCAAGGGAGGTACCCACTGTCCTTGGCAGACACCTGTCTTTCAAACCAAGATGTATGGGTGGCTGAAAATGGAAGAATCCCATTCCTAATGCCTGACAGAGCTGAACAAAGAACATAATTCGTGTCAGTATAACCAAAAATCTGCATTTTTGTCCCAGGAGCAGGAAACCAGGTCCTGTGCTGTAGCCCTGGTTTGTGCCTGAGATGTTTTTAGTTTTCTAAAATTCCTTTCCCAGGGGACCTTCTGTAAAAAAGAGACATGTTTTTGAAATGGCAAATTGTTGACATTTCTTTCCCTAGGAGGGACTTCTTCTTGATGTCCCTCTGGTCTGACCAATGTGATTGAAGAGGTTTGTCTTTGTTTCACCAATCAAATTGGTCTGTGTAGAATAGTATAAAAAGAGAGACACATCCCAAGAATAAAGGAGTCATTTTCATTCTTCTGAAGTCGGATTCTTTGTGTCGTTGTGGTGTACAACAGCATCACTGTGCTCCCTTGGAACTGGGATGGGCAGTGGTAAGCCACGTAGTGTACTGGGAGCACTGGGAAGGGGATTGCAGGGCCACGGGGGCATGGGGGTTGAGAGGAATCCATCTGATTTTCATTTATGTCTCAACATACGCTACACATGAGCAAATAAAAGCAGTTAACTGTGACACAACAGGAGCCATTTTGCTTTGGGTTTCTTGGGGGGATCAGGGGCTTGCTCGGAGGATCAGCTTGGTCCTCCTTTTCACCTCACCTTTTCCTCCTGGTGGTCCTTCTCTGTCTGCACCCATTCTGCACCCCTGCTTTGCTGCTTCTGTGAGGCAGCTCATTCCTGCAATGACCTGGTGCTCCACTGCTTCCCCAACCTGGTGCTCCACCACTTCCCCAGCAGAGCAGAGGCTGCCTGCACACACCTGCTGCCTTTGCCATTTTGCCCGAGTTGCCCACAGCAACGAGCCTGCTGCACCCCAGTACCTGCCCATGGCAGCCATCCCATGGCCACCAGTGCCACAGCACCAGCCCACAGCCAGCCCACAGCCATCGCTCACCGATGCCAGAGACACGCAGGTGCCACCACTTGGAAATCACACCCAGCCACTCACAAAAGCCACGAGGGCTCACCACACTCACACTCCATCTGCTGAGTGATGCCAGCAGAGTGCCCGGGTTTCCTGTGGTAACGCTGTGTCTGTCTTCTGTTTCTATCTCTGTCTCTCTTTTTCCCTCACTATTCTCTTATAATCCCCTCCCATAAGAACACTTTGCCTCCTTTATCAATAAACAGTTCTCAGATATAACACTGCCATGTTTGTGCTTCATTTTCATCTGAGAAATTGATCAGAAAGAATCCTCCACGACTGCCCCTTTTACATCAGGACGGGCCAGGGGAATGGGGAATGTGGGAAACCCCTGGGTGTGCTGTGAGCACTGTGGGGAGAGAATGGGGAAGCCACTGAGGGTACTTGGAGCACTCGGATGGGGATTGGGGAGCCCCTGCAGGTACTGGGAAGGGGATGGGGGAGTCCCTGGAGGTACTGGGATGGGAAATGGGGAGCACAGGGTGCCCTGTGTAGCCTCCCCCTGACTGATGACCACCTCCCTTGGAAGGAAGGGCAACCACAGGAGCCATGGAGGGAGCACCCCCAGTGTCTCCCAGTGCCTCCCATTCCCCAGAGTGTCACAACTTTTGTTTCAGATTGTCATAGATGTCACTGGGTTCCCATGGTTGCCCGTGTGGCCCCTGCAGCTGCATGTAGGTCGCCTGAGGATCCTCCATGGGGGGTGCCAGGGGCTCTGGGGGGGCCCTGTGGGAATAAAGAGGTGTATGAAAGGGGATGGGAGGTGCTGGGGGTTTGGGTAAAAGGTTTATCATGGCTGTATTCTGCACTCACCTTTCCTGGTGCTTCCTGGCATCTGCAAAGGAAAACTGGAGGCGTGACTTTGGAGTCCCAGGGGCCTCCATCCACCCGCAGGAATCCTGAACCAACCCCAGGTCTTCAATTCCCCCCAGGTCTCCCCAGTATCCCTGATGCCCCTCAGAAACCCTGAGCCACCCCAATTCCCCCAATATCCTGATCCCCTAGAACCCCAAAACTGGAAGGGAGGGGTACCCTCTGAATTCCCCAAAAATCTCTGATAGAATCCACAACTATTTTGTACAACCCTGCAAAACCTCCCCAGACACCTCAGGGCCCTGAGCCGAGGTCACTGGGGGCTCAGCCCCTCCCAAGTCAGGGGCTGTGGGTGCCCCCCCATGGCCCCTGTATTCTGGGGGCCTTCCCACCACTCTCCAGGACCCCCATCCCCCATTGTCACCGACCCAGGCGGTGCCACCAGTGAAAGGCCACAATGATGCCCATGAGCAGGACCAGGAACAACAGGGACCCAACGACTCCTGCAGCGACTGCAGGAAATAGAGGGAGACACACTGGGGTCACCAGGGTCACCCCAGAGGTTCTCCAGTCCCAGTGACCATATGAGTCCCCATCCGGTGCCAACCAGTTCACTTTCATGACCCCACCTGTGCCTCCATGTCCCCACGATGTCACCTCCAGGGCCAGCTCAGGGCTGAGTGCCCGGAACATGCGGTGCCCGTCCTGTCCCAGCTGGTTGGTGGCCACACACTGGTAGGTGCCTGAATGTCCCACATCGACATCCCCAAACTCCATGGCAGGACCCTGGGCCACCTCCTGCCCATTGTGCAGCCAGGTGAAGGTGACAGGGGCTGAGCCCACCTGCACTGAGCAGTGCAGGGTCACGGGGTCACCTGTGTGCACCTGGTGTGACAGGGGACCAGGGGTGATGGTGACATTGGCCATAGGCACTGTGGGGACACAGACAGGGCTGGCACCTGGCGAGGTGGGCTGAGGGTGCCATGGGTGGGATCATCCCCAGTCCGAGGGTCCTGCTCACCCAGGACAGTGACATTCAGGGGGACACTCTCGGCCACGCTGTCCCCACTGCTGACCCGGCAGTGATAGTGGCCGCTGTCATTGTCCCCAAAGTGCCGGAGCTCCGGTTGGGGGCCGGTGCCCAGTGGTGCCCCTGAACCTCCCTGCTGCCAGGTGAAGGTCAGGGGACGTGTTCCTGCAGCCACTGCACAGCTCAGCACCACTCAGTCTCCTGGTGCCACCTGTCCCCTGGGGAGTTCTGCCCACACGGACACCCACAGAAACGGGATTTCTATGGGAGGGGACAACAGCAGAGGACAGTGAGGGACACCAGGGGACAGTGAGTGACACAGGGAGGGGTGTCATGGAGAGAGGCAGGGGTACCCCAATGTGGAAGAGGGTTGGCAGAGCTGGGGGGAGGCCTGGAAAGGAACCCCAAGGAAGGATGGGGAGTTCAGGGAGGGGACACCTGCAGAGGGATGGGGGGGACACCAGGGAGGGTGTGGGGACTCAGGGAGGGGATGGTGGGACCTGAGGACCGTGGGGGGAGATCAGGCAGGTGTGGGGTTGACTCAGGTACGGGCAAATTGACCCAGTGAGGGATAAGGGGATAAGGAGGGGGACTCGAGCAGTGATGGGAGGACATAGAAAAAGTTTACAGGAAAGATGGGGGTACCCACGTAGGGCTGGGGGATCTGGTGAGAGACCCAGAAATGGATGAATGACCTGCTGCAGGGATGGGGGGTCTGGGCAGTAAAGAGGGTCCACAGGCAGGGCGGGGGTCCACAGATGGGGCTGAGTGTCCCCAACCATGGGACCCAGGGAGGCTGTGGGGGTGAGGCTCACTGTGCACTGTCACTCACCGGCGCCGAATTGTGCTGCACCCATGATCTGCCGGAGTACACCCGGCCCCGGCAGCGGTAGTCACCGCTGTGGTTCAGCTGCAGAGGCGACAGGGACAGCTCGGTCCCACTGGGGGACCTGCTCACCTCCTCGTCCCCATGGTAGAATTGCACCAGGGTGACCGACATGTTCTGCCAGACCCGGCAGCGCAGTGTCACCGTGTCCCCCTCCAGCAGCGGCTGCACTGGCACCTGCAGCACCAGCCAGTTTGTGAGACACGGGGGTTCTGTCACACCGAGGGGTCCCGTTTTCTTGGGGACCCCCCATTGAGTCACACCCAGAGCACCAGGGGTCCCCAATTCCACAAACAGGGTCCCCCTGCACTGGGATGCTCTGGGATGTCCCCGTGTGCAGGGGATGGGCTCTGGTCACTCCAGGAGGTGACCCATGGAGTGGAGCACACCCAGAGCCCTCGGGGTCCCACAGGTGCCACCCTGGGGACACCCAAACCCTCCTTACCATGTGAAACTCTCACGGGAGGGCTGAGCCCACTGCCAGGTCTGTAACACTGGTAGGTGCCAATCTCAGTGACAATGAATTGGTCAAGTGCATTTGGCCACCAGCTCTCCCCATCCTTGTACCAGGTGGTGTCACTGGCAGTCCCCAAGCCCTGGCAGGTCAGTGTCACCTGGTCCCACAGCACCGCCGGCCTCCAGGGGGGCTCCACCAGGAGCTGGGTGGTCTGGGCACCTGTGGGTGACAGGGGACACCAGCCTGCCAGGGCCAGTGTGGGGCTGGGGACAGCGGGGTGGGGACATGGCATCCCCCGAGGACTCACCAGCGAGGCCGAGGGTCTGGGCTGGAAGGGAGAAGGGACAGGGCTGGGTGGGGATGGCACCATGGGGAGAGAGGTATGGGGGCATGGGGTGTGGGGGCTGTCCCTGAACTGTCACCAGGGGGACACTGATGTGGCACAGATGTCTCGGAGATTGAGGAACTGCAGCCACCCCATGGTCAGGCAGGACATGAGGACATTGTGGACACCCCAGGCATGGGGACCCTGTGCTGGCACAGATCACCCCCACCAGCCCCACGGTCTCTGTCCCCATGGCCCATCTGCATTGTGCTTGTCCCCTTGTCCCTGTCCCTGCATCCCTGTCACCCTGTCCCTGCATCCCTGTCACTCTGTCTCTGTCCTCACAGCTGCACCAGCCCCACAATTCCTCTCCCCAAATTCTGGTCCCTCCAGTCCTGCCCCCCTTCTCCTGTCCCCACAGCCACCCCATGACCCTGATCCCCTCATTGCACTGGCTCTGCTGGCATTGGGGACCTCAGGGGACCCCCACAGCCCTCCTGTGCCCCCTCCCCACCAGTCTCTGCCTCACCAGGGCCCATCCCCATGCCCGGGGCACTCACCCCACAGGAGCAGCACCACCTTCCCGGCCATCCCCATGTCTCTGACCATCCAGGCTGGCTGTCACTTGCTGTCAGGGGTGGCTGTCCTCTGTTTGGCGGCTGTTCCGAAGAACGGGGAAGGAAGTGAGGTCAGACTGTGTCCCCAGCGTGGCTGTGGCCTTTGTTGGGGGCAGGGTGGCCCCAAGCTCAGGACGGGCTGTGGGCTGGGTGGGGACAAGTCTGGGTGGCACAAAGTGGGACATGGTGATATCAGGAGTAGAGGGTCAGGGGGTTTGGGGACCCTGGGATGGGGTACCTGGGGAATGGGGGTCATGAATAGGGGGAGTCACTGGGAATGGGGGTCCCTGGGGCTGGGGGGACTCAGGGCTGGGAGTCCCATGGGAACGTGGGCTCCTGGGATTTGGGATCATGGGATGTGTGTGCCAGGGATGGGGTGTGGGGGGAATGGAGGGTCCCATGGGAATGGGGTTTTCAGGGGAGAATCAAGGTCCTGTGGGAATGGGAATTTCAGGGAATGGAATGAATGGGAGAAGGTTCCTTGGGAATGGGGCTCCTGGGCCATGGAGATCCTGGGGAATGGCAGTCCTGGGATGGGAGTCCAAGGGAGAGTGGAGCATAAGGAATGGGGGTCCCATGGTTCAGGTCCCTGGGGAATGGAGGTCCCAGGGATGTGCAGTGGCTGGGTGGGCACAGGGGTCACAGCTCCTTCCCTGGGAGCCCTACATTCGGGGGTGACCCAGGGCCCAGCAGAGTTTGCACGTTATAGATGAGCAATGCAATGTTTGGCTCTTAGAATGAAGGGATGAATATTATGTGTCTGTTAAGAGAAGTTTTATTGATGTATAGTTATGTTATTGTAGTAAGTCCTCCCATAGTCCTCTTTTCCCTGCCCTTGTATTGTTGTCACAGGATTGGTAGTTGGGACATTGGGGGAGGGGCCGACTTGTCACTAGGAGGCGTGGCATGGCAACACCTGACCTCCAATCAAATTGGAAGAAGGTAGTTTCCACCAATGGATGGCAAAGAGAAGTTGACTGACAGGCTTTGGGAGGGGCCAAAGTTGGTTGATGTAACACCAGGAGTAAAAAACGCAGAGCAGATATTTTGTAGATGAGTGTGGAGGAGATAGCTGAGGAATTGTTAGAGGAAAAGGGACACAATAGCTCTCAAATTAATCTTGTAATTAGAAGCTAGGACAAGGCCAGCATGTTCCTGGCAGAACGGTTAGAAAAGAACAGGATGAGGGAGAAAAACTGAGATCATGAGAAAAGAAGAACTGAACACTACAAGGCGATGTGACTTTTGCAATATGCTGATATAGCATGAAGTAAGCTATTGTTTAGTCACCACCAATCAGGAGCTTGGCTTTTGCAATATGTATGAGCTGATTACTTAGAATATAAATGTAAGCGAGGAAACAAATGAAATTGAGCCTGATTGATCAACATCGGTTGAGTCAGTCTCCCTCCATCCAAGAAATGGTGACATGATACCACACCACAGTTAGAAGAGTAAAAGTTCAGGTCCTGCAAGCAGAAAAACAACAAAAAAACCGATTTTAGATAATGATAAAACAGCTAAGAAGTTAAGAAAACACTAGCAGGCAGTACATAATGCTCTGCTGCAACACCAAACAAAAAAACGAGCAGGTCAGCATGCAGTAGCAGTCCAAAAAAAAAAAATTTAACATATTCATCAAAACCAAACTTTTCCTTGCCTCCTGCATGTACGACAGTACATCTACCCTCAAAGAGAAAAAAAAAAAAAAAGCCCCCAAAAAAGCTCGGATGTAGCATGATATTCACCAAGAAGCAGTTTTTGCTGAAAATATGCAAGCTGCCAAAATCCTGCATAAAGCAGTAGCTCAAGCCTTTCCAGTCACTTATATGCGGCAACAAACCCCACAATAAAGTAATAACACAAAGTACTATTACTGCCCTAGATTGGAAAATTCTTACTCAGTTGCGTGCTACAGTAAATGAATCGAGTATTCATAGTGAGCCTGCTAAACAGTTACTAAATTATATCTGAAGTGCTAATGTTTTGTTACAAAATAATATTCAAACCATTATAAAAATAATTTTAACTCAGTCTCAGCAATTGCTTTAGCAAGCTCACTAGCAAAACTTGTGTATTACTAGTGCTAATGCACAAAAAAAGCAAAGACATCCCTTATTTAGAATCACTGCTGAAAAGCTGATAAAAACTAAACCATTTTCTAATTCAAATCATCAAGCTCTGCGAGGTCCTGATAAGCTAAGAGAGGGCATGCAACTTGCTTTAGAAGCATTGAAGAAAGTTAAACAACAGTAAAAATGCCCACCTACATAAATATTAAATAAAACAAAGAAAAATCATTTGCTCAATTTGTAAATAAAGTGTCAACTGCCATAAATCAAACTCCAAATGTGTAAAAATAAATAAAAAATGCCTTATTACGACAGTGCTTGTTGCAAAACTGTAATCCAGCCACTAAGACAATTTTGGCCTCGCTCCCAAGTAATGCATCTATTGAAGAGATGCTAAAGCAAATAAATAAAGTCCCTGTTAGGCCCCAGGCTATGTTAGTCGAAGCAATAAAAAAGTCAGTAGAAGCTGTTAAGCAATTAAAGAAGGCATTGCAAAAAAAGCAGAAGCAGCAAACGCAGGCATTGGCCGCCCTGACATCGCTGCGAGCAGCAAGTACAGTGAGAACTGGACCAGCTCCAGGCAAAAAAATAACCTGCTACGTTGCGGTCATCCCTAGCAACAAAAGTCACCAATCTCTCCGCCCTGTCTCCTCCCTTCGTGCCTACACCTCAAAATCAGCCGCCCTAAACTTAGCAGCCACAGTAAACATATCTATTAAAGACAATCACCCTGTGCCAATTCCCACTAAAGTAAAAAAACCCAATAACTTATCAAAAACAGCCAGTTCCTGTTTTACTTTTAAAACGATCTTCTACTTTTTTAAACAGACATATTACTGTAAAATTTATTAATGCTAATTTTACCGGCAAAATTTGTATTGTGGCACAAACACTGTATCCTCCAGTGCTTATTCCAGCTAGCACCCAGATAACTCAATTGTTACCATTTTTAACCTTAGCTCCAAAACATCGCTCAAAAACACAAAGAAGAGACTATAGTCTTGGCTCTACAAGAAAATCAACATTCTTAACACTGAGCCCACTGAAGTACAATATATTGGTTGAGGTCACATGTGTGTGCTTACACCCACAGGTCCTGTGTGGATTCCCAGCCGCTGGACGCAAGCAGGGAATGACAGCACCCAGCAGTCCAGCAGAACGAGAGCGGCATCGCCTGCTCCTGATCCTTCAACCTGTGATAACTCGGCTCCAGCCAGTGTGGCCTAATCCTCTAGTAGTAGAAAATAGAACTGATGTACTAACAGTGTTGCATGAACTACAAAGCACCCGACTATGATTAATTAAGAGTTCTAACTGTCTGCACTGTGTCAAGCCTAACTGTGGTGCTTGGTTAAAAATATATTGTGGGACTTGTTGCAGACAGTGGTGAGTCTTTCAACAGCAGCTTGAAAAACCATAGTGCCCATGCTGCTCCTTTTATTAGCATTGTTATAATTAACAAACAGACATAAAAAATTATACAAAGTACAGTATTGTGCCAGAAGCAGTAAACCTTGTTCAAAATTTAAGTAAAAAAATAAGCTAAAATTAGTATTTTTAATATAAAAAAAGTGTGTCATCTGTTAGCACAAAAAGCTACTCGCATATTGCAGACAACCTGCAAATATAGAGTAAAAATACCTCATATACATCAAGTAAATCCTACTAATTAAAATATGTGTTGTCACCGCTGAGCTCACAAAGCTACCAAAAATAAACAAAAAACAAAACATGTAAGTCACTTAAGCTAATCAGCCTAGTCAAAATAGTTTGGGTTTATCACTTGCCATGCCTTCCAATCCATTTCGCACTTGTTTAATTAAAAAACAAAAATGTACGAAAAAAGCGTAGAAAAAAATGTTTCTCATTAACAAAATGAGACAACAGCACAACAAAAATATTGTTCTTAGTTCAGCATTCCCAAACTTTTCTGTCAATAATTAAAAATAAATAAAACATGTAGAATACAAAATCGTAAAATAATGCAGTATACAAATCAATCCTTTTCAAAAGTTCAAAAATTGCAATTATTAAAGTCAACCCCAAACCAATAATGTGTTAATTTTAATTTAAATAAAACGATCTCTACACAAAAGTATGATGTTACTCCTGATAGTAATTAGTATAGAAGTAACAAAATTAAATACTGTGTCAACCAGCTTATAAAGTTAAATTCACCCAAAAAAACTCGGCAGTTGCCTCAAAATTATTTTTTAATATGTAGTAACCGTGCCTAAACAAAAATACCCATTAACACAGTTAAAAAACGTTATTATCTAAAAAAGCTTACCTTGTTTGCCCCAAACATAACACAAGTGTTTGCAGCCACCCATACTGCTGTAACACAGCGTCATAAATGTACCATAAACCAGTTAAGTTCTGACTACAGTAACAAAGTAAACTTGTAAGATCCCCCAAAAGTAACTGTTGTCTCCATCCTTGCCCTAAGTGTAACAAAGTCACAAGCCTTAAGGCAGTTACAGCGATTGGCTTATTAAACAAGTAAACAACTTAACATCACATCCAACATTATACCTAATTTAGTAACTAATGTTAGCAACAACAACAATCTTTATAAACCCTTAATAAAAATTGTGATAACAAAGTAAAATTATGAAGTTCTACAGCTCGTATTTTTACATCTATAGCCCCTAAAATTGACACAGCTCATGCATTGGTGTCACTTAATAAACTTGCATGTTAGACCATAAAGCAAGCCAATGTTACTACAAAAGTCATAACAGCACTGACTCAAGACATAAACAACCTAAAACACGCAGTCCTTCAGAATAAAGCCGCTATAAATTTTCTGCTCAAAAACACAAGTGTTCAAAGTTCAAAAAACTATGTTACTTTAATTTATCCAATCATAACCAATCAATACATGCACAACTAAACTAATTTAAAAAGCACACAACAAAAATTAAACTTTCACAAAATCTCCTAAATAACTAGCTAACCCAAACTTTTGATCTAACACCATAACTAACTCAGCTTTTTTTAAAAAAAGCTACAATTTTTGCTTATAATTTTAATTGTCATTCTATGCGTAAGACTACTGTTTGCTTACTTTTTTTGTCGTAAGTCCCAAGTACTTACAACCATTAAAGAAAAAGGGGGAACTGTGGAGAAGATAGCTGAGGAATGGTTAGAGGAAAAGGGACACAATAGCTCTCAGATTAATCTTGTAATTAGAAGCTAGGACAAGGCCAGCATGTTCCTAGCAGAACTGTTAGAAAAGAACAGGATGAGGGAGAAAAACTGAGATCATGAGAAAAGAAGAACTGAACACTACAAGGCGATACAACTGTTGCAATATGCTGATATAGCATGAAGTAAGCTATTGTTTAGTCACCACCAATCAGGAGCTTGGCTTTTGCAATATGTATGACCTGATTACTTAGAATATAAATGTAGGCGAGGAAACAAATAAAATTGAGCCTGATTGATCAACATCGGTTGAGTCAGTCTCCCTCTTTCCAACAGATGAGCACATGGTGGTTCAGTTCCAGGCTCCCAGTGCTGCTCTTTCTCCTTATTCAGTCTTTTATTGTATCTTGTTAAGGTTTAATAAACCTTGAAAATTTTAGAATTCTCACAAATGGAACTCAGTCTGGGATATACACCTCATTTCCATGGCCCTGGGAGTTTTGACAAGAGAAGCGTGCCCTGCCATGAGTTGAGTGACTCAGTCGATTCCTTCTGGGACCCTCAGTGATCACAGGTCAGAACCCCGGAGACAGTGGAAGACTGAATAATAAAAAATTAGGGGGGAAAGGGAAAAAGCCCTCTGGGGAAAAAACTTTAGATGATCTGGAAGACTGTATTTGCATGTGTGTGTGAGCCCGGGAGTGTGCTTAGAGTGTGTGTGAGACTTGAAAGAATAGCTGGATTTTGAGAGAATCAAGAGCACCTGGGGGACACCAGGTTGAAGGTCAACAGTTTTAAGGGGATTCAAGAGCTCCTGAGGATGTCAGGTTCAGAGTTACCGGATTTAGGGGGTGTCAGATCAGTGGTGGCCGTGCTTGTATCGGGAGGTTCCGAGCACACGGCGCCGGCAGTGGAGGCAGCCAAGCTGTGCAGACCGCGCTTGTCCGGGGCGAGGGGCCTCTGGCGGCAGGGGCGGCCAGGCGGTGCAGAGGAGCCGTGGGGGCCCACGTGGGGAGCGGCGAGCGGGGACCCGGCACAGGAACTCCCGGCACTCACTGACCCAGCAGAACTGACCCAGTGGGATGGGAGTCACCAGATCACAGGAGAGTTGTTTATTTGCTTTTGTTTTCCAGGGAGAAGGTCAGGTTTGTTTTTCTTTTTTTTTCTCTCCTTTCCTTTCTTTCCTTTTTTTCCCTTTCCTTTTCCTTTTAGCTGATTGGGAAGGTGGGCCTTGTTAGGTGGGTTGTGGTTGGCTGGTTGGGAAGGCAGCTCTTGTCGAGAGGGCCTGTGATTGGCTGCTTGGAATGCAGGTTTTTTGGGAAGGCCTGTGGTTGGCTGGTTTGTAAGACATGTTTTGTCAGGAGACCTGCGATTGGCTGTCAGGATAGACTGGGAGCAAATAGAGACTCCTGAGTAGAAAAGAAGGAAGTGAAAAGATAGCAAAAAGTGTACCCTTAAACAGTGCCCTGGGCTATAGACGAACCCAGTGAAGATGGAGAACAACAAGAGTGAAAATAATGTGTTGGGAGATGGTTGCTTTTTCTTTCATTTTCTTTCCTTGTTACCTGTGGGACTTTTTTTCCCACTGAGTTGCTAAGAAGCCCTGATGGCTGCGTGCTTGAGATGGTGAGAGGGGAAAACTCTCGGCAGAGATGGGAAACTCTCGCTCACTCAGTCTGAGCCTTTGAATGGAGACAGTGGAGTGGCTGCTTGGGGAAAGGAATTCACTGCTGCTGCAGAAGTCTGACTCACTCTTGTTTCTTCTGGTGTGGGGTGAGCCTCTGCTCCTGGGAGAAACCACTGAACTGGAACCGGGTTATCTCCTGCCTCACTAAAAGAGGCGCCTGTTGCTGTGCTGGGAGCAAGGTCGCTGTTGTCCTGCACCCAGTGCTTCTTCAGCCCTGCTCTGAGTCTTCGCTACTCTGTAGCTCACACCCTCTGCCTGCCGAGACCTCCTGGGTTTTCAGCCTCAGCTCTGGAGTTTCTGATCCATCCCTTCCCATCTGGGCCCAGCTGCCATCACCACGTGCTCCCCCAGCCCGCCCCACAGCGCCCCCTGCAGCCGCGGGGGGATCATCACACCTGCCCCGCCCACCGGGAGCCACCAGCGCCCCTGCTGGCTGTGACTGGAACTGCACCAAAGGGGAAAGTCCTGCGCTCAGGGAAGCTGTTACGGGGTTCTGGGTTCTGTTTATTATTAATGCTGTGGTTGTTGTTGTTTGTTTGCCTTGTTATACGTACTAGTGAAGAACTGTTATTCCTCTCCCCATAACTTTGCCTGAGAGCCCATTAATTTTTTCTAAATTTTAACAGTTTGGAAGGAGGGGGTTTGCATTGTCCATTCCAAGGGAGGCCCTGCTCTCCCTAGAAGACACCTGTTTTTCCAAACCAAGACATAAGATTATGCAGTATTGTGTAATAATGTGGACTGAAAGGAAGATTGAATCCAATCAAGTATGCGGGCCTTGGTGTGAGTCAGAGGAAGAATGGATGTATCAAGTTTTCAACATCCATAAACAACCCCAGCAGAGATCAGAGAAAAGGGAATTCTCACTGAACAGTCCTTTATGCTCTGGTCTCTCTCTCCTGACCCTACAGAGAGGCCTGGAGCTTCCCTTACCATGTGTGCCTGATCCCCAGGAAACTGTGAGCTACTCTCCATAACAATAGGAACCACATGTACCCCCCCTCAGGTAAGGGGCAAGAGGTGCCCCTTGACAAAACACAACAATTTACCTACACTGCCCTTTCCCTTCCTCTCCTAATGTGCACTGTCTGCTCCCACCCCAAAGGCACAGAGGGTGGAATATTGCCTACAGGGTAGCAAGCAGTAAATGTCCAACTACTCTCTTTTCCAGAAGGGCTCTAGGAAGTGCTGTGCACACATGTGCCAGTGTGTGTGACTCTGTGCCAGGGTGTGAGTCTGCACATGCTGTGCCTGTGTGTGCCAGTATGTGTGGCTCTGTGTGCACACAGGTGCTGGGGTGTACCCGTGTGTCAGTGTGTGAAGCTGCATGTGTGTTTTCTAGTGTGCCCAAATGTAAGTGTACACGTCCCACTTTGCACGGCTACCAATGTGCTCGTGTGCCCAGCACTGTGCGCATGGACACCTCTGTAGTCCAGCTATGACCAAGGAGTGCTGTTCCTTTTTCTCTGCTAGAGCTGGCTGCAGATCCTCTGTGGGATTATGTGTAAGCATAGCCCTGTGTAAGGTATGTATGTATATAACACTGCACATATTAGTGTGCACAACCACATGTATATGTGTACAAGTGTGTGTGTCATGAGTTAACACAGCTTGGTTTTTAGTTAAAAAGGAAACAGTTCCCTGTAAGGACCTTGGAATTTCCTTTGGAAAGGACAGGGACCTATCAGAGGTTGATTTATAGATAGTGACATATTGTATAGCCACTGAGGAAGCTGGATGTGCCTTTGTGAATACACATATAAGTTGAGCAATCCTGGGAAATTTTTCTTTTTCCTTCCTGCCTTGGAACAGGTAACAGGGCTGGTCCTGCTCTGCCGTGGGTCCTCCCCGGGCCTGGCACAGCCTGGCTGGGCTCTGCTGCTGCTGCAGCCCCGGCGGGGCCGAGCTGGCCCTGGGCCCCATCAGCTGCCGGCAGGGGAAGGGGAGGCCCCAGTACTGACATCTAGCTGACTTTAAGACCTACCCAGCCACAGGCCAGGCTGAGAGAGATGTCCCCAGTGCCCCCCAGGAGCAGCTCTGAGCCTGGGCTGGGCTGGGCCCCCCCATGAGCCTGAGGGGTGGAGGGGAGAGGCATCCACCAGCCTGGCTCCTGAGATCCTGGCCGCCGTTCCTGAGCCTTCCCCCATCGGCGCGGCTTTGAAATCCAACATGAAATCCAACATGAAATCCAACAAGAAATCAAACATGAAATCCACCAGCCCTGCAGCTACAGCAGCCACCCCCCAGCAGAGATTTCATGACCATCTACAGGCCTGGGTGAGGTGTTAACTCTTTCCTTACACAGATGAAATTTACAAAGCACTAACCTTTCTCTGAGTGAGAGAAAAGTTAGAGTGGGAGACATGTAAAGAGACAGTATGAAGATACCAGGTTGAATGAAAGAGAAGTTATATCCTAAGTGTTGAGGAGATGGAGAAAATGGGCTGAAAGTCTTTTGTGACCTGTGGTAACAGAGTGTATTGTGCTAGAATATTCCTTTAAACCATGGAACAAATATGCATTTTGGGGAGATAATGAGAATGTTGAAATTGTAGAGATAAGCAAAGGCTTTTATTGATGGACTAAGTGAATATTGTTATTATGAGAAGCTGTGATCTTACGAGAAGTTTGAACAGAGAGAGCAAGAGATGAGATATGAACCCTCTGCCCCAGGGAAAAAGAGCTCTCTCTTTCAGGAGATGAAGAAAACCCTTGGCTTTTGGTGCTGTTCATCTGTAAAAATGATCCTCGATGAGTTTACATGAGTCCATGGCCCATATGCAGCTGCGGGAATGGCTGCGTGATATGGGAGGTTCACAACTGCAGATTTTCCCCAGGCGGCTGCTTTTGTGAGAGATAAAAACCCCAAGCTGTTTCTTTCTTGTGGAATGTTACCATAACAGACCAAAAGAGACTTCTCTCTTTAAATGGATTGATGAAAGACTATTCTGTAAGCGGTACCAACCTAGAGTTCTGTGTTTTGTCTTTGCACATTTTCAGTGAGAAGAGAAAATGTAGAAGAAAGTGTTGAGGAAGGATGTTGGGACAACAGGCAGCTCTTCAAAATGCTGTTTATTGTATCACAGATGTTACAGCAGTCCTGGGTCCTGGGTGACAGAGCCATGCCTAAAGCTGCCAGCTACAGCTTTGCATGACTGGAGCCACTTTAGCTCTGGTTACAATGCATTATGTAGTTTTCTTTCCTGAGCATCTTAATACATAAAAGCCAATCAGCATCACATACAATACCTTTACCTCTAGCCTATCACAACTACTATTGTTAACATATTATGTTACAGTTTAAGCTTAAAGTTGTTTTTCTATTTTCTTGCAGTGGAAAATTCTTAGACCTTTTTTCTGCTTGATAAAAAAACATGCTTTTGTTTGCTGATGATATCTTTGGCTTTTCTTGAGACCTCTTCCTGCTTGCTAAAAACACCTTTGTTTGTGGTCAACATATCCTTTGCTGTAGCCATAAAACCTCTTTCCAACTCAACTTAACCTTTGCCTTCTTAGTTGTCCAGTAACAACTTTCATTTAGACATCTTTTATTCTTCTATATCAAAACTTGCTTCTGTCTCTCTTTCACTTACAGGTTCCACATTCAGAGAGCCTTCTGCTAAACATTCATATCTGTAAAACTTTCCTGTAAACTTTCATCATTTCCAACATCTCCCCTGTTCCAATGAACCACAAAGATGCTAGGAATGGTCTTATTCATCATTTTCCGTGCAAATTGAAGTGTCCAGGGTGCCACTACTCTAATTACAATTATCACTACTAAAACAATCAAGCCTACTTTACAAGGTTCCTTCAGATAAGGTAAAAAGCTCCAACCATCAAACTGTTTAGCTAAAATGGTCTATTTGTTGTAATCTGGTGGAAAAAAGGCCTGAAATTCAACAGTACATTAATTTGAGATCTGGTAGAAGGTTTCTCTGTATTTTATTTACATTATATTTGTAGTCTATGGCTACTTCTCTTGATTTACAAAGGGGTATTTAATATTTTTTTCTGTAGCTTTTGCTTGTGCTTTGTTAAGACCTTAATTCACTAATTGGTAAATTCGAAAATTTTACTCAAATCACAATAGTTTTGAAGTCTTTTGAGGCAGGACTGGGAAAGTTAGTACATATTTATACAATTTTAAATATGTATAAATTCTTTTACCAACTCTCAGGATAAGATTTGCTGAGACAGAATATACTTTTAGTTATACTATTTTTTCAGAAAAAAAAAGAAAAAAATAAGGCAAAAATTAAATTCAATATTATGTAGAATGCTTTAACTAATATTTGTCTTCTCACTAAGATGCTCGCAAAGAAAATACAGACAAATAAAATATTAAGAAACTAACAATGCAAGCAACTAGGGTGGCACTTTAAATTTCTTTGGGTTTTATGCAGCTCCATCTGATGTGTTGGTAACAGAGTTCAGGAGAAGTGGTTATCACATTTAGGTGTGATGTAGCTGTTTGCAGTTTCTTTGTTCCTGTCTTTATCTTGGATGCAGGGATGTTTGGCATTCCTAGAAAAGAGAAAAGACACAAACTTCTCAGCAAACATGTGCCTGAAAGAAACAGTTAATTACATTGACTTATTCAGGTGAAGTTTTTTATTTTGTGAAGAGGGGTTTGGGGTTTTTTTACTACTTTTATTGTTTCCCGCAAGTTTTATTGTGGTTTCCTCTAACTAATTGTTCAGTGGGGGAGTGGGACCACTTTTAACAAGTTTTGCAAGAGTTGCACTCTGTTGAAGGGGGCCTCTGCTCTTCGCCTTGGAGCAGTTTGCTTTACCAGTTTGCTCCTTTTGTTTCAATGACTGAGGCACTGCCTAGAGCCAATCCTCTCCTTCCTCCCCCTTTTTTTCTATATATATATATTTTTTTTTTTCTTTTTCATTGAGAAAGCAAATTTCTTCCCCACACTGTGATGGGTTCCTGCACGACATAGGGACAAATCAATGCTTTCTTTTCTTCTGGTCCTGTAACACTAATCCAAGACTGACTTTGCAAGCACAGAGTGGCACCTCTGATGCCTGTGAGAGCACCTGAGGGAGTTATCAACTTCCAACTTTTGGCCAAAGAGAATGAGAGATTGGCACCCGTATCTAACATGCCTGTGTTATTAACCTGAACTCCTCAATTTGACAACTTACAAGTCAGCAGTGGTAGTTAGTGACTAATTTTTTGGACCCAAAAAGCATCAGGATTTTCAGGAGCATCTGAAAAACAGTGTGGTGGGATATATAGTGGAGGGTAGCAGGCATTAGTTAAAAGACTGTGAGTTTCTTGGTTGTCCAGTAACAACTTTCATTTAGACATCTTTTATTCTTCTATATCAAAACTTCCTTTTGTCTCTCTTTCACGTACAGGTTCCACATTCAGCCTTCTGCTAAACATTCTTAATGTAAAACTTTCCTGTAAACTTGCATCATTTTCAACATCAAAAGAAGCTGTTGGGGGAGAGGAAGTGTTTTGAAGGTTTCATTTTAATTCTCATTCTCTTCTTTTAGTGTTTGTTAATAAATCTATCTTCATACCTTTAAAGTTTGAGCCTGCTGTGCTTTTCTCCTAATCCTATCTCGCAGTAGAAAAAGAGTAAATGATTCTAGTGAGCACTCAGACCACTACACTACACCACTACACTAAATTTAGGAAACAGAAATTGGTGAATGTGAAACCACTACATGATTTGGTGTTTCCGCCTGGTTATGAACTTAAACCACCACAATGTGCTACTGACAAGTACCACTGTACACCAGGGCTCTGTGCCAGTGAGCAAAGCCTGTGTGTGTGCACTGGCTCTCCAGGTGTACCTGGGCACACACACGAGCTGGGCTCACAGGGATGTGGCTCCAGGGCACGGCTCTGGATGCAGAGCAGTGTCCAGCTGCTGTCCCACCTGGGAAGAGCAGGCGTGTGTATGTGTGTTTGTGTGTGTGTGTGTCATTGATAGGTGTCACTAAAGTGGCCCTGGCTCTTTGTGTGCACTGTTTTCGTAGAAGAAAAAATTTGCCTCTGCATTTCCCTTTTATAGCTGTTAAAACAAGGAGAGGCTGCCCGCCCTGGGAAGAAGGGGAGGCATCATAGGCATGGCCAGACTTTTTGTCCCTTTTCTTTAGAAAAACTTTCCTTTCCAAGATCTCAGGAGCTGGACAGTCTGGTGCAGCTGAAAACTCAACTGGGTACAGGAAGAGCAGGTGGCTGTAGGAAAATAAAAAGCACTAAGAAGTCCAAAAAGTAAAATCACACTTTCACCAGCCAGCTCAAGAACTGTTTTAAGTAACACTTTGGGGAGGAAATTTGAACCATATTGGTTATTGATGTAATTGTCGTGTTTTAATGGATGGGGATTGTGAGTTTCTATTGAAGGGAAGTACATGAGGTAAGAGGTGCTGGGGTAGTTCATTAGGAATTGACAAATAGAGGAAGACAGGAACTAGAGGGCAAGACCAGGTTGGCCCCCGTGTTCACCACTGAGAAGATTCTGTAGCCCTGCTGGGGGCAGCAACCCTGTAGGCACGGTAAGGTGAGGGCAAAAAGCCATACCAGACCTCTGTCATTCCTCAATTGTCTTTTCCCTCCAGAATCCAATATGGGTGCAATTGACAAATAAAATACAATAGAGATTAGAGGGCAGGACCAAACTGGCCTCTGTACTCACCACCAAGATACACCTACTATGGGCAGCAACCCCATAGGAAGGGTAGATGAGAGTAAAAAGCCATACCAGACCTCTGTGATTCCCTTTGTCTGCTCAAACCAGTTCATGTCACCAATTCCACCAATCATTGTGCTTAAAAAAGAACGCTGAGATTTTTTTCTCCGTTCCCACTGTCCTCACCCACATCAACAGATGCTAGTAGGAGCCATCCAAAATTAAACTTTGACTCAAGAGAAGTAAAAGTAAATCATCAAAATTGAAAATAAAAAAAAAATTGTTCAAGTCAAATGACTTATAGAAAAAGTACAGCAGGGTTTGTTATAGATGAGCAATGCAATGGTTGGCTCTCAGAATTAGAGGATGAATATTATGTGTATGTTAAGAGAAGTTTTATTGATGTATAGTTATGTTATTGTGGTAAGTCCTCCCATAGTCCTACAGACAGTCTGTCGCTGGATAGATAAATCTGGCTATAATAAGAAACCCAATTAAGCTCTCCTAGTTTGATAAACAGGTCCCTTAGTGAACAATCATAGCACGGATTTAAACTCAAACAGAGACCTCAACCAACCCCTTCCAACCCTAAATACAGATGTATCATTGGCCAGAGAGTTGGGTGGTGTTAAAGCCCAGACCAATCAGTTGTCTAGACCTGGGAATTTTAAACTCCCAATATAAGAAGATTCTGAAGAATAAAACAGGCTGTTTGCCTCACTATCAGGAGGACTCGAGTCATGATTTCTGTCTCCAACCTACGACCGCACGTAACAGTGATCGGGGCATTGGGGGAGGGGCTGGCTTGTCACTAGGAGGCGTGGCATGGCAACACCTGACCGCCAATCAAATTGCAAGAAAGCAGTCTCCACCAATGGACAGTGAAGGGAAGTTGACTGACAGGCTTTGGGAGGGGCCAAAGTTGGCTGATGTAACACCAGGAGTATAAAAGGCGGAGCAGCCATTCTGTAGACAAGCACATGGCGGTTCATTTCCATGGTTCCAGTGCTGCTCTTTCTCCTTATTCAGTTTTTTGATGTCTTTTGTTAAGGTTTAGCAAACCTATGAAATTTTAAAATTGGGCATTGTTTCTCACACTCCACAAGGTGCTTGTGGCCTGGGGGTCACCCCAGGAGGATTCTAAAGAGCTCTGAGTCTGTGCCCCCAAACCCCAGGGGCTTTGTCCTCTCTTCATTTCCATTTCCTTCCTTTTTTCCTCAATTCTGACAGCCCCCAGTTCATGGCTTGGTGATTCTGGAAGCACCTGAGCAGGGAATGGGTTGGGGGGACCCCGGGAAGGGGGGAAAAGGGGGTGCAAGGCCTGCGGGTAATGGATGAGGCTGTGGGGACCCCTGGGCTGGGATGTGTCACACCTGGGACAGGATCTCCCCCTCAGGATGTGTCACCTCCAGAACATGGAGCTCCCCAAGGACAGGACCCCCCTGGATGTCCCCTCCGGGATAGAACCCACCCCACCCATGCAACACTCAGCACAAACGGCCTCTTCCTTCTGCTGCAGAAGAAAGAAAGTGAAAGTTTTGGGGGGGATGCCCACAGACCCCACCAGGTCCCCACCTCTCCCTGCACTCCCTGTTGCCCCTCCCTGGGGTTCCCCCAATCCATTTCCTGCTCAGGTGCTGCCTGGGGTCACCGAGCCAGGAAATGGGGGAGTGTGAAATTGAGGGAAAAAGGAAGGAAATGGAAATGAAGAAAAGAAAAAGCCTCTGGGGGGCAGAGGGGATGCAGACCCAGAGCCCCTCAGAATCCACCTCGGGTGACCTCCTAAAAACCACAAGCACCTTGGGAGGCTTTGCTGGGGCCTGAGTCACCTCGAAATGTGAGGCACTAAAAATGTGAGGGAAGGAGCTTTGACCCATGGGCCCATTCAGCCACTGCCCATCCCTGGGACCCCCATTCCTCTGGGAACCCAACCATGGGACCCCCATTCCTGATGTCCCCATTCCCTGGCACCCCCATCCAGGTGGACGGCAGGACTTCCATTCCCCAGGATCGTCATGGCCCAGACCTTCCATTCCCAAGGAACCTTCTCCCATTCAATCCATCCCCGGAAGTCCTCCTTCTCCCAGGACCTTGATTCTCCCATGATCCCCCATTCCCATGGAGCCCCCCATTCCCCCTCACCCTATCCCTAGGAACCCCATGCAATGACCCTAAGCCCCTGGAGCCCATGTTCCCCTAAGACTGCCCTCCCTGAGTCCTCCCACTCCTGAGAACCCCATATCCCACAGCCTGTCCCCAGCTTGTGATCACCCTTCCCCCAACAAAGGGCACCTGCACATGTTGATAAGACCTGACCTTGCTTCCTTCCCCTTTTGTAAAAGAGCCACCAGCCAGGGGACAGCCGCCCCTGGCAGCGAGTGACAGCCAGCCTGGATGGCCGAGGACACAGAGATGGCCGGGAAGGTGACACTGCTCCTGTGGGGTGAGTGCCCCAGACATGGACCTGACACCCTGAGGATGGGCCTTGGGTGAGGCAGAGACTGGTGGGGAGGGGGCACAGGGGGGCTCCAGGGTACCCTGAGGTCCCCAAGGCCAGCAGTATCAGTGCATGAGGTGATTAGTGTCATGTGGTGGCCGTGGGGACAGGAGAGGGCTAACAGGAACATGGGGACAATAATGGGGGGACAGGAGTGTGGGGAGGAATCATGGTGCTCGTGGGGGTGACCTCTGCCACCACGGAGTGGCCATGGTGTCCCCATTTCTGCCTGAGCATGGGGTGTCTGCCGTGTCCCAGTCCCTTAGGGGTCTGTGCCACACAAGCACAGATTGTGGAAAGCCCCCACACTCTGTGCCCCTGTGCCGCTGTCCCCATGGTGCCACCCCCCCACCCAGCCCTGTCCCTTCTCCCTTCCAGCTCAGATCCTCAGCCTTCCTGGTGAGTCCTGAAGCCACATCCCCAGCCCTGCTTTCCCCAGCCCCGTGTTCGCCCTGGCAGGCTGGTGTCCCCTGTCACCCACAGGTGCCCAGACCACCCAGCTCCTGGTGGAGCCCCCCTGGAGGCCGGCGATGCTGTGGGACCTGGTGACACTGACCTGCCAGGGCTCGGGGACTGCCGGTGCCACCACCTGGTACAAGGATGGGCAGCGCTGGGGACAGGAGGGACCCGACAACTTTGTTGTCACTGAGAGTGGCAGCTACACCTGTGACAGACCTGGCACCGGGCTCAACCCCTCTGTGAGAGTCTTAGATGGTGAGGGGCGTTTGGGTGTCCCTAACCTGGGACCTGCAGGGACCCCGAGGGCTCTGGGTTGGCCCCACTCCACGGGTCACCTCCTGGTGTGGCCAAAGCCAATCCTCTGGGGATGGGGACATCCCCACACGGGGACATCCCAGTGCATCCCAGTGTCGAGTTGGGGACTTGGAGATTCCTGGTGCACTGGGAGTGACCCAATGGGGGACCCCATCTGACCCCCTATGCCCCAGCGATGTGATGGGATCCCCGTGTCCCGCAGGCCCCTTGGTGCTGCAGGCGCCGGCTCAGGCGATGCTGGAGGGGGACACGGTGACACTGCGCTGCCGCTGCTGGCGGGAAATGTCGGTGACCGCAGTGCGATTCTACCATGGGGACAAGGAGGTGAGGATGTCTCTCCTTGGGACTGAGCTGTCCCTGTCCCCTCTGCAGCTGAACCACAGCGGCCACTACCACTGCCGGGGCTGGATGAACTCTTGGCTGCCCCTATGGAGACAGTCGTACAGTGACAGTGCACGGTGAGCACCCCACAGCCACCACCTTGACACACCCACAGCCCCTTCCCATGGACTCGGGGTCACAAATCCCCCTCTCCTCTCCTTCCCAGAGCTCTTCATGGTGCCGGTGCTGGAGGGTCACTCCGAGACCATCAAGGGGTCTCCCCTCAATCTCAGCTGCCTCAGCACCCCCAGCCCCCTGCGGCCCCTAGCCTCCCTCCTGCACATCTTCTACTGGGACAGGCAGTTGGTGGGGAGCCCGCAGGGGTCCCCACAGCTCCTGGTGCCCACCGTGGGGGTCTCCCACTCGGGGAATTACAGCTGCCAGGTGCACTCCGAGGGGGGGGGAGGGGGGGGGGGCGCGGCGTGCAGAAGAGCAGCGCCCGGCTCTGTGTGACAGTGCGCAGTTAGTGTGGGGATGGGCATGGGGAGCCCCCACAGCTTCCTTGGGTCCCCCTGCTGTGCCTGGGGTCCCCATCCCTCTCTGGCATCCCATATCCCTTCTCAGTTCCCTGCTCTGTCTTTTCATCTTCTTTTGTTGCCTGGGTCCTTCAAAACCCAACTCTCCCATGTCACCCTAATCCCTCTCTGGGGTCCCTGCACCCATCTTTGGGTGCCCCTCCTTCTCCCCGTGATCCTCTCTATCCTCCTGCTAAGCCCCCACTGGAGAGTCGTAAATGACAAGGGTTGTTTGAGTGTCCCCATTGTGGTACCTGTGGGACCCTGAGAGCTCTGGGTGGGCTCCGCTCCATGGGTCACTGCCTTTCCCCTACACACGGGGACATCCCAGAGAATCCCAGTGCAGGGGGACTCTGTGGAATTGGGAACCCCTGGTGTGTTGGGTGTGACCCAGTGGGGGGGTGCCGGTGCCATTGGGACACCCCAGGCCAGAGCAGAGCCGTGTTTCCATGGACATGTGAGGGCTGGGGGGGCCGGAGCAATGGCAGTGGTGTCCAGTGAGAGGGGACAGGGACCAGGAATGGGACTGAGACTAGGAATGGAGCTGGGAATGGGAACAGGGAATAGTACTGGAGGTACATAACTGTGACCAAGAATGGCACCAGGTATGGGAATATGGGAATGGGAAAAGAAATATGGAAACAGCAACCAGAGAGAATATGGGATGGGGATTAGTGTTCAAAATGTTGCAGTGAAACCCATTCGGGGCTGGGAGCTCGGCAGCTGGGCCTCCCCTGGGCTGCTGCGGCCCAGGGCCCAAAGGCTGGAGCTGCAGCCTTGCTCCTGTCCCAAGAACAGCAGCCTCCTGCAGGCCCATGTCCCCTCCATGTCCCCAGCATGAGGGAGGGCTCTGAGGCACAGCAGGTGCTGGCAGGAGGGGCTGCTCTGGCCAACTGGGGGTCTCTGAGAAATGGCCAAAGCCTTGTGCTCTCTGCAGCCGGCCAAGGACAGCAGCTGGGCTGAAGGGTTTGTGTGCCACAGGCAGCCTGAGCTGTGGAGCCCTCAGGGCCCCGTGTGAGAGGCGGCCCTGGGGAATGGTACTGGGAACGGGGACTGGGAATGGGACAAGAAATGGGGACAGGGACTGGGAATGTTGACAGGGACCAGGTATGGGGAACAGGGATGGGGAATGTGGGACAAAGACCGGGAACATGGGAGAGGGACCTGCAATGGGACCTGGAATTAGGAATATGGAAGTGGGGTAGGGAATATGGAAACAGCAATCAGACAGACAATACAGGATGGGGAATACGAAGATGGGAAGGAAAACTGGAATATGGCAACAGGACTGGGAATACAGGAATAGAACAGAATATAGCAATGGAAATGCAGGCCTCGCATCAGGCCTGGCAATGGCACTGGGAATACGAGAATAGGAACAGAACAGGGAATGTGGGACTGGGAATATGGGAACGGCAACCAGACAGAGAATACAGCACAGGGACAGGGAATGAGACCAGGAATGGGATCTGGACTGGGATGGGAGAAGGATGGGACCAGGAGTGGGGTGACACGGGAATGGGCAAGGGGCAAAGGGGGTGACAGCAGGGAGAGGGAGATCCTGGACAGAGGACACTGGGATCCAGGACAGGGGAACTGGGGACAATTCCAGGGCAGGGGGTCCTTGATCAGCTGCCCCAGAACTTCCACCAGGGTCTCCCAGCACAGCTGAAGCCAGTCAGCCTGGGGTGCCCAAGGCCCTGAGCCACCCCCAAGTCCCTGCCAGGAACCCTCAACTCCCTCTCACCCAGCATCCCTCACATCCCCTGGAAGATCCCACCATGTTTCCCATCCTTGTCTTAGTTCAGCTTCTTTATTTTTACCCTGGTGTTGGGTGTTTTGAAAGGCAAAGAGGAATGAAAAGGAAATCCAGGCCACGGAGAGCCAGAAAGATGTGGAGCCCCCAGCCAGGTTTCTTCCCAACCCAGATCACCAGCACCAGGGATCACCAGGGCTCTGCCCACCGGGAGTCACTGGGGATCATCCAGTGTGGATCCTGCCATGGGGGATGGAGCTGCAGCAGACACGAAGCTCTTCCCGCACTCGGGCCAGTCACAGGGCTGCTGTTGGTGGCTCAGTTGGTGTTGGGTCAAGTTAGGGATGTCTGAGAAGCTCTTCCCACAGTGTGGACACTCGTAGGGCCTCTCCCCAGTGTGGTTCTTCTGGTGTCTGATCAGGTTGGATCTCTGCCTGAAGCTCTTCCCACACTCCCCACACTCATAGGGCCTCTCCCCAGTGTGGATGTGCCGGTGGGTGATGAGGGTGCAGTTGTGCTTGAATCCCATCCCGCAGTCGGGGCAGCGGAAGGGCCTCTCGTCTGTGTGAATCCGCTGGTGTGTGAGGAGATTGGAGCTGGTCGAAAACCTCTTCCCGCATTGATCACACTCGTAGGGCCTCTCCCTGGTGTGGCTCCTCTGGTGTTGGATCAGGTGGGAGCTCGTCCTGAAGCTCTTCCCACACTCCCCACACTCATAGGGCCGTTCCCCCATGTGGCTCCTCTGGTGGACCATCAGGTGGGAGCTCCGTCTGAAGCTCTTTCCACACCCCCCACATTCGTAGGGCCGTTCCCCCGCGTGGATTCCCCAGTGGAGGATCAGGGAGGATCTCTGGCTGAAGCTCTTCTCACACTCCCCACACTTGTAGGGCCTCTCCCCGGTGTGGATGCGCCGGTGGGTGACGAGGGTGGAGTTGTGCTTGAATCCCATCCCGCAGTCGGGGCAGCGGAAGGGCCTCTCATCCGTGTGAATCCGCTGGTGCAGGAGGAGATTGGAGCTGGTCGAAAACCTCTTCCTGCACTGATCACACTCGTAGGGCCTCTCCCCAGTGTGGACTCTCCAGTGGCGGATCAGTTTGGATCTCTGCCTGAAGCTCTTCTCACATTTCGAGCACTTGTGGGGCTTTTCCCCGTTGTGAAGCTGCTCAGGGACCCCCAGCTCCAGGCTCCAGCTCCATCTCTGGCCGCCTCCCCAGCCCAGGGTGTGTCTTTCCTCCTCGGATCGCTGTGATGTGCCTTTGCAGCCCCTCCTCGTGGGGGATCTCTGGAGCTTTTCCTCCCCGTTGGATTCCTGTGCCGTGGAGCTGCTAAAAACGGTCCCTTCCACGAGGTTCTGCCGCGGGGAACTGTCCTCCCTGGGCTCCATCCTCAGCTCAGTGTCTGGGGAGGAAGGACAAGGAGAGGATGGGATTTGCCTCCGTTCCACAGGGAAGGGGAAGGAGACCCCCCTCAGTGCTGAGGCAGGACGGCGTCGGCAGCAGAGTTGTCCTGCAGCCGGGGCCAGGCTGGGCGGGGAGATGGAGCAGGAGAGGGGGAAAGGGGCACTGACTTCCTCCTCACCTGCCTGGGGCTCCCGGGCCATCTTCCTCTTCCTCCCGGCCTCCTCCTCCTCCATCGGGCCAAGGTTTGGGAACGGGAAATCCTGGTTTGGAGGGGAAAACAAGGGCTGAGCGCGTTGGGTTTGACGATTCCGCCGCCCAAGTGCAGCTGGAGAAGTCAGCGCCCCTTTCAGCCTGGGGGGGCCCGGACCCCGCTCATCTCCAGGCTCCCCCACCCCTCCAGGCTGCCGGGGGTCCCCCGGCTCCGGGATCGCCCCTCTGCGCTCTCCCCGCTCCGGGGCTCCCGCGTTCCCCCCCGGCTCTCCCGGGGGTCCCAAACCCGACACGGCCCCTCTGCCGCCGCTACCGGGCGATGGCCACGTGGAATCCCCCAAGATCCAGGGGCATGTCCGGCTCGGCTTCGGCTCCTGCAAGATCCAAACATCCCCTGCCGCGCAAAAAACCCTCCCGGAGACCTTCCCCAGATGGATTTGGGGTGAGCTCCCGCTCCCCGCTCACCTGCGGCTTCCGGCGGGGAAACTTTGTCGCGCTCCTCCTCCTCCTCCTCCTCCTCTGTCCCTCCTGTTCCTGCTGCTCCTCCTCCTGCCGCTCCTGCCTTCCCTCGTCCTCCTCCTCTCTCCCTCCTCTTCCTCCCGCTCCTCCTCCGCTCCCAGCCCGGCCCGGGCGGTGCCGACACCCAAAAGCTGCCGCGCTCTGCCCTGGGGGAGTTCCAAAGCGGCCCCGGCCCCGCGGCCCCGGGAGCGATCCTGGGAGCAGCGGGAGCGATCCTGGGAGCGGCGGGAAGGAATTGGGAGCGCTTTCCCTCCCAGTATCGCTCTGACCGGGAGCGCCGGGAGGGAACTGGGAGGAAACAGCGCCCCCACGCGGCTGCAGCCGGCGAGGGGCGGGGCCAAAGCAGAGGCGTGGTTATGCAAATACAGGAGCGATCGTGCGCTGTGATTGGTGGGCGGGAGCAGAGCGGGGTTTCCCTGGTCGTGTGAGGGCGGGGGGGCGGAGCGATGGCGGCGGCGTCCGGTGGGAGGGGAGCGGGAATGGGGACAGGGAATGGGGACAGGGACAGGGGGTGGGGACAGGGACAGGGAATGGGGACAGGGACCGGGAATGGGGACAGGGACCGGGAATGGGGACAGGGACAGGGAATGGGGACAGGGAATGGGGAATGGGGACAGGGACCGGAAATGGGGACCGGGAATGGGGACAGGGACCGGGAATGGTACTGCAGATAGAGAACAGGGACCGAGAATGGGACCGAGGATGCGAATATGGGAACGGGACAGGGAATAAGGAAACAGCAGCCGGAGAGAGAATATGGGATGAGGATTAGGGAGATGGGACCGGGATCGGAAACGAGGATACAGGAGCTGGACTGGGAACTGCTAAATCGGAACGGGACAGGGAATAGAGAAATGAAAATGTGGGACTGGCAACGGCACTGGGAATACGAGAATGGGAACAGGGCAGTGAATATGGGACTGGGAATAGGGGAATGACAGCCAGACAGAGAATACGGGACAGGAACAGGGAATGAGACCGGGAATGGGATCTGGATTGGGATGGAAGCAGGATGGGGCTGGGAGTGGGGAGACACGGGAACGGGCAAGGGGCAAAGGGGATGACAGCGGGGAGAGAGGGATCCTGGACAGGGGACACTGGGAACCGGGAAGGGGAGACATGGGGACAGTTCCAGGGCAGGGGGTCCTTGATCAGCTGCCCCAGAACATCCACCAGGGTCTCCCAGTGCAGGTGGAGCAGCTTGGCCTGGAGTGCCCAAAGCCCTGAGCCACCCCCAAGTCCCTGCCAGGAACCCTCAACTCCCTCTCACCCAGCATCCCTCACATCCCCTGAAAGATCCTCCTATGCTCCCCATCCTGGTCTTAGTTCAGCGTCTTTATTTTTGCCCCAGTTTTGGGTGTTTGAAAGGACAAAGAGGAATGAAAAGGAAATCCAGGCCACCAAGAGCCAGGAGGATGTGGAGCCCCAGCCAGGTGTCTTCCCAACCCAAATCACCAGGGCTGTGCCCACCGGGGTCACTGGGGATCATCCAGTGTGGATCCTGCCATGGGGGATGGAGCTGGAGCAGCACATGAAGCTCTTCCTGCACTTGGGGCACTCGCAGGGTGTCCCTTAGTGGCACCTCCATTGGTGTTGGGTCAAGTTAGAGCTGTCTGAGAAGCTCCCTGTGTCCCTTAGCCCTGCCTGGGGGCCCCCATTACTGCCAGGGTCCCCCAGTTCCTGTGGCAGGTCCCCCATCCATTCCCAGGTCCTTTACCGGGTCCCCCAGCACTACGTGGGTACCCCCATCTTTCCTTTAAATTTTTACCACGTCCCCCCACCACTGTTTGTGTCCCCCTCCCTGTCCCCCCACCCCTCACTGGCTCCCTTCACCCCTCCCTGGGTGAACTCCACCCCTCTCTGATCTCCCCCCACAGTCCCCAGGTCCCATCATCCCCTCCCTGGGTCCCCACACCCTCCCTGGCATCCCCCCTCTCCCTCTCCAGGTGTTCCCTCCCTGAACCCCCCATTGTTCCTTGGGTTCCTTTCCAGGCCCACCCAAGCTCTGTGCCCCCTCTTCAGCACTGAGGTCCCCCTACTCCTCACTGACACTCCCTGTGTCCCTCACTGTCCCCTGGTGACCCCCATCTCACTTTCGGGGATGTCCCTGTGGGCGCAGCCCCCTGGGGCACAGGTGGCACTTGGGGGCTGCCTGGTGCTGAGCTGTGCAGTGGCTGCGGGGACAGGTCCCCTGTCCTTCACCTGGCACTGGGGGAGCTCAGGGGCACCATTGGGCATTGGCCCTTGCCTGGAGCTGCACCACACTGGGGACAGTGACAGCAGCCACTATCGCTGTCGGGTCAGCGATGAGGACAGCGTGGCCAAGAGTGTCCCCATGAATGTCACTGTCCTGGATGAGCAGGAGGCCTGGATTGAGGGTGACCCCACTCACAGCATCCTCCAGGCCACTCTCATCCCCCTTTTCTCTCCCTCTTGCTGGGTGTCAGCCCCTCCCCCCAGACTCAGCCCTCTCTGTGTCCTCGCAGTGCCTGTGGCCAATGCCATCATCACCCCCGGGCCCCTGTCACACCAGGTGCACACAGGTGACCCTGTGACCCTACACTGCTCAGTGCAGGTGGGCTCAGGCCCTGTCACCTTCATCTGGCTGCATGATGGGCAGAATGTGGCCTGGGGTTCCGTCCTGGAGCTTGTGGACATCAATCTGGGACATTCAGGCACCTACCAGTGTGTGGCCACCAACCAGCTGGGACAAGACGGGCACCGCGTGTTCCGGGCACTCAGCCCTGAGCTGGCCCTGGAGGTGTCACCTCAGGGACACGGGGACACAGGTGGGCTCACATGGGGTCACCAGGGAGTATGGGACCCCTGTGGTGATGGGTGATCCTGATGTCTCCCTCTCTGTTTCTTGCAGTGGCCGCAGGGGTCAGTGGATCCCTTTTGTTCCTGGTCTTACTTGTGGGTGTAATTGTGACCTGGCACTGGTGGCACCACCTGGGTGGGTGACAATGAAGGGACAGGGGTCCAAGGCAGCTGTAGGAAGCCCTGAAGAGTTGGGGAGCGATTGGGCAGCACTCAAAGCCCCAGAATTTTAATCTTGGCTGGGGATCCTGTAGGGTTTGGGGAGGTGCTGGGAGGTCCTGCAGGGGTGTTGGGGTTTTTTTCAGGGGCCCTGCTGGGCTTTGGGTTCTTGAGGCTGAGTTGGTTGGGGCCACTGGGGAGGTTCATGAATTCTGGGAAACTTCAGGGATGCTTGAGGGTCCCCATGGGAATTGAGGGTCCTTTGAGGGTTAAGGAATCTTGAGAGGGGTCAGGGCTCTGGAGACCCCACAGTCACCTCTCCCCTCTTTCCTCTGCAGCCACCAGGAAGCACCAGGAAAGGTAAGTGGGGGGTCTCCAGCTGTGGCCCCTCTTTTATGCCCATCCCACAACTCTCTATCCCCTCCCACACATCCCCTGTATCCCCACAGGGCCCCCCCAGAGTCCCCGGCCCCCCAGAGGAGGGGGAGGTTCTGTACACCCACGTCGTGAGCACCAAACAGGCACGGTGTGAGTACAGTGGTGGGGGGACAGTGACACGTCACCCACCGGTGTCATGCCCCACCTTGGTCCCCCCAGTTGGTGTCTCTTGCAGGGCCTCTCTGTGTCACCATCCCCCAGGAACCCCAAGTGACCTACAAAGAGCCTCCAGGACCCCATGGGCATCCAGAGGAGCCCAGTGACATCTATGAGATTGTGCCATGACACTGGGGGGCACTGAAGGGTCCCCACCCATGGGCACCCACACGTGTCTGTGCTGCCAATAAAAACTGCCCCTCCCCCTGCCAGTGGAGGCTCAAAAGGCAAAGATCCCAAAGGGCTGAGAGAAGAGCAATTTCCTGACACAGCAAAGAGAGAACAAAACCAACAGCAACTGCAACAAGGTTCAGAATCCCAAAGGGTCACAAAAGGAATGATTTCCAGGGAAAGCCCCCAACAAGGAACAAACCCCAGACTCTTCCTCCAGCACTTTTCCTCCACCAGAGAAACCAATCAAGGCCCTGGATCTTCATTGCTCTGATGGCCAATGCAGCCTTCAGGAGGCTCTGGATTCTCCTCTCCCCTGTCCCAAACCCCTCCTCTGCCGTGTTCCCCACACAGTGACATCACAAAGCCCCTGTGGGTGTCCCAGAGCCTCCCCCTTTTCCAGGGCAGCCTGGATAAGGCCATGGCACAGGGTGGGGTGTCAGAGACACAAAACATGTCAAGACATTTTGGAACACCAGTGTGTGGCAGGGGTGGGTCAGGCCTTGCTTTTGGTGAGACAGGGTTCTGTCTGTCAATCAGTCTGTCAGCCATGGCACACTGGGGACAACATGACACTCTGCCAAACCCAGCTCCTCAGTGGCTGAGTGACCAGAAGTCCTACCTGGCAGGAGGGCCCTCGGTGGCCCAAGGGCTTCAAAGGCAGAGCATGAAGTGGCCTTTTGTCTGACCCTATCTTCTCTTGGAGTGTCTGTCACATCCACACTGGAACCCAGGAGCTGGCAACTGTCTTGGTTTAAAAGAGAAATGTCTGCCAAGGAAAGTGGGAACCTTCCTGGAATGGAAAGAAAACCCATGCCTGAAAACTTTTTATAATTTCAAAAATTGTTGGGTTTCCATGAAAAAATGCAAGAAAGTGTTCAACAGCTTTTTACCAGAAAATTTTTGGAAGAGAACAGAACAAACAACACAAAACCAGAACTTTCCCACCGGCTCAGGGCTGTTTTTTCATCTCTGTTGCAGTTATGACCACGCCCACCAGGGGGCGCTGCAGGGAGCATGCCCGGCCAGCAGGGAGCGCTGCAGGGAGCACTCCCGGCCAGCAGGGGGCGCTGCAGGGAGCACTCCCGGCCAGCAGGGGGCGCTGCAGGGAGCGCTCCCGTTCAGCAGGGGGCGCCCCGGTGCCAGCTCGATCCCCTCAGGGCCGATGGCGGCCTCGGCCGGGAGGGAGGAGGGGAAATCGCTCCTTTTGCAAACTCACGGCCACCAATCGGTCCCGGCACCACCACCGGCAGCGGGCAGAAGCGGCCAAGGCAGCAGGTTGGATTGTAGTGCTGAGTGGCACTGTAGCATGTCCTGGGGCACACACCTGTACAAACACACGGGACCGTTCACCGTTCCTGAGCAGAGGGAAGGCAGCACCAACTGCCCAGCCAAGTCTCAGGGTCACAACAGCACCTCTCATGGCTTTATGCCACCATTCCTGAAGATCTTCAGCCTTTCACTCCCTTTTCCTCCTTCAGCCCTGGCACAGCAGCTTTGGGAGTGTTGAATTCCCCTGGGATGGTGAGGAAAGCAGGTGCTCGGTGCTGTCACTGCCAGGGCTCCTCAGGGGGCTCCAGCCCACATTTGGAGTTCCTGCTCTTCCTGGGCCACTGCTGGTCCTGACACAGCAGCCCCAGGGAGAGGCTGAGGAAGAGAGCAGAGCCACAGTCCTGAGGGCTCTGCTGCTCCAGCTGGAGCACAGGGACAGCATGGGCCAGGAGCAGTGGCTTGAAAGCACAAAATGGGGCAAAATTTGAGCTGGTTGGGCCAAAATTTGTTCTGCTCTGGGTGCTGCAGAGCCTTAACAAGGTGTTGGAATTAGTGCTGGGGTTCCTCAAGCTCAGCCGTGCTCCTAAACCACCCCCATGCACAAACACACGGCTCCACTGCCTGTCCAAGGAATTTTGAGCATTGGATAGATTTTGTGGGACAGGTGCCCCCAGCTCTGCCCACAAGGAGCTATTTTGGCTGCCAGGAAGGTTTTCTGGTGGTTTTTGCTGGTGTTGGGGATGATTCAGTGCCTGTGCCATGTGGCCAGGAAGGCCGAGCTGGAGCAGCGGCTGAGGCAGGAGCGGCTGGAGCAGGTGGCCACGGGAACAGCACCTGGCCATGCAGGTGGAGCAGGAGCACCGGGAATTGCACAGGGTGCTCAGGTGAGGCCCACGGGGCTGGGGCATGGTGGGGCACCACTTGCCATTCCTGCTGCCCTGAGATTTTGGGACAGAGCAGTGACACCCATTGGCCTCCAAAACCCCCTCAGGGCTCGGGCACAGCCTCACAGGAGGTCCTGGACCAGGCCTTGGGGACGATTTGGGCACTCCTGGGCTTGTTCCCGACAAAGGGCAGCGCTGCGGGAGCGGTGGGCACATCCCGAAGGATCAGCCCGGGGCTGCTGGAGCCTGAGTGCTGCGGGCAAGGACGGCGGGAGGGAGCCGGGCCCCGCTCAGGCGGCGCTGCCCGAGGAACGTCTCATCCTGCAGGAGCTCGGGAGCCTCTGCCGGTGCCGGCCCTGCGGCTGTCGGGGGGCGCGGCCGGAGGGGCCGGGGGGCACCGGGTGGGAGGGGCCGGGATGGAGGGACCGGGACCCCAGTGGGGAGCCCCGAGGGTGGAGGGACCGAAATGGCCGAGGGGAGACCCCGGCCCGGCGGGGGAGCAGAGACCCTGGGCTGGGCTCTGCGGGAAGGAGGGACCGGCACGGTGGTCCCAGAGCACTGGGAAGGGCCCAGCTGCCATCGCGCTGCGAGTGCCGGGACTGTCACGGGGTGTCTGAACCGACTGTGACAGCGTGTCCCAAGCCACTGTCGTGATGTGTTTGGACCGACCGTTGCCAGGTTAACGCCCCCACAGCTTTGGGCACTTGGGGGGTGCCCTGGAATGGGCAGGGCAGGGGTGGGGCAGAGCCCTGTCTATTCCCTGTGCCCTGTGCAGGTGAGGAGGGCAGGGATGGAGCAGTCTGGGGACACCTGGAATCCACACAGGGTCACTCACCACAGCCGTGGGGCAGAGCCACTGCTCAATATTTCCACACTTTTCCCTCTCTTCTGGTGTCCACATCCAGAACCCAAATATTCTTTCTGCGAGGTTCCAGAGGGCTGCAGGTTTTGTTCAAGAAGGAGGAGCGTCAAGGTCAGGTTGTTGAGCAGATGGGTGTGGGATTTGCAGAACTTCTGGGGCTCTCTCAGCCCCTTGCTGACAGGGACAAAATGATCAGTTGCTGCATTTCCGGACTGGTTCCCTCACAGCTGCCCCTGCAGGGGCTGTTTCCAGCCAGCCCTGCTCTGAAAACCATCAAAGGCCCTCACAGAGCCACTGCTTGGGCTCCCATTGGCTTTTGTGCTTCTCGCAGGGCTGAGCAAACCACAGCCAGGCCTTTTCCTGCCCACAGAAATCTCACCTTTGCAGCAGCTCTAAAGCTGCCAGAATCAAAGCCAAGGGGGCAGGGGGGACCCTCAGGTCCTGGCTGCCAGCTGGGGCTGGCCAGAGCAGGGCTGGCCAATGCCCATCCCTGTGCACTGGGGCTGGGCCATGGCTGGGCCCCACACTTGGATGGGCACTGGCTTCAAGGAGGAGGAGTTGGGGAGCTCCTTCCTGCCTGGGGCTCCATTCCCAAGCTGCTCTTGCTGGCTCTGACCCTGCAGGGAATGGGTGAGAATGGAGACGTTTGGAACAGGTTTTCTCCCAAAACCCAATAAATTCAAAGTGCCCCAAGCCCTCAGGTCAGGAACCCCATTGGGGAATATAGGAAGGATCAGGAGAGAGCAGGGGTGGCCCCCAACAGCTTCAGCCAATCCTGATTTTGATGGTCTCAGCCCTGCGGAATCAAATTTGGGCTAAATCAGCCATTTCTGTTGGAAAAAAAAAAAAAAACAATTTTCACAGTGATGTGGGGTTGGGGCCAGAAGGGTTATGGTGTATAGTGGATGCTGGGGGAAGTGTCTGGAGTTTGTTTCTTGTTGGGAGCTTTCCCTAGAAATTGTTTCTTTTGTGAACTTTTGGATTCTGAATCTTGTTGCTGTTGGTTTTGTTCTCTGAGTGCTGTTTCAGGAAATCGTTCTCTCAACCCTTTGGGATCTTTGTCTTTTGTACCTCCACTGGCAGGGGGAACGGCAGCTGTGTGTTGGTGGTCAGGATTTTTCCTCATTTCCTTTCTCTCCAGGAGTTTTCTCCCATTTGTTGCTAAGAGAGAATAAGAGAATAAGGACCATCCATTAGAGAGGATCTGAGCCAGCAAGAGCAGCTTGGGAATGGAGCCCCAGGCAGGAAGGAGCTCCCCAACTCCTCCTCCTTGAAGCCAGTGCCCATCCAAGTGTGGGGCCCAGCCATGGCCCAGCCCCAGTGCACAGGGATGGGCATTGGCCAGCCCTGCTCTGGCCAGCCCCAGCTGGCAGCCAGGACCTGAGGGTCCCCCCTGCCCCCTTGGCTTTGATTCTGGCAGCTTCAGAGCTGCTGCAAAGGTGAGAATTCTGTGGGGGCAGAAAAAAGGCCTGGCTGTGGTTTGCTCAGCCCTGCAAGAAGCACAAAAGCCAATGGGAGCCCAGGCAGTGGCTCTGTGAGGGCCTTTGATGGTTTTCAGAGCAGGGCTGGCTGGAAACAGCCCCTGCAGGGGCAGCTGTGAGAGAACCAGTCTGGAAATGCAACAATTGATCATTTTGTCCCTGTCAGCAATGGGGCTGAGAGAGCCCCAGAAGTTCTGCAAATCCCACACCCATCTGCTCAACAACCTGACCAAGACCATCCTTCTTGAACAAAAGCTGCAGCCCTTTGGAAACTTCCACAAAGAATATTTGGGTTCTGGATGTGGACACCAGAAGAGAGGGAAAAGTGTGGAAATATTGAGCAGGGGCTCTACAAGTGGATCTGGGGAACAGGGATGTCCCAGCAGGAGCAGGGAGTGCCCAGGCAGGGGAATTCAGGGCAGTGGAGTGCATTTACCAGGGAAGCAGACCCTGAGGGACACACGGGCATTTCCACAGATTCCTATGCACTGTTCCTGGGATGGACAGAGTTTCTCCTCCCCCTTTTTGGGAGCAGAAGCCATGGGAAGTAAATCAAGTTTCAGAATGGGAAGGAGAAAAATGGCAAGAGTTCCACAGTGTGGCCCAACCAAAGCCTTCCCTATGGGCTGGGTTGCTGCCCAGCAGGCAGGGAACAATCCCATCGACCTGTTGGACACTCAGGGACATTCCACACTCTGTGTTATCCACAAGCAAACGCTGCTGGGGGATGCACCAATGGGGTCCTAAAGGGAACCAAAAGCTCTCATTTCTCTGGGATTTATTTGTGTTTATATTGTGAGCCACTTGTTGGGAAAGCAATGATTAAAAGGATTCTATCAACCAGACCATTTTCTATATTGCCATTGGATATTTGCTGAGTTTATTTTTTATTCGGAAAAAATTGTTTTGGGAAAATATTTTTGCTTTTATTTCACAGATGCATTATTTTGTCTCAGCCAAACGGGTATCAGGGTATTGAACCAAATTTAGCCTGGCATTTACCATCATCAACACAAGGTTGTATCAGGTGCCCCCTTATGTTTGCGCAGCCTGGAAATTACAGGCCCCCACTGGGGACAGTAGGAATGCTCTGGGCCCCAATGGGGACAGAGGTCTCCGGGATGTGCCACCTCTGGGACAGGAATCCCCAAGGATGCAGCACCCCCCAAACCAGGAATGCCCTGGGACAAGACCCTGGGACAAGACTCAGGTGTCACCACACCAGAGGAGCCCTTTTCCCTCAGGCCAGGACCCCTCTGGATGTGCCCCCCAGGACAGAACCCACATCCTCAGCTCAGTATAAACAACCTCTTCCTTCTACTGCAGGAAACAGAAAGTGAAAATCTTTCATCCCCCACAGCCCCCCAAACACTGCCTGCACCCCCCACCCCCCTTTCCCCCTTTCTGTGATCTCCCCACCGTTACCTACTCAGGTGTTCCCTGGGATGGCTGAGCCAGGAAATGGGGGGGACGGGAAAAAGCCCAGGGGTGTGTGGGGCACAGACCCAGAGCCTCAACCCTGGGGTGCCCCCCCGGCCATGAGCACACTGTGGGGGCTGTGCTGGGCTCTGAGTCACTCCAAAATCTGCGGCACTCAGGAAAGGAGCTGCAACCCCTGTGCCCACCCAGCCACTGCCCATCCCTGGGACCCCCATTCCCCTGGGAACCCAACCATGGGACCCCCATTCCCTTGGTCTCTCCTCCCTGGGAGCCCCATCCCAGGACTCCCATTGCCCAGGACCACCATTGCCTTGATCCCATCCCATGGGATGCTTCTTCTTCCATAACCCAAATTCCCAAGGGTCCCATTTTTTTCCCCCAGCACCCCTAATCCTGGGACCCACATCCCATCAACCAAAATCCCTGGAGACCATGTTCTCCCAGGACTCACCAAGGCATGGAAACCCCAATTCCCCTGGACCCTCATTCTCCTGGACACCCATCCTTGGTTTTCCAGAACCCCAGAGCCCCTTCACTCCTAGGAATACCATCCCCCACTGAGCCCCCAGACTATCCCATCATGTCCCCAGCCTGTCCCCTGCTGCATCTTCACCCTGCCCCCACCAAGAGCCACCTACATGTGGGGATGAGACGTGACCTCGCTTCCTTCCTCTGCATCCGAAGAGCCGCCACCCAGGGGACCGGTGGCCACAGCAGCGAGTGACAGCCAGTCCACATGGCTGGGGACACGGGGATGGCCGGGAAGGTGGTGCTGCTCCTGTGGGGTGAGTGCCCTAGGCATGGGCCTGACACCCTGGGGATGGGCCCTGGTGAGGCAGCGACTGGTGGGGAGGGGGCACAGGGGGGCTGTGGGGTCCCCTGAGGTCCCCAAGGTCAGCAGAGCCAGTGCATGGGCATGGACCTCAGTGTGACCAGAGTCATGGGGTGGCTGTGGGGACAGGAACAGGGGGACAGGAACAGGGAAGTGGGATTTGGCGACAGAAACTGGGGGATTGAGATGTGGGGACAAGGATGCCGCAAAAGGAACCTTGGAGCTGGGGCAGCAGTGGGGACAGGGACAGGGACAGGGGCACAGGGATGCAGGGAGTGGGACAAGGGCCATCTACCATGCAGATGGGCTATAGGAAGGGATGCCAGCCGAATGGGATCATAGGCATGGGGGCATGGGGATGTGACTATGGGGACAAGTGATGTGAGGACAGTTGAGGTGACCTGTGCAAACATGTGACGTCCACAGTGTCTCCATGTCCTGCCTCAGCCCACGGTGACTGAGGTGTCACTGTCCTCAAGACCTCCCTGCTACACCAGTGTTCTACTGGAAACAGTTTGGGGATAGACATGTCACCTCATCCCCCAGGTGCTGCTGTCCCTGCAGGCCTCCCCCCCACTCAGCCCTGTCCTTTCTCCCTTCCAGCCCAGACCCTCGGCCTCGCTGGTGAGTCCTCAGGGGATGCCATGTCCCCACCCCACTGTCCCCAGCTCCGTGGTGGCCCTGGCAGGCTGATGTCCCCTGTCACCTGCAGGTGCCCAGACCACCCAGCTCCTGGTGGAGCCCCCATGGATGCCAGCAGTGCTGTGGGACTGGGTGACACTGACCTGCCAGGGCTTGGGGACTGCTGGTGCCACCACCTGGTTCAGGGATGGGCAGCGATGGGGGCAGGAGAGACCTGACCACTTCCTTGTCACTGAGAGTGGCAACTACACGTGTGACAGATCTGGCAGTGGGCTCAGCACGCACGTGATGGTCTTAGATGGTGAGGGCGGTTTTGTCCCTAGCCTGGCACCTTCAGGGACCCTGATGGCTCTAGTTGCGCTCCACTTCATAGGTCACCTCCTTGTGTGACAAGAGCCAGTCCCCTGTTTTGGGGACATCCCCAAGCATATCAGTGTGAGGGGATCCTCTTTGTAGAATCGGGGAACTCTGGTGCTCTGGGTCTGACCCAGTAGGGGATCCCTGTGAAAATGTGACCCCCCCAGTGTGACGGTCCCCCATGTCCTGCAGGCCCATTGGTGCTGCAGGTGCCGACATGGGCGCTGGTGGAGGGGGACACGGTGACACTGCGCTGCCGGTGCCGGCAGGACATGTCGGTTACTGGGGTGCGATTCTACCTTGGGGATGAGGAGGTGAGCAAGTCCCTCCGTGGGACCGAGCTGTCCCTGTCCCCTCTGCAGCTGAACCACAGTGGTTGCTACCGCTGTGGGGGCTGGGTGAACTCTGGAGTATCACGGGAGTGGCAGGAGTCGGTGATGGTGACAGTCACAGTGCACGGTGAGCACCCCACATTTTGCACATCCACCCCCACAGCCCCCCCCACCCCATGGACTCAGGGTCACAAATCCCCCTCCCCTCTCCTTCCCAGAACTCTTCACGGTGCCAGTGCTGGAGGGTCCCCGCGAGCCCATTGAGGGGTCCCCACTCAATCTCAGCTGCCTCAGCACCCCCAGCCCCCTGCGGCCCCCAGCCCCCCTCCTGCACCTCTTCTACCGGGACGGGCAGTTGGTGGGGGGCCCGCAGGGGTCCCCGCAGCTCCTGGTGCCCGCCGTGGGGGTCTCCCACTCAGGGAATTACAGCTGCCAGGTGCGCTCCGAGGGGGGGGCCGTGCAGAAGAGCAGCGCCCGGCTCCGCGTCACGGTGCGCAGTGAGTGCGGGGATGGGCACAGGGAGCCCCCACAGCCCTCCCAGGTCCCCCAGCACTTCCTGGCAACCACCATTACTGCCTGTATTCCCCATTTCTGTCACCGCTCTGCCTTCCATCCATTCACGGGTCTCTTGCTGGGTCCCCCAGCCCTACGGGGGTGCCCCCATCTTTCCCATAAACTTTTTCCATTTCTCCCCATCACTGCTCGAGGCCCCCTCCATGTCCCCTCACTCCTTGCTGAGTCCCTTCACCCATCTCAGGGTCAACACCACCCCTCTCTGATCTCCCCCCATGGTCCCCTGGCCCCACCATCCCCTCTGAGTGGTGCCCCCCGTCTCCAGGTGTCCTATCCCTGAAACCCCCATCCTTCCTTGGGGTTCTTTTCCAGGCCCCTTCCCTCAGCTCTGCACCCCGTCTTCCTCACTGTGGTCCCCTTGCCCCTCCCCATTCCCCCACCCAGTCCTTCACTATCCCCTGTTGTCCCCTCCTCTCACAGGGGTCCTGCTCTCAAGGGTGTCCCTGTCAGTGCAGCCCCCCGGGGGACAGGTGGCACTTGGGGACTGCCTGGTGCTGAGCTGTGCGGTGGCTGCAGAGCCAGGTCCCCTGTCCTTCACCTGGCACCGGGGGGACTCAGGGGCACCGCTGGGCACCGGCCCCCGCCTCGAGCTGCAGCACGTTGGGGAAAATGACAGCGGCCACTACCAATGCCGGGTCAGCGATGGGGACAGTGTGGTCGAGAGTGTCCCCCTGAATGTCACTGTCCTGGGTGAGCAGGACCCTTGGGCTGGGCTTGACCCTATCCATGGCATCCCCATTCCGCTTTGCCAGGTGCCAGCCCTGTCTGTGTCCTTGCAGTGCCCGTGGCCAATGCCACCATCACCCCCGGTCCCCTGTCACACCAGGTGCACACAGGTGACCCTGTGACCCTGCGCTGCTCAGTGCAGGTGGGCTCAGCCCCTGTCACCTTCACATGGCTGCGTGACGGCCGGGAGCTGGCCCAAGGTCCTGTCCTGGAGCTTGGGGACGTTGATGTGGGACATTCAGGCACCTACCAGTGTGTGGCCACCAACCAGCTGGGACAGGACGGGCACCGCGTGTTCCGGGCACTCAGCCCTGAGCTGGCCCTGGAGGTGACATCGTGGGGACATGGAGGCACAGGTGGGGTCACATGAGGTCACACAGAGTGTGCAGGACCCTTGGGTTTCAGGGTGAGCCTGATGTGTCCCCCTCTGTCCCCAGCAGTGGCTGCAGGGGTCGGTGGGTCCCTCCTGTTCCTGGTCCTGCTCGTTGCTGTCATCATGGGCTGGCACTGGCAGCACCACCGGGGTGGGTGACAATGAGGGGGAATGGGGGCAGCAGGGGTTGGGGTGAATCCCTCCTAGAGTAGAGGGGCCATAGGATGTCACCCACAGCTCATGACTTGGGTGAAGCTGAGCCCCCAGAGACCTTGGCTGGTAGCCCTGGAGGATTTGGGGAAGTCCTGAAGGGTCATGCAGAGATACTGGGGGTTCTGTCAGGAGTTCTGGGAGAGTTTGTGGTCTCTGAGGCTCAGGGGGTTCAAGAGGTTTTTCAAGGCTTTTTGGGGGCTTCATAGATGCTCGAGGGTTCCAGGGGGCATTCAGGGGTCCTGAAGGTGTTCAGGGGCCCTGAGGACCCCACAGTCACCCCTCCCCCCTTCCCTTTGCAGTCGTCAGGAATCACCAGGAAAGGTGAGTGGGGGGCTGATGCCCCATTTTACCCTCACTGCAAACCCCCCTCACCCCCACAGACATGCCCTTATCCTTGCAGGTCCCCCCTGGATCCCCTGGACCACCCAGAGGAGGGGGAGGTGCTGTACACCCAGATTGTGGGCACTGAGCAGGCAGAGGGTGAGTACAGGGTGGGGACACAGGGACACGTCACCTATGAGTGTCACCCCCCATCCAGGTCCCCACAACCAGTGTCTCTCGCAGGGCCCCCCCGTGCCACATCCCCCCAGGTGACCTACATGGAGCTGCCAGGACCTCACAAGGGACAGCAGGACCCCAGTGACATCTACGAGAACATGCTGTGACATTGGGGGCATTGGGGGACTCTGCCCGGGGGCATCCCCCATGTGGGTCCCCCCATCCCCCAACTTTTGTGGGTGCCCACTGTGCCTGGGGGGGCTACGAGTGGGGGGTCCCATGTGGGGCTGCCCAGAGCTCCCCGTTCCAGAGCTCTCAGTGCTCCCAGTACCCCCAGGGGCTCCCCATTCCCTCCCCCAGTGCCAGGGGGGCACAGGACCCTTGTCCCTCCCATGGCACCCAAAATGCAGCTTTTTGATTAAACCGGGAGAAATGGTTTTTGTTTGTTCAGCTGTGCCAGGTCAGCTCGGACGGAGGAGGGTCCCGGTCAGGTTGTTGAGCAGATCCGTGTGGGATTTGCAGGATTTTTGGGGCTCTCTCAGTCCCTTGGGGACAGGGACAAAATGATCAATTGGGGCATTTCCGGACTGGTTCCCTCGCAGCTGCCCCGCACAGGGGAAGGAGCTGCCGCTCCCTGTTTGTCCCCTCTGGGTGACACCGGCCAAGGGCTCGGGGACCTGCGGCGGTGCCGCCCCGTGGCCACGGGCACCGATCCCGCAGCTGCCGAGCCCCTCGGGCCGAGCCCAGCTCAGCCCATCCCCGGCCCAGCCCTGCCCGGTGCCCCCCGGTGCCCAAAGCCCCGCACCCGGCGCTCCCCGAGCGGCATCTGAGCCCCGGAGCTGCTGCGGAGCCTCCGCCGGGCCCGGCCCTGGCATCCAGGAGTGGTGGCATCAACCAGCCCCAGCAAGGCTGCAGGGCAGAGCAACTGCTTGATCGTTCCACACTTTTCCCGCTCCTCTGGCTGCCGCACCCACAACTCAAATATTCTTTCTGGGGCATTCCAAAGAGCTGCAGGGTTGTGGAGCCCGCCTGGAGGCCGGTGTCAGGGTCCACAAATATATGTGGGAAACCTGATGGTTCCTTTTAGGGATCTCAGAGTGCAAAAGACACAGCGGGGGACAACTCAGTTTACTCAATCAAAAATGTACCTTTATTTAGTGCCAACAAATTCGATAGTGGGGAGAATAAAGAATAGTAAGAAGACAGAGAAAGAGGGGAAGGGGATTATAGCTACCAACGGAGAGATGAGTCCTTGAGGCCTAACAATGCCTATAGACGCGATCTTCTCCAGTGGGGCATACACAAAAGTGAGCAGGAGTCTCCAGAGTTTTTGTAGTTTGGTCAAGGCGAGGACCAAAGTAGGGGCACAGAGCCAAAGGGAACCAAAGTGAGGGGCACAGAGCCAAAGCAAGAACCACCTGTGTTGAGGTTGGATGCTCAGGAACAAGCTGCAAACCGTACCTCTGGTATGGACAGATCAGTTAGGACAAGCAGCCTCGGCTCAGTCCACTGTGACCAATTCCATTGTTCTTTCACTCTGTTCTCATGGAGATGCAGACCAGTCCTCCAAGCTTGGCAAACGTTCCACCTCAGCCAGGCCAAGTGCTCCCTTCAGAGTCCGGGGTCCCAGTGCCCAACCATCAGAGACAGTTGTGAGGCATATCACATTCTTGGACAGACTCTGACACTAGCCTTTACCTGGCTAGAGACAGGGCCCCTCTAAGCCTGGTTACCCTTCTTCCCCTCGGTAACTGGAGCTGCTTCCTTTTTTGGTAGAACTTCCTCTCTGAGTCTTGCCTCCCTCCAATTCAAGCACACGTCTCACCAGATCAGCAGTAGATTTTCCATCCCATCTCCTCATGTCTTCTCCACAATCACACAGGAGTGACCACAGCTTACCTCGTGGGATGCCCCTTCCCTCTCTATCTGCAGGACGTCTGTGTTTGGTGCCAGAACCTCCGATCTGTACTGCTGAGATTTGGAGAAAGCCCTCTGTCAGGGTCCGCAAACATATGCGGGGAACCTGATGGTTCGTTTTGGAGATCTCAAAGCGCAAAAGACACAACAGGGGACAAACCAGTTTGCTTAAACAAAAAATGCACTTTTATTTAGTGCCCACAATGTGATAGTAGGGAAAGAAAATAGAGAATAGTGAGAAAGATAGAGAAAGAGGGGAAGGTGGTTATAGCTACCAACATGGAGAGTCGGTGGTCCTCAAGATGTAGAGATGCCCATAGACGCGAACTTCTCCAGTGGGGTGTACGGGATCTACAAAGTCTTTATAGGATGGTCAGGAAGAGGACCAAGGCGAGTGGAACGGAGCCAAAGAGGGCACAGGGCCAAGGCAGGCACCTGCGTTAAAGTTGGGTGCTCAGGAACAAGCTCAAGCTGTACCCTTCTAGCACGGTCAGTATAGTCAGCTCAGTCCACTGTAACGAGCTACTATTGTTCTTGCATTCCGTTCTTGTGGAGATGCATATCAGTCCTCGGCAGGCGCCCCACCTCAGCCAGGCCAGGGACTCTCTCCAGTCTCTTCAGGGGTCTTGGTCTTCAACCATCGGAGGCAGTTGTGGGGCATAACACATCCACAGACAGACTCTGACACCCTCTTTCATATCTTCAGTCTCCTCCCTGAGTGTATTGTGATTCTCTTCTATACTGTCTTCTAATTTCTGCAGACAGGTTTCCACAACTACAATTCTTGTGTGTGTTGGACCGTGCATGGCATCTGCATATGCTTGGAGCTCCTTCACCATATCCAGCACGGGCTCCTCTGTACCATCCTGCTTCATTATTGCTAAAGCAGAAGAGTATTCTTGTGGCCCAACTTGTACAAGTTTTTGCCACATCACGGGTGTACGTGGTACCAAGTCTGGTTTCCTAGTGTTTAGGTCATCTGAGAAGACAATCTCTGCCACTGCCATTTCTCTCAAGTGTTGAATCCCTTGTTTTATGGTCTTCCATTGGGTTTGCTGCATATAGAGATTGTCTGCACACAGATATCTTTGTGTCACACTTCCCAGGACTTGTTCCCAGAGACTGCAAGGGTGAGCCTCCTTCATCATTCCTTGGTCAATAACTGGATCATGTGACAGGGATCCCAAATGCCTCGCTTCAGTGCCATCCAGCATTGTAGCCTCACCTGCAGCACCCCCAAGACAGACTGACCAACTAATTATAGATTCATCAGGTCGTCGAGTGTAATCCTTTCTTAGGCCACAAAGGTCCTTCAGGGAAAGAGACTCACTAGTGGCTCCTGATCTTGTGCCAGCTGGTTGGGCTTCTGATTTTGTGTCAGTTTGTTCAGCTTCTGATTGTGTAACAGTTGGTTGGGCTTCTGATTGAATGTTGCTGGGAGGCGTGGAGTGTCCTTCACCTGCATCATCGTCCACTGATCGATCTGTTCTGTGTGTGCGCTTCTTTGCTGGAGGGATTTCCAGTGTCTTAGACTCACTGCCTGGTTTAGCTGCTGACTTAGGCTCCCTGTCTGGTTTAGCTGCTGACTTAGGCTCCCTGTCTGGTTTAGCTGCTGTCTGAGCTGCTGGAGTGTTGGCTGCAGCCTGAGTGACTGGGGTAGCTGCTGATTTATCTTCCTGCCCCCCTGCCTCTATCTGCTGCCCTACAGTATCTGGCAGTGTGCAATAAGCATATGTCAGGGCCCAGCCTATTGCAATGAGCTTTTTCTGCTTAAGAGTCATCATGGCACTTCTCCTTCAGATATTTACCCAGGTCATCTGAGTTCTGAATTTGTTCACATGAAAATTCCCAGGGTGGGGGATCAGAAAATTCCTTCAAGGCCTGGCCCATTCTCTCCCATTCTCCACACCACTCAGGATTTTCCACATCTGGGCCTATTTCCGGGTCTGCTTCTGGGCCAGGAGTCTCATCAGCCCCTCTGGAAATCTCAGACCTCACTCCAGAGGAGCTTGTCAAGGGTTAATACAGTTTGGGTTTTTTGGTTAATAAAATGTCGCTCTGCTGGGACCTTAGAATTCTTTGGAAAGGACAGGGATCTATCAGGGGTCAGGTTTTGAATTGACACGTAGTTCTGACCACTCAGAAAACAGAATGCAGCTTTTGGTAATACCCATTGTTATAAATGCAAAGGCAAATTTCAGGTTAATAAATGACAATTTATTAATAACAGAATATCGAGCACCTGAAAAAGATAAAAACCACAATAATAGGAAATTGTCAGCGCGCACTGGGTGGATAGAGGTCTGCACCGATGTACCAGACGCCCTAGTCCACGCCAGTGCAGCTCTCAGTCCACCGTTTTATAGGAATTTTCTGCCCTTAGGCAGTCCAGGTGTCCAAGGTGGGTTGAATAGTCCGGATTTCTTTTCGATGGCCCTCCCGGACCTCATCAAGTCTAGTTGTCTCATTCCGGGAAGGCTCCTTTCTTATGTCAATTCCAAGAGTCTGTCTTATGTTGATTTCATTCCACTTGTGGCACCAGATGAAATTGGCATCGTTGTCAGGAAGGAATTTCTCCTTGCCTTGGCGAGGAAGTGATTCTTATCAGGGTTGGCCAGTGTCTTTTGTCTAAGTTGATGACCTTCGTCCTGTCTTTGCAACTGAGATTAGCAGGCTGAGAGAGAACGGTTACCCTTCTATTGGATTTTACAATTTTACTTTAGCTTTGTTTCATTATACATCGAATTATTATTTTATACACGAATTTTTACCCTATTTTTATCACAGTCCCCCACCTAATAATTCATCAAATTAAAAATTCGCTTTTCTCCCTTTATTGACCTCAATTTTAGTTTAAAAAGTCACATTCTTCCCAGTCCTCCTGGGAGGATTCATCACCTTGTTGGAGCTTCCGCTCCTCTTCGAATTCCTTTAGGGCCTCTGCAGCCCTTCTTTTACCTTTTTCTTCCTCAAGTTTCATTATTTTGGACACAGTTTTCCCTTGTGCTGCCTCTGGATCCATGGGAAGGGATGCTATTTGCATCCCTTGGACGACTGAATGTATCAGTCGAATGAAACAAGGGATCAGACACGGGAGGAAGACGATGCCTGCAATGGAGCACATTATAAAGAATATTACCTTCTTCCACCATTCCCCCTGTCCGAACAGCTGGTCCCACCATGAAGCCTGAAGAATTGAATTCCACTTCTGGACTGGCACATGGGCCACCTTTTTGATTTCCTGTGCTAACCCTTTGATAGTCTCCCCATAGTCATCGATTTCGATGCAGCATTCTGATTCATTGAATCTGCCGCAGACCCCTCCTTCCTCTGCTAGCAGGTAGTCCAGGGCAAGCCGATTTTGATACACAAAAGCCCTCATTTGTGAATGCTGCTTTGCCAGGAGTTCCAAGGCCTCTGAGGTGTGGTTAGAAACCACTTCTACCACTGCTTGCAGCCGAATCAGCCTATTCAGGAGGTAAATGGGTGTTCGATATCCCCAACTGCCATCGTTAGCCCAGGTGGCTGGCCCATAATACTCAATGATTCTTTCAGCGGGCCACTCCTCCTCCCCCCATTTCTGGTTGCCTCCGGCTATGGGTAGCACCCGTCTTATCTCCCTTCTCTGTCGGTTTAATGTTTCGAACAGAGGAGCTCCTAACAAACTGCTTTCAGCTCTGGGCAAGGTGAAAAAGAAGGGTCTTATCATTCCTAGGGTACAGGACCCCTTCCATTTCCGGGGAAGTTCGCTATAGGCCTTCTTTCCACAAATCCAATATATCCCATCTGGAGCTTTCCAGCCTATATTGGTTCTCCCCGGCTCGTCCCAGTACTCTCTCAGTCCCGCTAGTGCCTGAAATGGATTAGCCCCGGGACTTTTGTGCCAACAAAGTCCCATAGTCTCAAACCACTCACAATCTTTTTCTCGAATTTGGCTCCAATATCCGGAGGGTGGTTCAGGTTGCCAGACCCGTGTTTTGTCATTCACCGTTAGGGTATTTATGCAAGGAGTATAACCCACCAGGTCGGTGAACTCCTTCCCCTCCCGGCTGATGCAGATAGTTCCCACTATCCTTTTTTCCAAAATCCATCCCTCCGGTCTCTTTACTATTTTTGACAATTTAGAGCTTTCCCATTTTAGAAGTTGTTCCGGGGCTAATCCTTCTCCTTTCCAGGGCCACCTTTCGGCTGACTTTAATCCCCCACAAATCCAGCAATCCGTCAGCCCCAATTCAGTGGCTATCTCCTGCATTAGTTCTACAAAGAGGTTTTGGTTAGGGGCCGGAAATCCCCCATCCCCGTATTGCCTTTCCAATTGCTCGTACTGTTCACTGAGCGATTTCAACCTTTCCTGCTCAATTCTCCTCTTTCTGGCCTCAGCTTCCTTTTTCCTGAGTTCCAATGTTACCTGTTTCATTTTACTTTCAGGGTCCATCCCTTCCTCGTCCCTTGAAAAACAAAAAACTTGGTCAAACTGCAAACACACACGCTTATCTCCCGGAGGTAATAACTCGAAAATGATGGGTTCTGAGTCCAAGAAACCCGTTTCCTCATGTTTGAGATTCCTCCCTTCCCAATACAATTTTCCACCCATATTACATATTTTTAGTTTCGCTTTGTCGTAGCACAGGGGATTCACCTTATAGTAGGCAAGGAAGGTAGATTGCCTTTTTCCTCCCATCCATACAGTTTTGTTACATTGTTGACATGTTGGTACCGGGTGAGGAGTTTCGAGTTCCCACCTTCGTCTAACGAGTGAGTGAGCAGGATCCCTGAACAGCCCGCCCTTAGGACTTGCCCCTGAGCGTTGGCACCGGACCCTTCCTTCCAATTCACAAAGGTGAAATCGAGTGCCATTAGCCCAACAATCACCCAACTGCCTTTTTAGAGGACAATCCATTATCGGCCCGGTTTCTGGTGCTGTTAAGCACCATTCACACTTCGCGGGAGGATTCTCCCCCAGGAGCGCCCCTGGAAGGGCCCCCTTGGCCCAGCACACGGCTAGGCTCAGGACCGTCAGGATTCCCCACCGAGAAACCCCTCTGCCTTGCCCATCGCCCGTATGGGAACATACGGCAGGGTAAACCATCTTCCCGACAGCAAGGGTTTGCTTCAGGGGCCCGTGTGGTCCTGATGGCAAACCTTCTCTTATAGGTTGCCCACCGGGATAATTTGATTGTATCCCCTCGGCAAGGTACTTTGATGGTCCTCCGGCACTCAATTGCTAAGGGTTCTGCTTTAGCGTCCAATTTTCCCTTTATTCCCTTTTTGAAAATCTGATACCACTCAGGAGAATCTAATTCAAAAAGTCCGGCCCGAGTGGCAAGTACTAAGAGGCAGTCTGTGTTAACCTGCTCCTCGATTAGACAGTTAGTGCACAGACCTTTAGGTCGACTCCCTCTCCAACAGTGGGTGACCCAAACCTGTTTACAGTACACGCATTCAAAGTGAATGAAAGGAAAGCACTCACAACCTGGGGTATTACAACTTATCTGGTCGGTCATCTAGGTTGACGCCTGAGTTTGATTTTGAGCTCTCCAGGAGGGGTGGTGACCTTCCAGTCCGAGGCTTTTGGGTCCTCGATCTTTTTCACCCTTGAGGAATGAGTCCAACCCTTCTCAGCGGTTCGAACTGCGGTGTCAGTCGTGAGTAGTACCAGGAACGGCCCTTCCCACTGCGGGGTGAGAGGAATCTCTTTCCAAGTCCTGATTAACACTTTATCTCCGGGCCGAATCTGATGAATCGCAAATCCGAGAGGGGCACTTTGGGGGATGAGTCCACGCCTTCTGAGCTCCTGTAAATTTTTGTTTACAGTGATGAGATAAGGTTGTAACTGCACATCCTCGACTCGGGGATGTCCCACAGGCATTCCGTGTTTGTATGGCATCCCATACAACATTTCAAAGGGGGACAGTCCCGTATCAGAATGAGGCATGGTTCTTATGTTCAACAAAGCAAGGGGAAGGCATTTTACCCAACACATCTTAGTTTCCAGCATGAGTTTTGCCAACTGAGTTTTTAAGGTCTGATTCATTCTTTCTACTTGCCCTGAACTTTGAGGGTGCCAGGGGGTGTGATATTGCCATCTGATTCCCAAGGCCTCGGTTAATTGTTTTATGATTTTCGAGGTAAAATGAGTCCCTTGATCTGAATCTATGCAATCCACGATTCCATACCTGGGGACTATTTCCTCTAATAATACTTTGGAAACGGTTTGAGCCGTGGCTTTTGCCCTTGGGTATGCCTCTACCCAATGTGTCAATTTGTCCACAATAACCAATAAGTACCTATACCTCCCGACCTTTGGTAATTCAGTGAAATCCACCTGGATCCTTTCAAACGGCCGGTATGAAATAGGACGACCTCCCCAAGCCGCTTGTCTGGATCTGGATCGATTCACTTTCTGGCAAGTCACGCACCCCTGTACCTCTTGTTTTGCCAACTCAAAGATCCCCTTGCACCCAAAGAATTTCAGAAACTGGTCAGCCAATGCCCGTGTTCCCCAGTGGGTCTGTTCGTGCAGGCGTCTCAGGATCCCTCTGGCCACCCCTTTCGGGACCAATTCCCTTTCATCCGGTAATTTCCATTTTCCCATCTCCAATGCCCCTCCCATCTCCTTAAATCCTTCAATGTCCCTTTCAGAGGGACATATTTGGATTCCGGAGTTTTCCTCCCCAATCACCTCGGGGATTCTTACTGTGAGTAATGCTGCCCTTTTTGCCTCTTGGTCAGCCAGGTTATTCCCACGCGTCTGAAATTGCAATCCGATCTGATGCCCTTTCACATGCACCACCGCAATCTCTTTTGGTTCCCTGATTGCCTCCAAGATTTGTCGAATCATTTCGCCGTGGACCAAACCTTTTCCTTTTGTGTTTATCAAGCCCCTTTCTTCCCAAATTTTCCCAAAAGTGTGAACCACCCCAAACGCATACCGAGAATCAGTGAATATGGTCCCCTTCTTTCCCTTTAACCCTTTGAGAGTTCTCAGCAGAGCATAAAGCTCACAAGCCTGGGCCGACCATTCGGGTCTTAGGGGACCCGATTCCACCACTCTTCCTGTTCTGCCATCCACCACTGCGTATCCTGATTTTCTTTTCCCCTCGACTACTCTTGCCGACCCATCCACAAACCATTTCTCTCCCCCCTCCAATTCCTGATCCTCCAAATCTGATCTTACTTTTGTCTGAAGTTCCACGATCTCAGCACAATCATGCAACAATTCCTCAGAAAGGTCTCCAAACATGAACTGTGCAGGGTTTTGTGCCGAGGTGGTTTTCAACTCCAATCCTGGGGAGCTGATTAGGATGGCTTCATATTTCAGAAGCCTGGAATCGGTCAGCCACTTTTCCGCTTTTTGTTGCAGAATGTTTCTCACATTGTGAGGGGTGTAAACTACCAGAGAGGCTCCAAAGGTAATCTTTCTCGCCTCTTCCACCAGGAGTGCCACTGCAACTATAGCCTGCAAACACGTAGGCCAACCTCGACTCACAGGATCCAGGATTTTTGACAAAAATCCTATGGGTTTCTTTTTGCTGGCCCATTCCTGAGTCAGGACTCCCTGTGCAGTTTGCCCACTAACATCTACAAACAACTGGAATTCTTTATTCACATCTGGAAGGGTCAGTACTGGGGCTGTCATGAGAACCTCTTTTAATTTTTGAAAATCTAATTCATCCTGTTCGGTCCACTTCACCCTGTCGGTGTTTAATCTTTCATACAGAAATTTTACCTTTTCACTGAAACCCTCAATCCACTGCCTGCAGTATCCCAGGAGCCCTAATAATTGGCGTATTTGCCTTTTAGTTTTTGGCGCGGGCAATGCTATAATTCCCGCGACTCTCTCAGGGTCCAATTTCTTTTTCCCTTGGGACAGCCAATGCCCCAGGTACTTCACTTCGGGCTCCGTGAACTGCAGTTTGGATTTTGAAACTTTCAGACCCTTAGCTCCAATAAAGTTTAACAATTCCACTGTACATTCCCTCACCCGCTCCTTTGAAGATCCTGCTATTAGCAGATCATCCACATACTGCAACAATTTCGTCCCTGCCTTTGGGGTAAACTGAGTCAAGAGGTGCTCCAGGGCCTGCCCGAATAGATTAGGGGATTCTACAAATCCTTGCGGAAGCACCGTCCATCTCAACTGCTGTTTTCTGTTGGTATCGGGGTCCTCCCACTGAAAAGCAAAGTAATCCCTGCTTTTCTCATCCAACGGGCAAGTCCAAAATGCATCCTTCAGGTCAATCACACTATACCACACATCCTCAGGCGTGAGCCGATTCAACAAAGTATACGGATTGGCCACTACCGGAAACCTGGTCCTGGTTCGGGCATTCACTGCCCTCAAATCCTGAACTAACCGATAGCTTCCATCTGCCTTCTTTACAGCCAGTATAGGGGTGTTATGGGGGGAACATGCATGGCTCTATTGTTCCTCCCTTCAAGAGGTCATCGATAACCTGCTTCAATCCCTTTCTCCCTTCCAGGGGAATGGGATACTGTTTGACCCGTATAGGGTCCTCGGGGTTCTCGATTATAATATGAATGGGGTCTATTTCTAGCTTCCCCACCTCCCCTTTAGAGTGCCATACCTCTGGATTGATGTCTGCCTCATCCTTCTCAGTGAGTTTAAACATTTTCACCACAAGATCGGAACTTCTTACAACTATGCTAATTTCAAGAGCGATGATCATATCTCTCCCTAGCAAGTTGTAATCAGCTTCCTCTACCAACAACAAATTCCCTAGGCAGACTTTATTTTCTGATTCAATCTCCACGCTTTCTATCACAGGTACTCTAAAGGGATCCCCTTTTGCACCCACCACCACAACTTTCTCCTTACCGACCGTGCACCCTATTGGTAGATTTTGTAAAGTGCTCCTTTCTGCCCCGGTATCCACCAGAAAAACGGTTTCTTGACGCTGGGGACCTACTTTCAGTTTTACCAGGGGCTCGTTAGATGTCCTGGTCCCCAAGGTGAAGAGCCCCTGACACCCCTAATCTTCCTGAAATACTTTTTCATCTTTAATTCTCTTTTTGCAGTCCCTCCGAAGGTGTCCTACCCTTTTGCAATAGTAGCACTCGGGCAGTTCCCTTCTCGTGTCTGGGGCTGCTTTTCGGGGGCCTTGAGACTTTCGGGGTAAGGTTTTATATTTCCCCGAAGCCTGTTCCTGTCTCTGGACCTCCTTCACCGCAGCTACCAAAACTTTAGCTTGTACTTTCTGCTTTTCATCCTCCCTCCTCATGTATATTTTCTGGGCTTCTCGCAACAATTCCTGCAAGCTTTTGTCCTGCCAACCCTCTATCTTTTCCAATTTTCTCCGAATGTCCTCCCATGACTTTGCCACAAACTGAGTTTTGAGCAGAACTTCCCCCACAGGGGAATTAGGGTCCGTCCCAGAATATATCTGTAGACTTCACCTTAATCGCTCAATCCATTCAGTGGGGGATTCATCTTTCCCCTGACATTCATTGAAAACCTTGCTAATGTTCTGACCCCTTGGGACAGCTTCCCGGATGCCCTGAATTATGATGTTCCTTAGATCTATCATGCTCCTTCTCCCGTCCTCTGTTTGTGCATTCCAGTTTGGGCTAGAGCTGGGCCACTTTTGATCCCCAGGTGTCCCCTGTGGGTTCCTCCGGTCCCAGTCTCTGATACCCGCCTGTTTTATCATCTCTCTTTCCTCACTATTGAATAAAGACCTCAGGATTGCCATCAGGTCCTCATATGTATAAATGCTGCTCCCTAGGAACTCATCCAACCTGTCCGCCACACCAAAAGGATCATCCAACAATCGCCCCATTTCCTTTTTGAACGCTCTTACGTCTCCTGTGTTGAGAGGCACATTCACAAATCCAGTGATCCCTGGGGCCGTTGGTACTTCCCTTAATGGAAGTAAACTGTGTCCCACATTCTCATTCTCTCCCCATTCATCACCCACCATCCTTGCTTTCAATCGGGTTCTGCTAGCAGGGGGAGAACTGGTAGCAGTGGGTTGTCTCCCTTTCCTGGACTGCGGGGGCGGGACTGCCGCCTGTGCAGCAGAGGGGGGTCTTTTCTCCGCTCGGAGCAACCCTGGTGGCGGCGGAAAAGGTGACCGAGAGTGCCCCCAAGCTGGCGCAGACGGGATCTCAGAGGGGGCTCCCGCGGTCATGGCATCTATCGACGGGGGCGCCGCCGACGGACCCAGGCCAGACGGGAGAGGCAGGAGCGGGGGTGGCAGTGAGGGAGCTGCCAGTGGGGACAATGGAGGGGAGGCATGACTCCCCACCTGAGATGCCTGTGCCCCCAAAAGCTGGTTTGGAGGATCGGAGGGAGCTGTGGGCACCACTTGCTCTGGAGAGGGTGGGGAATTCAGCCCAATGTAGGGAGGTGGGAGGTGATCTAGGGGCTCCCAGGGCTCGGTCCCGGTTCCGGGCCGCCCTTTCTGTTTTATTGGGAACAAACCAGCTCGGGTGTTTAACCAAAGCCGGGCGTATTCCCTCTCCTCGGGGTCCGAGGGGCTCTTGTTTTTCACATAGCGATTTAACTTACTACATGTCCAGCTTTCAAATGATCCCATTACTGGCCACGTGAGGTGTTCCCCCAATTTCTCTCCACCCCACACATCCATGCAATAGTAAATCATTCTTTCCTTAGATTTCTCTTTCCTCTGTGGACAATCTCCCCAGTGCTCCAACATCCACCCCAAGGGACTATTTCGAGGGATTTTCATGGTTCCCTTTCCCTTACCAGAGGGGGGGGTTTCTGAGGTCTTTTTCTGGGGCTTACTCTTTTTTTGTCCCATGTTTCGCGAATTTCCTTACCAAATCTTCGAAATTCCCTGCAAGTCGACTTTTCTGCCTGTGCGTTGTGTCTTTGGTTGTTTCTCAGGGGATGGGGCTTTTCGATCACTCCCCCTCCAGCGAGCTGTGCCGAGGGTTCCTGATCGGTTCTCAATCCTTTCGGATTCTCTTTGGACCCTTACCTTGGTCCGCTGGCAAAAAGGGTTTACCAATTCCCGAGCTCAACAGGACGTACCCTTCCCCTTTTTGCCCACTCCGTGATCGGTCCCCGAGACTTCCCTCGTCCCGGTTTTGACAAGCGATGTAAGAGAGTTTCACACGAAATCGCTTCCTTCGCGGCCGACCGCTCCCCTCGCGGGAAAAGACGGAACTGCGACCTTGAAGTCCACACTCGCTTCGTGATCAGATCACGTCTCACACACTCGCCCGATCACCCGCTCAACCAGCAGTACTTACAGCTCCTTTTCCTGCGTGGATGTCTTCGTGCACTTAGACGTTTTACGAGCAATTGCAAGCCGCGGCTTTTCCGAAGGCCCTTTGCCTTCCCGAGCTCTCTTTGCCCCCGGATCCGTTCTTTCCCCTGTCCTATTTTTGTGGTTTTCTCGCTCCTAAATTTGGTTCGGAGGTTCGGGTGGAGCCGCGGGGTCTCCTCACTCACCAGGCCGCCGAAATCAGCGGGGGTACCCTCCTGGATCGCAGGTCCCCGCAGCTTCCTCCGAATCCGAGTCACGGCACCAAATCTGTTATAAATGCAAAGGCAAATTTCAGGTTAATAAATGACAATTTATTAATAACAGAATATCGAGCACCTGAAAAAGATAAAAACCACAATAATAGGAAATTGTCAGTGCGCACTGGGTGGATAGAGGTCTGCACCGATGTACCAGACGCCCTAGTCCACGCCAGTGCAGCTCTCAGTCCACCGTTTTATAGGAATTTTCTGCCCTTAGGCAGTCCAGGTGTCCAAGGTGGGTTGAATAGTCCGGATTTCTTTTCGATGGCCCTCCCGGACCTCATCAAGTCTAGTTGTCTCATTCCGGGAAGGCTCCTTTCTTATGTCAATTCCAAGAGTCTGTCTTATGTTGATTTCATTCCACTTGTGGCACCAGATGAAATTGGCATCGTTGTCAGGAAGGAATTTCTCCTTGCCTTGGCGAGGAAGTGATTCTTATCAGGGTTGGCCAGTGTCTTTTGTCTAAGTTGATGACCTTCGTCCTGTCTTTGCAACTGAGATTAGCAGGCTGAGAGAGAACGGTTACCCTTCTATTGGATTTTACAATTTTACTTTAGCTTTGTTTCATTATACATCGAATTATTATTTTATACACGAATTTTTACCCTATTTTTATCACACCCATCTAAGCTGAGGCTGGGTTCCAGACTTCCTCTTCCCTCCCCGTCTGGTGACCAGGTGACATCGTGGGCAGCTGAGGAGGGCCCGGCTCAAGCCCCGCTGCCCCAGGGCGGCCGGGCCCGGCCGGGCCTCCAAGAGCTGCAGAGGAGGCAGAGCCGGCTGAGGTGTTTTTGCCCCCGGCTGCCGGCGGCAGTGCTGCAGTCGGGCAGAGCTGGCCACGGGTCTGGGGCCGTGCCGGGGATCGGGGCCAGCCGTAGCAGGGCCGTGCCCCGGCCCCCTGGCTGCCGGTACCCCTGGCCCCAGAAAAAGATGGGATCTCTCCCCCACCCTACGCTGGGCCCCGAAGAGCAGCTGCGAGCGGCTCACGCCATCAGATCTGGAGTAAAAGTGAAGGCATTCATCAGCTTCCCCCACCTCCGGCTTGGCTTTGAAACCTTCATGGCTGCCATGGCAGAGATCACATAACCACCGCAGGCCTGGGCAAGCTTTAACTCTTTCCTGACACCGATTAAAACTTTCTTAAACTCTTCAGAGATGGAAAAAAAGGCCTAAAATTGTAGACATGTAAAAAGACAATATAGATATCTCAAAGTCAGTAAAGGAAGAGTGACTTCTTAAGTGATAAAAACGACAAGTTGCCTTAGGTCTAAGCTGAAAATCTCCTACAGATTATAGTAACAGACTGTAATATGCTAGAATAATCCTTTAAATTCTAGACAATATGAATTGAAGAAATGATTTGTAGATTTAAGCAAAGGTATCCGTAATGGACTGAGTGAATACTGAATTAGTAACTGTGATCTTGTGATCCCATGAGAAGTTAAACAGAAACAAATTAAAAAAAAATCCTTTTGGCAGTAAAGAAGTAAAAAGACATCTCTGTTCCCTGAGTTAAAAAAAAAAAAAATCCTTTGCCTTTGAAAGTGCTCATTTTTAAAAGGTGCCATGCCAATCTGTGAATCTACAACCCATATGTGCAGTCACAGAAACAGCTATGTAGATATAGGAAGTTCCACATTTGCAAAAATTCCTGGCCGGGCTGCTTTTGTGTAAGTTAGAAGCCACAAGCAAACTCTTTCTCTTGTAAAAAGTTACCAAACAGCAAGAGAGACTTCTCTCTCTCAAAAACTAAATGAATGCCTATTTTATAAGTAGTACTAACCTGGAGTTCTAAGTTTTGCCTCTTTCCATTGTTTGTAAAAAATGAACAGTTTGTAGTAGAAGAAAGAGTGAGTTTAGAAATTTATTTGTGTTTCTTTTTCTTTTCTTATTTTCTTCTCTTAGTATACGTTAATAAAATCTATCTGATGTACTTTTAAATTGAGCGTATTTTGCCTTTTTTTTCCTCCCAAAATCCTATCTCCCATTTAGCAAACCTAATTCAGCAAACGTAAAACCACCACAAGCAGCAGACTGTATAGAGGGAGGTTACCAGATGAAATACCAGGAAGGTGGTCTCTTTAACATCCAGGGGACACGGAACATTCTCCAAAAGTGATGTAGCTGACTCAAAAGAGAAAAAGGAAAGGAAAGGCTGAAAAGCTTCCTCCCCTATTCCTCCTCTAACAAACTGGGTGCGATTATTCATAAATCCCCAAAACTGCTGCTGGAACTAGGATGCAGGGTGGGACAAATGGACCATAAACCAAACATACCTGGCACAAACTCCAGTACCTTTATAAACTTTCTATAAATCATGATCACTGAGCCCAACCAAATAGCAATCCTAATTCATGCACCCCTAGTGTAAAAGCTGTATGTTAGGGACAACATTGGAGCTATTTCTGGATAAGAAAACAAACCAGAACCAGAAAGGTATTAAAACCTCAAAAAAGCCTAGGAAACAGAAACATAGAATTCCATTCCAAGAGACATTAGGAATTCAAGGAGCAGCATGGCTACTGACTACTTTATCCCACATATAGTACAACCAAAATGCAATCAATAATCAATACAACTTTTTTCCACTCTCTCAAGCCACACAGTTGGGCACCAATAAAAAATGTATTATCCTGGTTTAGGGCAGTTTTGAGAGGAAACCTCTGAATGGGGTTCCTCTGGAGAACAAACCCAAATGGCCCCACCCCCCAGCTAGTCCAGGAAAAGAACTTCTTTAGAGAAATGTGGAAAAAACTATTTATTTTACAAAAAGAATGCCCACAAGCATAAAGAATGAACAATATGAAACAACAAAACCTCTACAACTCCGAAGAGAGATGGCAAAACTGAGGAAGTCCTTGCTGTGGGTGTAGCTCAGCTCACTCAGTCTCCCACCAGTCCCAGTCCCTCTGGAGGTCCAGGCCCTGGTGGGCTGCAGGTGTGAGCCCACGGTGCTCCTCTGAGGTTTTTTTCCAGTCCAGAGTAGATTTAAACAGTCCCCAAAAAAAGGAAGAAAAAACAGTCCAGGGAATTTCTCTGCCTCAGCTAGCTAAAACTAACTAAAAGCACAGGAGATCTCTGTCCCACCACTGTCCGTGCTTCCGAAAAAACACAGAGTTTGGAGAAGAAATGTGTAGGAGTGAAGACTGTTTTCTCAAAACAAACTGCATACTTCTTCTTTCCCTGCTTCCCTCTCAGAACCAGTCTTAAAGGTGAGAACACAACATACAGCACACACAAAACAGATGACTGGGGATACAAGCACCATAGTCACCCTAGGACACCTTGAAAGCAGGATACTTTGGCAGCAGAGGCCAGAGTATACTTAGACCTGAAGGAGTATCCAGAGCTCCTGGAACTGACTGGAAATTCAGCCCCACCCTGTGCCATGGACTCATTCCAACTGCCCAGGAAAGTGGAAGGCTCCAGAACACACAGAGGGCCTCTGTGACATCATCGTGTGGGGAACAGGGCAGAGGAGGGGTTTGGGACTGGGGACAAGAGACTCCAGAGCCTCCTGAAGGCTGCTGTGGCCATCAGAGCAATGAAGCTTCAGGGCCCTGCCAAAGTGCCTCTGGTGGAGGAAATGTGCTGGGGGAAGTGTCCAGGGTTTTTTCCTTTTCAGGGGCTTTTCCTGGAAATCGTTCCTTTTGTGACCCTTTGGATTCTGAACCTCGTTGCTGCTACTGTTGGTTGTGTTCTCTCATTGCTGTTTGCAGGAAATTGTTCTTCTCTCAGCCCTTTGGGACCTTTTCCTTTTCTGTCTCCACTGGCAGGGGGAGGGGCAGCAGCCCCTGGTTTTTAGTGTCAGCCCAGAATTGGAGAATCCCATCCCTAAAGCCCAAGAGAGCCGAACAAAGAAACACCATTTCTGACAGTTTAACCAAAAGTCTGCATTTTGGGCCAATAACACAGTAACAATTCCATGGGTGTACTTGGGGTGCTGAGAGGGGAATTGCAGAGCCCCTGGGAGTACAGGGGTACTGGGAGACAGAAAGAGAAACACCTGGATCTGCTGGGAGCAATGGAGAGGCACTGGGAGGGGAAATAGGGAGCCCCTGGGGGTACTGGGAGCACTGTGGGGAGGGAATGGAGAAGCCTCTGAGAGTACTGGGAGCACTTGAATGTGGAATGGGGAGCCAGTCATGGTAGGGGAAGGGGGGTGGGGAAGCCCTTGTGGGTTCTGGGGTCATGGGGAGCTCTGGGTGCCCTGTGCAGCCTCACACATGACCCCCACTTGTGCCCACCTACCCGTGAATGTTGGGCACCCACAGGAGTTGTGTGTGGGGGGGACACACATATGTCTGCCCATGGGTGGGGTCTCCCACTGGCCCCCAGTTCCCCCAGAGCCCCCCAGTGCCCACGTGTGCCCCGAGTGTCACAGCACATTCCCGGAGATGTCACTGCGTTCCCGCTGTCGCCCATGGGGTCCCCGCAGCTCCGCGTAGGTCACCTGGGGATCCTGGAGTGTGGTGGCACGGGGGGACACTGCGAGAGACACTGGCTGTGGGATCTGGGTGGGGGTGACACTCATGGGTGACGTGTCCCTCTGTGTGTGTCCCACCTTGTACTCACCTCCCATCTGCTTGGTGCTCGCGACGTGGGTGTACAGCACCTCCCCCTCCTCTGGGGGGGCCAGGAGATCCGGGGGGGCCCTGCAGGGATAAAGGGGATGTGTGGGAGGGAATGGGAGGTCTTGGGGTTTGGGGTAAAAGGGGACAGAGTGGTTTGAGCCCCGCACTCACCTTTCCTGGTGCTTTCTGGCAGCTGCAAAGTAAATAGGGGAGGGGTAACTGTGGTGTCCCTAAGGCCCGCTCAGGAATCCTGAAACCCTACTGGACCCTCAGTTTCTTCCAGGACTTCTTAGCACCCCTGATGCCCCTCAGAACCCCTGAACCACTGCAGTGCTCTAGACCCCCTGAGTACCCAGTAGCCCAAGCCTGGAAGGAAGGGAGACCCTCCAAATTCCACCAGGATCACTGAAAGAACCTCCAACATCCCTATAAGACCCTCGAACACCAGCCCAAATCTTTTAGACACCTAATCAAAGGTCCTGAGGACTCAGCGCTGCTCAAGTCGAGCCTGTGGGTGCTGCCCATCACCCCCACATTCCAGGTGGCATCCCACCTCACCAGGGCCCTGTTGCCCCCATTGTCACCCACCCATGTTGTTCCACTGGTGCCAGCCCACAGCTACACCCACGACCAGGACCAGGAACAGGAGGGACACGCCAACCCCTGTGGCCACTGCTGGCGAAAGAAGGGACACATGTTAGCGACACCTGTTACTTCAGGGGTCCTGCAATCCCAAATACTCTGTGTGACCCCACCTCTGTTCCAGTGTCCCTGTGGTGTCACCTCCAGGGCCAGCTCAGGGCTGAGTGCCCGGAACACGCGGTGCCCGTCCTGTCCCAGCTGGTTGGTGGCCATGCACTGGTAGGTGCCTGAATGTCCCACATCGACGTCCCCAAGCTCCAGGACAGGACCCCGGGCCAGCTCTTGCCCATTGTGCAGCCATGTGAAGGTGACAGGGGCTGAGCCCACCTGCACTGAGCAGTGCAGGGTCACAGGGTCACCTACGTGCACCTGGTGTGCCGGGGGACCAGGGGTGATGGTGGCATTGGCCACGGGCACTGTGGGGACAGAGACAGGGCTGAGACTAGGAGGAGGGGCAGGCACCCAGTGTGGAGGAATGAGGGAGTCTGTGTGGTGGCACCTGGAGACAGAGTCTCCTTCAGCCAGGACAGGGATCCCATGGTGGTGGGGGTCATCATATGCTGTGGGATGAGGGCATGTGATGGATGAGGAGTGAGTGATGAGGATGGGATGAGGGTGAGGTGAGGATGGGATGATGGCTGCTGTGTCCAAGGCTGGTGGTGGCCATCACTTCATGGGGGACATGGAATGGCATGGGTGGGATGTGATGGGTGTGATCAGGCATATCAACAGGGGCACCACCCCAGTGCCAAGGGTCTCTCTACCCTGGGAGGGTCATGCTCAGTAGGGTGATTAGGGACATGGTACAAGTGAGGGACATTAGGGAGCAGTTAAGGACTTAGGGAAGGAGAGGATCAGAGAGGGGTGCAGGAATCCAAATGAGAAGTAGTGGGCCCAGAGATGGGAGAGAGGTTTGGAAAGGGCTGGAAGGGACCCCAGGGAAGGCTGGGAGATGTGCTGAGGGGACAGATAGAGATAGGGGTACAGGGAACCACAGGGAAGGTTACTGGGACCCAGACAGGGATGGTGGGACCTGTGGACAATGGAGAGATTTCGGAGAAGGAGAGGTACAGCTATGGAAGAGTGAGGGGACCTGGTGAGGGATGCAGGCAGCAGAGAAGGTGATGGGAGGAGCCAGTAAGAGACCTGGGAAGGCAGGGCGGCACGCAGAGGGTTGAGCAAGGATGGGAGACCTGGGAGGGCTGTGGGGGCTCCCCGTGCCCATCCCCGCACTCACTGTGCACCGTGACGCAGAGCCGGGCGCTGCTCTTCTGCACGGCCCCTCCCTCGGAGTGCACCTGGCAGCTGTAATTCCCTGAGTGGGAGACCCCCACGGCGGGCACCAGGAGCTGCGGGGACCCCTGCGGGCCCCCCACCAACTGCCCGTCCCGGTAGAAGAGGTGCAGGAGGGGGGCTGGGGGCCGCAGGGGGCTGGGGGTGCTGAGGCAGCTGAGATTGAGGGGGGACCCATTGATGGGCTCGCGGGAACCCTCTAGCACTGGCACTGTGAAGAGCTCTGGGAAGGAGAGGGGAGGTGGATTTGTGACAATGAGTCCCTGGGGAGGGGCTGTGGGTGTGTCAGGGTGGCAGCTGTGGGGTGCTCACCGTGCACTGTCACGTTCACTGGCGCTGACTCCTTCCACTCCTGTGATACCCCGATGCTCACCCGGACTCTGCAGTGGTATTGGCCAATGTGGTTCAGCTGCAGAGGGGACAGGGACAGCTCCATCCCAGTGAGGGGCCTGTTCACCTCCTCATCCCCATGGTAGAATCTCACCAAAGTGAGTGACATGTCCCGCCAGAACCGGCAGCGCAGAGTCAGCGTGTCCCCTTCCAGCAGCGGCTGTGCCTGCACCTGCAGCACCAATGGGTCTGCAGGACACAGGGGCCCTGTCACACCAGGGGGGCCCCTTTTCACAAGGACTCCTGCTCTAGGTGACACCCAGCCCACCAAGGGGTCCCCAATATCAGAAACAGGGTTCCTTTGCACTGGGATGCTCTGGGATGTCACCCTGTGCACAGACCAGGTGCTGGTAACACCAGGGTGTGACCCATGGGGCAGAGCCCACACAGAGCCCTTGGGGTCCCCCAGGTGCCACACTGGGGACAAGAAAAGCCCCTCACCTTGTAAGACTCTCACAGGGGGGCTGCGCCCAGTGCCAGGTCTCTCACACGTGTAGTTGCCACTCTTGGTGACAGTGAAGTGGTTGAGTCCCTTTTGCCCCCAGCGCTGCCCATCCTTGTACCAGGCGGTGACATCGGTGGTCCCCAGGCCCTGGCAGGTCAGTGTCACCCGGTCCCACAGCACTGCTGGCCTCCAGGGTGGCTCCACCAGGATCTGGGTGGTCTGGGCACCTGTGGGTGACAGGGGACACCAGCCTGCCAGGGCCTCTGTGATGCAGGAGAGAGTTGGGTGGGGACATGGTATCCCCTAAGCACTCACCAGCAAGGCCGAGGGTCTGGGCTGGAAGGGAGAAGAGACAGGGCTGGGTGGTGGTGGCCTTGCAGGGACAGCAGCACCTGGGGACTAGGTGTGGTGTCTGTCCCCAAACTTTCCCCAAGGGAATAGGGGTGTTGCACAGAGGTCTTGAGGACAGGCACACCTCAATCACCCTTGGTTGAGGCAGGACATGGGGACACTGTGGAAACCCCACGTTTGCACAGGTCACCTCCACCACACTCTCAGCACCTGTACCCACAGCCACATCCCCATGCCCCTGTGCCCATGATCTAATTCCAGTGGCAACTGTCCCAATGCCACATGTGGCCACATGTATGTGGCCCTTGTCCCTGTCCCTGCATCCCTGTTTCTCTGTCCCCACAGCTGCCCCAGCCCCAAGGTTCCTTTTGAAACATCCTTGCCTCCACATCTCTATCCCCTTGTCCTTATCCCCACATACCAGTGCCCCTCTTCCTGTTCCCCTGTTCCTGTCCCCACAGCCACCCCATGACTCTGGTCACACTGAGGTCCATGCCCATGCATTGGCTCTGCTGGCCTTGGGGACCTCAGGGGACCCTCACAGCCTCCCTGCGGCCCCTCCCCACCAGTCTCTGCCTCACCAGGGCCCATCCCCAGGGTGTCAGGCCCATGCCTGGGGCACTCACCCCACAGGAGCAGCGCCACCTTCCTGGCCATCCCCGTGTCCCCAGCCATGTGGACTGGCTGTCACTCGCTGCTGTGGCCACCGGTCCCCTGGGTGGCGGCTCTTCGGATGAAGAGGAAGGAAGCGAGGTCACGCTTGTCTCCACGTGTAGGTGGCCCTTGGTGGGGGCAGGGTGGGGGAAAGGTGGAGACACAGTAGGGGACAGGCTGGGGACATGATGGGATAGTCTGGGGGCTCAGTGGGGGATTGTGTTTCCAGCAGTGGGGGGGCTCAGGTGTTGTGGGGAACCAAGAATGAGTGTCCAGGAGAATGGGGGTCCAGGGGAATTGGGGTCTTCATGCCTTAAAGCATTCAGGGATGGAGGTCCTTCAGGAATATGTTGCTCAGGTATTTAGGATCATAGGATGTTGGTCCCATGTTGGGCATGCAGGGCAAAAATAGGGGAACCTAGGGAAGAGGTTCTTTGCAGAAAGAAGCATCCCAAGGGATGGGATCAAGGCACTGGTGGTTCTGGGCAATGGGAGGCCGGGGATGGGGGTCCCAGGGAGGAGTGACCAAGGGATTGGGGGTCTCATGGATGGGTTCCCAGGGGAATGGAGGTCCCAGGGATGGGCAGTGGCTGAGTGGGCATGGGAGTAAGAGCTCCTTCCCTGGGTGCCTCAGATTTTGGGGTGACTCAGCCCAGCACAGCTCCCACAGTGTGCTCATGGCCAGGGGGGCACCCCAGGGTTGAGGCTCTGGGTCTGTGCCCCACACACACCCCTGGGCTTTATCCTATCCCCCTCATTTCCTGGCTCAGCCATCCCAGGGAACACCTGAGCAGGTAACAGTGGGGGGATCCCAGGAAGTGGAAAAGGGGCTGGGGAGTGCAGGCAGTGTCTGGGGGGCTGTGGGGGATGAAAGATTTTCACTTTCTCTTTCCTGCAGCAGAAGGAAGAGCCCATTTATGCTGAGCTGAGGATGTGGGTTCTGTCCTGCGGTGCAGGGGGGAAACCAGATGGGTCCTGCCCTGAGGGAAAAGGGCTCCTCTGCTTTGGTGACACCTGAGTCTTGTCCCAGGGTCTTGTTCCAGGGAGATCCTTGTTCTGGGGGTGCCACATCCTTGAGGATTCTGGCCCGAGAGGTGGCAAATCCTGGGAACCTCTATCCTGAGGGAACCATGACAATATTTACTGTCCCCAATGGGGCCCTGTGATATCTGGGCTGCCCAAACTTAACAGGCACGTGTTACAGACTTGCCCTGATGATGGTAACTGCTGGCTAAATTTGCTTTAATTTCCTGCTGCCCAGTTGGTTGAGAGAAAACTATACATCCAGGATGTAAATGTAAAAATCTTTTCCAACACCATTTTTTTCCCAATTAAAAGGAAATTCAGCAAAAATCAAACTGACAGTGTAGAAAATGGTCTGGTTGATAGAATCCTTTTAAACACTGCTCTCCCAACAAGTCACTCACAATAACAACACAAGCAAATCAAAAAGGAAATGAGATCTTTTGGCTCCCTTTAGGAGCCAATTGGTGCATCCCACAGCAGCTTTTGCTTGTGGATAACACAGAGTGTGGAATCTCCCTGAGCGTCCAACAGGTCCATGGGATTGTTCCCTGCCTTCTGGGCAGCAACCCAGCCCATAGGGAAGGCTTTTGTTGGGCCATATTCAGGAAGTCTTCCCATTTTTCTCCTTCCCACTTGTAGACTTGACTTACTCCCCAAGTGTTCTGCTCCCAAAAGGGGGAGAACAGACTCTGTCCATCCCAGGAACAGTGCATAGGAATCTGTGGAAATGCCCGTGTGTCCCTCAGGGTCTGCTTCCCTGGGAAATGCACTCCACCCTGCCCTGAATTCCCCTGCCTGGGAACTCCCTGCTCCTGCTGGGACACCCCTGTTCCCCAGATCCACTTGTAGAGCCCCTGCTCATTACTTCCACACTTTTCCCTCTCTGCTGGTGTCCACATCCAGAACCCAAACATTCTTTCCAAGAGGTTCCAAAGGACTGCAGGTTTTGTTCAAGAAGGATGGTCCCGGTCAGGTTGTTGTATGTGGGATTTGCAGTACTCTGGGGCTCTCTCAGCCCCTTGCTGAGAGGGACAAAATGATCAATTGCTGCATTTCCGGACTGGTTCCCCCACAGCTGCCCCTGCAGGGGCTGTTTCCAGCCAGCCCTGCTCTGAAAACCATCAAAGGCCCTCACAGAGCCACTGCTTGGGCTCCCATTGGCTTCTGTGCTTCTTGCACAGGGCTGAGCAAACCACAGCCAGGCCTTTTCCTGCCACAGAATTCTCACCTTTGCAGCAGCTCTGAAGCTGCCAGAATCAAAGCCAAGGGGGCAGGGGGGACCCTCAGTTCCTGGCTGCCAGCTGGGGCTGGCCAGAGCAGGGCTGGCCAATGCCCATCCCTGTGCACTGGGGCTGGGCCATGGCTGGGCCCCACACTTGGATGGGCACTGGCTTCAAGGAGGAGGAGTTGGGGAGCTCCTTCCTGCCTGGGGCTCCATTCCCAAGCTGCTCTTGCTGGCTCAGATCCTGCAGGGGACCAGAAAGAATGGAGAAATCTGGAACCCTCCCGCTGCTGCCATCCCCCAGGACAGGACCCCTTTGGCCACCATGTGTCCCCCCCTGGGACAGGATCCCCCCAGGACAGGACCCCCTTGGCCACCATGTGTCCCCCCCTGGGACAGGATCCCCCCAGGACAGGACCCCTTTGGCCACCATGTGTCCCCCCCTGGGACAGGATCCCCCCCAGGACAGGAACCCTCTGGATGTGCCCTTGTAGTGGTTTTGGTTTGCCTTTTTGAGTTACAGCACTATTTATGTAGAGGTCTCATGTTTGCTGAATTTTGTTTATTAAGTGGGAGATAGGATCTTGGGAGAAAAAGGCAAAACAAGTTTAACTTAAAAGTAAACAGACAGTAAGGGAAAAAGAGAGAGAGAAAAAACCATGAAACTTACAAAACCCTTCTCATTCCCCCACAAGTGTTCACTTTCCTACAAACAACATAGACAAAAGCTGGGACTTTCAGACAGTTTCACCATTTAAATATAATCTTTCATCAATTCTTTAGGAGGGGAGTCTCTTGTTTATTATGGAATTTCCCCCACTGACAGCCTAGAACAGTTCTCTTGTGGGTCAGAACTCTAACAGAAACACCTGACTGAAAAACCTGCTTCCAGGTGGTCTCCTCCCATGAGCAGTTTCCCAAGCTGCTCAGGGTAATGGAACTCAGGCGTCTAGGGTGTCACTTTTTAAAGATAAGCAACTTCAAAGGCAAAGGATTCTTCATCTCAAGGAACAGAGATGTTTTCTCACTTCTTTCACTGGTGCAGAAGCTTCTCATTTTTTGTTCTCTGTTCAGGCATCTCATGGGATCACAAGAATCACAGATTCTAATGCAATATTACTCAGTCCATCACAAACACTTTTGCTCAAAAATCCACAAATCATCTCTCCAAATATATTTTTTCTATGATTTAATGGACAGTCTACCTATAGAGTTCATTTCCGTAGTTCAAACAAGAAAGTCCAGACAGCAGGCAACTCCTTCATCCTTCCTGTAATTAATCCCTTTCTCACTCTCTCCATCTGACTGTTATGCCAAGTCTTCTCTGTGCTCAATCACTTGGTCTGTTCTCACTCTGGGAAGAGCTTGAGGCATTGAAGACTGTAGTCAAAATAGATAGTGCTGAGATAATGTAGCTAGGACTTCCCTTTTGCTAACAGAAGCCAGACTGAAGGAACTGATAAAGAACTGATAAATCATGAGAACTGTCAAACTAGAGCTTCTGCATCCTGAATAATCAATAGGCCCTATGAACACAATACAATCATAAATCAAACAGTCCTGGGAAAAACAGGATTTAGCTGTCACAAACACTAAAGGTTAAAAAGTCAGAGCTGAGGAAGACAATCTTACTTCATCATTTTGGGACCCCACCCCATTAAAAAGACCACCGACCCATTTCAAAGAACAAACTACGCATGCTTGGTGGCTTTTTGGGCTAATTACCATACGAAGCGGGGAATGGGAGGTACCAGAGTCATGAATATGCATTTGTAGTTTGTGTATTCAATACTCCTGAAGATAAAAGACCCTGTGATGATCTGTAAATTGCGCGTGTGTTTCTGGGAGCTCTCCCGCACGCTGCCCGGCGTCGTAATAAACATACACTTTCTAACTTTAAACTGTTAGAGAGTCTTTGTCCGTCATAGTTGGATATTGGTATTAGATCAATGTCCATAGTTTTTTAATAAATCATAATATGCTAGAATATTCCTTTAAACTGTGGAACAAATATGCATTTTGGGGAGATGACGAGAGTGTTTAAATTGTAGAGATAAACAAAGGCATTTGTGATGGGCTAAGTGCATATTGATCTTATGAGATGCTGTGATCCTATGTGTCTTGGGTTTGGAAGTTGGGTATCTGCCAGGGAAAGCTGGAGTTTCCCTTGGAATGGAGAATGTAAACCTTCTCCCTGAAAGGAGTGAAAATTGGAAAGCTCCTAAATATATGTTGGAGATTTGAAGCGTTGAAACCCTTGATTGTTATGTAATAAGTGTATTAATATTTTTGAATTGTATTGTAACAGTAAGGAGCCACCTCTGTGGTCCCCCTGGGGGAGGGACTGCTTGGTTGCTGGAGGCCGCCCGCAGCCCCCCCCCCCCCAATGCTGGAGCAGGCTGCCCGCCGTCAGAAGAGCCTATACCCCCCACAGACACTGGAGTGGGCCACCCCGGCCCCGACCCCCGTTTACCGCCACTGCAAGCTCCCGGCTCCTGCCACCGTTCCAGCGTGGCACGGCCGATGGGGGTGGCCCGCAGCTGCTCCAGGCTCCCGCACTGCGGCACGGCCAGAACATCCCGCCCCCGTGCTCCCACCACCGCCGCTGCACCCAGCCCATGCAGACAGTCCGCGTGGCTCCAGTGTTGCCGCCAAACCCGTGCTCCTACCACCCCCGACTCCCGGCCCGGCCCGCTCCAAAAAAGAACCCGCTCCCAAAGCCATGGCAAATTGCTGCCGAGGTGCCGCTGCCAGCATGCCCTCCCGGCATGAATCTGCCCCGCTCTCCCGCGAAACCCCCGAACTGCCGAGCCAGCCCAACCCGCGTGGCTGTCCCGCTCCCACACTGCTCCTGCTGCGGAGCGGCCAGAAGCATACACACAACCCCCCATTGAAACCGCGAGACCTCTGAGGAGCCCACTCCCCGTGTAGCGCGGCCATCTCGCTGCTGCCAAACCCCGACCCGCTCCTGCCATAAGCTGCAGCGTCGATTGTGAAATAACCGCCCCCCGGGGCGACCCCATAGTACATGTAAATTAAGAATCCCAGTGCACTCTGGGACTCTTTTTAACACCAAAAAAACCCTATAAAAATAAATCCATGTAAGATTTAGACCCACAAAAGACAGTACTAAACCGTGTATACCCTAGACTATTAATAGACAATTTTTTGTAACTCGCTGTAACCTAAAGATACCCAAGAAAAGGCAAGACCCCAAGCCAACCCAATGGAAAACAGAACTCCTTGGAGACCCCCGGCGAGGAAAGAGTTCTCCAGCTCTGCAGGAACTTCCAGGTGCAAAGCTGACCAAGACCTGCCTCCTCAAGGGCGAACTCGGCTACAGGTCCCTCGAGCCACCCTTGTAAGAGCTGATTAATAGGAGAAATTTTTTTTTTTAAGAGAAAAATATTATTTTTAAATATAAATTTAAAAAATATCCTTTTAAGGAGAAAAATATTATCTCCACCCATTTTTACCATCCCCTTTTCCAAATATAACTTTGCAGTTAGAGGCTTTTAGGCAAAGATTTGGGGATAGAAATAGCAGGTTTTTGCCAGTCTGTATAACAAAGCAAAAAACATCGACTACAGCATTAATAACAAAACCAGTACCAAGGACCTTGAGGGCTTTGCTTCACAAAAACCCAGGGCAGTTTGGTCTCGGTGCCCCTGCAGGACCCTCAGAGCACCAAGCTGGAACAGTGGAAAGTCCTGGGCTGGTGGCTGGGAGGGCAGGATGTCCCTGGCAGGGCAGAGGCAGGATGTCCCGGCAGGGCAGGGGGGTGCAGGGTCACACTGTAGCAAGAGGAGCAGCGCTGAAGAAGCCGCGATGGTGGGGCAGGTCTGGCCCAGCTCCAGCAGGGCAGGCGGAGGAGCTCAGAATTCCAGGGCACCGGAGCAGATGATGGTAGATTTCCCAGGACTGGACCCCTCCAGTGACAGTGAACTCCTCCCGCAGCAAGCAGCAGCCTGGCTGTTGTCTCTCCCCGAATGCCAAAAGCCAGAGAGACCAAGCTGCCTCCAGCTCTGTCCTTTACCAGCCCAAAACCCGGGTAATCTTCCCCCTCTGAGCTTTGGCCACCTCTTTGTTTTGGTCGAGCACCCTTAAGCACCCAGTACTTTGTCTCCTTGATAACTTATGGGGAAAAAATTCTTTAGAGTTAAAAAGGAACAAACCCAACCCCCAACACTGGGGTGGGGGTGCCATGGGAATGGGGTCCCCAGGGCTCAGGGGACTCAGAGATGGGAGTCCCAGGGGAATGTGGGCTCCAGGGATTTGGGATCATGGGATGGGTGTGCCAGGGATGGGGTGCAGGGGGAATGGGGGGGTACCATGGGAATGGAGGGTCCTGTGGGAATGGGGGATCCTGGGAAAATCAATGTCCTCAGGGGAGTCATAGCAGATGGAACGAATGGGAGAGGACTCCTTGGGAATGGGGCTCCTGGGCCATGGAGATCCTGGGAAATGACAGTCCTGGGATGGGGGTCCCAGGGAGGGGGAACATAAGGAATGGGGCCCCCATGGTTCAGGTCCCTGGGAAATGGGGGTCCAAGGGATGTGCAGTAGCTGGGTGGGCCCGTGGGTCACAGCTCCTTCCCTGGGTGCCTGAGAATTTGGGGTGACCCAGGGCCCAGCACAGGCCTCTGAGGTGGTCATGGCCTGAGAGTCACCCCAGGTGGATTCTGAAGGGCTCTTGATTTGTGTTCCCCCATCCCCCAGGGGCTTTTTCTTCTCTTCAGATTAATTTCCTTCCTTTTTCCCCTCAGTTTCACAATTCCCCAGTCCATGCCTTGATGATCCTGGGGAGCACCTGAGCAGGGACGGGGTTGGGGGTACCCCAGGGTGGGGAAAGCAGGGGTGAGGGGTCTGCAGGGAGGGTTGGGAGGCTGTGGGGGCTGGGGGTGTCTGGCTGTGACCCCAAAAGACTTTCACTTTCTCTCTCCTGCAGCAGAAGGAAGAGGCCGTTTGTGCTGAGTGTCACACGGGGGGTGGGTCTGTCCTGGGGGGATCCTGTCCCGGGGGAGACACATGCTGGCCAAGGGGGTCCTGTCCTGGGGGATGGTGGCAGCTCTGGGGTAGTTCCAGACTTCTCCATTCTTGCTGGTTCCCTGCAGGATCTGAACCAGCAAGAGCAGCTTGGGAATGGAGCCCCAGGCAGGAAGGAGCTCCCCAACTCCTCCTCCTTGAAGCCAGTGCCCATCCAAGTGTGGGGCCCAGCCATGGCCCAGCCCCAGTGCACAGGGATGGGCATTGGCCAGCCCTGCTCTGGCCAGCCCCAGCTGGCAGCCAGGACCTGAGGGTCCCCCCTGCCCCCTTGGCTTTGATTCTGGCAGCTTTAGAGCTGCTGCAAAGGTGAGAATTCTGTGGCAGGAAAAGGCCTGGCTGTGGTTTGCTCAGCCCTGTGCAAGAAGCACAAAAGCCAATGGGAGCCCAAGCAGTGGCTCTGTGAGGGCCTTTGATGGTTTTCAGAGCAGGGCTGGCTGGAAACAGCCCCTGCAGGGGCAGCTGTGAGGGAACCAGTCCGGAAATGCAGCAATTGATCATTTTGTCCCTCTCAGCAAGGGGCTGAGAGAGCCCCAGAAGAAGATTCTGCAAATCCCACACTCATCTGCTCAACAACCTGATCGCGACCATCCTCCTTCACAAGATGGACAGACAGAACTCAACGAAAGAAAGAAAACCCAAACATTTTTCCCAATTTAATCAGAAAGCAGCATTTTGGATTCAATAAAAGAAGTAGGGGTTGTGTGCCCCCCTGACACTGAGAGGGGGATTGAGGAGCCCTGTGGGGTGCTGTGAAAAGCAAAAAGGAACCCCTGAGGGGAATCGATGCCCCCCAGTGCTGCCAGTGTCCCCCAGTGTCACAGCACACTCTCAAAGGTGTCACTCGGGTTCCTCTGTCCCTTATAAGGTCTTGGCAGCTCCGTGTTGGTGACTTGTGTATCCTGAGGTGGGGCAGGGCCAGAGGACACCTGTGGGGTCCCTGAGAGTGGCACCACTTGTGGGGACCTGGGTGGGGGGTGACACCCGTGGGTGACGTGTCCCTGTGCCCCCCTGTACTCACTCCCTGTCCGCTCGGTGCTCACGATGTTGGGGTCCAGAACTGCCCCCTTCTCTGGAGGGTCCTGTGGGGATAAGGGGGGTCTGAGGGGTGTCTGAGGGGGAGGAAAAGGGAGTCCTGGCAAGAGCCCCCCACTCACCTGTCCTGGGGCTTCCTGGCAGCTACAAGGAAAAGGGGAGGGGGTGACCTTGGGGACCCCGGGACCCCTGAACCTTCCTGGGACCTTGGCAGCTCCAACCACCCACGGGACCCCCAAATCCCCATTGGAGCCCTGAAACCCACTGGGCCACTGATTCCCCCCTGGACACTCCAAGAACCCCTGAAACCCCAAAACTTCTGCACCATCACAGTGCTTTCACGTCCCCATTGTCCCCAACACTCTGATCCCCTGGAACTCTAAGCTCAGCAGGGGGGGGCACACCTCAGACTCTCCCAGAACCCCAGAAAGATCCCTCCACATTCCTGAACGGCCCTCCAAGAGCTCCCCAAACCCTCCAGGAGCACCCAGTGCCACCTCAATGTTAGTTCAAAGGCTACGTAGGGATGGACCTGGAGCCCAACCAAGACTCTCCAAATTCCTCTCAAATCCCGCCCCCCGCAAGGATCCCCTGTCGAGGTCACTGTGGGCTCAGTTTCCCCCAACTCAGGGCCCCTGGGTGCTGCCCCATCTCTGCCCTGACTCTGGGGGCTTCCCCTTACCCCAGGACCCCAATCCCACCGATTGTCACCCACCTCGGCGGTGCCAGCAGTGACAGCCTCCGATGACAGCCAGGAGCAGGGCCAGGAACAGGAGGGTCCTGCCAACATTCACAGCCACTGCTGGGGACAGAGGGGGACACATTGGGGTCATTCTGAACTCCAGGGGTCCTAAACACCTTGGTGACCCCGTGTGAGCCCACCTGTGACCCAGGGTGAGCCAGGAGTCACCTCCAGGGCCAGCTCAGGGCTGAGTGCCCAGAACACGCGGTGCCCATCCTGTCCCAGCTGGTTGGTGGCCACACACTGGTAGGTGCCTGAATGTCCCACATCAACGTCCCCAAGCTCCAGGACAGGACCCTGGGCCACCTCCCGGCCATTGTGCAGCCAGGTGAAGGTGACAGGGGCTGAGCCCACCTGCACTGAGCAGCGCAGGGTCACAGGGTCACCTGTGTGCACCTGGTGTGACAGGGGACTGGGGGTGATGGTGGCATTGGCTACGGGCACTGTGGGGACACAGACAGGGCTGGCACCTGGTGATGTGGAATTGGGGATGCCATGGGTGGGGCCACCCCCATATCAAAGGTCCCGCTTACCCAGGACGGTGACATTCAGGGGGACACTCTCCTCCATGCTGTTCCCATCACTGACCCGGCAGTGATAGAGGCCGCTGTCATTGTCCCCAACATGCTGCAGCTCCAGGTGGGGGCCAGTGCCCAGCAGCGTCCCCAAGCCACCCCGGTGCCAGGTGAAGGACAGGGGACCTGTCCCCACAGCCACCTCACAGCTCAGCACCAGGTGGTCCCCCACTGCCACCTGTCCCCCAGGGGGCTGCGCTGACAGAGACACCCCTGAGAGCGGGACCCCTGCAGGAGGGCGGGAACAGCAGGAGACAGTGAGGGACATGGGGGTGGTTGTCAAGGGGCAGGGGGACCCCACTGAGATGGAGGGTGCACAGAGCTGAGGGAGGGCTTGGAAAGGAACCCCATAGAACAATGGGGGTTTCCGGGAGTGGACAACTTGAGAGGGCTAAGGGGGATAACAGGGAGGAGATTGGGGGACCTGGAGAGCATGGTCAACCCTACCAGAGAGAGGTAAGGTTGACCCAGGGATAGGTCAAGGGACCCAGTGAGGGATGGGGGGACATGGGGGGGACCTGAGCATGATATGGAGATGTGGAAAAATTTGAGGGGAAAGATGGGAGTACTCAGGTAGGGCTGGGGGACCAGGCGAGGGACCTGGGAAAGGATGGGGGACGGGCCACAGGAATGGAGGGTCTGGGCAGTAATTGGTGACCCCAGGCAGAGACCCAGGAAGGGCTGTGGGGGCTCCCCGTGCCCATCCCCACACTCAATGTGCACCATGACGCGGAGGTGGGCGCTGCTCTTCTGCACAGCCCCCCGTTGTGAATGCACCTGGCAGCTGTAACTCCCCGAGTCGGAGACCCCCACAGAGGGCACCAGGAGCTGCGGGGATACCTGCGGGCCCCCCACCAACTGCCCATCCCGGTAGAAGAGGTGCAGGAGGGGGGCTGGGGGCCGCAGGGGGCTGGGGGTGCTGAGGCAGCTGAGATTGAGGGGGGACCCTTCAATGGGGTCAGGGGGACCCTCCAGCACTGGCATCGTGAAGAGCTCTGGGAAGGAGAGGGGAGGTGAGGACAGTGACCCTGAGTCCACTGGGAAGTGGCTTTGGGGGTGTCAGGTTATTAGAGTTCCAGCCATGGGGTACTCACTGTGCACTGTCACTGTCACTGGTGCTGACAGTGACAGCCCAAAGCTCACCCAGCCCTCACAGTGGTATTGGCCACTGTGGTGCAGCTGCAGGGGGGACAGGGACAGCTCGGTCCCCCTGAGGAACCCCCTCAAAACCTTCCCATCCTGGTAAAATTGCACCCTGGTGACCGACATGTACTTCCTGGCCCGGCAGTGCAGTGTCACCTTGTCCCCCTCCAGCAGTGTCCGTGCTGGCACCTGCAACACTAGCCGGTCTGTGGAACAAAAAGGTCCCATTGCACTGAAGGGCTTGCGACAGGTCCAAGGTGGGTGCCCATGGCACTGGGGACATCTGGGTGGACTCTCCATTGTGCAGGAGGATCAAAGGGACACCAGGAGCAACCACAAAGTACAGGTGTTGCCACGGGGGTCCCATCACGCTGGGATGCACTGGGATGCATGAGAGGTGTAAGGCCACTAATGGAGGGGAGCCAACCCACACCTATCAGGGGGCTACCCTGATCATATAAGATCCCCTCTCACCATTTAAGACCATCAGAGGGGGGCTGAGCCCACTGCCGGGTCTGTCACACGTGTAGGTGCCATTCTCAGTGACAGTGAAGTGGTCGTGTCTGTTCTGCCCCCAGCGCTGCCCATCCTTGTACCAGGTGGTGTCACTGGCGGTCCCCAAGCCCTGGCAGGTCAGTGTCACCCGGTCCCACAGCACAGCTGGCACCCAGGGGGGCTCCACCAGGAGCTGGGTGGTCTGGGCACCTGTGGGTGACAGGGGACACCAGCCTGCCAGGGCCACCACAGGGCTGAGGACAGCAGGGTGAGGACATGTCATTCCCTGAGGACTCACCAGCAAGGCTGAGGGTCTGGGCTGGAAGAGAGAAGGGACAGGGGTTGGGTGGGGGTGGCCCTGCAGGAACAGCAGCACCTGGGGAATGAGGTGTGATATCTGTTCCCAGACTGCCCCCATTGGGAACACTGATATAGCACAGAGGTCTTGAGGACAGGGACACCTCTGTCACCCTGGGCTAAAGCAGGACATGGGGACACTGTGGACACCCCATGTGCGCACAGGTCACTGCCACCACCCTCACAGCACCTGTCCCCACAGTCACATACCCATGGCCCCATGGGCATGATCTCATTCCAATGACACCAGTCCCCATCGCCCATCTGCATGGTACAAGGCCCTTGTCCCTGTCCCTGTATCCCTGTTCCACTTTCTCTGCCTTCAGGACCTCAGGGGACCCCACAGCCCCCCTGTGCCCCCTCCCCACCAGTCTCTGCCTCACCAGGGCCCATCCCAGGGTGTCAGGCCCGTGCCCGGGGCACTCACCCCACAGGAGCAGCGCCACCTTCCCGGCCATCCCATGTCCCTAGCCATGTGCACTGGCTGTCACTCGCTGCTGTGGCCACCGGTCCCCTGGGTGGCGGCTCTTCGGATGAAGATGAAGGAAGTGAGGTCACGTCTTGTCCCCACCTGTAGGTGGCCCTTGGTGAGGGCAGGGTGGGGGATGGGTGGAGATACAGTAGGGGACAGGCTGGGGACATGATGGGATAGTCTGGGGGCTCAGTGGGGGATGGTGTTCCCTGGAGTGGGGGGCTCAGGGGTTTTGGGGCGCCAAAGATGGATGTCCAGGGTAATGGGGGACCAGGGGAATTGGCCTGAGAGCATTCAGGAATGGGGGTTCTGGGGAATATGATCCCAAGAGATGTGGGCCCCAGGAGTGATGGTGCAGGGGGAAAAAAAGGGGACCCTCAGGAAGAGGGGTTCTGGGGGAAGAAGCAGTCCATGGGATGAGAACAAAGCAATGGTGGTCCAGAGCAATGGGAGTCCTGCAATGGAGGTCCCAGGGAGGAGAGACCAAGGGAAAGGGGGTCCAATGGTTGGGTTCCCAGGAGAATCAGAGTCCCAGGGATGGGCAGTGGCTGGGTGGGCACAGGGGTTGCAGCTCCTTCCCTGGGTGCCTCAGATTTTGGGGTGACTCAGAGCTCAGCACAGCCCCCACAGTGTGCTCATGGCCAGGGGGGAGCCCCAGGGTTGAGGCTCTGGGTCTGTGCCCCACATACCCCTGGGCTTTTTTCCATCCCCCCCATTTTCTTGTTCAGCCATCCCCAGAACCCTTTAGGAGCCCATTGGTGCATCCCACAGCAACATTTGCTTGTGGATAACACAGAGTGTAGAATCTCCCCGAGTGTCCAATAGATCCATGGGGTTGTTCCCTGCCTGCTGGGCAGCAACCCAGCCCATAAGGAAGGCTTTGGTTAGGTCATATTTAGGGAGTCTTCCCATTTTTCTTCTTCCCATTCTGAAACTTGATTGACTTCCCATGGCTTCTGCTTCCAAAAGGGGACAAACTCTGTCCATCCTTGGAACAGCGCACAGGAATCCATGGAAATGCCCGTGTGTCCCTCAGGGTCTGCTTCCCTGGGAAATGCACTCCATCCTGCCCTGAATTCCCCTGCCTGGGCACTCCCTGCTCCTGCTGGGACACCCCTGTTCCCCAGATCCACGGGTGGAGCCCCTGCTCAATATTTCCACACTTTTCCCTCTCTGCTGGTGTCCACATCCTGAACCCAAACATTCTTTCTAAGATGTTCCAAAGGGGTGAAGGTTTTGTTCAAGAAGGAGGGTCCCAGTCAGGTTGTTGAGCAGATGGGTGTGGGATTTGCAGAATGCCTGGGGCTCTCTCAGCCCCTTGCTGAGAGGGACAAAATGATCAATTGCTGCATTTCCAGACTGGTTCCCTCACAGCTGCCCCTGCAGGGGCTGTTTCCAGCCAGCCCTGCTCTGAAAACCATCAAAGGCCCTCACAGAGCCACTGCTTGGGCTCCCATTGGCTTTTGTGCTTCTTGCACAGGGCTGAGCAAACCACAGCCAGGCCTTTTCCTGCCACAGAATTCTCACCTTTGCAGCAGCTCTGAAGCTGCCAGAATCAAAGCCAAGGGGGCAGGGGGACCCTCAGGTCCTGGCTGCCAGCTGGGGCTGGCCAGAGCAGGGCTGGCCAATGCCCATCCCTGTGCACTGGGGCTGGGCCATGGCTGGCCCCACACTTGGATGGGCACTGGTTTCAAGGAGGAGGAGTTGGGGAGCTCCTTCCTGCCTGGGGCTCCTTTCCCAAGCTGCTCTTGCTGGCTCAGATCCTGCAGGGAACCAGCAAGAATGGAGAAGTCTGGAACCCTCCTGGAGCTGCCGTCCCCCAGGACAGGACCCCCTTGGCCAGTATGTGTCCCCCCGGGACAGGATTCCCCCAGGATAGAACCGCCCTCCCCCCCCACCCCCCACCCCGTGTGACACTCAGCACAAACGGCCTCTGCCTTCTGCTGCAGGAGAGAGAAAGTCTTTTGGGGGGGTACAGCCAGACACCCTGAGTCCCCACAGCTTCCCACCCCCTCTGGCAGGCCCCTCACCCCTGCTTCCCCCACCCTGGGGTTCCCCCAACCAGTTCCCTGCTCAGGTGCTCCCCAGGATCATCAAGGCACAAAATGGGGGTTTGTGAAATTGAGGGATAAAAGCAAGGAAATGGAAATGAAGAGAGGAAAATGTCACTGTAGGTTGGGGGGACCCAGATTCAGAGCCCCTTGGAATTTACCTAGGGTGATCACCAGACCAGGAGCACCTCAGCATGGGCTCTGGGTCACCCCAAAATGTGAGACAAGCAGGGAAGGAGTTGTGACCTATGGGCCCACCCAGCCACTGCCCATTCCTGGAACCTCCACTCCGCTGGGCCCCCCGCCATGGGGCCCCCATTCCTTCTGTCCCCCCTCTCTGAGGTCCTCATCCCAGGACTGCCATTCCCTCGGATCTCCATTCCCAAGGATCCCCATTCCAGTAATTCCAGCCCCTGGGACCTCCTTTCCCCTGGGACCTTGATTCCTCCAGGTCCCCCATTCTCATGGGCCCCCTCTTTCCCCCAGCACCCTCGTCCCTTGGCCCCCATCCTATGATCACAAATCCCTGGAGACCACATTGTTCAGGGACCCTCATCCCTGAATCCCCCCATCCCTTGGGACCCAATATTCCCATGGGACCCCATCCAAGTTACTCCCCCTTCTAAGAACTCTGGACACCCCATTCCCCTGGACAGCCATCCATGGCTCCCTACACTGCCTCAGCCTCTGAATTCTGGCACCAGGTCCCACCCTGTCCCACCATCACCCCCATGTCCCACAAGGACCTCACCCTGGCCCCATCCTGTCCCCACCCTGCCTCCACCAAGGGCCACCTACACATGGGGATGAGACCTGACATCACTTCCTTCCCCTTTGTCCGCAGAGCCGCCACCCAGGGGACCAGTGGTCACAGCAGCGAGTGACAGCCAGTCCACATGGCTGGGGACACGGGAATGGCTGGGAAGGTGGTGCTGCTCCTGTGGGGTGAGTGCCCCAGGCATGGGCCTGATACCCTGGGGATGGGCCCTGGTGAGGCAGAGACCGGTGGGGAAGGGGCACAGGGGGGCTCTGGGGTCCCCTGAGGTCCCCAATGCCAGCAGAGCCAGCGCATGAGGTGACCGGAGTTATGGGGTGGCTGTGGTGCAGGAGAGGGGGACATGACTGGAGGGACAATAATAGGGTGATAGGGGTGTGGGGTGGCATCATGGGCCTGGTGCAGCTGTCGTGACAGGGACAGGGTGACAGGGATACAGGGACAAGGGGACAAGGGGACAAGGGGACAAGCACCATGCAGATGGGCCATGGGGACAGAGGCCTTGGGGCTGGTGGGGGTGACCTGTGCCTGCACGGGGTGGTTGTGGCATTCTCATTTCTGGGGAATCATCGGTGTCCCCATGTCCTGCATCAGCCTGTGGTAGCCACAGTGTCCTTGGCCATGAGAGGTCTGTGCCATTCTGCTGTTCCCATGGGGAAAGCCTGGGAACAGTGTCCCAACCTCAGCCCTGGGTGCTGCTGTCTTTGAGGTGTCAGCCCCACCCAGCCCTGTCCCTTCTCTCTTCCAGCCCAGACCCTCGGCCTTGCTGGTGAGTCCTCAGGGGATGCCATGTCTCCACCCTGCTGTCCCCAGCCCTGATGTGGCCCTGGCAGGCTGGTGTCCTCTTTCTCCCACAGGTTCCCAGACCACAAAGCTCCTGGTGGAGCCCCCCCTGGATGCCACCGGTGCTGCGGGACCAGGTGACACTGACCTGCCAGGGCTTGGGGACTGCCGGTGCCACCACCTGGTACAAGGATGGGCAGTGCTGGGGAAAGGAGGTCCGGGATAATTTCGTTGTCACAGAGATTGGCACCTACATGTGTGACAGACCTGGAAGTGGGCTTAGCCCCTCAGTGAGAGTCTTAAATGGTGAGGGGGGTTTTGGGTGTCCCCAATCTGCCATCTGTGGGGACTCTGAGGGCTTTGGGTGGTCTCCACTCCATGGGTCACTGGTGTGACCAGAGCCCGTCCCCTGCACACAGGGACATCCCTGTGAGGGGACTCCTCCCTTGCAACGGGTGGCTCCTGGTGCCTTCTGGTGCCATCAGGACCCTCCAGATGCCCCTGGTGTGACAGGACCCCTCTGTCCCCCACACTGGCTGGTGCTGCAGGTGCCGGCACGGGCACTGCTGGAGGGGGACACGGTGACACTGCACTGCCGCAGATGGCTGAACAAGTCACTCACCATTGTGCGCTTCTACCATGAAGAGAAGCATCTGAGGGGTGCCAATGATGGGACCGAGCTGTCCCTGTCCCCCCTGCAGCTGCACCACAGAGGCCACTACCGCTGCAGGGGCTGGCTGAGTGCTGACGTGCCACAGTGGAGGGAGTCAGATCTGGTGACAGTGACAGTGCAGTGAATGCAGGTATAGGGACAGGAAACCCCAACCTCCTCCAAGGGTTTCCCCACCACTGCCTAAGTCCTTCATCCCTCCCTTTACCCCTCCCTGAGTCACCTAAAATTTCCCAAGTTCCTGTTGGTTTCCCCCATGACTGCCTGTTTCCCTCTCCAGATCCCTCATCCCTCTCTATGTCCCCCCTATTTTTCCCTGGCATCTCGCACCCCTTCCAAGGTCCCCAGCCCACTCTCTGGTCTCCCTCCCCTGACCCTCCCCTGGGTCCACCCACCCCTATCTAACCCCACATCATTCCCTGAATCTCCTCAGTCTCTTGTGTGGTCCCCCATCCCTGCCTGCCTCTCACCACCTTTCCATGGGGTCTCTCCATTGTCCCCAGGTCCCAATATACCTCCCAGGGTCCACTTCTTCTCACTGGGGTCCTCTGTGCTCCCCTCCAATCCCCCATCCTTCCCCTCCTGTGTCTCCGACCCATCCTGGATACCCCCATCACATCTGTGTTTCCATGCAGGGATTCCAGTCTTGGGGGTGTCCCTTTGGGTACAGCTCCCTGGGGGGCAGGTGGCACTGGGTGACCACCTGGTGCTGAGCTGTGAGGGGGCCACGGGGACAGGTCCCCGATCCTTCACCTGGCACCAGGGGGGCTTGGGGGCACAGCTGGGCACCGGCCCCCGCCTGGAGCTGCAGCACATTGGGGAAAAAGGCAGCGGCCACTATGGATACCGGGTCAGCGATGGGGACAGTGTGGCCGAGACTGTGCCCCTGACTGTCACCGTCCTGGTGAGCAGGACCCTCAGGATGGGGGTGATCCCACCCACAGCATCCTCCAGGACACCCTCATCCTCCTGTTCCTTTCCCTCTTGGTGGGTGCCAGCCCCTCCCTCAAGCCTCAGCCCTCTCTGTGTCCCCACAGTGCCTGTGGCCAATGCCACCATCACCCCTGGTCCCCTGTCACACCAGGTGCACGCAGGTGATCCCGTGACCCTGCACTGCTCGGTGCAGGTGGGCTCAGCCCCTGTCACAATGGGCAGGAGCTGGCCCGGGGTCCTGTCCTGGAGTTTGGGGACGTCGATGTGGGACATTCAGGCACCTACCAGTGTGTGGCCACCAACCAGCTGGGACAGGACGGGCACCATGTGTTCCGGGCACTCAGCCCTGAGCTGGCCCTGGAGGTGACACCACAGGGACACGGGGGCACAGGTGGGCTCACAGAGAGTCATTAGTGTGTGCAGGACCCCTGCAGTGATGGGTGATCCTGATGTTTCCCTCTCTGTGTCTTGCAGTGGCCGCAGGGGTCGGTGGATCGCTTTTGTTCCTGGTCCTGCTTCTGGCTGTCATTGTGACCTGGCAATGTTGGCACTGCCTGGGTGGGTGACAATGAGGGGACGACGGTCCAAGGGTCTAAGGGAGCTGTAGGAAGCCCTGTAGAGTTGGGGAGTGGTAGGGCAGCACCCAAAGCCCAAGAATTGTGACCTTGGCTAGGGGTCCTGTAAGGTTTGCGGAGGCGCTGGAGGGTCCTGCAGGGATGTTGGGGATTCTTTCAGGGATCCAGGGGACATTTGGGGGTTCACTCTCTCTGCCAGGTTTTGGGTTCTTGAGACTGATTTTGTTGGGGGCACTGGACAGGTTCATGAATTCTGGGGGCTTTAGGGATGCTTGGGCATTCTGAGGGAAATTGAAGGTCCCACGGGTGTTCAGAAATCTAGAGAGGGGTCAGGGCTTTGGGGACCCCACATTCACCCCTCCCCTCTTTCCTCTGCAGCCATCAGGAAGCACCAGGAAAGGTGAGTGGGGTGTCTGCAGCTGTGACCCCTCTTTTACTCCCACCCTACAGATTTCCATGCTCCCCCCAATATGTCCTCTTTATCCCCAAAGGGCCCCCCCAGAATCCCTGGAGCCTCCAGAGGAGGGGGAGGTTCTGTACACCCACGTCGTGAGGATGAAACAGTCACAGCGTGAGTACAGTGGTGAGAGGGACAGTGACACATCACCCACCGGTGTCACCCTAAACCTTTGTCCCCTCAACTGGTGTCTCCTGCAGGACACCCTCAAGTCACTGTCCCCCAGGAACCCCAGGTTACTTACACGGAGCTGGCAGGACCCCATGGATGACCATGGGAGCCCAGTGACATCTATGAGATTGTGCCGCTGAGGGGCTGGGGGGTGCTGCGGGTCCCCATGAGGCACTGTGAGTCCATCGTCACCCACACCTGTGTGTGCTGCCACTAAAAACTGCCCCTCCCCCTGTCAGTGTAGGCACAGAAGGTAAAGATCCCAAAGAGCTGAGAGAAGAACAATTTCCTGCAAACAGCAACAAGAGAACAAAACCAACAGCAACAAGGTTCAGAATCCAAAGTGAAATTTCCAGGAAAAGCCCACAACAAAGAACAAACCCCAGACCCATCCCTCAGCACATTTTCTCCACTAGAGGAACCTGGTAAGGCCCTGGACTTTCATTGCTCTCATGGCCAAAGCGGCCTTCAGGAGGCTCTGGATTCTCTTCTCCCCTGTCTCAAACCCCTCCTCTGCCGTGTTCCCTGCACAATGATGTCACAAAGGCCCTGTGGGTGTTCCTGAGCCTCCTCCTTTTCCAGGGCAGTCAGGATCAGGCCATGGCATAGGTTGGGCTGTCACAGATAGGAAAAGTTTGTTGTCTTGAGACATTTTGGAACACAAGTGTGTGGCAGGGGTGGGTGAGGCCTTGCTTTTGGTGAGACACAGCCCTCCATCTGTCAATCAGTCTGTCAGCCGTGGCACACTGAGGACAGTGTGACAGTCTGCCAAACCCAGCTCCAGAGTGGCTGGGTGACCAGATGTCCCATGTCGGGGGAGTACCGTTGGAGGCCCAAGGGCTTCAAAGGCAGAGCATGAGGTGGCGCTGTGTCTGACCGTGTCTTCTCTTGGAGTGTCTGTCTTATCCATGCTGGAATCCAGGAGGTGGACACTGTCTTGATTTAAAAGACAAAGGCCTGCTTAGAAATGTGGGAACTTTCATTGAATGGAAAGAAGACCCACGCCTTAAATGTTTTTAATTTCAAAAATTAAGGTGATTCCAAGAAAAAAAATGCAGGAAAGTGTATAACAGCTCTTTATCAGAAATTGTTTAGAAGAGAACTAAACAAAGAGCAACACAAAACCAGAACTTTCCCACCCGCTCAGGGGTGGTTTTCCCTATTTTGTGCAGTTATGACCACGTCTGCCAGGGGGCGCTGCAGGGAGCACTCCCGGCCAGCAGGGGGCGCTGCAGGGAGCACTCCCGGCCAGCAGGGGGCGCTGCAGGGAGCACTCCCGGCCAGCAGGGGGCGCCCCGGTGCCAGCTCGATCCCCTCAGGGCCGATGGCGGCCTCGGCCGGGAGGGAGGAGGGGAAATCGCTCCTTTTGCAAACTCACGGCCACCAATCGGTCCCGGCACCACCACCGGCAGCGGGCAGAAGCGGCCAAGGCAGCAGGTTGGATCACAGTGCCGAGTGGCAGCGTAGCAGCGTCCTGGGACCAGGCACACGTTGTGTGAAAAACAATCGACTTCTCTCCCTGATCCCGAATGGAGGGAAGGCAGCTCCAACTGCCCAGCCAAGTCTCAGGGTCACAACAGACCCTCTCATGGCTTTATACCACCATTCCTGAAGACCTTCAGCCTTTCACTACTGTTTCCTCCTTCAGCCCTGGCACAGCAGCTTTGGGAATGTTGAATTCCCCTGGGATGGTGAGGAAAGCAGGTGCTCGGTGCTGCCACTGCCAGGGCTCCTCAGGGGCCTCCAGCCCACATTTGGAGTTCTGCTCTTCCTGGGCCACTGCTGGTCCTGACACAGCAGCTGCAGGGTGAGCAGGAGGAGGAACAGGGCAGTCCTGAGGGCTCTGCAGCTCCAGCGGGAGCACAGGGACAGCCTGGGCCAGGAGCAAGTGGCTTGAGAGGACAAAATGGGGTGAAATTTGAGCTGGCTGGGCCAATGCCCCTGTTCTGCTCTGAGTGCTACAGCCCCTTAACAAGGTGTTGGAATTAGTGCTGGGGTTCCTAAAGTTCAGCCATGCTCCTAAACCACCCCCATGCACAAACACATGGCTCCACTGCCTGTCTTGGGGATTTGGAGCACTGGACACGTTTTGGAGGAAAGGTGCCCCCAGCTGTGCACAGAAAGTGCTTTTTGGCTGCCAGGAAGGTTTTCTGATGGTTTTTGCTGGTGTTGGGGATGATTCAGTGCCTGTGCCATGTGGCCAGGAAGGCCGAGCTGGAGCAGCGGCTGAGGCGGGAGCAGCTGGAGCAGGTGGCCACGGGAACAGCACCTGGCCATGCAGGTGGAGCAGGAGCACCGGGAATTGCACAGGGTGCTCAGGTGAGGCCCACGGGGCCAGGGCATGGTGGGGCACCACTTGTCATTCCTGCTGCCCCGAAATTTTGCCACAGAGCAGTGACACCCATTGGGCTCCAAAACCCCCTCAGGGCTCGGGCACAGCCTCACAGGAGGTTCCTGATCAGGCCGTCTTGGTTTAAAAGAGAAATGTCTGCCAGTGGGTGGCCTCACACCCCTGGTGTGGTGAAAGTCTGTCCCCTGCACTCAGGGACATCCCAGGGCATCCCAGTGTGATGTGACCCCTGTGGAACACCTGTGCCATGGTTTTGGTCCCGGTGTCCTTGGGATTGTCCTGCACAATGGAGACTCCACTCTGATGTCCCCAGTGCCATGGGCACCCACATTAGACCTGTCTCCAGCCCTTCATTGCAATGGGACCCTCCTGTCCGACAGACCAGCTGGTGCTGCAGGTGCCAGCATGGACACTGCTGGAGGGGGACGCGGTGACACTGCACTGCCGGGACATGCAGGACATGTCAGTCAGCAGGGTGTGATTTTACCAGGACAAGAAGGATCTGGGGAGGTTCCTCACTGGGACTGAGCTCTTCCTGTTCCCCCTGCAGCTGAACCACAGTAACCGCTCCCAGTGGAAGGGCTCAGTGGGCTTTGGGCCATCACTGTCAGCACCAGTGACAGTGACAGTGCACGGTGAGCAACCCCATGGCTGGAACTCCAAGATCCTGACACCCCCAAAGCCACTTCCCAGTGGACTCAGAGTCACAGTCCTCACCTCCCCTCTCCTTCCCAGAGCTCTTCACAGTCCCCATGCTGGAGGGTCCTCCTGATCCCACTGAGGGGTCTCCCCTCAATCTCAGCTGCCTCAGCACCCCCAGCCCCCTGCAACCCCCAGCCCCCCTCCTGCACCTCTTCTACCGGGACAGGCAGTTGGTGGGGGGCCTGCTGGGACACCCCGGGGCTCCTGCTACAGCTGCAGAGTTTCTGTTCCTTTTTGTTTTGCCACTCTGGGGTCTGCTCACCTCTCCCATTCCAGCTTGCTGCTTCTGAGGTTACCCAGGGAAAGTCAACTTCCATGAACTTGTTTCTCACAATATAGACTAGTACAGAACTGTTATTCCTCTTCCCATATCTTTTCCTGAAAGCTCCTTAATGTCAAAGTTATAATAGTTTGGAGGAGATGGGGTCATCTTTTCCATTCCAAGGGAAGTTCCCACTGTCCTTGGCAGACACCTGTCTTTCAACCAAGATACATTGGCAGCCAAAAAAAGGAGAATCCCGTTCCTTAAAGCCTGACAGAGCTGAACAAAGAACAACATTTGTGTCAGTTTAACCAAAAAGCTGCATTTTTGTCCCAGGAGCAGGAAATCAGGTCCTGTGCTGTAGCCCTGGTTCATGCTTACGATATTCTTCGTTTTCTGAAATTCCTTTCCCAGGGAATTTTCTGTAAACAAGAGACATGTTCTTGAAACAGCAAATTGTTGACATTTCTTTCCCTAGGAGGGACTTCTTCTTGATGTCCCTCTGGTCTGACCAATGTCATTGAAGAGGTTTGTCTTTGTTTCACCAATCGAATTGGTCTGTCTAGAATAGTATAAAAAGGGAGACACATCCCAAGAATAAAGGAGTCATTTTCAGCCTTCTAAAGTCGGATTTTTTTTTGTCATTGTGGTGTCACTGTGCTCCCTTGGAACTGGGATGGGCAATGATAAGCCACGTAGTGTACTGGGAGCACTGGGAAGGGGATTGCAGGGCCATGGGGGGTATGGGGGTTGAGAGGAATCCATCTGATTTTCATTTATGTCTCAACATACGCTATACATGAGCAAATAAAAGCAGTTAACTGTGACACAACAGGAGCCATTTTGCTTTGGGCTTCTTGGGGGGATCAGGAGCTTGCTCAGAGGATCAGCTTGGTCCTCCTTTTCACCTCACCTTTTCCTCCCGGTGGTCCTTCTCTGTCTGCACCTGATCTCCCCTGCTTTGCTGCTTCTGTGAGGCAGCTCATTCCTGCAATGACCTGGTGCTCCACTGCTTCCCCAACCTGGTGCTCCACCACTTCCCCAGCAGAGCAGAGGCTGCCTGCACACACCTGCTGCCTTTGCCATTTTGCCCGAGTTGCCCACAGCAACGAGCCTGCTGCACCCCAGTCCCTGCCCATGGCAGCCATCCCATGGCCACCAGTGCCACAGCACCAGCCCACAGCCAGCCCACAGCCATCGCTCACCGATGCCAGAGACACGCAGGTGCCACCACTTGGAAATCACACCCAGCCACTCACAAAAGCCACGAGGGCTCACCACACACACACTCCCTCTGCTGAGTGATGCCAACAGAGTGCCCGGGTTTCCTGTGGTAACGCGGTGTCTGTCTTTTGTTTCTCTCTCTGTCTCTCTTTTTCCATCTCTACTTTCTCTTCTAATCCTTCTTTTTTAAGAACAGTTACCCTCCTTTATCAATAAACAGTTCTCAGATATAATATTGCCATGTTTGTGCTTCATTTTCATCTGAGAAATCGATCAGAAAGAATCCTCCCTGACTGCCCCTTTTACAGCAGGACGGGCCAGGGGAATGGGGAATGTGGGAAACCCCTGGGTGTGCTGTGAGCACTGTGGGGAGAGAATGGGGAAGCCACTGAGGGTACATGGAGCACTCGGATGGGGATTGGGGAGCCCCTGCAGGTACTGGGAAGGGGATGGTGGAGCCCCTGGGGGTACTGGAATGGGAAATGGGGAGCACAGGGTGCCGTGTGTAGCCTCCCCCTGACTCATGACCACCTCCCTTGGAAGGATGGGCAACCACAGGAGCCATGGAGGGAGCACCCCCAGTGTCCCCCAGTGCCTCCCGTTCCCCAGAGTGTCACAACTTTTGTTGCAGATTGTCATAGATGTCACTGGGTTCCCATGGCTGCCCATGTGGCCCCTGCAGCTGCATGTAGGTCGCCTGAGGATCCTCTATGGGGGGTGCCAGAGGTTCCAAGGGGGCCCTGAGGGAATAAAGAGGTGTATGAAAGGGGATGGCAGGTGCTGGGGTTTGGGTAAAAGGTTTATCATGGCTGGAGCCTGCACTCACCTTGCCTGTTGCTTCCTGGCATCTGCAAAGGAAGACTGAAGTGGTGACTTTGGAGTCCCAGGGGCCTCCATCCACCCAGGGGAATCCTGAACCACCCCCAAGCCCTCAATTCCTTGCAGGCTCCCCCAGTACCCTGATGCACCTCAGAAACCCTGAACCACCCCACTTCACCCAATGTCCTGATCCACTAGAACCCCAAACCTGGCAGGGAGGGGTACCCTCTGAATTCCCCAAAAATCTCTGATAAAACCCCCAATTACCCTGCACGACCCTGCAAAACCACCCCAGACACCTCAGGGCCCTGAGCCGAGGTCACTGGGGGCTCAGGCCCTCCCAAGTCAGGGGCTGTGGGTGCCCCTCCATGGCCCCTGTATTCTGAGGGCCTTCCCACCACTCTCCAGGACCCCCATCCCCATTGTCACCCACCCATGTGGTGCCACCAGTGAAAGGCCACGATGATGCCCATGAGCAGGACCAGGAACAACAGGGACACAACAACCCCTGCAGCGACTGCAAGAAATAGAGGGAGAAACACTGGGGTCACCAGGGTCACCCCAGAGGTTCTCCAGTCCCAGTGACCTCGTGAGTCCCTTTCCTGTGCCAGCCAGTTCCCTTTGCTGACCCCACCTGTGCCTCCATGTCCCCACGATGTCACCTCCAGGGCCAGCTCAGGGCTGAGTGCCCGGAACACGCGGTGCCCGTCCTGTCCCAGCTGGTTGGTGGCCACACACTGGTAGGTGCCTGAATGTCCCACATCGACGTCCCCAAACTCCAGGACAGGACCCCGGGCCAGCTCCTGCCCATTGTGCAGCCAGGTGAAGGTGACAGGGGCTGAGCCCACCTGCACTGAGCAGCGCAGGGTCACGGGGTCACCTGTGTGCACCTGGTGTGACAGGGGACTGGGGGTGATGGTGGCATTGGCCATGGGCACTGTGGGGACAGAGAGAGGGCTGGCACCTGGCAAGGTGGGCTGGGGTTGCCATGGATGGGGTCACCCCCAGCCCCAGGGGCCTTCACACCCAGGACAGTCGGTGGCACAGTCTGGGCCATGCTGTCCCAATCATTGACCCTGCACTGGTAGTGGCTGATGTCATTGTCCCCAACATGCCACAGCTCCAGGAGGGGGCCAGTTTTTGGTAGAGCCTCCTGGCCCCTGATGCCAGGTGAAGGACAGGGGACCTGTCCCCATGGCCACCGTGCAGCTTTGAACCAGGCGGTCCCCCAGTGCCACCTGTCCTCTGGGGGGCTGTGCCCACACTGACACCCCAGAGAGCGGGACCTCTGTGAGAGAGGGACACCAGGGGACAGTGAGGGACATGGTGGGGGGCAGGGGCAGGCAGAGAGAGGCAGGAGGATCTCACTGAGGAAGAGGGGTGGCAGAGCTGAGGGGAGGCCTGGAAAGGAACCCCAAGGAAGGATGGGGAGTTCAGGGGGGGACACCTGGAGAGGGATGGGGAGGACACCAGGGAGGGTGTGGGGACCCAGGGAGGGCATGGTGGGACCTGAGGACCGTGGGGGGAGATCAGGGAGGGGTGGGGTGGACTCAGGTAGGAGCAAAGTGACCCATTGAGGGATGGGGGGATAAGGAGGGGGACTCGAGCAGTCATGGGGGGACACAGAAAAAGTTTACAGGAAAGATGTGGGTACCCACGTAGGGCTGGGGGATCTGGTGAGAGACCCAGAAATGGATGAGGGACCCGCTGCAGGGATGGGAGGTTTGGGCAGTAATGGGGGTCTGCAGGCAGGGCTGGGGGACTCCAGGCAGGGCTGACTGTCCCCAAGCACGGGACCCAGGGAGGCTGCGGGGGTGAGGCTCACCGTGCACTGTCACGTTCACTGGCGCCGACTGTTGCCACTGCCATGACTCCCCGGTTTTCAGCCAGCCCCGGCAGCGGTATTGGCCACTGTGTTTCAGCTGCAGAGGGGACAGGGACAGCTCGGTTCTATTGGGGGACCTCCTCACCTCCTCATTCTCATGGTAGAATCACACCTGGGTGACTGACATGTTCTCCCAGCCCCGGCAGCGCAGTGTCACCGTGTCCCCCTCCAGCAGCGGCCGCGCCGGCACCTGCAGAACCAGCCCGTCTGGGGGACATGGAGGTCTTGTCACACCACGGGGGTCCCATTTTCACGGGGAGTCCCCATTCAGTCACACCCAGAGCACCAGGGGTCCTCAGTTCCACAAACAGGGTCCCCCTGCACTGGGATGCTCTGGGATGTCCCCGTGTGCAGGGGATGGGCTCTGGTCACACCAGGAGGTGAGCTATGGAGCGGAGCCCACCCAGAGCCCTCAGGTGCCAGGCTGGGAACACCCAAACTCCCCTCAACATTTAAGACTCTCACGGTGGGGCTGAACCCACTGCCAGGTCTGTCACACTGGTAGGTGCCACTCCTGTTGACAGCGAAGTTGTTGGGTCCCTCTTTCCACCATTTCTGCCCATCCTTGTACCAGGTGGTGGCACCGGCAGTCCCCAAGCCCTGGCAGGTCAGTGTCACCCATTCCCACAGCACCGCTGGGATCCAGGGGGGCTCCACCAGGAGCTGGGTGGTCTGGGCAGCTGTGGGTGACAGGGGACACCAGCCTGCCAAGGCCAATGTGGGGCTGGGGACAGCAGGGTGGGGACATGGCATCCCCTGAGGACTCACCAGTGAGGCTGAGGGTCTGGGCTGGAAGGGAGAAGGGACACGGCTGGGTGGGGGTGGCCCCACGGAGAGAGAGTTATGGGGGCATGGGGTGTGGGAGCTGTCCCTGAACTGTCACCAGGGGGACACTGGTGTGGCACAGATGTCTCAGAGTTTAGGGAACTGCAGGCACCCCATGGTCAGGCAGGACATGAGGACATTGTGGACACCCCAGGCATGGGGACCCCGTGCTGGCAAAGGTCACCTCCACAAGCCCCATGGCCTCTGTCCCCATGGCCCATCTGCATGGTGCTTGTCCCCTTGTCCCTGTTCCTGCATCCCTGTCAGCCTGTCCCTGTCCTCACAGCTGCACCAGCCCCATAATTCCTCTCCCCACGTTCTCGTCCTTCCAGTCCTGTCCCTCTTCTCCTGTCCCCACAGCCACCCCACAACCCTGATCCCCTCATGCACTGGGGATCCCACAGCCCCCATGTGCCCCCTCCCCACCGGTCTCTGCCTCACCAGGGCCCATTCCCATGCCCGGGGCACTCACCCCACAGGAGCAGTGCCACCTTCCCGGCCATCCCCGTGTCTCTGACCATCCAGACTGGCTGTCACTTGCTGTCAGGGGTGGCTGTCCCCTGGGTGGTGGCTCTTCAGAAGGATGGGGAAGGAAGTGAGGTCAGGCTGTGTCTGCAGTGTGGCTGTGGCCCTTGTTGGGGGCAGGGTGACCACAAGCTGGGGACAGGCTGGGGGCAGGGTGGGGAGAGGTCATAAGGATGGGGAGTCATTCAGGATTGGGGTGCAATGGGAATGGGGGTCCCTGGGGCTGGGGGGACTCAGGGCTGGGAGTCCAATGGGAATTTGGGCTCCAAGGATTTGTGGTCATGGGATGGGTGTGCCAGGGATGGGGTGCGGGGGGAATGGAGGGTCCCATGGAAATGGGGGTTCCTGGTAGAATCAAGGTCTTGAGGGAAGGGGGTTTTCAGGGGATGGAATGAATGGGAGAGGGTTCCTTGGGAATGGGGCTTCTGGGCTTGGAGGTCCTGTGGAATGGCAGTCCTCGGCTTCGAGTCCAAGAGAGAGGGGGACATAAGGAATGGGGGCCCCATGGTTCAGGTCCCTGGGGAATGGGTGTCCCAGGGATGTGCAGTGGCTGGGTGGGCCCGTGGGTCACAGCTCCTTCCCTGGTTGCCTGAGAATTTGGGGTGACCCAGGGCCCAGCACAGCCCTCTGAGGTGGTCGTGGCCTGAGGGTCACCCCAGGTGGATTCCGAAGGGTTCCGGGTCTGTGTTTCCCCAACCCCCAGGGGCTTTTTCTTTTGTTTGCTTTCATTTCCTTCCTTTTCTCCTTCAATTTCACAATCCCCCAGTCCATGCCTTGATGACCCTGGGGAGCAACTGAGCAGGGAATGGGTTGGGGGAACCCCAGGGTGGGGGAAGCAGGGGTGAGGGGTCTGCAGGGAGGGTTGGGAGGCTGTGGGGGATGGGAGTGTCTGGCTGTGCCCCCAAAACACTTTCACTTTCTCTCTCCTGCAGCAGAAGTGTGGTAAATGTAACATATGGGTAAAAATTCGTGAAGAGAAATATAGAAATGTATGTTTTATTGTATTGGTATGAAGATATAAAAAGGTGTGGTTTGTTTAAAATCCTTCCTGAGTCAGGCAGCTCCTCGAGCCACAGCCGCTTATCAGCCCAAGACAAAGAGCAGGACGAGGGCCATCAAGGTGGACAAAGAAATTGGCCGGGTGAGATAATGATCGTCAACACACCCCGCGGAGGAAACTCCTCTCTGGAGTCCACCCACTGATGCAACCAGGGACCGGCAAGCATGATCCGCATGTGGAAAGAACCTGTATCACTATTTACAAAGCTCGAGGAATTTGGGAAATCCATTCAATGTTGTATTTGGACTCTTTGTTGGACTGTGCCCCACACCTGTTTTGCCTCGGGATACGAAAAACCCTATAAAACCCCAAGCCGCATTCCGCTCCTCATGGATTTGGGAAATCTGTACCTTAGGGCGCAGACCCCTGTCCACCCAGCGCTGCGCTGTCCGTCCTTATTGTGGTTTTTCTGTTTGTTGGTGATCGGGATAGTTTTTCTAATAAATTGCTTTTTGATATTAATCCGATTTTGCGATTGCATTTATAAGAGAAGGAAGAGGCCATTTGTGTTGAGTGTCACATGGGGAGAGAGGGTTCAGTCCTAGGGGATCCTGTCCCAGGGGGAGACACATGCTGGCCAAGGGGGTTCTGTCCTGGGGGATGGTGGATTTAGGGTAGTTCCAGATTTCTCCATTCTTGCTGATGCCCTGCAGGATCTGAGCCAGCAAGAGCAGCTTGGGAATGGAGCCCCAGGCAGGAAGGATCTCCCCAACTCCTCCTCCTTGAAGCCAGTGCCCATCCAAGTGTGGGGCCCAGCCATGGCCCAGCCCCAGTGCACAGGGATGGGCATTGGCCAGCCCTGCTCTGGCCAGCCCCAGCTGGCAGCCAGGACCTGAGGGTCCCCCCTGTCCCCTTGGCTTTGATTCTGGCAGCTTTAGAGCTGCTGCAAAGGTGAGAATTCTGTGGCAGGAAAAGGCCTGGCTGTGGTTTGCTCAGGCCTGTACAAGAAGCACAAAAGCCAATGGGAGCCCAAGCAGTGGCTCTGTGGGGGCCTTTGATGGTTTTCAGAGCAGGGCTGGCTGGAAACAGCCCCTGCAGGGGCAGCTGTGAGGGAACCAGTCCGGAAATGCAGCAATTGATCATTTTGTCCCTCTGAGCAAGGGACTGAGAGAGCCCCAGGCATTCTGCAAATCCCACACCCATCTGCTCAACAACCTGACTGGGAATCTCTACCTTCCTGTCTCAGACTTACAGCCCTTTGGAACCTCCTGGAAAGAATATTTGGGGTTCTGGCTGGGGCCAACAGGCACAGTGGAAATGTGTGGAAATATTTCCAGTGGCTCTGTCTCACAGTCATCGTGTGGCTGTGGGGAGTGACCCTGGCTGGATTCCAGGTGTCCCCAAAGCTGCTCCATCGCTGCCCTCCTCACCTGCACAGGGCATCGGGAATAGACAGGGCTCTGCCCCACCCCTGCCCCGCCCATTCCAGGGCACCCCCCGAGTTGGGTCAGTGAAACTCTCTGCCAAACCAGGTACTGAGTTGCCAGGTGACCTGAACTCCCACCTGGAGAAAGGGCTCTTGGTGTCCCAAGGGTTTCAAAGGCAGAGCATGAGGTGGCCCTATGTCTGACCCTGTCTTCTCCTGGAGTGTCTGTCCCATCCACGCTGGAACCCAGGAGCTGGCAACTGTCTTGGTTTAAAAGAGAAATGTCTGCCAATGGGTGACCTCACGCTCCTCATGTGGTGAAAGTCTGTCCCCTGCACTCAGGGACATCCCAGGGCATCCCAGTGTGATGTGACCCCCGTGGAACACCTGTGCCATGGGGTTGCTCCTGGTGTTCCTGGGATCCTCCTGCACAACGGAGACTCCACCCAGATGTCCCCAGTGCCTTGGGCACCCACCTTGGATGTGTCTCCATCCCCTCTTGCAATGGGACCCTCCTGTCCCACAGACCAGCTGGTGCTGCAGATGCCAGCATGGACACTGCTGGAGGGGGACACAGTGACACTGCGCTGCTGGGCCATGCAGGATATGTCAGTGTCCTGGGTTGCAGTGTAGGATGTACACAAAGTACTTATTCTATCACCATCTTCATGAACTGTTAAACCAAGTAGGGTAGTGTTCTAGTGTTCCCAAGCCCCCTGCCTTTGGGCTGTCTTCTGCTAATGGCCCATCAACGCCTTGCCCATGACTCACAGGTAACTCCCTCCAGAAGTTACTCCCTGAAATGCCCTCTCCTGGGAGAATCAGTGCCAAGGATTTCCAGGGCAGACAGATATCATAGAAGGGAACTGTGTGATATCACAGAATGGGCTGTGACATCACAGAGTGTGCTCTGACATCACAGAGCAGGCTGGGACATCACAGAGAATGTTGTGACATGACAGCATGGGTATGACATCATAGAGCAGCCTGTGTCATCACCAAGCAGATTGTGACACCACACAGTGGTTTGTGACATCACAGGGCACATGTGTATGACAGCACAGAGCAAGTGGTGACATCCTATGGTAGTTGTTTCACATCATAGAGATGATTGTGACATCACAGGGTGGAGGTGTGACATCATAGAGGGGGCTGTTGCATCGCAGTGCAGGCTGTGACATCACAGGAGGATTTGAGGTCACTGCCTTGGTCACTCTGCCCCGCTCCCCTCTCAACGTTTCTCCCCAGAGAAGTCCCCCCATGCTCCTTGTGCGAAGCAGTGTCCCCTGTTCCCCTGGGGCCCCTCCTGCCCCCCAGCACCACAGCCTCCCCCAGAGGATGTTCCACAAGATCAATCCCCACAGCCTGACACGGGGACGGGGGGCCAGGGCCATGGATGGGGTGGGACAGGGGAACAGGGACCCCCCAGCAGCATTCCTGTCTCAGCCCTGGGGGTAGCCTGGGCCAGGGCTCCTCCTCCAGATCTACAAAGGCACCAGACAGGACCAGGACGAGGAGGACAGACCCCGCCAGTCCCCAGTGGTGCTCGAGGTCATGGACAGCAGCCACCACAAGGGCCTTCAGGGGAGGGCCTTTCACAGCCCTCTATCCCCCAGCTGTCCTATATCCCTGTCCACTGACTCTCAGGCATCCATATCCCACATCTCCCACATCTCCAGCTGCCACACACCCACATCCCATGGATCTCATGCATCCACACCCCACACCTCCCAATGCATCCACCTCCCTCAGCTCCCATGTATTCCTGCTGGTCCCCCCTTGCTGGCACCAGCCCAGCCCAGTGTGTGGAGCCACACTGAGAGTTCTCATCCCTCTTCCCCCCACTCAGAGGAACAAGAAAATCACCCACAGGAATGTCTATGCTAAGAAGGTGCTGCTGGCAGTGCTGAGATCAGCCACTGCCTGCCTGAGCTTGCAGAAGGAACCACCCCTTCCTTCCTTCCTTCCTTCCTTCCTTCCTTCCTTCCTTCCTTCCTTCCTTCCTTCCTTCCTTCCTGCCTGCCTGCCTTCCTGCCTGCCTGCCTTCCTGCCTGCCTTCCTGCCTTCCTTCCTGCCTTCCTTCCTGCCTTCCTGCCTTCCTGCCTTCCTGCCTTCCTTCCTTCCTGCCTTCCTTCCTTCCTGCCTTCCTTCCTGCCTTCCTTCCTTCCTGCCTTCCTTCCTTCCTGCCTTCCTGCCTTCCTTCCTGCCTTCCTTCCTGCCTTCCTGCCTGCCTTCCTGCCTGCCTTCCTTCCTGCCTTCCTGCCTGCCTGCCTTCCTGCCTTCCTTCCTGCCTTCCTGCCTGCCTGCCTTCCTTCCTTCCTTCCTGCCTGCCTTCCTTCCTGCCTCCCTCCCTCCCTTGGGTGCACTGGGCAACAGGGAGTGGGGATGGCACAGATGGAATGGCAGCAGCAGAGAGGGTTCATGGTTTGAGACAAAGACCCGGGGAGATCACTCATCAAATCCTGTCAAGGGCGAAACAGAGTTGGAATTAGAGATATAAATTGAATTTATTGCTAACAAAATCAGAGCAGGATAAGGAGAAGTCAAAGAAACCCTTCAATACACCTTCCCCCTGCTATAAATAACTATGTAGTTATTGACTTTTGTAATTATATTGGCATTTGCTGACCCCGCCGGCACCTGGTGACCTCTGCCCAGGTGGGAAGGAAAGAGAACGTTTCCCGGGATTCTTCTCATTTCAACCATACGCCACAGAGGCGTACCTGGCTCTTGAATTGGTTCCACAGATTGCCAATATTCAAAGCTAATCACTGATTGGTGTTGCCAAAGCCTTTCTTCAATCAATGCAAAACCAGCACAGGCGTGTACTTTGAGAAAAGTAGTCAAGGGTCAAACCAAGCAAAAGAATTCCTGGAAGATTTAACTCAAAAGACTGAATATGTATTATTTTCTTCAATATGTATTTCACCAATACAATGGGAAGGTACATGTTATAAATGTATATTATAAAATTGGCTTTTTGCAAGATGTGTGCTATATGATTAATAATGTTGTGGTAAGAATATAGGATATAGGTTTTTTATTTCTGCTATTAGTAAAAGAAGATTAGGCATAGTGGTAGTAGCTGATATAAGTATGCTTAAACTGTCTGTTTGGTCAGGATAACATCCAGTGAACATGTAAAGAAGACTCTGCTTTTTTATACCAACTATCAGCATCTGCCATCTGAAGAAAGTATGGACCAAGGCCCAAGCTGGAGGTGAGAGTGAAGACACAGCCACGAAACACGCATGCTCTAAAAAGGCGGACCCAAGGAGGGTCCATGCTAAACAGTTCCTGGAATATGGAAACTAGTTTATGGAAGAATATGAATATTCATAAACTGGTGCAATAGAAAGGGTATTTAACAGGTGTCTCTGATATAGTGGGGTGTGGACTTGGCTGAGTGCCAAGTCACCCGGCCAGCCATACTTTACTTTTTTAATCTACTAATTGTCTTAATTTTTTATTAAACATATTTCTTAAAATTCACCAAAAAGTGAATCTTGTTTTTCACAGTACAGAAAAAGAACTGTTATAGATAACCATATGCCTCAGCAAGTGGCCTGGGTTGTAGTGTAGAATGTACACAAAGTATTTATTCTATCACCATCTTCATGAACTGTTAAACCAAGTAGGGTAGTGTTCTAGTGTTCCCAAGCCCCCTGCCTTTGGGCTGTCTTCTGCTAATGGCCCATCAACGCCTTGCCCATGACTCACAGGTAACTCCCTCCAGGAGTTATCTATGTTTAATGGGCCATCAAGGACCCACTTCACAACTCATCATCCCATTGTGAGATGCTCCACCCAGGGGGAGGAGACAAGTATTCTCACCTGGATATAAAGTGCGATTTGGAACAGTACAAGCAGCCCTTACCTACTGGATTCTCAGAGGACCAGAGCTACCAGACCTTTCTACAGGATCACTGCTTCAGGAAGAGCACCTCACCTGGACTGCTTCCACCATCCTGCTCAGGTTGTATGCTGACTCTTTCAGTGCTCCTTTGTGTTATTGCATTTATTTTATTTTTACCTTTTTACCTTTCTTCTTATTAAATTGTATTTCTCACTTGAAGCTTCTCACTTGTTTTGCTTTCAAACCATGACGGTCAGTCAGCAGGTTGTGATTTTTCAAGGACAGGAAGGATCCATGTGGGTTCCTCAGAGGGACTGGGCTCTTCCTCTCTCCCCTGCAGCTAAACCATAGTGGCCACTACCACTGCGACGGTTCAGTGAGTTTTGGGCCATCACTGTCAGCACCAGTGACAGTGACAGTGCACGGTGAGCACCCCATGGCTGGAACTCCAAGATCCTGACACCCCCAAAGCCACTTCCCAGTGGACTCAGAGTCACAGTCCTCACCTCCCCTCTCCTTCCCACGCGGCCAGTACTGGAGGGTCCCCCTGATCCCACCGAGGGGTCCCCCCTCAACCTCAGCTGCCTCAGCACCCCCAGCCCCCTGCGGCCCCCAGCCCCCCTCCTGCACCTCTTCTACCAGGACGGGCAGTTGGTGGGGGGCCTGCTGGGACACCCCGGGGCTCCTGCTACAGCTGCAGAGTTTCTGTTACTTTTTGTTTTGCCACTCTGGGGTCTGCTCACCTCTCCCATTCCGGCTTGCTGCTTCCGAGGTTACCCAGGGAAAGTCAACTTCCATTAACTTGTTTCTCACAATATAGACTAGTACAGAACTGTTATTCCTCTTCCCATATATTTTCCTGAAAGCTCCTTGATTTCAAAGTTGTAATAATTTGAAGGGAAGGGGGTCATCTTTTCCATTCCAAGGGAGGTTCCCACTGTCCTTGGCAGACACCTGTCTTCCAAACCAAGAGGTATTGGCGGCTGAAAATAGAAGAATCCCATTCCTAAAGCCTGACAGAGCTGAACAAAGAACAACATTTGTGTCAGTTTAACCAAAAAGCTGCATTTTTGTCCCAGGAGCAGGAAACCAGGTCCTGTGCTGTAGCCCTGATTCCTGCCTGAGATGTTTTTAGTTTTCTGAAATTCCTTTCCCAGGGAATTTTCTGTAAACAAGAGACATGTTCTTGAAATGGCAAATTGTTGATATTTTTTTTCCCTAGGAGGGACTTTTTCTTGATATCCCTCTGGTCTGACCAATGTCATTGAAGAGGTTTGTCTTTGTTTCACCAATCAAATTTGTCTGTGTAGAATAGTATAAAAAGGGAGACACATCCCAAGAATAAAGGAGTCATTTTCAGCCTTCTGAAGTCGGATTCTTTGTGTTATTGTAGTGTACAACAGCATCACTGTGCTCCCTTGGAACTGGGATGGGCAATGGTAAGCCACGTAGTGTACTGGGAGCACTGGGAAGGGGATTGCAGCGCCATGGGGGGTATGGGGGTTGAGAGGAATCCATCTGATTTTCATTTATGTCTCAACATACGCTGTACATGAGCAAATAAAAGCAGTTAACTGTGACACAACAGGAGTCATTTTGCTTTGGGGTTCTTGGGGGGATCAGGGGCTTGCTCAGAGGATCAGCTTGGTCCTCCTTTTCACCTCACCTTTTCCTCCTGGTGGTCCTTCTCTATCTGCACCCGTTCTTCCCTGCTTTGCTGCTTCTGTGAGGCAGCTCATTCCTGCAATGACCTGGTGCTCCACTGCTTCCCCAACCTGGTGCTCCACCACCTCCCCAGCAGAGCAGAGGCTGCCTGCACACACCTGCTGCCTTTGCCATTTTGCCCGAGTTGCCCACAGCAACGAGCCTGCTGCACCCCAGTACCTGCCCATGGCAGCCATCCCATGGCCACCAGTGCCACAGCACCAGCCCACAGCCAGCCCACAGCCATCGCTCACCGATGCCAGAGACACGCAGGTGCCACCACTTGGAAATCACACCCAGCCACTCACAAAAGCCACGAGGGCTCACCACACACACACTCCATCTGCTGAGTGATGCCAACAGAGTGCCCGGGTTTCCTGTGGTAACGCGGTGTCTGTCTTTTGTTTCTCTCTCTGTCTCTCTTTTTCCATCTCTACTTTCTCTTCTAATCCTTCTTTTTTAAGAACAGTTACCCTCCTTTATCAATAAACAGTTCTCAGATATAATATTGCCATGTTTGTGCTTCATTTTCATCTGAGAAATCGATCAGAAAGAATCCTCCCTGACTGCCCCTTTTACAGCAGGACGGGCCAGGGGAATGGGGAATGTGGGAAACCCCTGGGTGTGCTGTGAGCACTGTGGGGAGAGAATGGGGAAGCCACTGAGGGTACATGGAGCACTCGGATGGGGATTGGGGAGCCCCTGCAGGTACTGGGAAGGGGATGGTGGAGCCCCTGGGGGTACTGGAATGGGAAATGGGGAGCACAGGGTGCCATGTGTAGCCTCCCCCTGACTCATGACCACCTCCCTTGGAAGGATGGGCAACCACAGGAGCCATGGAGGGAGCACCCCCAGTGTCTCCCAGTGCCTCCCGTTCCCCAGAGTGTCACAGCTTTTGTTGCAGAGTGTCATAGATGTCACTGGGTTCCCATGGCTGCCCATGTGGCCCCTGCAGCTGCATGTAGGTCACCTGAGGATCCTCTGTGGGGGGTGCCAGAGGCTCTGGGGGGGCCCTGAGGGAATAAAGAGGTGTATGAAAGGGGATGGGAAGTGCTGGGGGTTTGGGTAAAAGGTGTATCATGGCTGGAGGCTGCACTCACCTTTCCTGGTGCTTCCTGGCATCTGCAAAGGAAAACTGGAGGGGTGACTTTGGAGTCCCAGGGGCCCCAATCCACCCAGGGGAATCCTGAACCACCCCCAGGCCCTCAATTCCCCCCAAGGTCTCCCCCAGTATCCTGGTGACCCTCAGAAACCCTGAACCACTCCAGTTCCCGGAGTACCCTGACCCTTTAGAACCTCAAACCTGGCAGGGAGGGGTACCCTCTGAATTCCCCAAAAAACTCTGATAGAATCCAGAATCCTCAACTACTCTGCACAACCCTGCAAAACCACCCCAGACACCTCAGGGCCCTGAGCCGAGGTCACTGGGGGCTCAGCCCCGCCCAAGTCAGGGGCTGTGGGTGCCCCCCCACGACCCCTGTATTCTGGGGGCCTTCCCACCACTCTCCAGGACCCCCATCCCCATTGTCACCCACCCAGGCGGTGCCACCAGTGAAAGGCCACGATGATGCCCATGAGCAGGACCAGGAACAACAGGGACACAACAACCCCTGCAGCGACTGCAAGAAATAGAGGGAGAAACACTGGGGTCACCAGGGTCACCCCAGAGGTTCTCCAGTCCCAGTGAACTTGTGAGTCCCTTTCCTGTGGCAGCAAGTTCCTTTTGCTGACCCCACCTGTGCCTCCATGTCCCCACGATGTCACCTCCAGGGCCAGCTCAGGGCTAAGTGCCCGGAACACGCGGTGCCCGTCCTGTCCCAGCTGGTTGGTGGCCACGCACTGGTAGGTGCCCGAATGTCCCACATCGACATCTCTGAGCTCCAGGATGGGACCCTGGGCCACCTCCTGCCCATTGTGCAGCCAGGTGAAGGTGACAGGGGCTGAGCCCACCTGCACTGAGCAGTGCAGGATCACGGGGTCACCTGTGTGCACCTGGTGTGACAGGGGACCAGGGGTGATGGTGACATTGGCCACGGGCACTGTGGGGACACAGAGAGGGCTGCCACCAGGTGAGGTAAGATGGGGATGCCTTGGGTGGGGTCACCCCCAGCCTGATTGTCCCCCTCAGACAGGACAGTGACATTCAGAGTGACACTGAGCCACAGTGTCTCCGTCACTGATCCAGCACTGGTAGTGTCTCCTGTCATTGTCCTCTCCAATGTGTTGCAGCTCCAGAGGGGAGCTGGTGCTCAGCAGTGCCCCCAAGCCCCCCAGTGCCAGGTGAAGGGCAAGTAACCTGTCCCCACAGCCACCACACAACTCAGCACCGGGCAGTGCCACCTCTCCCCTGGGCGCTGCCATGACAGCAACACCTCCGAGAGCAGGATGCTCTCAGGAGGGGGGACACCAGAGGACAGTGAGGTACTCGGGGGAGGTCAGCAAAGGGCAGAGGAACGCCAGTGAGGAAGAGGCAGTGCACAGATTGGGGAGGTCTGGAAAGGAACCCCAACAAACAATGGGGGGTTCTGTGTGGGGACACCTAGAGTGAGATGGGGGAATCCCAGGGAGGGTGTGGAGACTCAGGAAGGGAATGGGGGGCCTTGGGACTGTGGGGGAGATCAGAGAGGCATGGGTTTGACCCAGGAATGGGTGAAGGGACCCAGTGAGGGATGGGGGCACGAAAGGGGACCCGAGTATTGATGGGGGGACATGGAAAATGTTTATGGGAAAGATGGGGATACGCACGTAGGGCCAGGGTCCCCAAGGAAGCTGTGGGGGCTGCCCGTGCCCATCCCCGCACTCACTGTGCACCATGACACGGAGCCGGGTGCTGCTCTTCTGCATGGCCTCCCCTCGGAGTGCATCTGGCAGCTGTAATTCCCCAAGTGGGAGACCCCCACAGCAGGCGCCAGGAGCTGTGGGGACCCCTGCGGGCCCCCCACCGACTGCCCGTCCCGGTAGAAGAGGCGCAGGAGGGGGACTGGGGGCTGCAGGGGGCTGGGGGTGCTGAGGCAGCTGAGATTGAGGGGGGACCCCTCGATGGGCCTGGGGGTACCCTCCAACACCGGCACCGTGAAGAGCTCTGGGAAGGAGAGGGGAGGGGGATTTGTGACCCCCAGTCCATGGGGAGGGGCTGTGAGTGTGTCAGGCTGGGGGCTGTGGGGTGCTCACCCTGCACTGTCACTGTCACCGGCACCGACTGTGCCCATAGGGGCCACCAAGAGTTCATCCAGCCCCTGCAGTGGTATTGGCCGCTGTGATGCAGCTGCAGAGGGGACAGGGACAGCTCGGTCCCAAGGAGGGACATCCTCATCTCCTTGTCCCCATGGTAGAATTGCACTGTGGTCACCGACATTTCCCGCCAGCAGCGGCAGCGCAGTGTCACCATGTCCCCCTCCAGCATCGCCCGAGCCGGCACCTGCAGCACCAAGGGGCCTACGGGACACGGGGATCCCATCACATCGCCGGGGCACAGGGGGTCAGATGGGGTCCCCCATTGGGTCACTCCCAGTGCACCAGGAATCTCCAAGTCCCCAACTCAACCCTGGGATGCATTGGGATGTCCTCGTGTGGGGATGTCCCCATCCCCAGAGGATGGGCTTTGGCCACACCAGGAGGTGACCCATGGAGTGAGGCCAACCCAGAGCCCTTGGGGTCCCTGCAGGTCCCAGGTTGGGGACACCGAAACGCCCCTCACCATTTAAGATTCTCACAGGGGGGCTGAGCCCAGTGCCAGGTCTGTCACAGGTGTAGCTGCCACTCTCAGTGACAACAAAGTTCTCGGGTCCCTCCTGCCCCCAGTGCTGCCCATCCTTGTACCAGGTGTTGGCACCGGCAGTCCCCGAGCCCTGGCAGGTCAGTGTCACCCGGTCCCACAGCACCGCCGGCCTCCAGGGGGGCTCCACCAGGAGCTGGGTGGTCTGAGCACCTGTGGGTGACAGGGGACACCAGCCTGCCAGGGCCAACACGGAGCTGGGGAAAGCAGGTCTGGGGATGTGGCTTCAGAACTCACCAGCAAGGCTGAGGGTCTGAGCTAGAAGGGAGAAGGGACAGGGCTGTTTGGGGGGTGGCACCATGGGGACAGCGGCACAGGGGCACAGAGTGTGGGGGCTTTCCACAATCTGTGCTTGTGTGGCACAGACCCCTAAGGGACTGGGACACGGCAGACACCCCATGCTCAGGCAGGAAATGGGGACACCATGGCCACTCCGTGGTGGCAGAGGTCACCCCCACGAGCACCATGATTCCTCCCCACACCCCTGTCCCCCCATTATTGTCCCCATGTTCCTGTTAGCCCTCTCCTTCCCCACGGCCACCACATGACACTAATCACCTCATGCACTGATACTGCTGGCCTTGGGGACCTCACGGTACCCTGGAGCCTCCCTGTGCCCCCTCCCCACTGGTCTCTGCCTCACCCAAGGCCCATCCTCAGGGTGTCAGGCCCATGTCCGGGGCACTCACCCCACAGGAGCAGTATCACCCTCCCAGCCATCTCTGTGTCCTCGGCCATCCAGGCTGGCTGTCACTCGCTGCCAGGGGCGGCTGTCCCCTGCGTGGTGGCTCTTTTACAAAAGGGGAAGGAAGCAAGGTCAGGTCTTATCAACATGTGCAGGTGCCCTTTGTTGGGGGAAGGGTGACCACAAGCTGGGGACAGGCTGTGGGATATGGGGTTCTCAGGAGTAGGGGCACTCAGGGATGGGAGTCTTAGGGGAACATGGGCTCCAGGGGCTTAGGGTCATTGCATGGGGTTCCTGGGGATAGGGTGAGGGGGAATGGGGGGCTCCATGGGAATGGGGGGGTCATGGGAGAATCAAGGTCCTGGGAGAAGGAGGACTTCCAGGGATGGATTGAATGGGAGAAGGTTCCTTGGGAATGGGAGGCCTGGGCCATGACGATCCTGGGGAATGGAAGTCCTGCCATCCACCTGGATGGGGGTGCCAGGGAATGGGGACATCAGGAATGGGGGTCCCATGGTTGGGTTCCCAGAGGAATGGGGGTCCCAGGGATGGGCAGTGGCTGAATGGGCCCATGGGTCAAAGCTCCTTCCCTCACATTTTTGGTTCCTCACATTCTGAGGTGACTCAGGCCCCAGCAAAGCCTCCCAAGGTGCTTGTGGTTTTTAGGAGGTCACCCTAGGTGGATTCTGAGGGGCTTGGGGTCTGCACCTCCCCTGCCCTCCAGAGGCTTTTTCCTTTCTTCATTTCCATTTCCTTCCTTTTTCCCTCAATTTCACACTCCCCCAGTTCCTGGCTTGGTGATCCCAGGCAGCACCTGAGCAGGAAATGGATTGGGGGAACCTCAGGGAGGGGCAACAGGGAGTGCAGGGAGAGGTGGGGGCCTGGTGGGATCTGTGGGTGTCTGGCTGTGCCCCTCCAAGACTTTCACTTTCTCTCTTCTGCAGCAGAAGGAAGAGGCCGTTTGTGCTGAGTGTTGCACGGGTGGGGTGTGTTCTATCCTGGAGGGGCCCATCCAGGGGGGTCCTGTCCCTGGGGAGCTCCATGTTCTGGGGGTGACACATCCTGAGGGGGAGATCCTGTCCCAGGTGTGACACATCCCAGCCCAGGGGTCCCCACAGCCCCATCCATTACCTGCAGGCCCTGCACCCCCTTTTCCCCCCTCCCGGGGTCCCCTCAACCCGTTCCCTGCTCAGGTGCTTCCAGAATCACCAAGCCATGAACTGGGGGCTGTCAGAATTGAGGAAAAAGGAAGGAAATGGAAATGAAGAGAGCAAAAAGCCCCTGGGGTTTGGGGGCACAGACCAAGAGTTCTTTAGAATCCTCCTGGGGTGACCTCCCCACCATGAGCACTTTGTGGGGTGGGAGAAAAAATGTTCACTTTTAAAACTTTAAAGGTTTATTAAATCTTAACAAAATATGACAAAAGAATGAATAAGGAGAAGGAGCAGCGCTGGGACCATGGAACTGAACCACCATGTGCTTGTCTACAGAATGGCTGCTCCGCCTTTTATACTCCTGGTGTTACATCAGCCAACTTTGGCCCCTCCCAAAACCTGTCAGTCAACTTCCCTTCGCTGTCCATTGGTGGAGACTGCTTTCTTGCAATTTGATTGGAGGTCAGGTGTTGCCATGCCACGCCTCCAGTGACAAGCCAGCCCCTCCCCCAATGCCCCGATCACTGTTACGTGCAGTCGTAGTTTGGAGACAGAAATCATGACTCGAGTCCTCCTGATCATGAGGCAAACAGCCTGTTTTATTCTTCAGAATCTTCTTATATTGGGAGTTTAAAATTCCCAGGTCTAGACAACTGATTGGTCTGGGCTTTAACACCACCCAACTCTCTGGCCAATGATACATCTGTATTTAGGGTTGGAAGGGGTTGGTTGAGGTCTCTGAGTTTAAATCCGTGCTATGATTGTTCACCAAGGGACCTGTTTATCAAACTAGGAGAGCCTAATTGGGTTTCTTATTATAGCCAGATTTATCTATCCAGCGACAGACTGTCTGTAGGACTATGGGAGGACTTACCACAATAACATAACTATACATCAATAAAACTTCTCTTAACATACACATAATATTCATCCTCTAATTCTGAGAGCCAACCATTGCATTGCTCATCTATAACAAACCCTGCTGTACTTTTTCTATAAGTCATTTGACTTGAACAATTTTTTTTTTATTTTCAATTTTGATGATTTACTTTTACTTCTCTTGAGTCAAAGTTTAATTTTGGATGGGTCCTACTAGCATCTGTTGATGTGGGTGAGGATAGTGGGAACAGAGAAGAAAATCTCAGGGGTTTTTTTTAAGCACAATGATTGGTGGAACTGGTGACATGAACTGGTTGGAGCAGACAAAGGGAATCACAGAGGTCTGGTATGGCTTTTTACTCTCATCTACCATTCCTATGGGGTTGCTGCCCATAGTAGGTGTATCTTGGTGGCGAGTACAGAGGCCAGTTTGGTCCTGCCCTCTAGTCTCTATTGTATTTTATTTGTTAATTGCACCCATATTGGATTCTGGAGGAAAAAGACAATTGAGGAATGACAGAGGTCCAGTATGGCTTTTTGCCCTCACCTTACCATGCCAACAGGGTTGCTGCCCCCAGCAGAGCTATAGAATCTTCTTGGTGGCGAACACAGGGGCCAGCCCGGTCTTGCCTTCCAGTTCTTGTCTTCCTCTATTTGTCAATTCCTAAGCAAACTACTCCAGCACCTCACCCCATGTACTTCCCTTCAAGAGAAACTCACAATCCCCATCCATTAAAACACGACAATTACATCAAAAACCAATATGGTTCAAATTTCCTGGCCAAAGTGTTACTTAAAACAGTCCTTGAGCTGGCTGGTGAAAGTGTGATTTTACTTTTTGGACTTCTTAGTGCTTTTTTTTTTTTTTCCTACAGCCACCTGCTCTTCCTGTACCCAGTTGAGTTCTCAGCTGCACCAGGCTGTCCAGCTCCTGGGATCTTGGGAAAGGAAAGTTTTTCTAAAGAAAAGGGACAAAAAGTCTGGCCATGCCTACGATGCCTCTTCTTCTTCCCAGGGTGGGCAGCCTCTCCTTTTTTTAACAGCTATAAAAGGGAAATGCAGAGGCAAACTTTCTCTTTTACGAAAACAGTGCACACAAAGAGCCAGGGGCCACTTTAGTGACACCTATCAATGACACACACACATACACACATACACACGCCTGCTCTTCCCAGGTGGGACAGCAGCTGGACACTGCTCTGCATCCAGAGCTGTGCCCTGGAGCCACATCCCTGTGAGCCCAGCTCGTGTGTGTGTCCAGGTACACCTGGAGAGCCAGTGCACACACACAGGCTTTGCTCACTGGCACAGAGCCCTGGTGTACAGTGGTACTTGTCAGTAGCTCACTGTGATGGTTTAAGTTCATAACCAGGCGGAAACACCAAATCATGTAGTGGTTTCACATTCGCCAATTTCTGTTTCCTAAATTTAGTGTAGTGGTCTGAGTACTCACTAGAATCATTTACTCTTTTTCTACTGTGAGATAGGATTAGGAGAAAAGTACAGCAGGCTCAAACTTTAAAGGTATGAAGATAGATTTATTAACAAACACTAAAAGAAGAGAATGAGAATAAAAATGAAACCTTCAAAACACTTCCTCTCCCCCAACAACTTCTTTTGATATTGGAAATGATGCAAGTTTACAGGAAAGTTTTACATTAAGAATGTTTAGCAGAAGGCTGAATGTGGAACCTGTAAGTGAAAGAGAGACAAAAGCAAGTTTTGATATAGAAGAATAAAAGATGTCTAAATGAAAGTTGTTACTGGACAACCAAGAAACTCACAGTCTTTTAACTAATTCCTGCTACCCTCCACTATATATCCCACCACGCTGTTTTTCAGATGCTTCTGAAAATCCTGATGATTTTTGGGTTCAAAAAATTAGTCACTAACTACCACTGCTGACTTGTAAGTTGTCAAATTGAGGAGTTCAGGTTAATATCACAGGCATGTTAGATACGGGTGCCAATATTTCTGTAATCTCTCATTCTCTTTGGCCAAAAGTTGGAAGTTGGTAACTCCCTCAGGTGCTCTCACAGGCATCAGAGGTGCCACTCTGTGCTTGCAAAGTCAGTCTTTGATTAGTGTTACAGAACCAGAAGAAAAGAAAGCATTGATTTGTCCCTATGTCGTGCAGGAACCCATCACAGTGTGGGGAAGAAATTTGCTTTCTCAATGAAAAAGAAAAAAAAAAGAAAAAAAAAAGGGAAAAAAAGGGGGTAGGAAGGAGAGGATTGGCTCTAGGCAGTGCCTCAGTCATTGAAACGAAAGGAGCAAACTGGTAAAGCAAACTGCTCCAAGGCGAAGAGCAGAGGCCCCCTTCAACAGAGTGCAGCTCTTGCAAAACTTGTTAAAAGCAGTCCCACTCCTCCATTGAACAATTAGTTAGAGGAAACCACAATAAAAACTTATGGGAAACAATAAAAGTAGTAAAAAACCCCAAAACCCTCTTCACAAAATAAAAAACTCCACCCGAATAAGTCAATGTAATTAACTGTTTCTTTCAGGCACATGTTTGCTGAGAAGTTTGTATCTTTTCTCTTTTCTAGGAATGCCAAACATCCCTGCATCCAAGATAAAGACAGGAACAAAGAAACTGCAAACAGCTACATCACACCTAAATGTGATAACCACTTCTCCTGAACTCTGTTACCAACACATCAGATGGAGCTGCATAAAACCCAAAGAAATTTAAAGTGCCACTCTAGTTGCTTGCATTGTTAGTTTCTTAATATTTTATTTGTCTGTATTTTCTTTGCGAGCATCTTAGTGAGAAGACAAATATTACTTAAAGCATTCTACATAATATTGAATTTGATTTTTGCCTAATGAATTTTGTCTTTTTTTCTGAAAAAATAGTATAACTAAAAGTATAATCTGTCTCAGCAAATCTTATCCTGAGAGTCGGTAAAAGAATTTATACATTTTTAAAATCATATAAATATGTACTAACTTTCCCAGTCCTGCCTCAAAAGACTTCAAAACTATTGTGATTTGAGTAAAATTTTCAGATTTACCAATTAGTGAATTAAGGTCTTAACAAAACACAAGCAAAAGCTACAGAAAAAAATATTAAATATCCCTTTGTAAATCAAAGGAAGTAGCCATAGACTACAAATACAATGTAAATAAAATACAGAGAAATCTTCTACCAGATCTCAAATTAATGTACTGTTGAATTTCAGGCCTTTTTTCCACCAGATTACAACAAATAGATCATTTTAGCTAAACAGTTTGATGGTTGGAGCTTTTTACCTTATCTGAAGGAACCTTGTAAAGTAGGCTTGATTGTTTTAGTAGTGATAATTGTAATTAGAGTAGTGGCACCCTGGACACTTCAATTTGCACAGAAAATGATGAATAAGACCATGTCTAGCATCTTTGTAGTTCATCGGAACAGGGGAGATGTTGAAAATGATGAAAGTTTATAGGAAAGTTTTACAGATATGAATGTTTAACAGAAGGCTCTCTGAATGTGGAACCTGTAAGTGAAAGAGAGACAGAAGCAAGTTTTGATATAGAAGAATAAAAAATGTCTAAATGAAAGTTGTTACTGGACAACTAAGAAGGCAAAGGTTAAGTCGAGTTGGAAAGAGGTTTTATGGCTACAGCAAAGGATATGTTGACCACAAACAAAGAAGGTGTTTTTAGCAAGCAGGAAGAGGTCTCAAGAAAAGCCAAAGATACCATCAGCAAACAAAGACATGTTTTTTAGCAAGTAAAAAAAGGTCTAACAATTTTCCACTGCAAGATAATAGAAAAACAACTTTAAGCTTAAACTGTATGTTATAAATGCAACGGCAAATATCGGATTAATAAAAGACAATTTATTAATAACACAATATTGAACACCGGAAAAATGAGAAAACCACAAATTAGGAGAATATCAGTGCCGCGCTGGGTGGACAGGGGTCCGCACACCAGGGTGCAAGACGCCCAAATCCACGCCGGTGCAGCTTTCAGTCCACCCTTTTATAGGATTTTTCTGCCCTTAGGCAGTCCAGGTGTCCAGGGCAGGCTGAATAGTCCGAATTTCTTTTCAATGGTCTTCCCGGATCTTGTCAATTTTCTTTTCTTATGTCAATTTCACAGGTCAGTCTTATGTTGATTTCAGTTTGCATGTCGGGCCAGGGAGTTGATGAAATCTGCATCCTCATCATCGTCAAGAAGGAATTTCTCCTTGCATTGGTGAGGAAGTGATTCTTATCAAGGTTGGCCAGAGTCTTTGTCTAGTCTGATGATTCTTATCCTGTTTCACAACTGAAGCTGTGCAGGCTGAGGGGCGGGGGGGTGGGGGGGGGGGGGGGGAACGGTTTGCTTTACACTTTATTAACATTGCTTTTATTATATATCGGATAATTATTTCATACACGAATATTTACCCCAAATTTATCACACTGTACATAATATGGTGATAATAGTAGTTGTGATAGGCTAGAGGTAAATGTAAAGGCATTGTGTGTGATGCTGATTGGCTTTTATATATTAAGATGCTCAGGAAAGAAAACTATATAATGCATTGTAACCAGAGCTAAAGTGGCTCCAGTCATGCAAAGCTGTAGCTGGCAGCTTTAGGCATGGCTCTGTCACCCAGGACCCAGGACTGCTGTAACATCTGTGATACAATAAACAGCATTTTGAAGAGCTGCCTGTTGTCCCAACATCCTTCCTCAACACTTTCTTCTTCTACATTTTCTCTTCTCACTGAAAATGTATAAAGACAAAACACAGAACTCTAGGTTGGTACCACTTACAGAATAGTCTTTCATCAATCCATTTAAAGAGAGAAGTCTCTTTTGGTCTGTTATGGTAACATTCCACAAGAAAGAAACAGCTTGGGGTTTTTATCTCTCACAAAAGCAGCCGCCTGCGGAAAATCTGCAGTTGTGAACCTCCCATATCACACAGCCTTTCCCGTGGCTACATATGGGCCATGGACTCATGTAAACTCATTGAGGATCATTTTTACAGATGAACAGCACCAAAAGCCAAGGGTTTTCTTCATCTCCTGGAAGAGAGATCTCTTTTTCCCTGGGGCAGAGGGTTCATGTCTCATCTCTCGCTCTCTCTGTTCAAACTTCTCGTAAGATCACAGCTTCTCATAATAACAATATTCACTTAGTCCATCAATAAATGCCTTTGCTTATCTCTACAATTTCAACATTCTCATTATCTCCCTAAAATGCATATTTGTTCCATGGTTTAAAGGAATATTCTAGCATATTACACTCTGTTACCATGGCTCACAAAAGACTTTCAGCCCAAATACCAAGGCATCTTCTCCATCTCCTCATCACTTAGGATATAACTCCTCTTTCATTCAACCTGGTATCTTCATACTGTCACTTTACATGTCTCCCACTCTAACTTTTCTCTCACTCAGAGAAGGGTTAGTGCTTTGTAGATTTCATCTGTGTAGGGAAAGAGTTAACATCTCACGCAGGCCTGTAGATGGTCATGTAATCTGTGCTGGGGGGTGGCTGCTGTAGCTGCAGGGCTGTTGGATTTCATGTTGGATTTCATGTTGGATTTCATGTTGGATTTCAAAGCCACGCCGATGGGGGAAGGCTCAGGAACGGCGGCCAGGATCTCAGGAGCCAGGCTGGTGGATGCCTCCCCCCTCCACCCCTCGCTCTCATGAGGTGGGCCTGGCCCAGCCTGGGCTCAGAGCTGCTGCCGGGGGGCATGGGGGACATCTCTCTCAGCCTGGCCTGTGGTGGGGTAGGTCTTAAAGTCAGCTAGATGTCAGTACTGGGGCCTCCCCTTCCCCTGCCGGCAGCTGATGGGGCCCAGGGCCAGCTCGGCCCTGCCGGGGCTGCAGCAGCAGCAGAGCCCAGCCAGGCTGTGCCAGGCCCAGGGAGAACCCACGGCAGAGCAGGACCAGCCCTGTTACCTGTTCCAAGGCAGGAAGGAAAAAGAGAAGTTTCCCAGGATTCCTCAGCTTATACGTGTATCCACAAAGGCACATCCATCTTCCTCAGTGGCTATACAATATGTCAGTCTCTAAAAATTGACCTTTGATAACTCCCTGTCCTTTCCAAAGGAAATTCCAAGGTCCTTACAGGGAACTGTTCCTTTTTTAAACTAAAAACCAAGCTGTGTTAACTCGTGACACACACACTTGCACACATATACATGTCGTTGTGCACACTTACATGTGTAGTGTTGTATACATACATATCTTACACAGGGCTATGCTTACACATAATCCCACAGAGGATCTGCAGCCAGCTCTAGCAGAGGAAAAGAAACAGCACTCCTTGGTCAGAGCTGGACTACAGAGGTGTCCATGTGCACAGTGCTGGGCACACGAGCACAGCGGTAGCCGTGCAAAGCGGGACGTGTACACTTACATTTGGGCACACTAGAAAACACAAAGGCAGATTCACACACTGACACACGGGTACACCCCAGCACCTGTGTGTGCACACAGAGCCACACATACTGGCACACACAGGCACAGCATGTGCAAACTCACACCCTGGCACAGAGTCACACACACTGGCACAGACGTGCACAGCACTTCCTAGAGTCATTTCGGAAAAGAGAGCAGTTGGACATTTCCTGCTTGCTACTCTGTAGGCAATATTCCACCCTCAGTGCCTCTGGGGTGGGAACAGTGCATCCCTGAGGAGAGGAGAGGAAGGGAAAGGGCAGTGTAGGTAAATTGTTGTGTTTTGTCAAGGGGCACCTCTTGCCCCTTACCTGAGAGAGCGGTACATGTGGTTACTATTTTTATGGAGAGTAGCTCACAGTTTCTTGGAGATCAGGCACACATGGTAAGGAAAGCTCTAGGCCTCTGTGTAGGGTCAGGATGGAGAGACTAGGGCAAAAAGGGTTCTTATGTAAGAATTCCCTTCTCTCTGATCTCTACTGGGGTTGTATAAGGATGTTTAGAACTTGATGCATCCATTCTTCCTCTGACTCACACCAAGGCCAGTACACTTGGTGCAACTCCAATCTTCCTTTCAGTCCACGTTATTACACAATACTGCATAACCTTATGTCTTGGTTTGGAAAGACAGGTGTCTGCTAGGGAGAGCAGGGCCTCCCTTGGAATAGACAATGCAAAACCCCTCTGTCCAAACTGTTAAAATTTTGAAAAATTAAGGGTCTCTCAGGCAAAGATATGGGGATAGGGATAACAGTTCTTTACTAGTATGTATAACAAGGCAAACAACCAAAAACAACCACATCATTAATAATAAACAGAACCCAGAACCCCGTAACAGCTTCCCTGAGCGCGGCACTTTCCCCTTTGGTGCAGTTCCGGTCACGGCCAGCAGGGGCGCTAGTGGCTGCCGGTGGGCGGGGCAGGTGTGATGATCCCTCTGTGGCTGCAGGGGGCGCTGTGGGGCGGGCTGGGGGAGCACGTGGTGATGGCGGCTGGGCCCAGATGGGAAGGGATGGATCAGAAACTCCGGAGCTGAGGCTTAAGACCCGGAAGGTCTGGGCAGGCAGAGGGTGTGGGTTACAGAGTAGCAAAAACACACAGAACAGTCTGAAGAAAACAGCACAGAGGCAGAGCAACAGTGACCCTGCTCCCAGCAGAGCAACCAGCCCCTTTTTTAGTGGGGCAGGCAATAACAAGATCCCAGTTCAGTGGCTGATCCTGGGAGCAGAGGCTCCCCCCACATCAAAAGAAACAGGACTGAGCTGGACTTCTGCAGCAGCAGTGAATTCGTTTCCCCAAGCAGTCACTCCACTGTAACCATTCGAAGGCTCAGATTGAGTGAACAAGAGTTTCCCGTCCCTGCTGAGAGTTTTCCCCTCCCACCATCTCAAGCATGCAGCCATCAGTGCTTCTTAGCAACTCAATGGGAAAAAAAACTCTCACAGGTAACAAGGAAAGAAAATGAAAGAAAAAGAAACCAACTCCCAACACCAGCTCTTGGTGTTCAGGCTACATCTTGCCACCACATGGCAGCCCCTGGGCAGTAGACGAACCCAGTGGAGACTTTGTTGCTCACTTCACTTCCTTCTTTTCTCCTTGGGGATTCTCTACCTGCTCCCAGTCCTATCCTGATAGCCAATCACAGGTCTCCTGACAAAACATGCCTTTCCAACCAGCCAACCACAGGCCCACCTAACAAGGCCCACCTTCCCAATCAGCTAGAAGGAAAACGAAAGGGAAAAAAAGAAAAGAAAGGAAAAGAGAGAAAAGAAAGAGGAAAACAAACCTGACCTTCTCCCTGGAAAACAAAAGCAAATAAACAACTCTCCTGTGATCTGGTGACTCCCATCCCAATGGGTCAGTTCCGCTGGCTCGGTGAGTGCCGGGAGTTCCTGTGCCGGGTCCCCGCTCGCCGCTCCCCACGTGGGCCCCCACGGCTCCTCTGCATCGCCTGGCTGCCCCTGCCGCCAGAGGCCCCTCGCCCCGGACAAGCGCCGTCTGCGCCGCTTGGCTGCCTCCACTGCTGGCGCCATGTGCTCGGAACCTCCCGATACAAGCACGGCCACCACTGATCTGACACCCCCTAAATCCGGTAACTCTCAAGCTGACATCCTCTGGAGCTCTTGAGTCCCCTTAAAACTGGTGATATTCAACCTGGTGTCCCCAGGTGTTCTTGAGACTCTCTCAATCCGGCAACTCTTTCAAGCCTCACACACACTCTAAGCACACTCCCGGGCTCACGCACATCGGCAAATACTCACAGTCTTCCAGATCATCTGCAGTTTTCTTCCCAGGGGGCTTTTTTTCCTCCCACTTTAATTTTTTGTTTTTCAGTCTTCCACTGTCCCCAGGGTTTGGACCTGTGATCACCGATGGTCCCAGGAGGAATTGACTGAGTCACCGAACACACGGCAGGGCGCGCTTCTCTTTAGAAAACTCCTAGGGCCACAGAGAGAAGGTGTATATCCCAGACTGAGTCCCCATTTGTGAGAAACAACACTCACTTTAGAAACTTCAAAGGTTTATTAAACCTTAACAAGATACAGTAAAAGACTGAATAAGGAGAAAGTGCAGCACTGAGAACATGAAACTGAACCACCATGTGCTTGTCTACAAAAGATCTGCTCTGCCTTTTATACTCCTGGTGTTACATCAGCCAACTTTAGCCCCTCCCAAAGCCTGTCAGTCAACTTCTCTTCGCTGTCCATTGGTGGAAACTACTTTCTTGCAATTTGATTGGAGGTCAGGTGTTGCCATGCCACGCCTCCTAGTGACAAGCCAGCCCCTCCCCCAATGCCCCAACTACAAATCCCATGACAACAATACAAGGGGAGGGGAGAGAGGACTATGGGAGGACTTACTACAATAACATAACTATACATCAATAAAACATTTCTTAATACACAGATAATCATCCCTTGATTGCGAGAGCCAAACATTGCATTGCTCATCTATAACATGCAGACTCTGCTGGGCCCTGGGTCACCCCAACATTTAAAGCACCCAGAGAAGGAGCTGTGACCCACGGGCCCACCCAGCCACTGCACATGCCTGGGACCCCCATTCCCCAGAGACCTGAACCATGGGACCCCCATGTTACCCCTGCCCTTAGAGGGGCAACATGTTGCGACGTGGGAGCGGACCTTCACAGAGGACAGCATGCAGCAACAGGGGCAACCATGGAAAGCTCTTTATTATCTGACTCCAAAAGCTTATATACATTTTGTACAGAGTGCCAAGATTGGCCCAAAGAGATTACAACCTCCTGACTCTATTGGACACTATGACCATCAGTCAAGTTCTCTCTCAGAGAAGAAGAATGCAAAACATACAGATAAATTCTAAGAATACAATATGGTTTACATGAAGCAGCGTGAGAAGCTGCTGCAAAGACTCAAACACTTGAAACCAAGAAATGCAGGGACGACACCCCCATTCGTTATGTCCCACTCTCCCTTGGACTCCCATCCCAAGACTGCCATTCCCCAGGACCTCCATGGCCCAGGAGCCCCATTCCCAAGGAACCCTCTCCCATTCATTCCATCCCGTGAAATTCCCATTCCCACATGACCTTGATTCTCCCCTGAAAACCCCATTCCCATGGGATCCTTCATGTGCCCCGCACCCCATCCCTGGCACACCCATCCCATGACCCCAAATCCCTGGAGCCCACGTTCCCATGGGACTCCAGCCCTGAGTCCTCCCAGCCCCAGGGACCCCCATTCCCAGTGACTCCCCCTTCTCATGACCCCCATTCCCCAGGGACCCCATCCCAGGGTCCACAAACCCCCTGAGCCCCCACTCCTGATATCACCATGTCCCACTTTGTGCCACCCAGATTTGTATCCACCCACCCAACAGCCCGTCCCAAGCTTGTGGCCACCCTGCCCCCAACAAAGGCCACAGCCACGCTGGGGACACGGCCTGACCTCACTTCCTTCCCTGTTCTTCGGAACAGCCGCCACCCAGGGGACAGCCACCCCTGACATCAAGTGACAGCCAGTCTGGATGGTCAGAGACGTGGGGATGGCCGGGAAGGTGGTGCTGCTTCTGTGGGGTGAGTGCCCTGGGCATGGGAAGGGGCCCTGGTGAGGCAGAGACCGGTGAGGAGGGGGCACAGGAGGGGCTGCAGGGTCCCCTGAGGACCCCAAAGCCAGCAGAGCCAGTGCAATGAGGCGATCAGGGTTGTGAGGTAGCAGTGGGGACAGGAGAAGGGGGGCAGGACTGGAGGGACCAAAAAGTGGGGAGAGGAGTTATGGGACTGCGGCATCTGTGAGGACAGGGACAGAGTGACAGGGATGCAGGGACAAGGTGACAGGGATGCAGGGACAAGGACATACCGATGGGCCCGTGACCGAGGAGTGGACCTTACTATGGACAGCATCTCCCAGGTCATCCACAACTGTGAGACCTGCGCTGCAATCAAACAGGCCAAGCGAGTGAAGCCTCTGTGGTATGGTGGACGATGGCTGAAGTACAGGTATGGGGAAGCCTGGCAAATTGACTACATCACCCTTCCCCAAACCCGCCAAGGAAAGCGCTACGTGCTGACCATGGTGGAAGCCACCACTGGATGGCTGGAAACCTACCCTGTGCCTCATGCCACTGCGCGGAACACCATCCTGGGCCTGGAAAAACAAGTCCTGTGGAGACACGGCACCCCTGAGAGAATTGAGTCGGACAATGGGACCTATTTCAAAAACAGCCTTATAAACACCTGGGCTAGAGAACATGGTATTGAATGGATATATCACATTCCTTATCATGCACCAGCTGCCGGAAAAGTTGAACGGTGCAATGGACTACTAAAGACTACCCTGAAAGCACTTGGCGGGGGAACCTTAAAGAATTGGGAAATGAACTTAGCCAAAGCTACTTGGATGGTCAACACCCGAGGGTCTATTAATCGAGGTGGTCCTGCCCAGTCTGAACCCTTGCACACAGTGGATGGAGATAAAGTCCCTGCAGTGCATATGAAAGGCATTTTAGGGAAGACTGTTTGGATTAATCCCACCTCAGGAAAAGGCAGACCCATCCGTGGGATTGTCTTTGCTCAAGGACCTGGTCACACTTGGTGGGTAATGCAAAAAGATGGGGAAACCCATTGTGTACCACAGGGAGACCTAATTTTAAGTGAGAACAGTGTGTAACATTTTATTCTCTATGTGTATGCATATCTTTGTAAGAATGTATTGATTTGGATATGATGTAGATGGTAATAGAATAAGGGGTGGATTATGTCCTGGGTTGCAGTGTAGGATGTACACAAAGTATTTATTCTATCACCATCTTCATGAACTGTTGAAACCAGGTGGGCTAGTGTTTTCCCAAGCCCCCTGCCTTTTCTGCTAATGGCCCATTAACGCCTTTGGGGTGTTTTTCTGCTAATGACTTCTGGGGTGTCTCCTGCTAATGGCCCATGAGTCACAGGTAACTCCCTCCAGGGGTTATCTCTGTTAATGGGCCATCAAGGACACATTTCACACTTCTCATGCTATTGTGAGGTGCTCTGCCCAGGGGGAGGAGCCAAGCATTCTCACCTGGATATAAGCTGGGATTTGGGACAGTGCAGTGGGCACTTACCCACTGGATTCCCAGAGGACCAGAGCTCCCAGACCTTTCTACAGGATCACTGCTTCAGGAAGAGCACTTCACCTGGACTGCTTCCACCATCCTGCTCAGGTTGTATTCTGACTCTGTCAGTAATCCTTTGTGTTATTGCATTTATTTTATTTTATTTTATTTTATTTTATTTTATTTTATTTTATTTTATTTTTACCTTTTTACCTTTCTTCTCATTAAATTATATCTCTGACTTGGAGCCTCTCACTCGTTTTGTTTTCAAACCACAACACCCCCCCAGAGGAGGGGGAGGTGCTGTACACCCACGTCGTGAGCACCGAGCGGGCAGGGGGTGAGTACAGGTTGGGGACACAGGGACACGTCACCCACGGGTGTCACCCCCTACCCAGGTCCCCACAACCGGTGTCTCTCGCAGGGGCCCCCCGAGCCACATCCCCCCAGGTGACCTACGCGGAGCTGCCGGGACCCCACAGGCGACAGCGGGACCCCAGTGACATCTACGGGAACGTGCTGTGACACTGGGGACACTGGGGACACTGGAGGTTCCTGCCCACGGCCACCCCCCGTGTGTGTCCCCCTCAGCTCCTGTGGGTGCCCACCGTGCCCGGGGGTGGCCACGAGTGGGGGGTCCCATGTGGGGCTGCCCAGAGCTCCCCGTTCCAGAGCTCCCAGTGCTCCCAGTACCCCCAGGGCTCCCCATTCCCTCCCCCAGTTCCAGAGTGCTGTGCCCTCTTGTCCCTCCCATGGCACCCAAAACGCAGCTTTTTGATTAAACCGGGAGAAATGGTTTTCGTTTGTTCAGCTGTGCCAGGTCAGCTCGGACGGAGGAGGGTCCCAGTCGGGTTGTTGAGCAGATCCGTGTGGGATTTGCAGGATTTTTGGGGCTCTCTCAGTCCCTTGGGGACAGGGACAAAATGATCAATTGGGGCATTTTCGGACTGGTTCCCTCGCAGCTGCCCCGCACAGGGGAAGGAGCTGCCGCTCCCTGTTTGTCCCCTCTGGGTGACACCGGCCAAGGGCTCGGGGACCTGCGGTGGTGCCGCCCCGTGGCCACGGGCACCGATCCCGCAGCTGCCGAGCCCCTCGGCCGAGCCCAGCTCAGCCCATCCCCGGCCCAGCCCTGCCCGGTGCCCCCCGGTGCCCAAAGCCCCGCACCCGGCGCTCCCCGAGCGGCATCTGAGCCCCGGAGCTGCTGCGGAGCCTCCGCCGGGCCCGGCCCTGGGGCGGGCGGGGGGCGCCGGGAGGCAGGTGCAGGGAGGGCCGAGGGGACCAGGGAGCCCGGGGAGGAGCCCCCGGCACTGCGGGAGCCGAGTCCTGCCCTCGGGTCACTGTCGCACGTCGCGGCTGCCATCGCGCTGCCGGGGCCGGGACTGTCCCGGGCTGCGGGCACCGACGGTGGCCCTGTTTCCCCAGCGGCTGTGACAGCGTGTCCGAGGCCACTGTCGCCGTGTGTCGGGACCGGCTGTTGCCGTGGCAACGGGACCGATAGCTCCGGGCACTGACGGGGCGCCCATTTGGGGTCACCACTTCAGCCCCCGCACGGCCGGGGGGCAGAGCCACTGCTCGATCTTTCCACGCTCGTCCCCAGGACAGGATCCCCTGGATGTGCCACCCCCAGGATGTGTCACCCCCAGAACAGGGACAGCCCTGAACAGGGACAGGACCCCCTGGATGTGCCCCCAAGGACAGAACCCGCCCCTCCCGTCTGACTCAGCACAAACAGCCTCTTCCTTCTGCTGCAGGAGAGAGAAAGTGAAAGTTTGGGGGGCACAACCGGATATCCGCAGCCCCCACGGGGCCCCCACCTCTCCCTGCACCCCCTGTACCCCATTTCCCCTCCCCGGGGTCCCCTCAACCCGGTACCTGCTCAGGAGCTCCCCAGGATCGCTGAGCAGGGAACTGGGGGGTGCAAATGTGACAGAAAAAAAGGAAGGAAACAGAAATGAAGAGAGGAAAAGCCTCTGTGGGGGAGGGGAGAGAACCTCGGAATCCACCTGGAGTGATCCCCCCCTTGCCACAAACACACCACGGGAACAGCACTGGGCGCTGGGTCACCCCAAATTCTCAGGCACCCAGAGAAGGAGCTGTGACCCACGGGCCCACCCAGCCACTGCACATCCCTGGGACACCCGTTCCCCAGGGAACCCAACCATGGGACCCCCATTCCTTATGTCCCCCTCTCTCTTGGACTCCAAGCCCAGGACTGTCATTCCCCAGGATCTCCATGGCCCAGGAGCCCCATTCCTAAGGAACCCTCTCCCATTCATTCCATCCCCTGAAAACCCCCTTCCCTCAAGACCTTGATTCTCCCACGACCCCCATTCCCACAGGACCCTCCATTCCCCTGCACTCCATCCCTGGCACCCCCATTCAATGACCCCAAATCCCTGGAGCCCACATTCCTGTGGGACTCCAAGCCCTGAGTCTCCCCAGCCCCAGGGACCCCCATTCCCATTGCACCCCAATCCTGAATGACTCCCTATCCTCATGACCCCCATTCCCCAGCCCTGGACACCCATCCCTGGCTCCACAAAACCCCTGAGCTCCCACTCCTGAGAACCCCCTGTCCCACCGTGTACCACCCAGCCTTGTCCCCAGCCTGTCCCCACCCTGCCCCCAGCCTGTCCCCAGCTTGTGGTCACCCTGCCCCCAACAAAGGCCACAGCCACGCTGGGGACACAGCCTGACCTCACTTCCTTCCCCATTCTTCGGAACAGCCACCACCCAGAGGACAGCCACCCCTGACAGCAAGTGACAGCCAGTCTGGATGGTCAGAGACACGGGGATGGCTGAGAGGGTGGTCCTGCTCCTGTGGGGTGAGTGCCCCGGGCATGGGAATGGGCCCTGGTGAGGCAGAGACTGGTAGAGAGGGGGCACAGGGGGGCTGTGGGGGTCCCCTGAGGTCCCGAAAGCCAGCAGAGCCAGTGCATGTGGGGATCAGAGTCATGAGATGGCTGTGGGGACAGGAGAAGGGGAACACGACTGGAGGGACAAGAATGTCGGGCGAGGAATTATGGGACTGGTGCAGCTGTAAGGACAGGGACAGAGTGACAGGGATGCAGGGACAGGGACAAGGGGACAAGCACCATGCAGATGGGCCATTGGGACAGAGACCATGGGGCTGGTGGGGGTGACCTGTGCCAGCACACGGTCGCCATGCCTGGGGTGTCCACAATGTCCTCATGTCCTGCCTGACCATGGGGTGGCTGCAGTTCCCCAATCTCCAAGACATCTGTGCCACACCAATGTCCCCCCGGTGACAGTTCAGTGACAGCCCCCACACCCCATGCCCCCATATCTCTCTCCCCATGGGGCCACCCCCACCCAGCCCTGTCCCTTCTCCCTTCCAGCCCAGACCCTCGGCCTCGCTGGTGAGTCCTCGGGGGATGCCATGTCCCCATCCCGCTGTCCCCAGCCCCGTGCTGGCCCTGGCAGGCTGGTGTCCCCTGTCACCCACAGCTGCCCAGACCACCCAGCTCCTGGTGGAGCCCCCCTGGCGGCCGGCGGTGCCGTGGGACCGGGTGACACTGACCTGCCAGGGCTTGGGGACCGCCAGTGACACCACCTGGTACAAGGATGGGCAGCAGTCGTGGAATGAGGCACCCAACAACTTCGCTGTCAACAGGAGTGGCACCTACCAGTGTGACAGACTGGGCAGTGGGTTCAGCCCCACCGTGAGTGTATTAAATGGTGAGAGAGGTTTGGGTGTTCCCAACCTGCCACCTGCTGGGACCTCGAGGGCTCTGGGTTGGCCCTGCGCCATGGGTCACTTCCTGGGGTGACCAGAGCCCGTCCCCTGCACATGGGGACATCCCAGAGCATCCCAGTGCAGGGGGACCCTGTTTGTGGAATTGGGGACCCCTGGTGCTCTGGGTGTGACCCAGTGGGGGCTCCCTGTGAAAACGGGACCCCCCTGGTGTGACAGGACCCCCGTGTCCCCCAGACTGGGTGGTGCTGCAGGTGCCGGCGCGGCCGCTGCTGGAGGGGGACACGGTGACACTGCGCTGCCGGGGCTGGCGGGACAGGTCGGTCACCCAGGTGCAATTCTACCATGGGGACAAGGAGATCAGCCGGTCCCTCTCTGGGACCGAGCTGTCCATGTCCCCTCTGCAGCTGCACCACACCGGTGACTACCACTGCCGGGGCAAGGTGTACTCTGAGAAATCAAGGTCATTGGAGCAGCACAAGTTGGCGCCGGTGACAGTGACAGTGCACGGTGAGCCTCACCCCCACAGCCTCCCTGGGTCCCCTGCTTGGGGACACTCAGCCCCATCTGGCGACCCCCAGCCCTGCCTGAGGACCCCCATTACTGCTCAGACCCCCCATCCCTGCTGTGGGTCTCATCCCTCATCCATGTCTGGGTCTCTCACTGGGTCCTCCAGCCCTACGTGGGTACCCCCATCTTTGCTGTAAACTTCTCTGTTTCCCCATCACTGCTTGAGTCCCCCTCCTTATCTCCCCATCCCTCACTGGGTCACTTTGCCCGTGCCTGGGTCAACCCCACCCCTCCCTGATCTCCCCCCATGGTCCCTAGGTTCCACCATCCCTTCCCGGGGCCCCAAAACTTCCCTGGAATTCCTTTCCAGGCCTCCCCCCAGCTCTGTGCCCCCTCTTCCTCACTAGAGGCCCCCTTCCTCTCTCCACGCCACCCCCCCCCGCCATGTCCCTCACTGTCCCCTGCTGTTTACCCCTCCCACAGAAATCCCGATCCCGTGGATGTCCGTGTAGGCACAGCCCTCCAGGGGACAGGTGGCACTGGGGGACCGCCTGGTGCTGAGCTGTGAGGTGGCCACAGGGACAGGTCCTCTGTTCTTCATCTGGCACTGGCGGGGCTCAGGGACACCACTGGGCACCGGCCCCCACCTGGAGCTGCGACACATTGGGGACAATGACAGCGGCCACTATCACTGCCGGGTCAGCAACGGGGACAGCATGGCCGAGAGTGTCCCCCTGATTGTCACTGTCCTGGGTGAGCAGGACCCTCGGGCTGGGGGTGACCCCAACCACAGCATCCCCATTCCACCTCTCCAGGTGCCAGCCCTGTCTCTGTCCCCACAGTGCCTGTGGCCAATGCCACCATCACCCCCGGTCCCCTGTCACACCAGGTGCACACAGGTGACCCCGTGACCCTGCGCTGCTCAGTGCAGGTGGGCTCAGCCCCTGTCACCTTCACCTGGCTGCGTGATGGGCAGGAGGTGGCCCAGGGCCCCGTCCTGGAGCTTGGGGACGTCGATGTGGGACATTCGGGCACCTACCAGTGCATGGCCACCAACCAGCTGGGACAGGACGGGCACCGCGTGTTCCGGGCACTCAGCCCTGAGCTGGCCCTGGAGGTGACCCCTGGCTCACCCTGGGTCACAGGTGGGCTCACACGGGGTCACACGGGGGGTGCAGGACTCTTGGGTTTCAGGGTGACCCTTCTGTGTCCCCCTCTGTCCCCAGCAGTGGCTGTGAATGTCGGCAGGACCCTCCTGTTCCTGGCCCTGCTCCTGGCTGTCATCGGGGACTGTCACTGCTGGCACCACCGGGGTCAGTGACAATGGGGGGGAATTGGGGTCCTGGGGTGAGAGGAAGCCCCCAGAGTTGGGGCAGAGCTGGGGCAGCACCCAGGGCCCCTGAGCTGGGGGAAACTGAGCCCACAGTGACCTCGACAGGGGATCCTCGGGGCGGGCGGGATTTGAGAGGAATTTGGAGGGTCTTGGTTGGGCTCCAGGTCCATCCCTGGGTAGCCTTTGAACAAGCATTGGGGTGGCACTGGGTGCTCCTGGAGGGTTTGGGGAGCTCTTGGAGGGCCGTTCAGGAATGTGGAGGAATCTTTCTGGGGTCCTGGGGGAGTCTGAGGCGTGCCCCTCCCTGCTGAATTTAGAGTTCCAGGGGATCAGAGTGTTGGGGACAATGGGGACTTGAAAGCACTGTGATAGTGCAGAAGTTTTGGGGGGTTCAGGGGTTCTTGGAGTGTCCAGGGGGGAATCAGGGGCCCAGTGGGTTTCAGGGCTCCAGTGGGGATTTGGGGATCCTGTGGGTGGTTGGAGCTGCTAAGGTCCCAGGAAGGTTCAGGGGTCCCGGGGTCCCCAAGTCACCCCCTCCCCTTTTCCTTGCAGCTGCCAGGAAGCCCCAGGACAGGTGAGTGGGGAGCTCTTTCCAGGACTCCCTTTTCCTCCCCCTCAGACACCCCTCAGACCCCCCTTATCCCCACAGGACCTCCCCAGAGGAGGGGGCAGTTCTGGACCCCAACATCGTGAGCACCGAGCGGGCAGGGGGTGAGTACAGGGGGACAGGGACACGTCATCCACGGGTGTCACCCCTCACCCAGGTCCCCACAATTGGTGACACTCTCAGGGCCCCCACAGGTGTCCTCTGGCCCTGCCCCACCTCAGGATCCACAAGTGACCAACACGGAGCTGCCAAGACCTTATAAGGGACAGAGGGACCCGAGTGACACCTTTGAGAGTGTGCTGTGACACTGGGGGACACTGGCAGCACTGGGGGGCATCGATTCCCCTCAGGGGTTCCTTTTTGCCTTTCACAGCACCCCACGGGGCTCCTCAATCCCCCTCTCAGTTTCAGGGGGGCACACAACCCCTACCTCTCTTATTGAATCTAAAATGCTGTTTTTGATTAAATTGGGAAAAATCTTTGGGTTTTCTTTCTTTCGTTGAGTTCTGTCTATCCATCTCGTGAAGGAGGATGGTCCCAGTTGCTGCCCGATCCCCAGAGAAAACACAAACCAACAGAGTGTCAGTTTATGCGGTGCTTTATTTTAGGGCCCGAGGACCTGAGGACTAGCGTCTCAAAGTCAGGGTCCCGAGTTGGTTACAAAAGATGCTTATCTTTTATACCTTTGTTACAAGTCTTACTTCATCAGCCTATGTGCAGTCTCCTACGTATTTTACTTTAAACATTCACATTCATCTTACAGGTAACCTTTCTAAAGGCTATAAATTTTGCACGCTTGCTCTAGCTAAAATAAAGGTTAATTCTCTAAGCTTAACTCCCACCATAGAAACATTTTACTGGTAACCATGTAATCATATTTCACAAGTAATTTGTATACCTATGTACTACATGCTCTACTAAGTCCTTTAAATGTTGTTCCTTGCATCAGCAGATTCTCAGGCCTCATTTCTCAGGTTTGGTTCTCATGGGCCTGCACAGGGACCAACTCCTTAGCCTAACTACTGCTAACAGAGGCCTTATGGCAACAACTCCCCCCTTTTGAGCATTCTTCAACCAGTTGCAAGGATGCTCAATTCTCTTCTTCATGCAGCAGTCTCTATATAAGATGGTGGTGGAGTAATTCTTGTCATGACTTCATTTCGGGTCATGGCCTTCATGACTCTTCTCGTATGCATCCTTTCCCTAAAGATCATTCCTAAGAAACAACAATATGCTACAAAAATAATCACAACCAAGATTATAATCATTATTACATATTGAATGACAGAGGATATCCAACCAGAAACCTGGATCCCTAAAGAGCTAAATATTGCTCCAATCCAATTGTGTTCAGCATCTTCTTTGGTTTCCTGTATCTTAGACTCTATATCATCCAATTGACTTATGTCTTTTTCTACTTCCTTTGTAATGTTTGGGATATGGATACAGCAATGATCTGTTCTATCATGTAGGTACCCGCAGACACCATGTTCCTTTAATAACAACATATCCAATGCCATTCGATTCTGTATAGCCATCCTACTAGTTGCTTGTAGCTGCAAATTCAAATCCTTAAACCCCTTTTTAGTGGCTGATGCTAATCTCTCAGTTTGTCCCAAAAGCCGGTAGAGCATTTCCCTATTTCTATAGGTCAATATGGGAGCAAATAATGATTCTAACATCCAACCCAATTTGACCCCTCCTGATGGTTCATGCCACTCATCTTCTGGATCTATTCCCTCTATGACCTCTCTTTTATTCCTCCTTCCTATGTCCAAATCTGTCAATCTTGATTGTTTCCAGAATGGGCATAATGTGGGCACTCCCAATGTTATTTGGGTTACCAATCCATCTATAGGTATATGTGTGGTCCACATTCCATGTCCCATGACCCATACTAAATTCCCTGGACTCCTTATGGTAGTAGTTTTGCAATTCACCTGCTTTTGTCCTTTTAATTCTCCTTTTATAGAGTGGTTGTATCCTCTACATTCACATCCCCATTTCAGCAAAATCTTCACTGGTACCAGCCCTACCTGCTCTCCTGGTGTATCACACGTAATTACCCTTGTGCAATTCTATGACTCTACTTTCTCTGTCATTTTCCTATGACTTGTTTCTGCTGTCAGGACATGGGCATGTGTCTGGTTCTTTCTACCAGTCCATTGTATACACCATCCAATTTTCCCTAGATAACTATATGTTTCCAGCAAGCTTGGCCCTCAGATTGCTTGCCATGTAGTCCACTCTTCCTTGCCATCCTGGCAAACCACTTCATAGTAATATTTTGTAATGGGCATTTTATGTGATTGTACCTCATCATATTCACACCATCCTACATTTTTGAATCGTCCAATCGTGATGAATTTGGAATTGGGTAAGGCTTCACAATCCCCTCTACTTCCAGGTGATGACCACTGTTTGCAGAGAGTTGTTGTTTTAACTGTCCACTCAGTACGGTTATGCAACTCTTTCCTACATTCCTTTGTCCTATTTCTGGTGATCGGAGGCATTTCAGTGATAGTAATAATTCTCCAGGGTATGGGATCCCCTGCTGCATGGGGTAAAGGTAGACAAGCAGTTATGGATGACACATTCTGGGTTTTTCCAAAGTCTTGTATCAGTCCTACTACCAGATTTTCCTGTTTAGAGTTTCTTGGTAACCCTACCTCATTATCTACCTGCCGAGTCACTCTCATCTCATCTAGGTACATCATCGTTCTTGCATGTGCCCACCAATCATCCTGTGCTATCCAACACCAGTAAATGCCTTCATCTTTTCCTGGCTGCACATTCCTTACTATCAGGATAATTGATTCTCCTAATCTCCTTTCTATCTGATACTTCCCTCCAGATGTTAAATTTTTCCCAAACCACCATCCATACTCGGAAAAATGCTGGCCTTCTTTAACTTCACAAGTAAAAATCACATCCTTCCCTTTGGTCACTTGATATTCTCCATGTTGGGCCTTAATTTCAGAGCCTAAGTGGGCCCTTGCCTCCACCTTTCATAACCCAAAATTCCCTTTCCCTCCACAAGACACTATGCACAGATATATACCTTCTGTCTCTCCTATCTTCGGATCAGTATAATTCAGCCACCCCTTCCCATAAGTTCCCAGAGTCCACCAACTTATATTCCCCAGCTGTCTTTCCCATTGCTGATGTTTATTCTGTTTCCACCACTTGACTTGGATATCCTGATAACATTTCTTTTCCAATTTGAAGGTACAATTTATTCTCAAAGGAGGTCCGTCCCACATATCCACCTGAGTTGAGACTGGAGTTACATTTACAGCTACAGTTTCTTCACTTATTTTCCCAGTATCCCATGGTAAAACTTTCAATTTGAAACTCCCATAATCAAAACTTTCTCTTATCCAGACTATGCAACAATAAACGTCGCTGTCAGTTATTGTGACATTGGATAGTTGCAGGGTGGTATTTCCTTTTTGCTCATCCTCATCCCAAACCATAGTTATACCTGTATGAATTTGTTCTGCCCCTTGTCTCCTCCACTTTATATTGATTTCGTCGGATCCAACTTTCTGGTTGTCCGTGAACAGACAGGTCATAGACACATTCATTCCTTCCATCATCACTATTTTGGGTTTAAGTTCTGTAATAACTAAAAATTCATTGGTTAAAGGTAATAAACAGATCAGCAAGAACCCAACTGTCAGAATCTGTCCTTGGGCCGGAACACCATTCGAGTGGGGGTTAACGGTTGAACTTCCCAACGGGTCGGCACCTTCTTGACTCGGGTGTAATGTATCCAGTTGTCGATCCCCTCGACTTTTACTGCGGTGAAGGTGGTCATGATCACTTGTCGCGGGCCTTCCCATGTTTCTTTCAGGGGGTCTGTGTTCCAATTCTTCACATAGACCTGGTCTCCCGGCTAGATGTCATGGACAGGATTTTCCAGCGGCAGGGGTCTGTTCCATTGCAGGGCTCCTTTTAGGGCAGTAAGTACCTTATTCAGAGACAATACATAATTAAAAAGCACATCATTCCCTACTACATGAGGGTCTCCCTTTAATACTGTAGCATGATATGGTCTGCCATACAGTATCTCGTATGGACTTACTCCTATCCTCTCCCGGGGTATAATCCTAATTCTTAACAAGGCTAATGGTAGGGCCTGAGGCCACTGGATTTTGGCCTCCTGACAGATTTTCTTAATCTGTCCTTTCAGGGTTTGATTCATCCTCTCTACTTGCCCGCTGGATTGAGGCCGCCATGGGGTATGCAAATTCCAGGTAACATCTAACAGTCGGGCGACTGTCTGTACCACTCCTGCCACAAAATGAGGTCCCCTGTCAGAAGAGATCCCTAATGGAACCCCAAATCTCGGAATGATTTCTCTCATTAATGTTTTCACTACTTCTTTGGCCTGATTAGTTCTGCAAGGGAATGCCTCTGGCCATCCCGAAAACGTGCAGACATACACCAGCAGATACTTGTATCCTTGTGATCGGGGCAATTCGGAAAAATCTATCTGCCAATAATCTCCTGGCTCTGCTCCTACCTGTAATTTCCCTAGTTGTATCTGCTTCCTCACTATTGGATTATTTTTAAGGCACACTGGGCACATGGCATTCACTCGTTTAGCCATTGTTAACATCTGGTTAGAGATAATTTCCCTCTTCAGAAATTTTACCAATACCTCTGCTCCCCAGTGGCATTTATTATGCTCAGTTTCTAAAATCACCTTCATCAATTTGGTAGGGACCACTACTTGGCCAGTCCCAGTCACATACCATCCCATTGCATTCTTCTGGGCCTGGACCAGCTGTGCCAATTTCTCATCCTCAGCGCAATAACTGGGTTTTTGTCCCACATAAGGTTGCACCGGTCCTACCTTTGTTGGAATCAGCGCCATTTCAGTTCAGACCTCTCTAGCAGCTTTTCGTGCTGTCAAATCAGCCAGCCGATTCCCTTGAAAGATCTTTCCCTCATTTTTCTGGTGTCCTTTCACATGCATCACAGCCACTTCCACTGGCTTATACACAGCTTCCAGTAGCAGCAGGATCTCATTCCGATGTCGAATGGATGTCCCCTGTGAACTTAACAGTCCTCTCTCTTTCCATAAAGCCCCATGTACGTGCAGAACTCCAAATGCATATTTTGAATCTGTCCATATATTTACCTTTTTCCCACTGCTCAGGACCAGGGCTCTGGTTAATGCTATAATTTCAGCCTTCTGTGCAGATGTTCCTGGGGTGAGTGCCTTAGCTTCCACCACCTGCGTGAGGGTCACCACCACATACCCGGCATACCTGGTTCCATTCTCTACAAAGCTGGATCCATCGGTGTACAGTTCCCAGTCTGGCACCTCCAGGGGCACATCTCTCAGGTCCGGTCGGCTAGCGTATACCTGTTCGATGGTTTCCACACAGTCATGTGTTAATTCGCCCTCATTCTGCTCACTGCGGAGGAACTCTGCTGGATTGATGCAATTAGTCACTTTGAGCTCAACATCATCCTGTTCTCTGAGCAATGCATGGTATTGTAACAATCTGCTAGAGGACATCCAATGCCCCCCTTTTTGTTCCAAAACTGCCAGTACCATATGGGGCACAAACACCTCCATCTTTCTCCCCAGAGTCAATTTTCGGGCCTCCTGGATCAGTATCACTGTGGCTGACACTGCCCGCAAGCATGCCGGCCATCCTGCGCTCACAGTGTCCAGTTGTTTAGAGAAATACCCAACAGGCCTCTTCCACGATCCGAGGGTTTGGGTTAGTACGCCCAGGGCTAGTCGCTGCCTCTAATTGACATATAGCTGAAAGTCTTTATTTAAATCTGGTAGGCCGAGTGCAGGTGCCTCTTTCAAGGCCTGTTTCAGATCTAGAAAGGCCTTCTCCTGTGGTTTGTTCCACTGCAGTTGAGACTCCTTTAAAGCTTCATAAAGGGGTTTAGCCATTAGCCCAAAGTTTGGTATCCAGAGTCTACACCAACCCACCATTCCTAAAAAGGATCTTAGTTCTTGGTGGTTCCGGGGTGTGGGTATTGCACAGATAGCTTCAACTCTATTGATTCCCAATTTCCTTACCCCCTTTTGAGATTTCACAGCCTAGGTATATCACACTCTCTTGGACTAATTGGGCCTTTTCCTTTGAAACCCGATATCCTCCTTGTCCCAGCATATTCAACAGTTCTATAGTTAGGGTTAAACAGACCTCCCGTTGTTCTGTAGCCAGAAAGATGTCGTCCACATACTGGAGGAGAATGTAAGAGAAGGGTGATTCTCTTACCTGAGTCGTCTTCCATTCCTCCAGCTCTTTGGCTAATTGATTTCCAAAAATTGTAGGAGAATTCTTAAATCCTTGGGGAAGTCGTGTCCAAGTGAGCTGCCTTTTTCGTCCGGTATCCGGATTTTCCCATTCGAAGGCAAAATATTTCCTACTTTCTAATGCCAGTGGGATGCAGAAGAAGGCATCTTTTAAATCAATAACTGTAAACCATTGGAATTTCTCTGACACAGATGTTAACAAAGTATACGGGTTGGCCACCACCGGGTGAATGTCTTTGACAACGTTATTTATTGCCCTTAGATCCTGCACTAGTCTATACTTACCATTTGTATATTTCTTTCACTGATGCTAGCAATGTATAAGGATTAGCAACTACTAAATGAATGTCTTTTTAGTTATCTCATTTATGCCCCTTAAATCTTTCCTGGTTTAGACTCGGGTATCCTCATTACAAGTTCACCATTCTCAAAAGTAATCACTGCCTCTAGAGCTGCCAGAAAATCACATCCTAAAAGCAGAGCTGAACACCCAGGCATATAAAAATTTATGTGTTAAAGTTTTATTTCCAAAGCTCAGATCTAGGGGTTGCAGGAATGGCCAGATCTCCTCCGTCCTTGTGGCTCCAATAACGACAGTCAATTTTTTTTTTTTTTTTTTTTCCAATCTGCCCTTCTACATAATTTAATATGAAATATTTACAAGAAAAGTGACATCTTTCCTTTCTAAGCGCAGAGTGACCATCTGTTCCTTTGATCCTGGCTTCCCCTCACAGATCCATGACTCTGGCTATGCTATTCAACTGAGGCTGAACATACTGACTAAACCAGTTTGGGCACTCTCGCTTTCAATGTCCTTCTAATTTATTTATTCTTAATACTCCACAGCCTCTGCCAAAACCACTTCTATTACTGTCCCGACCGGTTCTGCCACTACGTCCTCGCCACCTCTAAAAGCTTGTCCAAACTTCTTAACTTTCCGCTTTCCAGTTCCTGTAACTTTTCCTAATGTCCTCCTGTGACTGGTCTAGAAAAATAAAGGCGAGCTGAATCTCCGCTCGCCCACCATCCACCTGAAGACCAGTATATTTCCTGGCTGCATCCGAGCCATCCCCTCCACCACCACTGCTCTCCGCCCTGTCCCTTCTGCATCTCCCTTCCTTTCATCCCCGCCCCACAGTCAAATCCCGATCGCTGCCAGGGATAGTTGCAACGGGCAACTCCGGCAGAGGAGGATTGGGGATAGGGGACAGGAGCTGATGACATAGGCATAGGTGGGAGAGGAGGGTCGGTAGAGGGATAAATCTTTGAGCAAGTGTCAGCAGAGAAGGGGGATAGCCAGGAGAAGCATTTTGGATAGGCGCAAGCAGCGGAGAGGAAACAGAATCAGGTGGGGTGAGAGTAAGTGGAGTAAAACTTAATGCTGAGGGAACGTTGGTAGGGGCAGTGGGTCCTACAAATAAATCAGCTTCCAAATCATCTCCCTTTTTTCCCAAAACCAGGTGTTCTACACAACACTTATCTTGGACGCAAGCCAAACAATGATTATTTTCTAAGACCAGTGCTTGTATTCCACATTCCACCAACCATGCCGGTTTCTCTTTTAAATAAAAGAAAAGATCTATGTATGGCAATTCATCAAGTTTCGATTCTCGTTTACAATTGTGGTATCAGTTGTGATATAAGTTCTGATTGTAAAGATCCATTTTCCGGCCATCTCTGGTTTGTTTTTGAGAGCATAAAACAAATCAAGATAAGGTATCTCATCCCATTTCTCATTATTCTGTAAAAAGCACATCAAAGGGGTTATAACATCAGGGTTAACAGATCCATTCAAAGGCCACTCTGGGCCACCAGTTTCATATAGTGGCCATCGATGATTACAATAATCAATCATTTTACTTTTATGTAACTCTTGGTGGAATCCTTCCTTTTTCCACCTTCCCAGTAAACATCCCAAGGGGGAATTCCCTGGGACCTTATCACTAGATTGTACCAAAGCCTTAAAGGTTTTAAACGGCATAATCTTTTTTTTTTTTTTTTTTTTTTTTTTTTTTTACACCTTGAGTTGCTCACACACACACACACACACACACCAATACTAATACCAATACCAATACCAATACCAGTACCAATACCAATACCAATCTTGCCACTTCTCGTCGCCGCGAGGGGCAAGTGCCGATCCTGCGAGGCTTTCGCCTTGTCTGACAGTCGGCGCCTAGGCTTCCCAGACCATAGACGTCTTTAGCCCAACCCTGCGGGAATCGCCGTCCCATCTTATTAGGCAGGCACCCAAACCTAAAGAATAAAGCACCTTTCGGGCTTACCTTCTCACAGTTGTCCGTCAGGCGCGGGGTCGGGCGCGGGTCGATGACTCCCCAGAAATCACCTGGTGCCGGCGTGGAGTTGATCAGCTCGCGAACCACCCCAGCCACCTCCGGAGTCCTGCCGCGGTCGCCAGAAAACTGCTGCCCGTTCCCGAGAGAAAACACAAACCAACAGAGTGTCAGTTTATGCGGTGCTTTATTCAGGGCCCGGGGACCTGAGGACTAATCTCTCAAAGTCAGCGTCTCAAGTTGGTTACAAAAGATGCTCATCTTTTATACCTTTGTTACAAGTCTTACTTCATCAGCCTACGTGCAGTCTCTGACGTACATTCACATTCATCTTACAGGTAACCTTTCTAAAGGCTATAAATTTTGCATGCTTGCTCTAGCTAAAATAAAGGTTAATTCTCTAAGCTTAACTCCCACCATAGAAAACATTTTATTGGTAACCATGTAATCATATTTCACAAGTAATTTGTATACCTATACGTACTACATGCTCTACTAAGTCCTTTAAACATTGTTTCTTGTATCTGCAGATTCTCAGGCCTCATTTCTCAGGTTTGGTTCCCATGGGCCTGCACAGGGACCAACTCCTTAGCCTAACTACTGCTAACGGAGGCCTTATGGCAACACCTTCCTCTCCTAATGTGCACTGTTCCCACCCCAAAGGCACAGAGGGTTGAATATTGTCTACAGGGTAGCAAGCAGGAAATGTCCAAGTACTCTGTTTTCCAGAAGGGCTCTAGGAAGTGCTGTGCACGCATGTGCCAGTGTGTGTGACTCTGTGCCAGGGTGTGAGTCTGCACATGCTGTGCCTGTGTGTGCCAGTGTGTGTGGCTCTGTGTGCACACACAGGTCCTGGGGTGTACCCGTGTGTCAGTGTGTGAAGCTGCCTATGTGTTTTCTAGTGTGCCCAAATGTAAGTGTACACGTCCCACTTTGCACGGCTACCGATGTGCTCGTGTGCCCAGCACTGTGCACATGGACACCTCTGTAGTCCAGCTCTGACCAAGGAGTGCTGTTTCTTTTTCTCTGCTAGAGCTGGCTGCAGATCCTCTGTGGGATTATGTGTAAGCATAGCCCTGTGTAAGGTATGTATGTATATAACACTGCACATATTAATGTGCAAGACTCCGTGTGTGTGTGCAACTGTGTGTGTCATGAGTTAACAGAGCTTGGTTTTTAGTTAAACAGGGAAAATTTCCCTGTAGGTACCTTGGAATTTCCTTTGGAAAGGACAGGGACCTGTCAGAGGCCAATTTTCAGATAGTGACATATTGTATAGCCACTGAGGAAGCTGGATGCTTCGTTGTGATTACACATATAAGTTGAGCAATCCTGGGAAACTTCTCTTTTTCGTTCCTGCCTTGGAACAGGTAACAGGGCTGCTCCCACTCTGCCGTGGGTCCTCCCCGGACCTGGCACAGCCTGGGTGGCCTCTGCTGCTGCTGAGAGAGATGTCCCCTGTGCCCCCGGGAGCAGCTCTGAGCCCGGGCTGGGCCGGGCCCACCCCATGAGAGCGAGGGGTGGAGGGGGAAGGCATCCACCAGCCTGGCTCCTGAGATCCTGGCCGCAGTTCCTGAGCCTTCCCCCATAGGCACGGCTTTGAAATCCAACATGAAATCCAACATGAAATCCAACAGCCCTGCAGCTACAGCAGCCACTGCCCAGCAGAGATTTCATGACCATCTACTGGCCTGGGTGAGGTGTTAACTCTTTCCTTACACAGATGGGATTTACAAAGCACCAACCCTTCTCTGAGTGAGAGAAAAGTTAGAGTGGGAGCCATGTAAAGAGACAGTATGAAGATACCAGGGTGAGTGAAAGAGGAGTTATATCCTAAGTGATGAGGAGATGGGGAAGGTGCCTTGGTATTGGGGCTGAAAGTCTTTTGTGAGCCATGGTAACAGGGTGTAATGTGCTAGAATATTCTTTTAAACCATGGGATGAATATGCATTTTGGAGAGATGATGAAAATGTTTAAATTGTAGAGATAAACAAAGGCATTTGTCATGGGCTAAGTGCATATTGATCTAATGAGACACTGAAATCCCATGTGTCTTAGTTTGGGAAGTCGGATATCAGCCAGGGCAAGGTGGAGTTTCCCTTGGAATGGAGAATGTAAACCACTCTCCCTTTCTCCAATTATAAATTTGCAGTTAGAGGCTTTCAGGCAAAGATCTGGGGATAGAAATAGCAGTTCTTTGCTAGTACTGAAAGGAATAAAATTTAGAAAACTCCTAAATGTATGTTGAAAATTTAAAGTGTAAAGCCCTTAATTTTTGTATAATAGGTGTATTGATGTTTTGGATGTTTTGTAATTGTGAATTTCTGTAGTGTGGCAGTAGAAAGCTACGTTTATACTCCCCTAGAAGAGCGGGGGGTGGCTATTTGATTGTGAGGGCAGTGGCCTCCCCCCAGCGCCGGAGCAAACCCGTTTGCTGTTTGCTGTTGGAGCCGAGAGAGGGGAGGGGCCCCCGCGATCCCCACCACTGTTGCCCCCCCCCCCCCCGAGCTGCCGGCGTGGGTCTGCCGATGGGACAGTCCGGCCCAGCCCCACGTCCCGCGCGGCCGCCGCCGCCCGGCCCGGCCCTACCCCGCCGCCACTGAGCCGTCAGCTCCCGGCAGGACCCCAGCTGCCGCCATGAAACTGCCGTGCCACAGCACACACGAACCCCTGGGCGACCCTGTGCCACCAACATGCAAATTAAAAACCCCGGTGTAGCCTGGGATGCTTTTAAAACCAAAAGCCCCCTACCAAAACAAACTGATGTAAAATTTGGAACCACAGAGGACAGTAGTGAACCGTGTATACCCTAAAGTATTAATGAACAATTTTTTGTAATTCACTGTAACCTAAAAAGTACCTGAGAGGAGGCAGACCCCAGACCAACCTGACGAAAAGGGAACTCCTACAACCCCGACAAGGGTGGGGCTCCCGACTCTGCAGTAACCTGAGACTGCAAAGCCGAACAAGACCCTCCTCCTCAAGGTGAACCCAGCAGGGCTGAGCCTCCCTCGAACCACCCTTGTAAGAGCTGATTAATAAACGCATTTTAAGGAGAAAAATATTATCTCTGCCCATTTTTAACAGTAGGTATTACAAAGCAAAAAACTACAACTAGAGCATTAATAACAAAACCAGTACCAAGAACCTTGAGGGCTTTGCCTCTCAAAAGCCCCGGGCAGTTTGGTCTCGGTGCCCCTGCAGGATCCTCAGAGCACCAAGCTGGAACAGTGGAAAGTCCCGGGCTGGTGGCTGGGAGGGCAGGATGTCCCTGGCAGGGCAGGGGCGGGATGTCCCGGCAGGGCAGGGGGGTGCAGGGTCACACTGTAGCAAGAGGAGCAGTGCTGAAGAAGCCGCGATGGTGGGGCAGGGCTGGCCCAGCTCCAGCAGGGCAGGTGGAGGAGCTCAGAATTCCAGGGCAGGAGAGCAGATGATGGTAGATTTCCCAGGACTGGACCCCTCCAGTGACAGTGAACTCCTCCTGCAGCAAGCAGCAGCCTGGCTGTTCTCTCTCCCCAAATGCCAAAAGCCAGAGAGACCAAGCTGCCTCCAGCTCTGTCCTTTACCTGCCCCAAAACTTGCCTGATCTTCCTCCTCTGAGCTTTGGCCACCTCTTTGTTTTGGTCCAGCACCCTTAAGCACCCAGTACTTTGTCTCCTTAGTAACTTATGGGGAAAAAATTCTTTAAAGTAAAAAAGGAACAAACCCAACCCCCAACACTGGGGTGGGGGTGCCATGGGAATGGGGTCCCCAGGGCTTGGGGGACTCAGAGGTGGGAGTCCCAGGGGAATGTGGGCTCCAGGGATTTGGGATCATGGGATGGGTGTGCCAGGGATGGGGTGCAGGGGAAATGGGGGGGGGTACCATGGGAATGGAGGGTCCTGTGGGAATGGGGGATCCTGGGAAAATCAATGTCCTCAGGGAAGGGGAGTCATAGGAGATGGAATGAATGGGAGAGGATTCGGTAGGAATGGGGCTGCTGGGCCATGGAGATCCTGGGGAATGGCAGTCCTGGGATGGGGGTCCCAGGAAGGGGGAACATAAGGAATGGGGTCCCATAGTTCGGGTCCCTGGGAAATGGGGGGCCCAGGGATGTGCAGTGGCTGGGTGGGCCCGTGGGTCACAGCTCCTTCCCTGGGTGCCTGAGAATTTGGGGTGACCCAGGGCCCAGCACAGCCCTCTGAGGTGGTCGTGGCCTGAGGGTCACCCCAGGTGGATTTCAAAGGTCTCCGGGTCTGTGTTCCCCTATTCCCCAGGGGCTTTTTCCTCTCTTCACTGTCATTTCCTTCCTTTTTCCCCGTGAATTTCACAATCCCCCAGTCCATACCTTGATGATCCTGGGGAGCACCTGAGCAGGTAATGGGTTGGGGGAACCCCAGGGTGGGGGAAGCAGGGGTGAGGGGTCTGCAGGGAGGGGTGGGAGGCTGTGGGGGATGGGGGTGTCCAGCTGTGCCCCCAAAACACTTTCACTTTCTCTCTCTCTTTCGTGCAGCAGAAGGAAGAGGCCATTTGTGCTGAGTGTCACACGGGGGGGTTGGGTCTGTCCTGGGGGGGATCCTGTCCCAGGGGGTGACACATGCTGGCCAAGGGGGTCCTGTCCTGGGGGATGGCAGCTCTGGGAGGGTCCAGACTTTTCCATTCTTGCTGGTCCCCTGCAGGATCTGAGCCAGGCAAAAGCAGCTTGGGAATGGAGCCCCAGGCAGGAAGAAGCTCCCCAACTCCTCCTCCTTGAAGCCAGTGCCCATCCAAGTGTGGGGCCCAGCCATGGCCCAGCCCCAGTGCACAGGGATGGGCATTGGCCAGCCCTGCTCTGGCCAGCCCCAGCTGGCAGCCAGGACCTGAGGGTCCCCCCTGCCCCCTTGGCTTTGATTCTGGCAGCTTCAGAGCTGCTGCAAAGGTGGGAATTCTGTGGCAGGAAAAGGCCTGGCTGTGGTTTGCTCAGGCCTGTGCAAGAAGCACAAAAGCCAATGGGAGCCCAAGCAGTGGCTCTGTGAGGGCCTTTGATGGTTTTCAGAGCAGGGCTGGCTGGAAACAGCCCCTGCAGGGGCAGCTGTGAGGGAACCAGTCCGGAAATGCAGCAATTGATCATTTTGTCCCTCTCAGCAAGGGGCTGAGAGAGCCCCAGAAGAAGATTCTGCAAATCCCACACCCATCTGCTCAACAACCTGACTGGGACCATCCTCCTTCACGAGATGGACAGACAGAACTCAACAAAAGAAAGAAAACCCAAACATTTTTCCCAATATAATCAAAAAGCAGCATTTTGGATTCAATAAGAGAGGTAGGGGTTGTGTGCCCCCCTGACACTGAGAGGGGGATTGAGGAGCCCCGTGGGGTGCTGTGAAAGGCGAAAAGGAACCCCTGAGGGGAATCGATGTCCCCCATTGCTGCCAGTGTCCCCCAGTGTCACAGCACACTCTCGAAGGTGTCACTGGGGTCCCTCTGTCCCTTATAAGGTCTTGGCAGCTCCGTGTTGGTCACTTGTGTATCCTGAGGTGGCACAGGGCCGGAGGACACCTGTGGGGGCCTTGAGAGTGGCAGTGATTGTGGGGACCTGGGTGGGGGGTGACACCCGTGGGTGACATCCCTGTCCTCCTTTGTACTCACCCCCTGCCCGATCAGTGCTCATGATGTGGGGGTCCAGCACTGCCCCCTCCTCTGGGGGGTCCTGTGGGGATAAGGGGGGTCTGAGGGGTGTCTGAGGGGGAGGAAAAGGGAGTCCTGGCTTGAGCCCCCCACTCACCTGTCCTGGGGTTTCGTGGCAGCTGCAAGGAAAGGGGAGGGTGTGACCTTGGGGACCCCGGGACCCCTGAACCTTCCTGGGACCTCGGCAGCTCCAACCACCCACAGGACCCCCAAATCCCCATTGGAGCCCTGAAACCCACTGGACCACTGATTCCCCCCCTGGACACTCCAAGAACCCCTGAACCCCCGAAAACTTCTGCACCATCACAGGGCTCCCAGGCCCCCATTGTCCCCAACACTCTGATTGCCTGCAACTCTAAGCTCAGCAAGGAGGGGCATGCCTCAGACTCCCCCAGGACCCCAGAAAGATCTCCCCACATTCCTGAACGGCCCTCCAAGAGCTCCCCAAACCCTCCAGGAGCACCCAGTGCCACTCCAATGCTTGTTGAAAGGCTACCCAGGGATGGACCTGGAGCCCAACCAAGACCCTCCAAATTCCCCTTAAATACCACCCCCCTGAGGATCCCCTGTCGAGGTCACTGTGGCCTCAGTTTCCCCCAGCTCAGGGGCCCTGGGTCTGACCCCGTGTCTGCTCCAACTCTGGGGGCTTCTCCTCACCCCAGGACCCCCATCCCCCCCCGTTGTCACCCACCCCGGCGGTGCCAGCAGTGACAGCCCCCGATGACAGCCAGGAGCAGGACCAGGAACAGGAGGGTCCTGCTGACATTCACAGCCACTGCTGGGGACAGAGGGGGACACACTAAGGTCACCCTGAACCCCAGGGGTCCTGAACACCCCACGTGACCCTAAGTGACCCCACCTGTGACCCAGGGTGAGCCAGGGGTCACCTCCAGGGCCAGCTCAGGGCTGAGTGCCCGGAACACGCGGTGCCCGTCCTGTCCCAGCTGGTTGGTGGCCACGCACTGGTAGGTGCCCGAATGTCCCACATCGATGTCCACAAGCTCCAGGACGGGACCCTGGGCCACCTCCCGGCCATCATGCAGCCAGGTGAAGGTGACAGGGGCTGAGCCCACCTGCACTGAGCAGCACAGGGTCACGGGGTCACCTGTGTGCACCTGGTGTGACAGGGGACCAGGGGTGATGGTGGCATTTGCCACAGGCACTGTGGAGACAAGGATAGGGATGAGACTGGTGGGAGGGGCTGCACCCAGCGTGGGGGAATGAGGGAATCTGTGGTGGCACCTGGAGACAGAGGGTCTCCTTCACCCAGGACAGTGAGCCCAAGTGGGTGGGGGTCATCCCGTGCTGTGGGATGAGGGCATGTGATGGATGAGGAGTGAGGGATGAGGATGGGATGAGGGTGAGGTGAGGATGGGATGAGGGCTGCTGTGTCCAAGGCTGGTGATGGCCGTCACTTCATGGGGGACATGGAATGGTGTGGGTGGGATGTGACGGGTCTGATCAGGCAAATCAACAGGGGCATCACCCAATTCCCAAGGGTCTCACTCCCCTGGGAGGGTAACACTCAGTAGGGTGATTAGGGACATGGGAAGAGTGAGGGACATCAGGGAGCAGTGAAGGACTCAGGAAAGCTGAGAATCAGAAAGGGGTGGGGGAATCCCAGTGAGAAGTAGGGGGCCCAGAGATGGGAGAGAGGTTTGGAAAGGGCTGGAAGGAACCCCATGGAAGGGTGGGAGATGTGCTGAGGGGATAGACACAGATAGGGTTAAAGGGAACCACAGGGATAGTTTTAGGGACCCAGACAGGGATGATGGGACCTGTGGACAGTGGAGGGATTTTGGAAAGGGAGAGGTGCAGCTATGGAAGAGGGGCCCTGGTGAGGGATGCAGGCAGCAGAGAAGGTGATGGGAGGAGCCAGGGAGAGACCTGGGAAGGCAGGGCAGCACGCTGAGGGTTGAGCAAGGCTGGGAGACCTGGGAGGGCTGTGGGGGCTCCCCGTGCCCATCCCCGCACTCACTGTGCACAGTGACACGGAGCCGGGCGCTGCTCTTCCACACGTTCCCTCCCTCAGAGTGCACCTGGCAGCTGTAATTCCCTGAGTGGGAGACCCCCACAGAGGGCACCAGGAGATGTGGAGACGCCTGTGGGCCCCCCACCAACTGCCCATCCTGGTAGAAGAGGTGCAGGAGGGGGGCTGGGGGCCGCAGGGGGCTGGGGGTGCTGAGGCAGCTGAGATTGAGGGGGGACCCCTCGATCGGCTCAGGGGAACCCTCCAGCACCGGCACCGTGAAGAGCTCTGGGAAGGAGAGGGGAGGGGGATTTGTGACACTGAGTCCCTGGGGAGGGGCTGGGGTGGTGTCGGGGTGGCAGCTGTGGGGTGCTCACCGTGCACTGTCACTGTCACTGGCGCTGACTTTTCCCACTCCTGTGATACCCCAATGCTCACCCAGCCTCCGCAGCGGTATTGGCCACTGTGGTTCAGCTGCAGAGGGGACAGGGACAGCTCCGTCCCAGTGAGGGTCCTGTTCACCTCCTCGTCCCCATGGTAGAATCTCACCGAAGTGACAGAATTGTCCCCCCAGAACCGGCAGCGCAGTGTCAGCGTGTCCCCCTCCAGCAGCGGCTGTGCCTGCACCTGCAGCACCAATGGGTCTGCGGGACACAGGGGTCCTGTCACACCAGGGGGAACCTTTTTTACAAGGACTCCTGCTCTAGGTCACACCCAGCCCAACAGGGGTCCCCAGTATCAGAAACAGGGTTCCTTTGCACTGGGATGCTCTGGGATGTCCCCCTGTGCACAGACCAGGTGCTGGTAACACCAGGGGGTGACCCATGGAGCAGAGCCCACACAGATCCCTCGGGGTCCCCCAGGTGCCACACTGGGGAGAACAAAAACCCCTCACCTTGTAAGACTCTCAGAGGGGGGCTGTGCCCACTGCCAGGTCTGTTACACATGTAAGTGCCACTCTCTTTGACAGTGAAGTGGTTGAGTCCATTTTGCCTCCAGCGCTGCCCATCCTTGTACCAGGTGGTGGCACTGGAAGTCCCCAAGCCCTGGCAGGTCAGTGTCACCCGGTCCCACAGCACCGCCGGCCTCCAGGGGGGCTTCACCAGGAGCTGGGTAGTCTGGGCCCCTGCGGGTGACAGGGGACACCAGCTTGCCAGGGCCACTGTGGGGCTGGGGAGAGTGCGGTGGGGGCATGGCATCCCCTGAAGACTCACCAGCGAGGCCGAGGGTCTGGGCTGGAAGGGAGAAAGGACAGGGGCTGGGTGGGGGTGGCCTTGCAGGGACAGCCTCACCTGGGGACTAGGTGTGGTGTCTGTTCCCAAACTTTCCCCAAGGGAACAGGGGAGTTGCACAGAGGTCTTGAGGACAGGCACACCTCAATCACCCTCGGTTGAGGCAGGACATGGGGACACTGTGGACACCCCACGTTTGCACAGGTCACCTCCACCATGCTCACAGCACCTGTACCCACAGCCACATCCCCATGCCCCTGTGCCCATGATCTAATTCCAGTGGCAGCTGTCCCAATGCCACATCTGCATGGTATGTGGCCCTTGTCCCTGTCCCTGCATCCCCGTTTCCCTGTCCCCACAGCTGCTCCAGCCCCAAGGTTTGTTTTGAAACATCCTTGTCTCCACATCTCTATCCCCTTTTCCTTATCCCCACATACCAGTGCCCCTCTTCCTGTTCCCCTGTTCCTGTCCCCACAGCCACCCCATGACTCTGGTCACCTGGGGTCCATGCCCATGCACTGGCTCTGCTGCCCTTGGGGACCTCAGGGTACCTTGCAGCCCCCCTGTGCCCCCTCCCCACCAGTCTCTACCTCACCAGGGCCCATCCCCGGGGTGTCAGGCCCGTGCCCGGCGCACTCACCCCACAGGAGCAGCGCCACCTTCCCGGCCATCCCCGTGTCCCCAGCCATGTGGACTGCCTGTCACTCGCTGCTCTGGCCACCAGTCCCCTGGGTGGCGGCTCTTCGGATGCAGAGGAAGGAAGCGAGGTCACGTCTTGTCCCCACATGTAGGTGGCCCTTGGTGGGGGCAGGGCGGGGCATAGGTGGAGACACAGTGGGGGACAGGCTGGGGACATGATGGGACAGTCTGGGGGCTCAGTGGGGGATGGAGTTTCCAGGAGTGGGGGGGCTCAGTTGTTGTGGGGAACCAAGGATGAGTGTCCAGGATAATGGGGGTCCAGGGGAATTGGGTTCTCCCTGCCTGGGGGCATTCAGGGCTGGAGGTCCTTCAGGAACGTGTTGCCCAGGGATTTAGGGTCACGGGATGTGGGTCCCAGGGCTGGGGATGCAGGGAGAAAAAAATAGGAACCTTGAGAAGGGAGGTTTAGGGGAAATAAGCATCCCATGGGATGGGATCAAGGCAATGGTGGTTCTGGGCAATGGGAGTCTGGGGATGGGGGTCCCAGAGAGGAGAGACCAAGGGAATGGGGGTCTCATGGTTGGGTTCCCAGGGGAATGGGGGTCCCAGGGAAGGGCAGTACCTAAATGGGTATGGAGGCTGCAGCTCCTTCCCTGAGTGCCTCAGATTTTGGGGTGACTCAGAGCTCAGCACAGCCCCCACAGTGTGCTCATGGCCAGGGGGCCACCCCAGGGTCGAGGGTCTGGGTCTGTGCCCCACACACCCCTGGGCTTTTTCCCTTTCCTCCCATTTCCTGGCTCAGCCATCTCAGGGAACACCTGAGCAGGTAACGGTGGGGGGATCCCAGGAAGGGGAAAAGAGGGGTGGGGTGTGCAGGCCATGGCTGGGGGACTGTGAGGGATGAAAGATTTTCACTTTCTCTTTTCTGCAGCAGAAGGAAGAGGGTATTTATGCTGAGCTGAGGACGTGGGTTCTGTCCTGGGAGGGGTCACATCCAGAGGGGTCCTGCCCTGAGGGAAAAGAGCTCCTCTGTGTGGTGTTGCCTGGGTCTTGTCTCAGGGTCTCGTCCCAGGGGGATCCTGGTTCTGGTGGTGCCACATCCTTGGGGATTCCTGTCCCAGAGGTGTCAAATCCTGGGAACCTCTGACCTGGGGGACCCTGACCATTTTTACTGTCCCCATTGGGGCCCTGTGATATCTGGGCTGCCCAGGGTGTGACCTTAAGGGTATGTGTTACAACATTGCCCTGATGATGGTAACTGCTGGCTAAATTTCATGTAAATCCCTGATGCCCACTTGGTTGAGACAAAACTATACATCCAGGATGTAAATGTAAAAAACTTTTCCAATACCATTTTTTCCCAATTAAAAGGAAATTCAGCAAAAATCAAACTGACAGTGTAGAAAATGATCTGGTTAATAGAATCCTTTTAAACACTGCTCTCCCAACAAGTCACTCACAATAACAACACAAACAAATCACAGAGGAAATGAGATCTTTTGGCTCCCTTTAGGAGCCCATTGGTGCATCCCACAGCAGCCTTTGCTTGTGGGTAACTCAGAGTGTGGAATCTCCCTGAGTGTCCTACAGGTCCATGGGATTGTTCCCTGCCTGCTGGGCAGCAACCCAGCCCATAGGGAAGGCTTTGGTTGGGCCATATTCAGGAACTCTTCCCATTTTTCTCCTTCCCACTTGTAGACTTGACTTACTCCCCAAGTGTTCTGCTCCCCAAAGCGGGAGAACAGACTCTGTCCATGCTAAGAATGGTGCACAGGAGACCATGGAAATCCCTGTGTGTCCCTCAGGGTCTGCTTCCCTGGGAAATGCACTCCTCCCTGCCCTGAATTCCCCTGCCTGGCCACTCCCTGCTCCTGCTGGGACACCCCTGTTCCCCAGATCCACGGGTGGAGTCCCTGCTCAATATTTCCACACTTTTCCCTCTCTTCTGGTGTCCACATCCAGAACCCAAACATTCTTTCCAGGTAATTCCAAAGGACTGCAGGTTTTCTTCAAGAAAGAGGGTCCCAGTCAGGTTGTTGAGCAGATGGGTGTGGGATTTATAGAACTTCTGGGGCTCTCTCAGTCCCTTGCTGAGGGCAGCAAAATGATCAATTGCTGCATTTCTGGACTGGTTTCCTCACAGCTGCCCCTGCAGGGGGGTTTCCAGCCAGCCCTGCTCTGAAAACCATCAAAGACCCTCACAGAGCCACTGCTTGGGCTCCCATTGGCTTTTGTGCTTCTTGCACAGGCCTGAGCAAACCACAGCCAGGCTGTTTTCACCCACAGAATTCTCACCTTTGCAGCAGCTCTAAAGCTGCCAGAATCAAAGCCAAGGGGCCAGGGGGGACCCTCAGGTCCTGGCTGCCAGCTGGGGCTGGCCAGAGCAGGGCTGGCCAATGCCCATCCCTGTGCACTGGGGCTGGGCCATGGCTGGGCCCCACACTTGGATGAGCACTGGCTTCAAGGAGGAGGAGTTGGGGAGCTCCTTCCTGCCTGGGGCTCCATTCCCAAGCTGCTCTTGCTGGCTCAGATCCTGCAGGGGACCAGCAAGAATGGAGAAGTCTGGAACCCTCCTGGAGCTGCCATCCCCCAGGGCAGGATCCCCTTGGCCAGCATGTGTCCCCCCCGGGACAGGATCCCCGTGGATGTGCCACCATAGGACAGAACCCAGCCCCCCGTGTGACACTCAGCACAAACGGCCTCTTCCTTCTGCTGCGGGAGAGAGAAAGTGAAAGTGCTTTGGGGGCACAGCCAGACATCCCCATCCCCCACCACCTCCCACCCCTCCCTGCAGACCCCTCACCCCTGCTTCCCCCACCCTGGGGTTCCCCCAACCCATTCCCTGCTCAGGTGCTCCCCAGGATCATCAAGGCCTGGACTGGGAGATTGTGAAATTGAGGGGAAAAAGGAAGGAAATAGAAAGTGAAGAGAGAAAAAAGCCCCTGGGGGATTGGGGAAAACAGACCTGGACCTCTTCAGAATCCACCTGGGGTGACCCTGAGGCCACGACCACCTCAGAGGGCTGTGCTGGGCCCTGGGTCACCCCAAATTCTCAGGCACCCAGGGAAGGAGCTGTGACCCACAGGGCCCACCCAGCCACTGCACATCCCTGGGACCCCCATTCCCCTGGGACCTGAACCATGGGCCCCCCCTTCCTTATGTTCCCCATCCCTGGGACCCCCATCCCAGGACTGCCATTCCCCAGGATCTCCATGGCCCTGGAGCCCCATTCCCAAGGAATCCTCTCCCATTCATTCCATCTTTTATGACTCCCCTTCCTCGTGGACATTGATTTTCCCAGCATCCTCAATTCCCACATGTGCAAAACGGGCTTCACTTTCTTTGTAACTTTTAAGAAATGGGTTCTATAGAAAATAAGACAATTAGGAGATAGAAAAAAGGCAAAATACAGTTGGCTGGGTGACTTGGCATTCAGCCAAGTACACAACCTGCTGTATCAGAGACATTCTTTAAATACCCTTTCTATTGTATCAATTTGTTGAATATTCATATTTTTCCATAAACTAGTTTCCATACTCCAGGAACTGTTTAGCATGGTCCCTCCTTGGGTCCGCCTTTTTAGAGCATGAATGTTTCGTGGCTGTGTCTTCATTATCACCTCCAGCTTGGGCCTTGGTCCACACTGTCTTCAGATGGCAGATGCTGACAGTTGGTATATCAATAGCAGAGTCTTCTCTGCATGTTCACTAGTTGTTATCCCGACCAAACAGACAGTTTAAGCATACTTACATCAACTACTACGACTATGCCTAATCTTCTTTTACTAATAGCAGAAATAAAATACTTATATCCTGTATTCTTACCACAACGTTATTAATCATATAGCACACATCTTGCAAAAAACTAACTTTAAAATAAGCATTTATAACATCAGAAAAAAACACAGCACCCTTAGCCCCTCGTACTCTGAGGGAGCCTCTCCTGGCTGTATTTGGGAGCCAGGCTGCCACTGCCCAGCCCCGCCGTTTTTCTGCCTTTGCTCTGGTTGTTTTTGCTACACTGGAATCCAGCACCACGTGCCTGCTGAGACACCCCGCGGCTCCTGCTACAGCTGTGGAGTTTGTGTTACTTTTTGTTTTGCCACTCTGGGGTCTGCTCACCTCTGCCATTCCAGCTGTTGCTTCCGAGGTTCCTGCTGCAGAAACCCTGAACCATCCCAGTTCCCAGAGTACCCTGACTCCCTAGAACCCCAAACCTGGCAGGGAGGGGTTGCCCTCTGAATTCCCCAAAAATCTCTGATAAAATCCCCAACTATTCTGAACAACACTGCAAAACCACCCCAGACACCTCAGGGCCCTGAGCCGAGGTCACTGGGGGCTCAGTCTTTCCCAGGTCAGGGGCTGTGGGTGCCCCCCCACGGCCCCTGTATTCTGGGGGCCTTCCCACCCCTCTCCAGGACCCCCGTTCCCCATTGTCACCCACCCATGCGGTGCCACCAGTGAAAGGCCACGATGATACCCATGAGCAGGACCAGGAACAACAGGGACCCAACGACTCCTGCAGAGACCGCAGGAAATAGAGGGAGACACACTGGGCTCACCAGGGTCACCCCAGAGGTTCTCCAGTCCCAGTTACCTCGTGAGTGCCCCTCCTGTGCCAGCCAGTTCCCTTTGCTGACCCCACCTGTGCCTCCATGTCTCCACGATGTCACCTCCAGTGTCAGCTCAGGGCTGAGTGCCCGGAACACGCGGTGCCCGTCCTGTCCCAGCTGGTTGGTGGCCACGCACTGGTAGGTGCCTGAATGCCCCACATCGACGTCTCCAAGCTCCAGGATGGGACCCCAGGAAACTTCCCGGCCATTGTGCAGCCAGGTGAAGGTGACAGGGGCTGAGCCCACCTGCACTGAGCAGTGCAGGGTCACAGGGTCACCTGTTTGGCTCTCACAATCAAGGGATGCATATTATGTGTCTGTTAAGAGAAGTTCTATTGATGTATCATTATGTTATTGTGGTAAGTCCTCCCATAGTCCTCTTTCCCCTCCCTTTGTATTGTGGTCAGGGGATTGGTAGTTGGGGCATTGGGGGAGGGGCTGGCTTGTTACTTGGAGGCGTGGCATGGCAACACCTGACCTCCAATCGAATTGCAATAAAGTAGTTTCCACCAATGGACAGCGAAGGGAAGTTGACTGACAGGCTTTGGGAGGGGCCATAGTTGGCTGATGTAACACCAGGAGTATAAAAGGCAGAGCAGGTATTTTGTAGACGAGCACATGGCGGTTCAGTTCCATGCTCCCAGTGGTGCTTTTTCTCCTTATTCAGTCTTGTATTTTGTTAAGGTTTAATAAATCTTTGAAATTTAAAAGTGAGTGTTGTTTCTCACAAATGGGCTCTGGGTCTGGGGTAAACACCTCATCTTCATGGCCCTAGGAATTTTCGAAAAAGAATCTCGCCCCACCATGAGTTCAGTGACTCAGTCAATTCCTCCTGGGACCATTGGTGATTGCAGGGTGAAAACCTTGAAGTCAGTGGAAGACGGAAAAATGAAAAATTAAAGGAGGAAGAGAAAAGGCCCCTGGAGAGAAAACTGCGGATGATCTGGAAGACTGTGAATATTTGCACATGTGTGTGAGCCCAGGAGTGTGCTTAGAGTGTGTGTGAGACTTGAAAGAATTGCTGGATTGGGAGAGACTCAAGATCACCTGGGACCACCAGGTTGAAGGTCACCAGTTTTAAGGGGATTCAAGAGCTCCTGAGGGTGTCAGGTTCAGGTTACTGGATTTAGGGGGTGTCAGATCAGTGGTGGCCGTGCTTGTATCGGGAGGTTCCGAGCACACGGCGCCGGCAGTGGAGGCAGCCAAGCAGCGCAGACCGCGCTTGTCCGAGGCGAGGGGCCTCTGGCGGCAGGGGCGGCCAGGCGGTGCAGAGGAGCCGTGGGGGCCCACGTGGGGAGCGGCGAGCGGGGACCCGGCACAGGAACTCCCGGCACTCACCGACCCAGCGGAACTGACCCAGTGGGATGGGAGTCACCAGATCACAGGAGAGTTGTTTATTTGCTTTTGTTTTCCAGGGGAAGGTAAGCTTTGGTTTTCCTTTTTTTATTTTTTTCTCTCTCCTTTCCTTTCATTCCTCTTTTCCCTTTCCTTTTTCTTCCAGCTGATTAGGAATGGGGGCCTTGTTAGGTGGGCCTGTAGTTGGCTGCTTAGGAAAGCAGGCCTTGTCAAGAGGGCCTGTGATTGGCTGGTTGGGAAGGCAGGTTTTGTTGGAAAGGCCTGTGGTTGGCTACTTGGGAAGGTGCGTCTTATGGAGAAGATCTGTGATTGGCTGTTTGGGAGGGCCTGTGGTTGGCTCGTTGGGAAGGCATGTTTTGTCAGGACACCTGTGATTGGCTGTCAGGATAGGACTGGGAGCAAGTAGAGAATCCCCAAGGAGAAAAGAAGGAAGTGAAGTGAGCAACTAGTATACCCTTAAACAGTGCCCTGGGCAGTAGATGAACCCAGTGAAGATGTAATGTGAACACCAAGAGTGAAAATAAGGTGTTGGGAGTTGGTTTCTTTTTCTTTCATTTTCTTTCCTTGTTACCTGTGAGACTTTTTTCCCATTGAGTTGCTAAGAAGCACTGATGGCTGCGTGCTTGAGATGGCGGGGAGGGGAAAACTCTCGGCAGGGATGGGAAACTCTCGTTCATTCAATCTGAGCCTTTGGATGGTGACGGTGGAGTGACTGCTTTGGGAAAGGAACTCACTGCTGCTGCAGAAGTCCAGCTCAGTGCTGTTTCTTCTGGTGTGGGGTGAGCCTCTGCTCCCAGGAACAGCCACTGAACTGGGACCTGGTTATCTGCTGCCTCACTAAAAGTGGGGCCTGTTGCTGTGCTGGAAGCAAGGTCGCTGTTGCCCTGCCTTCAATGCTTCTTCAGCACTACCCCTGTCTTCTGAGACCTTCTGAGTATTCAGCCTCAGCTCCGGAGTTTCTGATCCATCCCTTCCATCCCTTCCCATCTGGGCCCAGCTGCCACCACCACATGCTCCCCCAGCCCGCCCCACAGCGCCCCCTGCAGCCACGGGGGGATCATCACACCTGCCCTGCCCACCGGGAGCCACCAGCGCCCCTGCTGGCCGTGACCAGAACTGCACCAAAGGGGAAAGTGCCGCGCTCAGGGAAGCTGTTACGGGGTTCTGGGTTCTGTTTATTATTAATGCTGTGGTTGTTGTTGTTTGTTTGCCTTGCTATACATACTAGTAAAGAACTATTATCCCTATCCCTGTATCTTTGCCTGAAAGCCCCTTAATTTTTCAAAATTATAATAACCTGGAAATAGGGGGTTTTCATTGTCCATTCCCAGGGAGCCCTGCTCTCCCTAGCAGACACCTGTCTTTCCAAACCAAGACATAAGGTTATGCAGTAAAGTGTAATAACATGGACTGAAAGAAAGATTTGAGTTCAACCAAGTGTACTGGCTGTGGTGTGAGTCAGAATAAGACTGGATATATCAAGTTTTAAACATCCTTATACAAACCCAGCAGAGATCAGAGAGAAGGGACTTCTCACTGAACAACCCTTTTTGGTCTAGTTTCTCTGTCCTGACCCCTACAGAGAGGCCTGGAACTTTCCACGTGTGTCCCTGATCCCCAGGAAACTGTGAGCTACCCTCCACAAAAATAGGAACCACATGTACCCCGCCCTCAGGTACGGGGCAACATGTGCCCCTTGACAAAACTCAACAATTTACCTATATTGCTCTTTCCCTTCCTCTCCTAATGTGCACTGTTCCAACCCCAAAGGCACAGAGGGTGGAATATTGCCTACAGGGTAGCAAGCAGGAAATGTCCAATTACTTTCTTTTCCAAAGTGCTCTAGGAAGTGCTGTGCACGTGTGTGCCAGGGTGTGTGACTCTGTGCCAGGGTGTGAGTCTGCACATGCTGTGCCTGTGTGTGCCAGTATGTGTGGCTCTGTGTGCACACACAGGTGCTGGGGTGTACCCGTGTGTCAGTGTGTGAAGCTGCCTGTGTGTTTTCTAGTGTGCCCAAATGTAAGTGTACACGTCCTACTTTGCACGGCTACCGATGTGCTCGTGTGCCCAGCACTGTGCACATGGACACCTCTGTAGTCCAGCTCTGACCAAGGAGTGCTGTTTCTTTTTCTGTGCTAGAGCTGGCTGCAGATCCTCTGTGGGATTATGTGTAAACATAGCCCTGTGTAAGGTATGTATGTATATAACACTACACATATTAGTGTGCACAACTCCATGTATATGTATACAGGTGTGTGTGTCATGAGTTAACAGAGCTTGGTTTATAGTTAAAGAGGAAACAGTTCCCTGTAAGGATCTTGGAATTTCTTTTGGAAAGGACAGGGACCTATCAGAGGCCAATTTTTAGATAGTGACATATTGTATAGCCACTAAGGAGGATGGATTTGCCTTTGTGAATACACATATGAGTTGAGCAATCCTAGGAAACTTCTCTTTTTCCTTCCTGCCTTGGAACAGGTAACAGGGCTGGTCCTCCTCTGCCGTGGGTCCTCTCCAGGCCTGGCACAGCCTGGCTGGGCTCTGCTGCTGCTGCAGCCTTGGCTGGGCTGAGCTGGCCCTGGGCCCCATCAGCTGCCAGCAGGGGAAGGGGAGGCCCCAGTACTGACATCTAGCTGACTTTAAGACCTACCCTGCTACAGGCCAGGCTGAGAGAGATGTCCCCAGTGCCCCCAGGGAGCAGCTCTGAGCCCAGGCTGGGCCGGGCCCACCCCATGAGAGCGAGGGGTGGAGGGGTGAGGCATCCACCAGCCTGGCTCCTGAGATCCTGGCCGCCATTCCTGAGCCTTCCCCCATCAGCGTGGCTTTGAAATCCAACATGAAATCCACCATGAAATCCAACAGCCCTGCAGCTACAGCAGCCACCCCCCAGCAGAGATTACATGACCATCTACAGGCCTGGGTGAGGTGTTAACTCTTTCCTTACACAGATGAAATTTACAAAGCACTAACCCTTCTCTGAGTGAGAGAAAAGTTACAGTGGCAGACATGCAAACACACAGTATGAAGATACCAGGGTCAGTGAAAGACAAGTTACATCCTAAGTCATGAGGAGATGAAGATGCCTTGGTATTTGGGCTGAAAGTCTTTTGTGAGCCATGGTAACAGAGTGTAATGTGCTAGAATATTCCTTTAACTGTGGAACAAATATGGATTTTGGGGAGATGACGAGAGTGTTTAAATTGTAGAGATAAACAAAGGCATTTGGGATGGACTAAGTGCATATTGATATTATGGGAAGCTGTGATCGTGTGTGTCTTGGGTTGGGAAGTTGGGTATCTGCCAGGGCAAGGTGGAGTTTCCCTTGGAATGGAGAATGTAAACCACCCCCCCATTTCTCTAATTATAACTTTGCAGTTAGAGGCTTTCAGGCAAAGATTTGGGGATAGAAATCGCAGTTCTTTTCCAGTCTGTATAACAAAGTGAGGCATTGATTTAGAAGAATTAACGACTGTAGTCAAAATAGATAGTGCTGAGATAATGTAGCTAGGACTTCCCTTTTGCTAACAGAAGCCAGACTGAAGGAACTGATAATCCTTGGAAGGAACCGATCAATCAGAGGAGCTGTCAAACTAGGTTTCTGCATCCTGAATAATCAATAGACCCCATGAACACAATACAATCATAAATCAAACAGTCCTGGGAAAAACAGGATTTAGCTGTCACGAACACTAAAGGTTAAAAAGTCAGAGCTGAGGAAGACAATCTTACTTCATCATTTTGGGACCCCACCCTATAAAAAAGACCACCGACCCATTTCAAAGAACAAACTACGCATGCTTGGTGGCTTTTTGGGCTAATTACCATACGAAGCGGGGAATGGGAGGTATCAGAGCTATGAATATGCATTTGTAGTTTGTGTATTCAATACTCCTGTAGATAAAAGACCCTGTGATGATCTGTAAATTGCGCATGTGTTTCTGAGAGCTATCCCGCATGATGCCCAGCGTCGTAATAAACATACACTTTCTAACTTTAAACTGTTAGAGAGTCTTTGTCCGTCATAGTTGGATATTGGTATTAGATCAATGTCCATAGTTTTTTAATAAATCATTTTGGCGAGCCAGGCAGGAGAACTGCTCTTTCTGGCCGTGGGGCCGGTGGGGTCTAGGATCCCTCCAGGCACCTGCCCGAAGTTTTCGGGGTGAGCCCTCCTCAGACCTTCTCGTCCAGCCGGGGAAAGACCTGAACCTCCTGGAACTACGGACAAAAGGTTTGTTTAAAGAAAAATGTATTGAATGCAGGTACCTTAGAATAGAGGCGGCTTATAAGTCATAAGAGACGTCTTATGCAAAGCAGAGGCCTGGGTTTTGGAATCTCCGAGGAGTATTGTAACAGTTGTTGTGTCCCAGGTAAAGCTGGTCACTTGTTGGCTGCATTCCAGGGAAAGCAGCGGCGGCACAAAGCTGCTGGTATTGGGAGCGTCGTGGCTCCATCTTTGGTTTGTCCAGGTAACGCTGGTCACTGTTGGCTGCATTCCAGGGGGGAAAGCAGCGGCAGCACAGAGCTATTGTATTGGTTCCAATTTGGCTTGTAGTTTAAAGGTGCACTTTAGTAATTTTTGAGGTGAACAGGGTCCCGTTTTGAGTTGCGGTCGCAAACGCTGGATGTGTGTGTGTATTCGTGTCTGTTTGAGTTTTCTTTGTGATTGAGTGCTTAATTTGTGTACCGTATGTGTGTGAATTGTGAAAGTTTGTGTTGTAAGTGTTTTTGTTTTTAAAGCGTGTTACTAACCTTTGTAAGTGTAACAAATTTAAAGTTGTAAGAGATTTTAAAACCCCCGCCGATCCGTGGAAGGATATCTCTGTTGAAAAGCAGAGGAATTCGGGGGGGATGTGCTTGGGCCGTGACTGGAGGGTGTCACGGAGAGCGCTGTTATTTCTGACCGCATAACTGATAGTGTGATTTTAATCAGTGTGTTGTTCAATAGAAAAACATCTGTGGGTGGATAAACTGTTTATTGTTTATTAGAAAAACAAGCAAGTGTAAAAAAAAAAGTTTTAGGTGGTTTTTTTGTGCTTTTTGCAAGCATTCTCCTGAGATATCACAGTGATCAGGCAGGAATCTGGGTTGTCCCGGTAACCGGCAGGGAGCCGGGATTTGCAGCCTCAGGCTGAGTCTTTGAAATTCTGAAAAAGCCTGATGTGTTTGTTTTAACTGTTGTTTGTTTGTAGAATGCAGTTTTAATTGTAAAAAGAGCCTAAACTGCCTGATTGAGAAATCCCCCGCTTTTTCCTCAGTGCAGAAAATTTGTGGAGTGTTTTTGATCGAAGACGCTGTGTTAAAATCTTTAACTAAGTGAGTTTAAAGTCTTCAGAACCCATTGTTTTGTGAGCCTAAAAAAATTGCTATCACATAAACAGGTTTTGGTGAAGGGGGACAGTGTATAAGAAGTTGATTGCAATTTTTCTTCAATTGTTAACTTTTTGTTTTAAGATTAACAAGATGTTCTTTCCCTTTTTCTGGTAAACTATATGCCTAAGAATAGGAAGCACAAGAATTGAAAAGCTGGTTCAAAGAGTTCCCCTGCGCAGGGATGGAATTTCAGAAACCCTAAAAATTAATAACCAGTAATTTGAATTAAGTGTCTGAGTAATCGCGTAGTTTTTTTCTTTTAAATAAAAAGAATTTTTCCTTTTTTATTTAAACACAAATTCTTTCTTCAACAGCTGGTGCTTCGAGCCTTGTTTTAAAGAATACATATTGCTAAATTTTTGTTTTAAGATTAACAAGCTGTTCTTTCCTTTCTTCTAGTTAAACTATATGACCAGGAATAGAAGGAACAAGAATTGAAAAGCTGGTTCAAAGAGTTCCCCTGCCCAGAGATGGAATTTCAGAAACCCTAAAAATTAATAACCAGTAATTTGGATTAAGTGTCTAGGCAATTGTATGGGGTTTTTCTTTTAAGTAAAAAGAATTTTTCCTTTTAAAAAAAATTCTTTCTTCAAAAGCTGGTGCTTCGACAAGCAATAACCTCTGATGGAGAGACAAAACTGATTAAGGTCCCCTTTTCCTCAATTGATTTAGAGATTTGGGAAAAGGGTGCTAAAGGCTATCGAAGTGATCCAATAGGTTGCTAAGAAAATGAAGTTTGTAATCAAGCAGCATTTACCCAATTCCAATTGCTGCTTGATGCCATAACAGAGAAAAAGAAATAAAATTCTTGATAAGACACCAGGGCAATAAAACCCTAACACCTGTAACCAGTAACTATGTAATAGTAAAAGAAGCGGCTGGCCAACCTAAAAAAAAGGCTTACTTTCACAAACTATTGAAGTTTAAATTGGGGAAACAATAGAGAATCCATCGACTTTTATATGCCTAATGCTCCATCTGCACTTTTGGGCAGAAATCTGCTAGAGCAGCTGGAGGCAAAAGTAATATTTAAAAATAGAAAAATTATTTTGGAGGTAAAGGATCAAAGTTTAATGTAGATAACAAAAAAAAAAAAATTGAAAAAAAAAATAATAAAAAAAGAAAATAGATTAGGTGTTTCCTGGAGTGTGGGCTCCTGACATGCCGGCAGGACAAAGAAAACTTTTTAAAGATAAAACTACTGAAGGAGTGTCAGTTTAATTTCAACACTCCTATCGTGCCAGTAAAGAAGCCTGACAAGTCATAACTTAGCTGTTGACAAGATAACTGAAGGCTTGTATTCAGTAGTTGTTAACCCTTATATCTTGTTAACTCATTTACTGTTTTAGATATGCAGATGCTTTCTTTTGCCTCCCTCTCCATAAAGCCAGACAGAAAATCTTTTCATTTAAGTCCTTTGAGGTGGTCCTTGCACAGGAGAACCTCAAACTGAATAGAAGATATTTGGGGAGCAGCTTGCAAACAGTTGCTCCAGTATGCAGAAGACCTCCTAATAGCTACCCAGATCCAGGGAACATGAGCGGACCGGACGGTAAGCCTCCTAAACTTTTTGGGCTTGCAGATCCCAGAAGAAAGCCCAGCTGATGAGGCAAACAGTCATTTACCTGAGTTAAGAAAGCTATTCAGGCCTTTGACCAGCTAAAGAAGGCCATCATGTCAGCTCCAGCCCTGAGACTTCCAGACGTGAGTACACGGCTCCTAAAGGATGGCCAGAGTGCCTCAGAATTCGCTCTAGGCCAGAAGATGCCTGTGCTAGTGTCCCATACAATGTCTGCAGTCCTTGAAGAAAAGGAGGACATTAGATCTCCCCACAGAGATTCCTAATGTACCAAGCTATACTGGTAGAACAAGATGATGTTAAGATTGTGGTAACTAACACTGTGAACCCAGCTTCCTTCCTCAGCGGGTGTATAGGAGAACCAGTGATCCACGACCGCCTGGAGACCATCGAAACCACCTACTCCAGTCACCTGGATCTGAAGGAGACCTGGTTTACTGACAGAAGCAGCTACGTGGTCAGTGGAAAGAGGCATGCTGGGTATGCAGTTACCATCAGCAGAGAGGTAATAGAGTCTGGACCATTGCCCACCAACACCTCTGCACAGAAGGCTGGACATCTACTCAAGGTATGCCTTTGAGGTAGTCCTTGCACACGGAGCCATTTGGAAAAAATCCTAAAGCTGCTAGATGCTGTGCAGCTACTTGAGAGGATGGCACAGATCGCATCAAAAAGTGAGCTCTAATTGGAAGAATATGCTGGCGGACAGAGAGGCAAAAGACGCAGCTAAAGGTGAGGTACCCGATGAGACAATTGAGGCAGCACTTATCCCAGATGAAAAAAAAAAATTAAATTAAAGGTAAGCCAGTATATAATATAAAGGGTAAGAAACTTATTAAAGCAGAAAAAGCAAATTACAATCAGGAAGGGTGGGCCATGACAAAGAAAGAGAAGCTTGTAGTACCATCCTATTTGTTATGGTCATTAGTGCAAAGAGAACATGGGAAAACACACTGGGGAATAGACATCTTGTATAGTTATTTGAAGGAAAGAATTGTGGCCAGAAAGTTACAAGGTACAGTGATACAGGTAACCCGTTAGTGTAGTCTTTGCCTCCAAACTGATCCCAAAAATACACCAAAGCCTAAAATGGGACAAACTGGGAAAGGCTGTGGACCTGGGCAACAATAACAAATTGATTTTACAGAGCTGCTCAGGAAGGGAGGATATCGTTACCTATTGGTGTTAACTGATACCTTTTCAGGATGGCCAGAAGCCTTGCCTACTAGAACGGCTAAAGCCCGAGAAGTAACCAAAGCACGGTTGCAAAAATAATACCGGGGGTAGAGTTCCAGCCACCATATCTCCAGGTAGAGAGCCACAAGTATATGGTGGCCCTAAATAGAGAAATTAAGAAATATGTGGCTGGAGCTCAAAACAAAAATTAGACAACCTAGAAATTAAGTCTTTTGCAGAAAAGTGCTTGGAACCACAGTGAGAAGGAGCATTCCAGATGCTTCTTACTACTTTCACTACAATCAAGATCAAAGAACAGAAGGCCTGGATCCATCACTCCCGAGTGAAGAAAGCTATAGAAGGAATCTGGAAGATCACACCAGGCGACGATGAACTAAAACTGAAACTCACTCGGAACCACAAATAGATGGACTAATAGTTATTATAGACACTATGTGGAAAGTTGTAATTATTGCTGTAATAAGCTTAACCATAACAAGGGTCAACGCAATACTGCGTAGGTACAATGTGACTGAGATAAACAGGTGCCAAAGAAAAGCTTATGATGCTTACTCTCGTAAGGCTTTAAATAAGATGCTAAGGGTTATAGGAAGGAAATGTCCTCCATTTAGACTCAAAATAGAGGGGTGTGCAATAAAAGAGTATGATTTAAATACCTGTAATAGAAAGGCTGTGATCCCCAGGTGCCATCTAGAGATCTCTCACTGGGGTGCTAGGAACAGGGTTGGGAGTATTTCACCTATAACCCTGTGACTAGTACAGTGACAGCCTTTGTTGTAACTATACATGCCAATAGTCCCCTAAAGATTAAATCATGAGGGAACTGTATTGTACCCTTCTGAACACCGAATGTGAGCACAAGAAATTGAAGGAAAATGGCAAACTGTTAATCTAGAGCCCTGTACTGCAAGAAGACAGTTAGGATCTGTCACTTTGAGACAAACAGAAAACTTCACTGGTGTATACAGGGCAAGGTTGTGTCTGTCCAAAGACAGCATGCCGCATTATAGAAATAGACAACCAAGTTGTAACCCAATTCAATTTCTGTGTTTGCAATTTTGTCAGAATTAATGGATGTGATTTTTCCTATCGGGCACCTGTAAGATAACCCATAGGAACATCCCAGATTGAAAGAAATCTTAAAGGAAATTAAGGAAGAAGGACATTAATTACAATTCACCATGACACAGAAACCATCAAAGGAGTATTTAAGAGGCTTGAGGAACATTTGTCCCATCACTGGTGGGATGTGCTTTTTGGGTGGTCTCCAACAGCAACTGGTATACTACATGCCTTAGTCCACCCTATAGTTGTGTTGTTTATTCTGGTTAGTATAAGTTTAGGTTTATCTGTTGTGATGCTTGTTTGGAACTGAGGGATGCTACGACGAATAGCAGCCTTAACCTCATTATCAAAAGCGTATGGCTTGGTCTTCAGAGACACTAGCTGTATAGATGGGATTGATGAGGAAGACTCTTTTGAGTAAAAGAATTTACTCACTTTAAAAGGAGAAGTGGGGAAAATGAGGCATTGATTTAGAAGAATTAACGACTGTAGTCAAAATAGATAGTGCTGAGATAATGTAGCTAGGACTTCCCTTTTGCTAACAGAAGCCAGACTGAAGGAACTGATAAGGAACTGATAAATCACGGGAGCTGTCAAACTAGGCTTCTGCATCCTGAATAATCAATAGACCCCATGAACACAATACAATCATAAATCAAACAGTCCTGGGAAAAACAGGATTTAGCTGTCACAAACACTAAAGGTTAAAAAATCAGAGCTGAGGAAGACAATCTTACTTCATCATTTTGGGACCCCACCCTATAAAAAAAGACCACCGACCCATTTCAAAGAACAAACTACGCATGCTTGATGGCTTTTTGGGCTAATTACCATACGAAGCAGGGAATGGGAGGTATCAGAGCTATGAATATGCATTTGTAGTTTGTGTATTCAATACTCCTGTAGATAAAAGACCCTGTGATGATCTGTAAATTGCGCGTGTGTTTCGGGGAGCGATCCCGCACGCTGCCCAGCGTCGTAATAAACATACACTTTCTAACTTTAAACTGTTAGAGAGTCTTTGTCCATCATAGTTGGATATTGGTATTAGATCAATGTCCATAGTTTTTTAATAAATCAGTATAACAAAGCAAAAAACATCAACTACAGCATTAATAACAAAACCAGTACCAAGAACCTTGAGGGCTTTGCTTCACAAAAACCCAGGGCAGTTTGGTCTCGGTGCCCCTGCAGGATCCTCAGAGCACCAAGCTGGAACAGTGGAAAGTCCCGGGCTGGTGGCTGGGAGGGCAGGATGTCCCTGGCAGGGCAGGGGCGGGATGTCCCGGCAGGGCAGGGGGGTGCAGGGTCACACTGTAGCAAGAGGAGCAGCGCTGAAGAAGCCGCGATGGTGGGGCAGGGCTGGCCCAGCTCCAGCAGGGCAGGTGGAGGAGCTCAGAATTCCAGGGCAGGAGAGCAGATGATGGTAGATTTCCCAGGACTGGACCCCTCCAGTGACAGTGAACTCCTCCCGCAGCAAGCAGCAGCCTGGCTGTTCTCTCTCCCCGAATGCCAAAAGCCAGAGAGACCAAGCTGCCTCCAGCTCTGTCCTTTACCTGCCCTAAAACTCGGGTAATCTTCCCCCTCTGAGCTTTGGCCACCTCTTTGTTTTAGTTGAGCACCCTTAAGCACCCAGTACTTTGTCTCCTTAGTAACTTATGGGGAAAAAATTCTTTAGAGTAAAAAAAGGAACAAACCCAACCCCCAACACTGGGATGGGGGTGCCATGGGAATGGGGTCCCCAGGGCTTGGGGGACTCAGAGATGGGAGTTCCCGGGGAATGTGGTCTCCAGGGATTTGGGATCATGGGATGGGTGTGCCAGGGATGAGGTGCAGGGGGAATGGGGGGGTACCATGGGAATGGGGGGTCCTGTGGGAATGGGGGATCCTGGGAAAATCAATGTCCTCAGGGGAGTTGTAGGAGATGGAACAAATGGGAGAGGACTCCTTGGGAATGGGGCTCCTGGGCCATGGAGATCCTGGGGAATGACAGTCCTGGAATGGGGGTCCCAGGGAGGGAGAACATAAGGAATGGGGGCCCCATGGTTCGGGTCCCAGGGAAATGGGTGTCCCAGGGATGTGCAGTGGCTGGGTGGGCCCGTGGGTCACAGCTCCTTCCCTGGGTGCCTGAGAATTTGGGGTGACCCAGGGCCCAGCACAGCCATCTGAGGTGGTCGTGGCCTGAGGGTCACCCAGGTGGATTCCAAAGGGCTCCGGGTCTGTGTTCCCCCATCCCGTGGGGGCTTTTTCCTCTCTTCTCTTTCATTTCCTCCCTTTTCCCCTCAATTTCACAATCTCCCTGTCCGTGCCTTGATGACCCTGGGGAGCACCTGAGCAGGGAATGGGTTGGGGGAACCCCAGGGTGGGGGATGCAGGGGTGAGGGGTCTGCAGGGAGAGTTGGGAGGCTTTGGGGGATGGGGGTGTATGGCTGTGACCCCAAAAGACTTTCACTTTCTCTCTGCTGCAGCAGAAGTGTGGTAAATGTAACATATTGGTAAAAAAAATGTGAAGAGAAATATAGAAATGTATGTTTTATTGTATTGGTATAAAGATATAAAAAGGTGTGGTCTGTTTAAAATCCTTTCCGAGTGAGGCTGCCACTTTTCAGCCCGAGACAAAGAGCAGGACGAGGGCCATCAAGGTGGACAAAGAAATTGGCCAGCTGAGATAATGTTCGTCAACACACCCGGCTGAGGAAACTCCTCTTCAGAGTCCACCCACTGATGCAACCAGGGACAGGCAAGCCTGATCCGCATGTGGAAAGAACCTTCCGGTATCGCTCTTTACAAAGCTTGACGAATCTGGGAAATCCATTCAACGTTGTCTTTGGACTCTTTGTTGGACTGTGCCCCACACCTGTTTTGCCTCGGGATACGAAAAACCCTATAAAACCCCAAGCCGCAGTCTGCTCCTCGTGGGTTTGGGAAATCTGTACCTTAGGGCGCAGACCCCTGTCCACCCAGCGCTGCGCTGTCCATCCTTATTGTGGTTTTTCTCTTTGTTGGTGATTGGGATCGTTTTTCTAATAAATTGCTTTTTGATATTATTCCAATACTGCGATTGCATTTATAACAGAAGGAAGAGGCCATTTGTGCTGAGTGTCACACGGGGAGGGAGGGTTCAGTCCTAGGGGATCCTGTCCCAGGGGGAGACACATGCTGGCCAAGGGGGTCCTGTCCAGGGGGATGGTGGATTTAGCAAAGTTCCAGATTTCTCCATTCTTGCTGATCCCCTGCAGGATCTGAGCCAGCAAGAACAGCTTGGGAACGGAGCCCCAGGCAGGAAGGAGCTCCCCAACTCCTTCTCCTTGAAGCCAGTGCCCATCCAAGTGTGGGGCCCAGCCATGGCCCAGCCCCAGTGCACAGGGATGGGCATTGGCCAGCCCTGCTCTGGCCAGCCCCAGCTGGCAGCCAGGACCTGAGGGTCCCCCCTGCCCCCTTGGCTTTGATTCTGGCAGCTTTAGAGCTGCTGCAAAGGTGAGAATTCTGTGGGTAAAAATGGCCTGGCTGTGGTTTGCTCAGGCCTGTGCAAGAAGCACAGAAGCCAATGGGAGCCCAAGCAGTGGCTCTGTGAGGGCCTTTGATGGTTTTCAGAGCAGGGCTGGCTGGAAACAGCCCCTGCAGGGGCAGCTGTGAGGGAACCAGTCCAGAAATGCAGCAATTGATCATTTTGTCCCTCTCAGGAAGGGACTGAGAGAGCCACAGAAGAAGATTCTGCAAATCCCACACCCATCTGCTCAAAAACCTGACAGGGACCATCCTCCTTCACGGCATGGACAGACAGAACTCAACAAAAGAAAGAAAACCCAAACATTTTTCCCAATTTAATCAAAAAGCAGCATTTTGGATTCAATAAGAGAAGTAGGGGTTGTGTGCCCCCCTGACACTGAGAAGGGGATTGGGGAGACCCGTGGGGTGCTGTGAAATGCAAAAAGGAACCCCTGAGGGGAATCGATGCCCCCCAGTGCTGCCAGTGTCCCCCAGTGTCACAGCACACTCTTGAAGGTGTCACTCGGGTCCCTCTGTCCCTTATAAGGTCTTGGCAGCTCCGTGTTGGTCACTTGTGTATCCTGAGGTGGGGCAGGGCCGGAGGACACCTGTGGGGGCCTTGAGAGTGGCAGCGATTGTGGGGACCTGGGTGGGGCGTGACACCCGTGGGTGACGTGTCCCTGTGCCCCCCTGTACTCACCCCCTGCCCACTCGGTGCTCACGACGTGGGGGTCCAGCACTGCCCCCTCCTCTGGGGGGGGTCCTGCGGGGATAAGGGGGTGTCTGAATAGGGGGAAAAGGGAGTCCTGGCAAGAGCCCCCCACTCACCTGTCCTGGGGTTTCCTGGCAGCTGCAAGGAAAAGCGGAGGGGGTGACCTTGGGGACCCCGGGACCCCTGAACCTTCCTGGGCCTCGGCATCTCCAACCACCCACAGGATCCCCAAATCCCCATTGGGGCCCTGAAACCCACTGGGCCACTGATTCTCCCTGGACACTCCAAGAACCCCTGAACCCCCCAAAACTTCTGCACCATCACAGTGCTTTCAAGTCCCCATTGTCCCCAACACTCTGATCCCCTGGAACTCTAAGCTCAGCAGGGAGGGGCACACCCCAGACTCCCCCAGGACCCCAGAAAGATCCCTCCACATTCCTGAATGGCCCTCCAAGAGCTCCCCAAACCCTCCAGGAGCACCCAGTGCCACCCCAATGCTTGTTCAAAGGCTACCCAGGGATGGACCTGGAGCCCAACCAAGACCCTCCAAATTCCCCTCAAATCCCGCCCCTCCGAGGATCCCCTGTCGAGGTCACTGTGGCCTCAGTTTCCCCCAGCTCAGGGGCCCTGGGTGCTGCCCCATGTCTGCCCAGACTCTGGGGGCTTCCCCTCACTCCAGGACCCCCATCCCCCCGGTTGTCACCCACCCCGGCGGTGCCAGCAGTGACAGCCCCCGATGACAGCCAGGAGCAGGACCAGGAACAGGGGGGTCCTGCCGACATTCACAGCCACTGCTGGGGACAGAGGGGGACACAGTGGGGTCACCCTGAAACCCAAGAGTCCTGCTCCCCCTGTGTGACCCCGTGTGAGCCCACCTGTGACCCAGGGTGAGCCAGGGGTCACCTCCAGGGCCAGTTCAGGGCTGAGTGCCCGGAACACGCGGTGCCCATCCTGTCCCAGCTGGTTGGTGGCCACGCACTGGTAGGTGCCTGAATGTTCCACATCGACGTCCCCAAGCTCCAGGACAGGACCCCAGGCCACCGGTTTGCCATTGTGCCGCCAGGTGAAGGTGACAGGGGCTGAGCCCACCTGCACTGAGCAGTGCAGGGTCACGGGGTCACCTGTGTGCACCTGGTGTGACAGGGGACCGGGGGTGATGGTGGCATTGGCCACGGGCACTGTGGGGACAGAGACGGGGCTGGAACCTGGTGAGGTGGAATGGGGGTGCTGTGGGTGGGGTCAAACCCTGCCTGAGCGTCCTGCTCACCCAGGACGGTGACATTCAGGGGGACACTCTCGGCCACACTGTCCCCATCGCTGACCCGGCAGTGATAGAGGCTGCTGTCATTGTCCCCAATGTGTCGCAGCTCCAGGTGGGGGCTGGTGCCCAGCGGTCTCCCTGCGCCCTCCCGGTGCCAGGTGAAGGACAGGGGACCTGTTCCTGTGGCCACCTCACAGTTCAGCACCAGGCGGTCCCCCAGTGCCACCTGTCCCCAGGGGGGCTGTGCCCACACGGACACCCACGGGATCGGGATTTCTGTGGGAGTGGACAACACCAGGGGACAGTGAGGGACATGGAAGGGGGGTGGCGTGGAGAGAGGCAGGGGGCCTCTAGTGAGGAAGAGAGGTTGCAGAGCTGGGGGGAGGCCTGGAAAGGAATTCCAGGGAAGTTTTGGGGCCCCGGGAGGGGATGGTGGGACCTGGGACCGTTGGGGGAGATCAGGGAGGGGTGGGGTTGACCCAGGGACAGGTGAAGCAACCCATTGAGGGATGAGGAGATGAGGAGGGGAACTCAAGCAGTGATGGGGCGATATAGAAAAGGTTTATAGGAAAGATGGGGGTACCCACATAGTGCTGGGGGATCCGATGAGAGACCTAGCAATGGATGAGGGATGAGACCCGCTGCAGGGATCAGGGATATGGGCAGTAATGGGGGTCTGCAGGCAGGGCTGGGGGTTGCCAGATGGGGCTGAGTGTCCCCAGCTAGGGGACCCAAGGAAGCTGTGGGGGTGAGGCTCACTGTGCACTGTCACGTTCACTGGCGCTGACTTGTGCTGCACCCATGATCTGCTGGAGTCCACCTTGCCCCGGCAGTGGTAGTCACCGCTGTGGTGCAGCTGCAGAGGGGACAGGGACAGCTCGGTCCCAGGGAGGGACCTGCTCACCTCCTCATTCCCACGGTAGAATTGCACCTGGGTGACTGAATTGTTCCCCCAGCCCCGGCAGCGCAGTGTCACCGTGTACCCCTCCAGCAGTGTCCATGCTGGCACCTGCAGCACCAGCTGGTCTGGGGGACACGTGGGTCCTGTCACACTGGGGGGGTCCCGTTTATGCAGGGAGCCCCCATTGAGTCACACCCAGAGCACCAGGGGTCCCCAATTCCACAAACAGGGTCCCCCTGCACTGGGATGCTCTGGGATGTCCCCGTGTGCAGAGGATGGGCTCTGGTCACACCAGTAGGTGACCCATGGAGTGGAGCCCACCCAGAGCCCTCGGGGTGCCACAGGTGCCACCCTGGGGACACCCAAACCCTCCTCACCTTCTGAGACGTCACGGTGGGGCTGAACCCACTGCCAGGTCTGTAACACTGGTAGGTGCCAGTCTCAGTGACAGTGAAGTGGTTGAGTCCCTCCTGCCCCCATCGCTGCCTATCCTTGTACCAGGTGGTGTCACTGGCAGTCCCCAAGCCCTGGCAGGTCAGTGTCACCCGGTCCCACAGCACCGCCGGCCTCCAGGCGGGCTTCACCAGGAGCTGGGTGGTCTGGGCACCTGTGGGTGACAGGGGACACCAGCCTGCCAGGGCCACCACGGGGCTGGGGACAGCGGGGTGGGGACATGGCATCCCCCGAGGACTCACCAGCGAGGCCGAAGGTCTGGGCTGGAAGGGAGAAGGGACAGGGCTGGGTGGGGGTGGCACCATGGGGAGAGAGGTATGGGGCCATGGGGTGTGGGGGCTTTCCCTGAACTGTCACCAGGGGGACACTGGTGTGGCACAGATGTCTCGGAATTTGGGGAACTGCAGCCACCCCATGCTCAGGCAGGACATGAGGACATTGTGGACACCCCAGGCATGGGGACCCTGTGCTGGCACAGGTCACCCCCACCAGCCCCATGGCCTCTGTCCCCATGGCCCATCTGCATGGTGCTTGTCCCCTTGTCCCTGTCCCTGCATCCCTGTCACTCTGTCCCTGTCCTCACAGCTGCACCAGTCCCATAACTCCTCTCCCCACTTTCTGGTCCCTCCAGTCCTGTTCCCCTTTTCCTGTCCCCACTGCCACCCCACAACCCTGATCGCCTCATTGCACTGGCTCTGCTGGCACTGGGGACATCAGGGGACCCCACAGCCACCCCCCCCCCCCGTGCCCCCTCCCCACCAGTCTCTGCCTCACCAGGGCCCATCCCATGCCTGGGGCACTCACCCCACAGGAGCACCACCACCTTCCCAGCCATCCCCGTGTCTCTGACCATCCAGTCTGGCTGTCACTTGCTGTCAGGGGTGGCTGTCCCCTGGGTGGTGGCTGTTCCGAAGAACGGGGAAGGAAGTGAGGTCAGGCCGTGTCCCCAACGTGGCTGTGGCCTTTGTTGGGGGCAGGGTGGCCACAAGCTCAGGACAGGCTTTGGGCTGGGTGGGGACAAGGCTGGGTTGCACAAAATGGGACATGGTGATATCAGGAGTGGGGGCTCAGGGAGTTTGGGGACGCCGGGATGGGGTACCTGGGGAATGGGGGTCATGAGGAGGGGGAGTCACTGGGAATGGGGGTCCCTGGGGCTGGGGGGACTCAGGGCTGGGAGTCCCATGGGAACGTGGGCTCCTGGGATTTGGGATTATGGGATGGGTGTGCCAGGGATGGGTTGTGGGGGGAATGGAGGGTCCCATGGAAATGGTGTTTTCAGGGGAGAATCAAGGTCATGTGGGAATGGGAATTTCAGGGGATGGAATGAATGGGAGAGGGTTCCTTGGGAATGGGGCTCCTGGGCCATGGAGATCCTGGGGAATGGCAGTCCTGGGCTTGGAGTCCAAGGGAGAGGGGGACCTAAGGAATGGGGGTCTCATGGTTCAGGTCCCTGGGGAATGGGGGTCCCAGGGATGTGCAGTGGCTGAGTGGGCCCATGGTTCACAGCTCCTTCCCTGGGTGCCTCAGATTTTGGGGTGACCCATAATTTGGGGTGACCCAGGGCCCAGATGTGTCTGCATGTTGTAGATGAGCAATTCGATGGTTGGCTCTCAGAATTAGGGAATGAATATTATGTGTATGTTAAGAGAAGTTTTATTGATGTATAATTATGTTATTGTCATAAGTCCTCCCATCGTCCTCTTTTCTCTCCCCTTGTGTTGCTGTCACGGGATTGGTAGTTGGGGCACTGGGGGAGGGGCTGGCTTGTTACTATGGGGCGTGGCATGGCAACACCTGACCTCCAGTCAAATTGCAAGAAAGTAGTCTCCACCAATGGACAATGAAGAGGAGTTGACTGACAGGCTTTGGGAGTGTCAGAGTCTGTCCGAGGATGTGTTATGTCTCACAACTGTCTCCGATGGTTGAAGACCAAGAGCCCCGAAGAGACTGGGGAGAGCCCCTGGCCTGGCTGAGGTGGGGCGCCTGCCGAGGACTGATACGCATCTCCATGAGAACGGAATGCAAGAACAATAGTAGCTCATTACAGTGGACTGAGCTGACTATACTGACCGTGCTAGAAGGGTACAGCTTGCCGCTTGTTCCTGAGCACCCAACTTTGACGCAGGTGCCTGCCTTGGCCCTGTGCCCTCTTTGGCTCCATTCCACTCGCCTTGGTCCTTTTTCCTGACCACCCTATAATGACTCTGTGGATCCCGTGCACCCTTTGTGATCACCCCACTGGAGAAGATCGCGTCTATGGGCATCTCTACGCCTTGAGGACCTCCGACTCTCCACATGGTAGCTATAATCCCCCTTCCCCTCTTTCTCTATCTTTCTCACTATTCTCTATTTTCTCTCCCTACTATCGCATTGTGGGCACTATATAAAAGTGCATTTTTTGTTTAAGCAAACTGGTTTGTCCCCTGTTGTGTCTTTTGTACTTTGAGATCTCCAAAAACGAACCATCAGGTTCCCCGCATATGTTTGCGGACCCTGACATTAAATTGGCATCACAGACAGGATCTTGATAGACTGTGGAGTTGCGGGTTTTATATAGTTTGTAGAAGGGGAAGGACCCTCGTCTCAGCCGCACCTAGCACGCCACTTCGGTGAGCGCTGTTAGAAAGCAAGGGGGGCGAGGGAAAATTCCCGCAAACTGTATACACCCAGGCGAATAAGCACTCCCTGTCATCAGGATATTTCAGAAACGATCTCACTGTGCAAAAGATGGGACTGTGTGTGTGTTTTTATATGTTTTGAGCTGCTTGGTGTAGTTGAGGAGACAATAGTTTTTTCTGTGAAGAAGTGCCTCCCAAGCAGCTGGGTCTCCTCTCCCATTCCAGGGACGCGAAGGGAAACACAGTATTAGCCGTGCCATTTTGGTGTGACTTTAAGAATACCTCCCTGAGAGTGGTTTTTGTCCCTTCACAAAAAATGAGTGAAGATTCTAGTACAAAAGATAAGGATATTCTTTTTGCTTTGTTAACAAAGCATGGTGCTAGACCTTCTCCAGCCGGAGAAGAGTGGGCACAAGATAATTGGTTTAAGTGTGAAAACATTGTAGATAGAATATATTCTTTGCAACATGATGCTAAGTATAAACTGGGCAGAAATAAAACCATTCTTTGCTCAGTTTTGGGGCCCTGCCTTTCAGCAGCCATAGAAACCCATTTTAAATGGGTAAGTAAAGAGAGAGCAGAAATAGAATCCCTGCAAAAACAATTGGAACAGGAAAGAAATCGAGAGGGAGCAGTAATAGAATCCCTGCAAGATTTGATAGAAACAGATATACCCTCAGAAAGAATTAGCACACACGCAAAATTGTGGGGAACTCTGTTGCTCCAACTTGAGACCTCTTGTCAAAACAGAATTTAATTATATAAACGAAGAGGTTCATGACCCCCACATAACCACCAAAGAAACCATACACATAACCACCATACACAGCCATTGAATTAGCTAAATTAAAGAAAGAATACTCCCGACTTCCTAGTGAATCAGAGACGGAGTATGTCTTTAGAGTTTCACTTACTGGCGGTGACCAAATTAAATTAAGTGAACAAGAAGCAAGTGGCTGCTGGAGACATGGAGTTTTCTTAACAACAGGGAATACACGTGCTCCATGGTCCCTGACACAGCGTGCAGCTTACTGGGCAGGGGGACTAAACCCCCTTGAAAGGGGCGACCCTCTGGCAATAGTCGGCACCCTGGACCAACTCCTAGAAAACATACACAAAGCTGCATGCTTGCAAATGATACATGAAAGAAAATTGATTTCTGACTATGAGTCACCCATGCAACAGCCTGTCAGACCCAAGATTATGACCCACCTAATTTAAGGTTTGCCATAGTCTCTTAAACGAACAATAATTCTCTTTCAAAAAACAATAGCATCTATCACTCCGGTAGATAGGCTTGAAGGATTTCTTGGACACACAAGTGATCAAACCGGTTCCACTGACTCCACTGACTTCTTGCCTTTTGCTACTCCTAGGACACAATCTAACAGCAGTTATAACAGTGGAAAATACAGACCAGTGAAGCACTCAGAGGACAAACCCGAAAAACCCAGAGAAGTCAGGCACACTGCTTCTCCTAATGAAAAAACAGAAAAGGGAGAACAAATCTCTAACCGGCAGCAGTTGTGGTTGCTAGGGCTGAAAAGGGGACTACCTCGAGAAGTAATGGACAAATTGCCTTATGATAAATTGGTTAAAATAAAATTGCTGATTTTTGAAGCAACTGCCCACCAAGCCCTTGGCCCTATTCATCCTACAGATCCTTTTCAGGTAGAATGGAGATTTGCCACCTCAGGATTGCCATTATATATATGGCAAAAGGGTCCTGAAGGCCCGATCAGATCTGTTAGCTCTTACTCCTGGGGTTTCAAAGATGCTGAAAAGAAGTACACTACCTGGGAAAAAGGCTTGTTTGTGGTTAGCTTAGCTCTCATAGAAGTGGAGAAAATTGCACGACAACAACCAATTGTTTTGAGAGACCCCTTCAAGGTTAAGTCAGTCACTACTGGGTTCCCCCCACCTGACAGGGTGGCCCAGAGGGCCTCAGTAAGACAGTGGTCTGCTCAGATTGAACATTATTGTAACATCTTCTCAACTGAAGGAGCTGTGAAAAATCTAGCACTACAAGAAGCAGAAAACTTGGATAGCATCCAAGACAAACCTGCCTCAGTCATTACCCCTCCCTTTTCTCCCGAACAGCCAGCAAATCCTTGGTTTACTGATCCTTCTGCCTTTTGCCTTTGGATGAGTCCTGAAGACTTCACGAGACTACAGAACCTGCTGATGGAAGAACACCTTCGTCGTCAGTCGTGAGTCACGGGGTGGTGTCAGAGTCTGTCCAAGGATGTGTTATGCCTCACAACTGCCTCCGATGGTTGAAGACCAAGACCCCCGGAGAGACTGGGGAGAGCCCCTGGCCTGGCTGAGGTGGGGCCTTGCCGAGGACTGATATGCATCTCCACGAGAACAGAATGCAAGAACAATAGTAGCTCGTTACAGTGGACTGAGCTGACTATACTGACCGTGCTAGAAGGGTACAGCTTGCCGCTTGTTCCTGAGCACCCAACTTTGACGCAGGTGCCTGCCTTGGCCCTGTGCCCTCTTTGGCTCCGTTCCACTCGCCTTGGTCCTCTTCCTGACCAGCCTATAAAGACTCTGCGGATCCCGTGCACCCTTTGTGATCACCCCACTGGAGAAGATTGCGTCTATGGGCATCTCTACGTCTTGAGGACCTCCGACTCTCCACGTGGTAGCTATAATCCCCCTTCCCCTCTTTCTCTATCTTTCTCACTATGCTCTATTTTCTCTCCCTACTATCGCATTGTGGGCACTATATAAAAGTGCATTTTTTGTTTAAGCAAACTGGTTTGTCCCCTGTTGTGTCTTTTGCGCTTTGAGATCTCCAAAACGAACCATCAGGTTCCCCGCATATGTTTGCGGACCCTGACAGCCATCAAGGTATATAGGAACAGAATCCATCTCTATTTCTGGGGTGACAGGAGGGTCCCAGGAACTGACTGTATTAGAGGCTGAAGTGAGTTTAACTGGGAACAAGTGGCAAAAACACCCCATTGCGACTGGTCCAGAGGCCCCATGCATTCTCGGCATAGACTATCTCAGGAATGGATATTTCAAAAACCCGAAGGGATATCGCTGGGCTTTTGGAATAGCTGCAGTTGAGAAAGAAAACATCAGACAGTTGAATACTTTGCCTGGTCTCTCAGATGACCCCTCTGCTGTGGGACTGCTGAGAGTCGAAGAACAACAGGTACCAACTGCCACAACAACAGTACACCGCCGCCAATACCGCACTGACAGAGACTCTGTGATTCCCATACATGAGATGATTCGTAAACTGGAGAGCCAAGGGGTGGTCAGTAAGACTCATTCACCTTTCAACAGCCCAATATGGCCTGTGCGTAAGTCCAGTGGAGAATGGAGACTGACGGTGGATTACCGTGCTCTGAATGAAGTCACGCCACCACTGAGCGCTGCTGTGCCAGACATGTTAGAGCTTCAGTACGAGCTGGAGTCCAAGGCAGCAAAGTGGTATGCGACCATTGACATTGCCAATGCCTTCTTCTCCATTCCTTTGGCAGCACAGTGCAGGCCCCAGTTTGCTTTCACCTGGAGGGGCATGCAGTACACCTGGAACTGACTGCCCCAGGGGTGGAAACACAGCCCCACCATCTGCCATGGGCTGATCCAGGCTGCACTGGAGAAAGGTGAGGCTCCGGAACATCTGCAGTACATCAACGACATCATTGTATGGGGAAACGCCCCAGGGGAGGTCTTTGAGAAAGGAGAGAAGATTATCCAAATTCTGTTGAAAGCTGGTTTTGCCATTAAACGAAGTAAGGTTAAGGGACCGGCTCAAAAAATCCAGTTCCTGGGAGTCAAGTGGCAAGATGGACGTCGCCAAATCCCCACAGAGATAATAAACAAGATCACTGCCATGTCCCCACCTACCAACAAGAAGGAAACACAAGCTTTCCTAGGTGCCATAGGCTTCTGGAGGATGCACATTCCTGAGTACAGTCAGATCGTGAGCCCTCTCTATCTGGTTACTCGCAAGAAGAACGATTTCCACTGGGGCCCTGAACAGCAACAAGCCTTTGTTCAGATCAAACAAGAGATTGCTCACGCAGTAGCCCTTGGCCCAGTCAGGACGGGACCAGATGTGAAGAATGTGCTTTACTCTGCAGCCGGGAACAATGGTCTGTCCTGGAGCCTGTGGCAGAAGGTGCCTGGGGAGACGCGAGGCCGACCATTGGGATTCTGGAGCCGAAGTTACAGAGGGTCCAAAGCCAACTACACTCCCACAGAGAAGGAGATCTTGGCCGCCTATGAAGGAGTTCAAGCTGCCTCAGAAGTGATTGGCACTGAAACACAGCTGCTTCTGGCACCCCGATTACCAGTGCTGGGGTGGATGTTTAAGGGAAAGGTTCCCTCCACACATCACGCCACTGACACCACATGGAGCAAATGGATTGCTCTCATCACACAGCGTGTCCGTATTGGAAACCCAAATTGCCCTGGGATTCTGGAAGTTATAACAAACTGGCAAGAAGGTGAGAATTTTGGATTATCGTCTGAAGAAGAAGAAAAGCAAGTAACGTGTGCCGAGGAAGCCCCACCATACAATGAGCTACCGGAGACTGAAAGACAATATGCTTTCTTCACTGATGGCTCCTGTCGAATTGTAGGCGCTAACTGGAAATGGAAGGCTGCAGTTTGGAACCCCACACGACAAGTTGCACAGGCTACCGAGGGACAAGGTGGGTCGAGTCAGGTTGCAGAGCTTAAAGCTGTCCAGCTGGCTTTGGATATTGCTGAATGAGAGAAATGGCCAAGGCTCTATCTCTACACTGACTCATGGATGGTAGCTAATGCTCTGTGGGGATGGCTGAATCGCTGGAAAAAGGCCAACTGGCAGCGCAGAGGAAGACCCATCTGGGCCGCTGACATTTGGCAGGACATCGCTGCCCGAGTAGAGAGACTGACCGTGAAGGTTCGACACGTGGACACACACGTACCCAAGAGCCAGGCTAATGAGGAGCATCGCAACAACGAGCAGGTGGACAAAGCTGCCAAGGTGAAAGTATCACAGGTGTATCTGGACTGGCAGCACAAGGGAGAACTGTTCCTAGCTCGTTGGGCCCATGATGCCTCTGGTCATCAAGGAAGAGATGCGACATACCGATGGGCCCGTGACCAAGGGGTGGACCTTACTATGGACAGCATTTCCCAGGTCATCCACAACTGTGAGACCTGCGCTGCAATCAAACAGGCCAAGCGAGTGAAGCCTCTGTGGTATGGTGGACGATGGCTGAAGTACAGGTATGGGGAAGCCTGGCAAATTGACTACATCACCCTTCCCCAAACCCGCCAAGGAAAGCGCTACGTGCTGACCATGGTGGAAGCCACCACTGGATGGCTGGAAACCTACCCTGTGCCTCATGCCACTGCCCGGAACACCATCCTGGGCCTGGAAAAACAAGTTCTGTGGAGACACGGCACCCCTGAGAGAATTGAGTCGGACAACGGGACCCATTTCAAAGACAGCCTTATAAACACCTGGGCTAGAGAACATGGTATTGAATGGATATATCACATTCCTTATCACGCATCAGCTGCTGGAAAAGTTGAACGGTGCAATGGACTACTAAAGACCGCCCTGAAGGCGCTTGGCGGGGGGACCTTCAAGAATTGGGAAATGAACTTAGCCAAAGCTACCTGGATGGTCAACACCCGAGGGTCTATTAATCGAGGTGGTCCTGCCCAGTCTGAACCCTTGCAGACAGTGGATGGAGATAAAGTCCCTGCAGTACATATGAAAGGCATTTTAGGGAAGACTGTTTGGATTAATCCCACCTCAGAAAAAGGCAGACCCATCCGTGGGATTGTCTTTGCTCAAGGACCTGGTCACACTTGGTGGGTAATGCAGAAAGATGGGGAAACCCATTGTGTACCACAGGGAGACTTAATTTTAAGTGAAAACAGTGTGTAACATTTTATTCTCTATGTGTATGCATATCTTTGTAAGAATGTATTGATTTGGATATGATGTAGATGGTAATAGAATAAGGGGTGGATTATGTCCTGGGTTGCAGTGTAGGATGTACATAAAATATTTATTCTATCACCATCTTCATGAACTGTTGAAACCAGGTGGGCTAGTGTTTTCCCAAGCCCCCTGCTTTTTCTGCTAATGGCCCATTAACGCCTTTGGGGTGTTTTCTGCTAATGACTTTTGGGGTGTCTCCTGCTAATGACCCATGAGTCACAGGTAACTCCCTCCAGGGGTTATCTCTGTTAATGGGCTATCAAGGACCCATTTCACACTTCTCATGCTATTGTGAGATGCTCTGCCCAGGGGGAGGAGCCAAGCATTCTCACCTGGATATAAGCTGGCATTTGGGACAGTGCAAGTGGCACTTATCCACTGGATTCCCAGAGGAGAAGAGCTACCAGACCTTTCTACAGGATCACTGCTTCAGGAAGAGCACCTCACCTGGACTGCTACCACCAACCTGCTCAGGTTGTATTCTGACTCTGTCAGTGATCCTTTGTGTTATTGTATTTATTTTATTTTACTTTTACCTTTTTACCTTTCTTCTTATTAAATTATATCTCTGACTTGGAGTCTCACATTCATTTTGCTTTCAAACCACAACAGTACCTTATTCAGAGACAACACATAATTAAAAAGCACATCATTCCCTACTACATGAGGGTCTCCCTTTAAGACTGTAGCATGATATGGTCTGCCATACAGTATCTCGTATGGACTTACTCCTATCCTCTCCTGGGGTTTAATCCTAATTCTTAACAAGGCTAATGACAGGGCCTGAGGCCACTGGATTTTGGCCTCCTGACAGATTTTCTTAATCTGTCCTTTCAGGGTTTGATTCATCCTCTCTACTTGCCCGCTGGATTGAGGCCGCCATGGGGTGTGCAAATTCCAGGTAACATCTAACAGTTGGGCGACTGTCTGTACCACTCCTGCCACAAAATGAGGTCCCCTGTCAGAAGAGATCCCTAATGGAACCCCAAATCTCGGAATGATTTCTCTCATTAATGTTTTCGCTACTTCTTTGGCCTGATTAGTTCTGCAAGGGAAAGCCTCTGGCCATCCCAGCAGATACTTGTATCCTTGCGATCGGGGCAATTCGGAAAAATCTATCTGCCAATAATCTCCTGGCTCTGCTCCTACCTGTAATTTCCCTAGTTGTATCTGCTTCCTCACTACTGGATTATTTTTAAGACACACTGGGCACATAGCATTCACTCGTTTAGCCATTGTTAACATCTGGTTAGAGATAATTTCCCTCTTCAGAAATTTTACCAATACCTCTGCTCCCCAGTGGCATTTATTATGCTCAGTTTCTAAAATCACCTTCATCAATTTGGTAGGGACCACTACTTGGCCAGTCCCAGTCACATACCATCCCATTGCATTCTTCTGGGCCTGGACCAGCTGTGCCAATTTCTCATCCTCAGCGGAATAACTGGGTTTTTGTCCCATATAAGGTTGCACCGGTCCTACCTTTGTTGGAATCAGCGCCATTTCAGTCCAGACCTCTCTGGCAGCTTTTCGTGCGATTAAATCAGCCAGCCGATTCCCTCGAAAAATCTTTCCCTCATCTTTCTGGTGTCCTTTCACATGCATCACAGCCACTTCCACTGGCTTATACACAGCTTCCAGTAGCAGCAGGATCTCATTCCGATGTCAAATGGATGTCTCCTGTGAACTTAACAGTCCTCTCTCTTTCCATAAAAGCCCCATGTACGTGCAGAACTCCAAATGCATATTTTGAATCTGTCCATATGTTTACCTTTTTCCCACTGCTCAGGACCAGGGCTCTGGTTAATGCTATAATTTCAGCCTTCTGTGCAGATGTTCCTGGAGTGAGGGCCCTAGCTTCCACCACCTGTGTGAGGGTCACTACCGCATACCCGGCATACCTGGTTCCATTCTCTACGAAGCTGGATCCATCGGTATACAGTTCCCAGTCTGGCACCTCCAGGGACACATCTCTCAGGTCCGGTCGGCTAGCGTATACCTGTTTGATGGTTTCCACACAGTCATGTGTTAATTCGCCCTCATTCTGCTCACTGCGGAGGAACTCTGCTGGATTGATGCAATTAGTCACTTTGAGCTCAACATCATCCTGTTCTCTGAGCAATGCATGGTATTGTAACAATCTGCTAGAGGACATCCAATGCCCCCCTTTTTGTTCCAAAACTGCCAGTACCATATGGGGCACAAACACTTCCATCTTTCTCCCCAGAGTCAATTTTCGGGCCTCCTGGATCAGTATCACTGTGGCTGACACTGCCCGCAAGCATGCCGGCCATCCTGCGCTCACAGTGTCCAGTTGTTTAGAGAAATACCCAACAGGCCTCTTCCACGATCCGAGGGTTTGGGTTAGTACGCCCAGGGCTAGTCGCTGCCTCTCATTGACGTATAGCTGAAAGTCTTTATTTAAATCTGGTAGGCCGAGTGCAGGTGCCTCTTTCAAGGCCTGTTTCAGATCTAGGAAGGCCTTCTCCTGTGGTTTGCTCCACTGCAGTTGAGACTCCTTTAAAGCTTCATAAAGGTGTTTAGCCATTAGCCCAAAGTTTGGTATCCAGAGTCTACACCAACCCACCATTCCTAAAAAGGATCTTAGTTCTTGGTGGTTTCGGGGTGTGGGTATTGCACAGATAGCTTCAACTCTATTGATTCCCAATTTCCTTACCCCCTTTGAGATTTCACAGCCTAGGTATATCACACTCTCTTGGACTAATTGGGCCTTTTCCTTTGAAACCCGGTATCCTCCTTGTCCCAACATATTCAACAGTTCTATGGTTAGGGTTAAACAGACCTCCCGTTGTTCTGTAGCCAAAAAGATGTCATCCACATACTGGAGGAGAACGTAAGAGGAGGGTGATTCTCTTACCTGAGTCGTCTTCCATTCCTCCAGCTCTTTGGCTAATTGATTTCCAAAAATTGTAGGAGAATTCTTAAATCCTTGGGGAAGTCGTGTCCAAGTGAGCTGCCTTTTTTTTTTTTTTCATCCGGTATCTGGGTTTTCCCATTCAAAGGCAAAATATTTCCTACTTTCTAATGCCAGTGGGATGCAGAAGAAGGCATCTTTTAAATCAATAACTGTAAACCATTGGAATTTCTCTGACACAGATGTTAACAAAGTATACGGGTTGGCCACCACCGGGTGAATGTCTTTGACAATGTTATTTATTGCCCTTAAATCCTGCACTAGTCTATACTTACCATTTGTATATTTCTTTCACTGATGCTAGCAATGTATAAGGATTAGCAACTACTAAATGAATGTCTTTTTAGTTATCTCATTTATGCCCCTTAAATCTTGTACAAGTCTAAACTCACTATTAAATTTCTTTACTGGGAATATTGCAGTATTGTATTTTAATTCACATTCTTCTAGAATTTGGTACTTTAGGAATTTATCAATGGTCTTTACTATTCCCTATCGAGCTTCTGCCTTGATAGGATATTGTTTAATTTGCATGGCACTTGACTTGCCCTTCCTTCAATTCTACCTGTACTGGCTGTGCCAATTTAGATTTCCTTAATATATCCGTTTCCCACACAGAGGGAATCACTACTTCTTCTACCTTTTTAGGAATATTGGAGTTGCTTTCTCTTTTACCGTTAAAATCTTTCCTGGTTTAGACTCGGGTATCCTCATTACAAGTTCACCATTCTCAAAAGTAATCACTGCCTCTAGAGCTGCCAGAAAATCACATCCTAAAAGCAAAGCTGAACACCCAGGCATATATAAAAAATTTATGTGTTAAAGTTTTATTTCCAAAGCTCAGATCTAGGGGTTGCAGGAATGGCCAGATCTCCTCTTTCCTTGTGGCTCCAATAATTACAGTCAATTTTTTTTTTTTCCAATCTGCCCTTCTACATAATTTAATATGAAATATTTACAAGAAAAGTGACATCTTTCCCTTCTAAGCGCAGAGTTACCATCTGTTCCTTTGATCCTGGTTTCCCCTCACAGATCCATGACTCTGGCTATGCTATTCAACTGAGGCTGAACATACTGACTAAACCAGTTTGGGCACTCTCGCTTTCAATGTCCTTCTAATTTATTTATTCTTAATACTCCACAGCCTCTGCCAAAACCACCTCTATTACTGTCCCGACCGGTTCTGCCACTACGTCCTCGCCACCTCTAAAAGCTTGTCCAAACTTTTTAACTTTCCGCTTTTCAGTTCCTGTAACTTTTCCTAATGTCCTCCTGTGACTGGTCTAGAAAAATAAAGGCAAGCTGAATCCCCACTCACCCACCATCCACCTGAAGACCAGTATACCTCCTGGCCGCATCCGAGCCATCCCCTCCACCACCACTGCTCTCCGCCCTGTCTCTTCTGCATCTCCCTTCCCTTCATCCCCGCCCCACAGTCAAATCCCGATCGCTGCCAGGGATAGAAGCAATGGGCAACTCCGGCAGAGGAGGATTGAGGATAGGGGACAGGAGCCGATGACATAGTCATAGGTGGGAGAGGAGGGTCGGTAGAGGGATAAATCTTTGAGCAAGTGTCAGCAGAGAAGGGGGATAGCCAGGAGAAGCATTTTGGATAGGCGCAAGCAGGGGAGAGGAAACAGAATCAGGTGGGGTGAGAGTAAGTGGAGTAAAACTTAATGCTGAGGTAATGTTGGTAGGGGCAGTGGGTCCTACAAATAAATCAGCTTCCAAATCATCTCCTCCCTTTTTTTTTTTTTTTTTTTTTTCAAAACCAGGTGTTCTACACAACACTTATCTTGGACGCAAGCCAAACAATGATTATTTTCTAAGACCAGTGCTTGTGTTCCACATTCCACTAACCATGCCGGTTTCTCTTTTAAATAAAAGAAAAGATCTATGTATGGCAATTCATCAAGTTTCGATTCTCGTTTACAATGTGGCATCAGTTGTGATATAAGTTCTGATTGTAAAGACCCATTTTCCGGCCATCTCTGGTTTGTTTTTGAGAACATAAAACAAATCAAGATAAGGTATTTCATCCCATTTCTCATTATTCTGTAAAAAGCACATCAAAAGGGTTATAACATCAGGGTTAACAGATCCATTCAAAGGCCACTCTGGGCCACCAGTTTCATATAGTGTCCACCGGTGATTACAATAATCAATCTTTTTACTTTTATGTAACTCTTGGTGGAATCCTTCCTTTTTCCACCTTCCCAGTAAACATCCCAAGGGGGAATTCCCTGGGACCTTATCATTAGATTGTACCAAAGCCTTCAAGGTTTTAAACGGCATCATCTCTCTTTTTTTTTTTTCCTCTTTTTTTTTTCTTTTTCTTTTTTTTCTCTTTTTTTTTTTTTTTTTTTTTACACTTTAAGTTGCTCACACACACACACACACACCCCAATACTAATACTAATACCAATGCCAATACCAGTACCAATACCAATACCAATACCAATACCAATACCAAACTTGCCACTTCTCGTCGCCGCGAGGGGCAAGTGCCGAGCCTGCGAGGCTTTCGCCTCGTCTGACGGTCGGCGCCTAGGCTTCCTAGACCATAGACGTCTTTAGCCCAACCCTGCGGGAATCGCCGTCCCGTCTTATTAGGCAGGCACCCAAACCTTAAAAAAAAATAAAGCACCTTCGGGCTTACCTTCTCACAGTTGTCCGTCAGGCGCGGGGTCGGGCGCGGGTCGATGACTCCCCAGAAATCACCTGGTGCCGGCGTGGAGTTGATCAGCTCGTGAACCGCCCCAGCCACCTCCGGAGTCCTGCCGTGGTCGCCAGAAAACTGCTGCCCGATCCCCAGAGAAAACACAAACCAACAGAGTGTCAGTTTATGCGGTGCTTTATTTAGGGGCCCCGGGGACCTGAGGACTAGTGTCTCAAAGTCAGGGTCCCAAGTTGGTTACAAAAGATGCTTATCTTTTATACCTTTGTTACAAGTCTTACTTCATCAGCCTACATGCAGTCTCCTACGTATTTTACTTTAAACATTCACATTCATCTTACAGGTAACCTTTCTAAAGGCTATAAATTTTGCACGCTTGCTCTAGCTAAAATAAAGGTTAATTCTCTAAGCTTAACTCCCACCATAGAAAACATTTTATTGGTAACCATGTAATCATATTTCACAAGTAATTTATATACCTATGTACTACACGCTCTACTAAGTCTTTTAAACGTTGTTCCTTGCATCAGCAGATTCTCAGGCCTCATTTCTCAGGTTTGGTTCCCATGGGCCTGCACAGGGACCAACTCCTTAGCCTAACTACTGCTAACAGAGGCCTTATGGCAACAATATCACAGTGATCAGGCAGGAATCTGAGTTGTCCCGGTAACCAGCAGGGAGCCGGGATTTGTTGCCTCCGGCTGAGTCTTTGAAATTCTGAAAAAGCCTGATGTGTTTGTTTTAACTGTTGTTTGTTTGTAGAATGCAGTTTTAATTGTAAAAAGAGCCAAAACTGCCTGATGGAGAAACCCCCCTGCTTTTTCCTCAGTGCAGAAAATTTGTGGAGTGTTTTTAATCAGAGATGCTGTGTTAAAATCTTTAACTAAGTGAGTTTAAAGTCTTCAGAACCCATTGTTTCGTGAGCCTAAAAAAATTGCTATCACATGAACAGGTTTTGGTGAAGGGGGAAAGGACTTTTGTCTGGTAGTTTTGTGCAAGAAAAGCAAAGAACCCAGAACTTATGTCTAATGCCGGCAGAATTTGAATTAAGTGTCTGGGTAATTGTGTAGGGTTTTTCTTTTAAATAAAAAGAATTTTTCCTTTTTATGTAAACACAAATTCTTTCTTCAACAGCTGGTGCTTCAAGCCTTGTTTTAAAGAATACATATTGCTAACTTTTTGTTTTAAGAATAGAAGGAACAAGAATTGAAAAGCTGGTTCAAAGAGTTCCCCTGCCCAGAGACGGAATTTCAGAAACCCTAAAAATTAATAACCAGTAATTTGGATTAAGTGTCTAGGCAATTGTATGGGGTTTTTCTTTTAAGTAAAAAGAATTTTTCCTTAAAAAAAAAATAAATATATTCTTTCTTTAACAGCTGGTGCTTCGAAAAGCAATGACCTCTGATGGAGAGTGATTTAGAGATTTGGGAAAAGGGTGCTAAAGGCTATCGAAGTGATCCAATAGGAGTTGCTACACCGGGGCAATAAAACCCTAACACCTGTAACCAGTAACTATGTAATAGTAAAAGAAGCAGCTGGCCAACCTAAAAAAAAAAAAAAAAAAAAAAAAAAAAGCTTACATTTACAAACCATTGAAGTTTAAATTGGGGAAACAATAGAGAATCCATCGATTTTTATATGCCTAATGCTCCATCTGCACTTTTGGGCAGAAATCTGCTAAAGCAGCTGGAGGCAAAAGTAATATTTAAAAATAGAAAAATTATTTTGGAGGTAAAGAATCAACAGTATGTAAAACTGTTAAATTTATTAAGTGTTTCCTGGAGTGTAGGCTCCTGACATGCCGGCAGGGCAAAGAAAACTTTTAAAGATAAAACTACTGAAGGAGTGTCAGTTTAATTTCAACACTCCTATCGTGCCAGTAAAGAAGCCTGACAAGCCATAACTTAGCTGTTGACAAGATAACTGAAGGCTTGTATTCAGTAGTTGCTAACCCTTATATCTTGTTAACTCATTTACTGTTTTAGATGTGCAGATGCTTTCTTTTGCCTCCCTCTCCATAAAGCCAGCCAGAAAATCTTTTCATTTAAGTCCTTTGAAGTGGTCCTTGCACAGGAGAACCTCAAACTGGATGGAAGATATTTGGGGAGCAGCTTGCAAACAGTTGCTCCAGTATGCAGAAGACCTCCTAATAGCTACCCAGATCCAGGGAACATGAGTGGACTGGACAGTAAGCCTCCTAAACTTTTTGGGCTTGCAGATCCCAGAAGAAAGCCCAGCTGATGAGGCAAACAGTCATTTACCTGGGTTAAGAAAGCTATTCAGGCTTTTGACCAGCTAAAGAAGGCCGTCATGTCAGCTCCAGCCCTGGGACTTCCAGACGTGAGTACACGGCTCCTAAAGGATGGCCAGAGTGTCTCAGAATTCACTCTAGGCCAGAAGATGCCTGTGCTAGTGTCCCATACAATGTCTGCAGTCCTTGAAGAAAAGGACTGGTAGAACAAGACAATGTTAAGATTGTGGTAACTAACATTGTGAACCCAGCTTCCTTTCCCAGCGGGAGTATAGGAGAACCAGTGATCCACGGCCACCTGGAGACCATCGAAACCACCTACTCCAGTCACCCGGATCTGAAGGACACTCCGATTGAGGATACTGAGACCTGGTTTACTGACAGAAGCAGCTACGTTGTCAGTAGAAAGAGGCATGCTGGGTATGCAGTTACCATCAGCAGAGAGGTAATAGAGTCTGGACCACTGCCCACCAACACCTCTGCACAGAAGGCTGGACATCCACTCAAGGTATGCCTTTGAGGTAGTCCTTGCACACAGAAAAAAAAAAAAAAAATCCTAAAGCTGCTAGATGCTGTGCAGCTACTTGAGAGGATGGCACAGATCGCATCAAAAAGTGAGCTCTAATTGGAAGAAGAGAATATGCTGGCGGACAGAGAGGCAAAAGACGCAGCTAAAGGTGAGGTACCCGATGAGACAATTGAGGCAGCACTTATCCCAGATGAAAAAAAAAAATTAAATTAAAGGTAAGCCAGTATATAATATAAAGGGTAAGAAACTTATTAAAGCAGAAAAAGCAAATTATAATCAGGAAGGGTGGGCCATGACAGAGAAAAAGAAGCTTGTAGTACCATCCTATTTGTTATGGCCATTAGTGCAAAGAGAACATGGGAAAACACACTGGGGAATAGACATCTTGTATAGTTATTTGAAAGAAAGAATTGTGGCCAGAAAGTTACAAGGTACAGTGATACAGGTAACCCATCAGTGTAGTCTTTGCCTCCAAACTAATTCCAAAAATACACCAAAGCCTAAAATGGGACAAACTGGGAAAGGCTGTGGACCTGGGCAACAATAACAAATTGATTTTACAGAGCTGCCCAGGAAGGGAGGATATCGTTACCTATTGGTGTTAACTGATACCTTTTCAGGATGGCCAGAAGCCTTGCCTACTAGAACGGCTAAAGCCCGAGAAGTAACCAAAGCACGGTTGCAAAAAAAAGAGTACCAGGGGTAGAGTTCCAGCCACCATATCCCCAGATAAAGGACCACAAGTATATGGTGGCCCTAAATAGAGAAATTAAGAAATATGTGGCTGGAGCTCAAAACAAAAATTAGACAACCTAGAAATTAAGTCTTTTGCAGAAAAGTGCTTGGAACCACAGTGAGAAGGAGCATTCCAGATGCTTCTTACTACTTTCACTACAATCAAGATCAAAGAACAGAAGGCCTGGATCCATCACTCCTGAGTGAAGAAAGCTCCCGAAGGAATCTGAAAGATCACACCAGGCGACGATGAACTAAAAGACCATCGTGAAACTCACTCGGAACCACAAATAGATGGACTAATAGTTATTATAGACACTATGTGGAAAGTTGTAATTATTGCTGTAATAAGCTTAACCATAACAAGGGTCAACGCAATACTGCGTAGGTACAATGTGACTGAGATAAACAGGTGCCAAAGAAAAGCTTATGATGCTTACTCTCGTAAGGCTTTAAATAAGATGCTAAAGGTTATGGGAAGGAAATGTCCTCCATTTAAACTCAAAATAGAGGGGTGTACCTGTAATAGAAAGGCTGTGATCCCCAGGTGCCATCTAGAGATCTCTCACTGGGGTGCTAGGAACAGGGTTGGGAGTATTTCACCTATAACCCTGTGACTAGTACAGTGACAGCCTTTGTTGTAACTATACATGCCAATAGTCCCCTAAAGATTAAATCATGAGGGAACTGTATTGTACCCTTCTGAACACCGAATGTGAGCACAAGAAATTGAAGGAAAATAGCAAACTGTTAATCTAGAGCCCTGTACTGCAAGAAGACAGTTAGTATCTGTCACTTTGAGACAAACAGAAAACTTCACTGGTGTATACAGGGCAAGGTTGTGTCTGTCCAAAGACAGCATGCCACATCATACCCAATTCAATTTGTGTATTTGCAATTTTGTCAGAATTAAGGGATGTGATTTTTCCTATCGGGCACCTGTAAGATAACCCATAGGAACATCCCAGATTGAAAGAAATCTTAAAGGAAATTAAAGAAGAGGGACATTAATTACAATTCACCATGACACAGAAACCATCAAAGGAGTATTTAAGAGGCTTGAGGAACATTTGTCCCATCACTGGTGGGATGTGCTTTTTGGGTGGTCTCCAACAGCAACTGGTATACTAAATGCCTTAGTCCACCCTATAGTTGTGTTGCTTATTCTGGTTAGTATAAGTTTAGGTTCATCTGTTGTGATGCTTGTTTGGAATTGAAGGATGCTACGACAAATAGCAGCCTTAACCTCATTATCAAAAGCGTATGGCTTGGTCTTGAGAGACACTAGCTGTACAAATTGGATTGATGAGGAAGACACTTTTGAGTAAAAGAATTTACTCACTTTAAAAAGGAGAAGTGGGGAAAATGAGGCATTGATTTAGAAGAATTAAAGACTGTAGTCAAAATAGATAGTGCTGAGATAATGTAGCTAGGACTTCCCTTTTGCTAACAGAAGCCAGACTGAAGGAACTGATAATCCTTGGAAGGAACTGATAAATCAGAGGAGCTGTCAAACTAAGTTTCTGCATCCTGAATAATCAATAGACCCTATGAACACAATACAATCATAAATCAAACAGTCCTAGAAAAAACAGGATTTAGCTGTCACGAACACTAAAGGTTAAAAAGTCAGAGCTGAGGAAGACAATCTTACTTCATCATTTTGGGACCCCACCCTACAAAAAGACCACTGACCCATTTCAAAGAACAAACTACGCATGCTTGGTGGCTTTTTGGGTTAATTACCATACAAAGCGGGGAATGGGAGGTATCAGAGCTTTGAATATGAATTTGTAGTTTGTATATTCAAACTCCTGTAGATAAAAGACCCTGTGATGATCTGTAAATTGCACGTGTGTTTCTGGGAGCTATCCCGCATGCTGCCCAGCGTCGTAATAAACATACACTTTCTAACTTTAAACTGTTAGAGAGTCTTTGTCCGTCATAGTTGGATATTGGTATTAGATCAATGTCCATAGTTTTTTAATAAATCAAAAGCAAAAAAACATCAACTACAGCATTAATAACAAAACCAGTACCAAGAACCTTGAGGGCTTTGCTTCACAAAAACCCAGGGCAGTTTGGTCTCGGTGCCCCTGCAGGATCCTCAGAGCACCAAGCTGGAACAGTGGAAAGTCCCGGGCTGGTGGCTGGGAGGGCAGGATGTCCCTGGCAGGACAGGGACGGGATGTCCCGGCAGGGCAGGGGGGTGCAGGGTCACACTGTAGCAAGAGGAGCAGCGCTGAAGAAGCCGCGATGGTGGGGCAGGGCTGGCCCAGCTCCAGCAGGGCAGGTGGAGGAGCTCAGAATTCCAGGGCAGGAGAGCAGATGATGGTAGATTTCCCAGGACTGGACCCCTCCAGTGACAGTGAACTCCTCCCGCAGCAAGCAGCAGCCTGGCTGTTCTCTCTCCCCAAATGCCAAAAGCCAGAGAGACCAAGCTGCCTCCAGCTCTGTCCTTTACCTGCCCTAAAACTCGGGTAATCATCCCCCTCTGAGCTTTGGCCACCTCTTTGTTTTAGTTGAGCACCCTTAAGCACCCAGTACTTTGTCTCCTTAGTAACTTATGGGGAAAAAATTCTTTAGAGTAAAAAAAGGAACAAACCCAACCCCCAACACTGGGATGGGGGTGCCATGGGAATGGGGTCCCCAGGGCTTGGGGGACTCAGAGATGGGAGTTCCCGGGGAATGTGGGCTCCAGGGATTTGGGATCATGGGATGGGTGTGCCAGGGATGAGGTGCAGGGGGAATGGGGGGGTACCATGGGAATGGGGGGTCCTGTGGGAATGGGGGATCCTGGGAAAATCAATGTCCTTGGTGTTATAAATGCAATGGCAAATATTGGATTAATAAAAGACAATTTATTAATAACACAATATCGAACACCAGCAAAATGAGAAAACCACAAAATAGGAGAATATCAGCGCTGCGCTGGGTGGATAGGGGCCTGCACACCAGGGTACAAGACGCCCAAATCCATGCCTGCGCAGCTTTCAGTCCACTGTTTTATAGGATTTTTCTGCCCTTAGGCAGTCCATGTGTCCAGGGTGGGCTGAATAGTCCAAATTTCTTTTCTATGGCCTTCCCGGATCTTGTCAAGTCCCGTTGTTCCATTCTGGGAAGGTTCTTTCTTATGTCAATTACACAGGTCAGTCTTATGTTGATTTCAGTTTGCATATCGTGCCAGGGCATTGATGAAATCTGCATCGTCGTCAAGAAGTGTAGAAGCATTCGTGACTTACAGGGACAAGGTATTCTGCAAACTTGAGATATTCTAGAATATGTGGTTTTATTGCAAGGGTCGTGGGTAGAAAGGGCCTTCCCTTTAGCCAGCAGCCCCGGCTGAAGGGAAGTCCCAGAGAGAGAACGAGAGAGAGCAAGAGGGTAAGCTGGCAAGAAGAGGGGAGAGAGCTAAAGAGACGTGGCCGGGGTCAGAGTGCGGGGGAAGAGAGAAGAGAAGAGAAGAGGAAAACCAAGAGAGCGAGGTCCAGGTTACAATACATTATATCTCCTTTTGTGATGAATATTCTAATTTACAGTGACCAACCAATACAAGACACAAAACCCTATAGAATCTACATACAGCCTATAAGAACTACTACATTACCATGTGTTATATTTTAAACTCTAAAAACTACTCTTTAGACTTTTCTGTTTTGCTACATTGACCTTTGGATCCCTTAGCCAGCAGAAAGGTATTGTTCAATCAAAAGGGATTCTCCTTCAGCTGGCTAGGCTATTGTCTTCAGGTTATACAGCAACTAAGACTCGGTATCCTACAACTCAAAGTAAGCTTTCATTTTGATTACAGGTTTCATATTTTCAGAATCTTTTGCTAAGCAATCAAATTTATAAGGTTTCCCTGATTCATCTTTCCCAACAAAGAAGGAATTTCTCCTTGCATTGGCGAGGAAGTGATTCTTATCAAAGTTGGCCAGAGTCTTTGTCTAGTCTGATGATTCTTGTCCTGTTTCGCAACTGAAACCGGCAGGCTGAGGGGGAAAACGATTTGCCTCCTACTGGATTTTACATTTTATTAACATTGTTCTTATTACACATCAGATTATTATTTCATACACGAATTTTTACCCCAAATTTATCACAGTCTCCCGCCTAATAATTCATCAAATTAAAAATTCATCTCTTTTATTTGTTTCGACCTCAATTCCAATTAAGATCACACTCTTCCCAATCCTCCTGGGAGGATTCATCACCTGGTTGAAGTTTCTGTCCCTCTTCGAATCTCCTCAGGGCTGCTGCCGCCCTCCCTTTACCCTTTTCTTCCTCAAGCTTCATTATTTTGGACACAGTTTTCCCTTGGGCTGCCTCTGGATCCATGGGAAGGGAGGCTATCTGCATCCCCTGGACAACTGAATGAATCAGTCGAATGAAACAAGGGATCAGACACGGGAGGAAAATGATGCCCGCAATGGAGCATGTTATGAAAAACACTACCTTCTTCCACCATTCCCCCTGTCCGAATAGCTGATCCTACCATGAAGCCTGAAGGATTGAATTCCATTTCTGGACCGGCACATGGGCCACCTTTTTAATTTCCTGGGCTAGCCCTTTGATCGTTTCCCCATAGTCATCAATCTCAATGCAGCATTCTGATTCATTGAATCTGCCACAGACCCCTCCTTCCTCTGCCAACAGGTAGTCTAGGGCAAGCCGATTTTGGTACACAAAAGCCCTCATCTGTGAATGTTGTTTTGCCAGGAGTTCCAAGGCATCTGAGGTGTGGTTTGAAACCACCTCTACCACTGCTTGCAGCCGAATCAATCTATTCAATAGGTAAATGGGCGTTTGATATCCCCAACTGCCATCGTTCGCCCAGGTGGCTGGCCCATAATACTCAATGATTCTTTCCGCGGGCCACTCCTCCTCTCCCCATTTTTGGTTGCCTCCAGCTACGGGTAGCTCTCGCCTTATCTCCCTTCTTTGTCTGTTCAATGTTTCAAAGAGAGGTGCTCCTAGCAAATTGCTTTTGGCCCTGGGCAAGGTGAAGAAAAAGGGTCTTATCATGCCTAGGGTACAGGAACCCTTCCATTTCCGGGGAAGTTCACTGTAAGCTTTCTTTCCACAAATCCAATATATCCCATCTGGAGCTTTCCAGCCTACATTGGTTATGCCTGGCTCGTCCCAGTACTCTTTCAGTCCCACTAATGCCTGAAACGGATTAGCCCCGGGACTTTTATGCCAACAAAGCCCCATGGTCTCAAGCCATTCACAATCCTTTTCTCGAATTTTGCTCCAATATCCGGAGGGTGGTTTGGGTTGCCAGACCCTTGTTTTATCATTTACCGTTAAGGTGTTTATGCAAGGAGTATAACCTACCAGATCGGTGAACTCCTTCCCTTCCCGGCTAATGCAGATAGTGCCGACTATCCTTTTCTCCAAAATCCATCCCTCCGGTCTTTTTATGATTTTTGATATTTTTGAACTCTCCCATTTCAGGAGTTGTTCCGGGGCTAATCCTTCTCCTTTCCAGGGCCACCTTTTGGCTGACTTTAATCCCCCACAGATCCAGCAATTTGTCAGTCCCAATTCAGTGGCTATCTCCTGCATTAGTTCTATAAAGAGGTTTTGGTTAGGAGCCGGAAATCCCCCGTCCCCATATTGTTTCTCCAATTGCTCATACTGTTCACTGAGCAATTTCAATCTTTCTTGCTCAATCCTCCTCTTTCTGGCCTCAGCTTCCTGTCTCCTTAGTTCCAACGTTACCTGCTTCATTTTACATTCAGGGTCCATCCCTTCCTCGTTCCTTGAAAAACAAAAGGCTTGGTCAAACTGCAAACACACACAATTATCACCCGGAGGCAATAAGTCAAAAATGATGGGTTCAGAATCAAAGGAACCTATTTCCTCATGTTTGAGATTCTTCCCTTCCCAGTACAATTTTCCACCCATATTACATATTTTTAGTTTCGTTTTGTCGTAGCACAGGGTATTCACTTTGAAATAGGCAAGGAAAGTAGATTGCCTTTTTCCTCCCACCCATACAGTTTTGTTACATTGCTTACATGTTTGCACCGGGTAAGGAATTTTGATTTCGCGCCTTTGTCTAATAAGTGAGCAGGATCCCTGAACAGCCCGCCCTTAGGACTTGCCCCTGAGCGTTGGCACCGGACCCTTTCTTCCAATTCACAAAGGTGAAATCGAGTGCCATTAGCCCAACAATCACCCAACTGCCTTTCCAGAGGACAATCCATTATCTGCCTGGTTTCTGGAGCTGTTAAGCACCACTCACACTTCACGGGGGAATTCTCCCCCAGGAGCGCCCCTGGAAGGGCCCCCTTGGTCCAGCACACGGCTAGACTCAGGACTGTCAGGATTCCCCACCGAAAAACCCCTCTGCCTTGCCCTTCGCCCGTATGTGAACATACGGCGGGGTAAACCATCTTCTCGGCAGCAAGGGTTTGCTTCAGGGGCCCGTGTGGTCCTGATGGCAAACCTTCTCTTGTAGGTTGCCCACCGGGATAATTTGATTGTATCCTCTCGGCAAGGTACTTTGATGGTCCTCCGGCACTCAACGGCTAAAGCCTCTGCTTTAGCATCCAATTTTCCCTTTACTCCCTTTTTGAAAATTTGGTACCACTCAGGAGAGTTTAATTCCAGAAGTCCGGCCCGAGTGGCAAGTATTAAGAGACGGCTTGTGTTCTCCTGCTCCTCAACTAGACAGTTAGTACACAAACCCCTAGGTCGATTCCCTCCCCAACAATGGGTGACCCAAACCTGTTTACAGTATACACATTCAAAATTAATGAAATGAAAGGAAAGCATTCACAGTCTGGGGTATTGCAACTTATCTGACTGGTCATTTAGGTTGACGCCTGAGCTTGATTTTGAGTTCTCCAGGAGGAGTGGTGACCTTCCAGTCCGAGGCTTTTGGGTCCTCGATCTTTTTCACCCTTGACGAATGAGTCCAACCCTTCTCAGCGGTTCGAACTGCGGTGTCAGTGGTGAGCAGCACCAGGAACGGTCCTTCCCACTGTGGAGCGAGAGGAATTTCTTTCCAAGTTCTGATCAACACTTTGTCTCCCGGCTGAATCTGATGGATTGCAAATCCGAGAGGGGCACTTTGGGGAATGAGTCCATGCCTTCGAAGCTCCTGTAAATTTTTGTTTACAGTGATGAGATAAGGTTGCAATTGCACATCCTCGACTCGGGGATGTCCCACCAGCATTCCGTGTTTGTATGGCATCCCATACAACATTTCAAAGGGGGACAGCCCCGTATCAGAGTGGGGCATGGTTCTCACATTCAACAAAGCAAGGGGAAGGCATTTCACCCAACACATTTTCATTTCCAGCATGAGTTTTGCCAATTGTGATTTTAGAGTTTGATTCATTCTCTCCACTTGTCCTGAACTTTGAGGGTGCCAGGGGGTGTGATATTGCCATCTGATTCCCAAAGCCTATGATTTTTGAGGTGAAATGAGTCCCTTGGTCTGAATCTATGCAATCCACGATTCCATACCTGGGGACTATTTCTTCCAATAATACTTTGGAAACTGTTTGAGCCATGGCTTTTGCCCTTGGGTACACCTCTACCCAGTGTGTCAATTTGTCCACTATTACCAATAAATACCTATATCTTCCGACCTTTGGTAAATCAGTGAAATCCACCTGGATCCTTTCAAACGGCCGGTACGAAAGAGGACGACCTCCCCAAGCCGCTTGTCTGGATCTGGACCGGTTCACCTTCTGGCAAGTCACGCACCCCTGTACCTCTGGTTTTGCCAACTCAAAGATTCCCTTGGACCCGAAGAACTTCAGAAACTGGTCAGCCAATGCCCGTGTTCCCCAGTGGGTCTGTTCATGCAGACGTCTCAGGATCCCTCTGGCTGCACTTTTCGGGACCAATTCCCTCCCGTCCGGCAATTTCCATTTTCCCATCTCCAATGCCCCTCCCATCTCCTTGAATCCTTCAATGTCCTTTTCTGAGGGACATATTTGGATTTCGGAGTCCTCCTCCCCGATCACCTCGGGGACGCTCACCGTGAGCAATGCTGCCCTTTTTCCCTCCTGATCAGCCAGGTTATTACCGCGGGATTGAAATTGCAGTCCGGTCTGATGCCCTTTCACATGCACCACCGCAATCTCTTTTGGTTCCCTGATTGCCTCCAAGATTTGTCGAATCATCTCCCCGTGGACCAAACCTTTCCCCTTTGTATTTATCAAACCTCTCTCTTCCCAAATTTTTCCAAAAGTGTGAACCACCCCAAACGCATACTGAGAATCGGTGAATATGGTCCCCCTTTTTCCCTTCAACCTTCTGAGAGCCCTTAGGAGAGCATAAAGCTCACAAGCCTGGGCCGACCATTCAGGTCTCAGGGGGCCCGATTCCACCACATTTCCCGTTCTGTCGTCCACCACTGCATACCCCGATTTTCTTTTCCCTTCCACTATTCTCGCCGACCCATCCACAAACCATTTTTCTCCCCCTTCCAATTCCTGGTCCTCCAAATCGGGTCTTACTTTTGTCTGGAGTTCCACGATCTCAGCACAATCATGCAACAGTTCCTCAGAGGGGTCTCCAAACATGAACTGTGCAGGGTTCCGTGCCGAGGTGGTTTTTAACTCCAATCCTGGGGAGCTGATCAGAATGGCTCCATATTTCAGAAGCCTGGAGTCGGTCAACCACTTTTCTGCCTTTTGTTGTAGAATGTTTCTCACATTGTGGGGGGTGTAAACTATCAGAGAGGCCCCGAAGGTAATTTTCCTCGCCTCTTCCACCAGGAGTGCCACTGCGACAATGGCCTGCAAGCATGTAGGTCATCCCCAACTCACAGGATCCAGGATTTTAGATAAAAATCCTATGGGTTTTCTTTTGCCGGCCCATTCCTGAGTCAGGACTCCCTGTGCAGTCTGTCCACTGACATCTACAAACAATTGGAACTCTTTGTTCACATCTGGAAGGGTCAGTACTGGGGCTGCCATGAGAACCTCTTTCAATTTTTGGAAATTCAATTCATCCTGCTCAGTCCATTTCACTCTGTCGGTGTTCAATCTTTCATACAGAAATTTCACCTTTTCACCGAAACCTTCAATCCATTGTCTGCAGTATCCCAGGAGCCCTAACACTTGGTGTATTCGCCTTTTAGCTTTTGGAGCGGGCAATGCTATGATTCCCGCGACCCTCTCAGGGTCCAATTTCTTTTTCCCTTGGGACAGCCAATGACCCAAGTATTTCACTTCGGGCTCCGTGAACTGCAGTTTGGATTTTGAAACTTTCAGACCCTTAGCTCCAATGAAGTTCAGCAATTCCACAGTACATTCCCTCACACTTTCCTCAGAAGATCCAGCTATTAACAGGTCATCCACATATTATAACAGTTTCGTCCCTGCCTCCGGGGTAAATTGAGTCAAGAGGTGCTCCAGGGCCTGCCCGAAGAGATTAGGGGATTCCACAAATCCTTGGGGAAGCACTGTCCATCTCAACTGCTGTTTTCTGTTGGTATCGGGGTCCTCCCACTGAAAAGCAAAGTAATCCCTGCTTTTCTCATCCAAAGGACAAGTCCAGAATGCATCCTTCAGGTCAATCACACTATACCACACATCCTCGGGCGTGAGCCGATTCAGTAAAGTATATGGATTGGCCACTACCGGAAATCTAGTCCTGGTTCGAGCATTCACTGCCCTCAAATCCTGAACTATCCGATAGCTTCCATCTGCCTTTTTCACAGCCAGTATAGGGGTGTTATGGGGGGACATGCATGGCTCTATTTTTCCTCCCTTCAAAAGGTCATCGATTACCCGTTTCAATCCCTTTCTCCCTTCCAGGGGAATGGGATACTGTTTGACCCGTATAGGGTCCTCGGGGTTCTCGATTATGATGTGAATGGGGTCTATTTCTAGCTTCCCCACCTCTCCTTTAGAGTGCCATACTTCCGGATTGATGTCTGCCTCGTCCTTCTCGGTGAGCTTAAACATTTTCACTACTAGGTCGGAACTTTTTACAACTATGCTAATTCCAAGAGCGATAATCATATCTCTCCCTAGCAAGTTGTAATCGGCTTCCTCCACCAACAACAAATTCCCCAAGCAGACTTTGTTTTCTGATTCAATTTCCACGTTTTCTATCACTGGCACTCTAAAAGGATCCCCCTTTTGCACCCACCACCATAATTCTCTCCTCACTGCCCGTGCATCCCTTTGGTAAATGCTGTAAAGTACTCCTTTCTGCCCCGGTATCCACCAGAAAAACGATCTCTTGACACTGGGGACCTACTTTCAATTTTACCAGGGGCTCGTTAGATGTCCTGGTCCCCAAGGTGAAGAGCCCCTGACACTCCTAATCCTTCTGAAAAATCTTTTCGTCTTTCATCCTTTTCTTGCAATCCCTCCGAAGGTGTCCTGCCTTCTTGCAATAGTAGCACTCAGGCAGTTCCCTTCTCGTGTCTGGGGTTGCCTTGCAGGGGCCTTGAGGCTTCCTGGGTAAGGTTTTATACTTACCCGAAGCCTGCTTCTGTCTCTGGACCTCCTTCACAGCTGCTACCAAGACCTTAGCTTGAACTTTCTGGTTTTCATCCTCCCTCCTCATGTACACTTTCTGGGCTTCCCTCAGCAATTCTTGCAAGCTCTTATCTTGCCAGCCATCTATCTTTTCCAACTTTCTCCGAATGTCCTCCCAGGATTTCGCTACAAACTGTGTTTTGAGCAGCACTTCCCCCACAGGGGAATTAGGGTCCGTCCCAGAATATATCTGCAGACTTTGCCTCAATCGCTCAGTCCATTCGGTGGGGGACTCCTCTTTCCCCTGACATTCATTGAAAGCTTTACTGATGTTCTGACCCCTTGGGACGGCTTCCCGAATGCCCTGGATTATATTTCTCAGATCTGTCATGCTCCTTCTTCCGTCCTCTGTCTGAGCATTCCAACTCGGGCTAGAGCTGGGCCACTTTTGATCCCCGGGTGTCCCTTGTGGGTTTCTCCTGTCCCAGTCTCTGATACCCGCCTGTTTTATCATTTCTCTTTCCTCGTTGTTGAACAGAGACCTCAGGATTGCCATCAGATCCTCATAGGTATAGATGCTGCTCCTTAAGAACTCATCCAACCTATCTGCCACACCAAAAGGATCATCCAACAATCGCCCCATTTCCTTTTTGAACGCTCTTACATCCCCTGTGTTGAGAGGTACATTCACAAACCCGATGACCCCGGGGGCCGTTGGTACCTCCGTCAGTGGAAGTAAATTGCTTTCAAGCGGGTTCTGCTAGCAGGGGGAGAACTGGTAGCAGTGGGTTGTCTCCCTTTCCCGGACTGCGGGGGTAGAATTGCCGCCTGTGCGGCAAAGGGGAGTCTCTCCTCCGCTCGGGCCAACCCTGGTTGCAGCGGAAAGAGTGAACGAGAGTGCTCCCAAGCTTGCGCAGACGGGATCTCAGAGGGGGCTCCCGTGGTCATGGTGTCTATCGACAGGGGCGCCGCCAATGGACCCAGGCCGGACGGAAGAGGCAAGAGAGGGGGTGGCAGCAAGGGAACTGCCAGTGGGGACAATGGATGGGAGACCTGGTTCCCTACTTGGGATGCCTGTGCCCCCAAAAGCTGGTTTTGAGGATCCAAAGGAGCCGTGGGCACCACTTGATCTGGAGAGGGTGGGGAATTTGGCCCATTGTAAGGAGGTGGGAGGTGATCCAGGGGGTCCCAGGGCTCGGTCCCAGTTCCGGGTCGCCCTTTCTGTTTCATTGGGAACAAACCCACTCGGGTGTTTAGCCAAAGCCGAGCGTATTCCCTCTCCTCGGGGTCTGAGGGGCTCTTGTTTTCCACATAGTGATTCAACTCACTACATTTCCAACTTTCAAATGATCCCAACACTGGCCACGTAAGGTGGTTCCTCAATTCTTCACCACCCCACACATCCATGCAATAGTATATCATCTTTTCTCTGGACTTCCCTTTCCTCTGAGGGCAATCTCCCCAATGTTCCAACATCCACCCCAAGGGACTGTTTTGAGGGATTTTCATGGTTCCCTTTCCCTTACCGGAGGGGAGTTTTTCTGAGGTCTTTTTCTGGGGTTTACTCTTTCTCTGTCCCATGTTTCACAAATTTCCTTACCAAGTCTTCAAATTCCCTGCAAGTTGACTTTCTGCCTGTGCGTTGTGTCTCTGGTTCTTTCTCAGGGGATGGGGCCTTTTCCAATCACTCACCCCTCCAGCGAGCTGTGCCGGGGGTTCCTGATCGGTTCTCAATCTTTTCGGATTCTCTTTGGACCCTTACCTTGGTCCGCTGGCAAAAAGGGTTTACCAATTCCCGAGCTCAACAGGACGTACCCTTCCCCTTTTTGCCCACTCCGTGATTGGTCCCTGTGACTTTCCTAGTCCCAGTTTTGACGAGCGATATGAGAGAGTTTTCACATGAAATCGCTTCCTTCGCGGCCGACCGTTCCCCTCGCGGGAAAGACAGAAATGCGACCTTGAAGCCCACACTCGCTTCATGATCAGATCACGTCTCACACACTCGCCCGATCACCCGCTCAACCAGCAGTACTTACAGCTCCTTTTCCTGCGCGGATGTCTTCGTGCACTTAGACGTTTTACGAGCAATTGTCAGCCGCGGCTTTTTCGAAGGCCCTTTGCCTTCTCGAGCTCTCTTTGCCCCCGGATCCGTCCTCTCCCCTGTCCTTTTTGTGGTTTTCTCGTTCTAAATTTGGTTCGGAGGTTTGGGTGGAGCCGCGGGTTCTCCTCACTCACCAGGCCGCCGAAATTGGCGGGGGTACCCTTCTGGGTCGCGGGTCCCCGCAGCCTCCTCCGAATCCGAGTCATGGCACCAAATCTGTTATAAATGCAATGGCAAATATCGGATTAATAAAAGACAATTTATTAATAACACAATATCGAACACCAGCAAAATGAGAAAACCACAAAATAGGAAAATATCAGCGCTGCGCCGGGTGGATAGGGGTCCGCACACCAGGGTACAAGATGCCCAAATCCACGCTTGTGCAGTTTTCAGTCCACTGTTTTATAGGATTTTTCTGCCCTTAGGCAGTCCAGGTGTCCAGGGTCGGCTGAATAGTCCGAATTTCTTTTCTATGGCCTTCCCGGATCTTGTCAAGTCCCGTTGTTCCATTCTGGGAAGGTTCTTTCTTATGTCAATTACACAGGTCAGTCTTATGTTGATTTCAGTTTGCATATCGTGCCAGGGCGTTGATGAAATCTGCATTGTCGTCAAGAAGGAATTTCTCCCTGCATTGGTGAGGAAGTGATTCTTATCGAGGTTGGCCAGAATCTTTGTCTAGTCTGATGATTCTTGTCCTGTTTCGCAACTGAAACCGTGCAGGCTGAGGGGGGAAACGGTTTGCTTCCTACTAATTTTACATTTTATTAACATTGTTCTTATTATACATCGGATTATTATTTCATACACGAATTTTTACCCCAAATTTATCACAGAGTCTTTCAGGCAAAGATTTGGGGATAGAAATAGCAGTTCTTTGCTTGTACATATAACAAAGCAAAAAACATCAACTACAGCATTAATAACAAAACCAGTACCAAGAACCTTGAGGGCTTTGCTTCACAAAAACCCAGGGCAGTTTGGTCTCGGTGCCCCTGCAGGATCCTCAGAGCACCAAGCTGGAACAGTGGAAAGTCCCGGGCTGGTGGCTAGGAGGGCAGGATGTCCCTGGCAGGGCAGGGGCGGGATGTCCCAGCAGGGCAGGGGGGTGCAGGGTCACACTGTAGCAAGAGGAGCAGCGCTGAAGAAGCCGCGATGGTGGGGCAGGGCTGGCCCAGCTCCAGCAGGGCAGGTAGAGGAGCTCAGAATTCCAGGACATGAGAGCAGATGATGGTAGATTTCCCAGGACTGGACCCCTCCAGTGACAGTGAACTCCTCCCGCAGCAAGCAGCAGCCTGGCTGTTCTCTCTCCCCGAATGCCAAAAGCCAGAGAGACCAAGCTGCCTCCAGCTCTGTCCTTTACCTGCCCTAAAACTTGCCTGATCTTCCCCCTCTGAACTTTGGCCACCTCTTTGTTTTGGTCAAACACCCTTAAGCACCCAGTATTTTGTCTCCTTAGTAACTTATGGGGAAAAAGTTCTTCAGAGTAAAAAAGGAACAAACTCAACACCCAACACTGGGGTGGGGGTGCCATGGGAATGGGGTCCCCAGTGCTTGGGGGACTCAGAGATGGGAGTTCCCGGGGAATGTGGGCTCCAGGGATTTGGGATCATGGGATGGGTGTGCCAGGTGAAAGAAATGGAGTTTAAAGGACTCCTGGTTATATGTTAAAAATTTAAAGTGTTAAAATCCTCTTAATTGTTGTATAATAATTGTATTAATGTTCTAAATGGTTTGTAATTGTAAGTGCCTGTAGTGTGGCAGTGGGGAGCCACCTCTGTGGTCTCCCTGGAAAGGCAGGGAGCACATTTGCTCTTTAGAAACCGACGGCCCCACTCCCTGCGCGGCCGCCGCTGCCCCCAGGCCAGCACTACCACCCGGGTCACTGCCGCCACTTCGGGGGAGGGGTGAGAGGTCTTGTTCTCCATGCCTGCGCTCCCCGGAGGGGCCAGGGCAGCACTGCCACCGCCTCGGAGGGGGCCAGGGCACAGCCGCTTCGTTCTTTGCCCTACAACAATCCAGTGTTCTCAGTGGCGCTGTGGGACCCCCGGGCTGCCACTGGCACTGCGGAGCCGGCCCCGCACCCCCTCCCCCACCGCCAATACCACCACCATCTGTGTGGCTCCACACCCCCACTGCCACAGGTCAGCCACCGCCACCGACCAGCCAGCCACCATGGAGACAGAGCCACTGCCAGCACGGCCCCCGCGCCCCCGACAGTGCAGGTCTGCCCTGGCAGCCCCGTGCCCCCAGACCGCCGTCCTCCCACCGCCGATACCACCGCCACCAGTGCGACCCCACGCCCCCGACAGTGCGGGTCTGCTCCAGCCGTCTCCGTCAAGAGCCCTGCTGCTGTGCCAGTTCTCAAGCACTGCTGGCCACCACAAGCACCCCGTCTACATTTCTGCCCATGTGCGCTCCGTCAGCATTTCCTGCTGGCATGGAAATTAGTAGAACACCCATGAAACCCTGCTGCAAACTAGAACATAATCGGCACCGAAAATCCCCAGCCAAGACAAACCGATGCAAAATCCAGACCCACAAAAGACAGTGCTGAACTGGCTATGCCCTAAAATGTTAGTATTTTTGTATCTTGCTGTAACTTAAAAAGTGCCTGAGAAAGGGGGGGATACCCCTGGAGCGGGCTGGCCTGAGTGAGCTCCAGGAACACCTGCGAGGGCGGCCTCCCAGCTCTGCAGTGAGCAAAGCTGCAAAGCCGAATGGTACCTCCTCCTCAAAAGTGAACCAAGAACAGCAGCAAAGGCTCAAACCATCCCTCGAGCTACCCCTTTGAGAGCTGATCAATAAAGGCATTTTAAGGAGAAAACATTGTCTCCTGCCCATTTTTACCACCAGGGATGGGGTGCAGGAGGAATGGGGGGGTACCATGGGAATGGAGGGTCCTGTGGGAATGGGGGATCCGGAGAAAATCAATGTCCTCAGGGGAGTTGTAGGAGATGGAACAAATGGGAGAGGAATCCTTGCGAATGGGGCTCCTGGGCCATGAAGATCCTGGGGAATGACAGTCCTGGGATGGGGGTCCCAGGGAGGGGGACATAAGGAATGGGGGCCCCATGGTTCAGGTCCCTGGGGAATGGGGGTACAAAGGGATGTGCAGTGGCTGGGTGGGCCCGTGGGTCACAGCTCCTTCCCTGGGTGCCTGAGAATCTGGGGTGACCCAGGGCCCAGCACAGCCCTCTGAGGTGGTTGTGGCCTGAGGGTCACCCCAGGTGGATTCCAAAGGGCTCCGGGTCTGTGTTCCCCCATCCCCCAGGGGCTTTTTCCTCTCTTCATTTTCATTTCCTTATATTATCTCCTCAATTTCACAGTCTGCCACTCCATGCCTTGGGGAGCACCTGAGCAGGAAACGGGTTGGGGGAACCCCAGGGTGGGGGAAGCAGGGGTGAGGGGTCTGCAGGGAGAGGTGGGAGGCCCTGGGGGGTGGGGGTGTCTGGCTGTTCCCCCACAACACTCACTTTCTCTCTCCTGCAGCAGAAGGAAGAGGCTGTTTGTGCTGAGTGTCACACAGGGGGCTGGGTTCTGTCCTGGGGGGATCCTGTCCCAGAGAGGGACACATGCTGGCCAAGGGGGTCCTGTCCTGGGGGATGGTGGCAGCTCTGGGAGGGTTCCAGACTTCTCCATTCTTGCTGGTCCCCTGCAGGATCTGAGCTGGCAAGAGCAGCTTGGGAATGGAGCCCCAGGCAGGAAGGAGCTCCCCAACTCCTCCTCCTTGAAGCCAGTGGCCATCCAAGTGTGGGGCCCAGCCATGGCCCAGCCCCAGTGCACAGGGATGGGCATTGGCCAGCCCTGCTCTGGCCAGCCCCAGCTGGCAGCCAGGACCTGAGGGTCCCCCTGCCCCCTTGGCTTTGATTCTGGCAGCTTCAGAGCTGCTGCAAAGGTGAGAATTCTGTGGCAGGAAAAGACCTGGCTGTGGTTTGCTCAGCCGTGCAAGAAGCACAGAAGGCAATGGGAGCCCAAGCAGTGGCTCTGTGAGGGCCTTTGATGGTTTTCAGAGCAGGGCTGGCTGGAAACAGCCCCTGCAGGGGCAGCTGTGAGGGAACCAGTCCGGAAATGCAGCAATTGATCATTTTGTCACTCTCTGTTGGAGAAGGGAGACGCAGACACCATTAGGTCATCAGCAGAACTCACTTTATTCAAGCACAGTCTCAAGTTATATACTTTGCTTAATTAGCTCATACATATTGCAAAAGCCAAGCTCCTGATTGGTAGTGACTACACAATAGTTTACTTCATGTTATATCAGCATATTGCAACAGTTGTATTGCCTTGTAGCATTTAGTTCCTCTTTTCTCATGATCTCAGTTCCTCTCCCTCATCCTCATGCTGGCCTTGTCCTAGCTTCTAGTTACAATATTAGTCTGAGAGCTATTGTGTCCCTTATCTTCTTCCCATTTCTCAGCCAGCCTCTCCACAATTCCCCCTTTTTCTTTAATGGTCACAAGCACTTGGGACTGACAACAAAAAAAGCAAGCAAACTCCAATCTCATGCATAGAATGACAATTAAAATCATAAGCAAAAATCGTAGCCCTTCTTTTAAAAGCTGAGTTAGCTATGGTGTTAGACCAAAAGTTTATAGCGGCTCTGTTCTGAAAGACTGCGTGTATCAGGCTGTTTACCTGTCTAACAAGCCAATCGCCTTAACTGCGTTAAGGCTTGTGACTCTGCTACACCTGGGACAAGGATGGAGGCAATGATCACTCCTGGGGGATCCCACAAGTTTACCTTGTTACTGCAGTTAGGACTTAACTGGTTCATGGCTTATACAACAGCTGACAATTCCAAAGTTTGTAAAGAATCCCCCCCTCTTCAGCAGGCAATATTACTTCTTGCCACTCATTTCTCTGCTGCCATGTAATAGCAGCTTTTTGTGACTTTTTCTCAGCATCTGTGAAAACTGTGATTGCTTCTGGGATGGGCTGTTCACTCCGCAGAGGTTTGCTCAGCCACTGTTGTTCTCCCACCCATCGCAAGGGTGGGGGCCACTTTACCGTTGTCACAACTGTGGCCCCTCCTCCCAGCAGAGCAAGGCCCACCTCCTCATGATTTTCAATGTACCATTGCAGTATATCTCGAGCTATTGGCAACAGAATAGTGCCTGGTTCATTCCCCGTAATCTGTCGTGCACGCTGTCTGCCTTTATGGATAAGGACTGCCAACATTTCTGATTTTTGAAAAACAGTTTTACATTGTTGCATGGGTGGCTGTAACCATTCTAATACCTGAATGTCTTTCTCCTCTCTCCTATTCTCCCCCTTTTTCTTTAATTGCTGAACAAGGGCTCCAAGAAGATGGCATTTACTGAGCCATATAGCCAAATCAATAGGCAGGAGAGGGTCACGGCGAGAAGTACCGCCTTGCTGAATGATTTCAGCAAACCAAGAGCAATATTCCCGTTGTGCTGTTGTCTTATTTTGCCAGTGAGAAACGTAACTTTTCCATGCTTCCCTCGCACATTCTTGTTTTCCAATTAAACAAGTGCGAAATGGATTGGAAGGCGTGGCAAGTGATAAACACAAATTATCCTGACCAGATTGATTAACCCAAGTGACTCATATGTTTTGCCTTTTGTCTATTTTTGGTAGCTCTGTGAACCCAGCGGCGACAACACATATCCCAATCAGCAGGATCCACCTGATGCATATGAGGTATCCCCACCCCATATTTGCAGGTTGTCTGCAATATGCGAGTAGCCTTTTGTGCCAACAGGCGACACACCTCTCTTTCTATTAAAAATACCAATTCCAGCCTATCTCTTTGACCTAAATATTGAACAAGGTTTACTGCTTCTGGGACAATACTGCACCCTGTATAATTTTTTTATGGCTGTCTGCCAATTATAACGATGCCAATAGAAGGAGCAGCGTGGGCACCATGGCTGTGCAAGCTGCTGTTGGAAGACTCACCATTGTTTGCAACAAGCCCCACAATATATTTTTACCCAAGCACTACAGTTAGGCTTGTCGCAGTGCAGACAGTTAGAACTCTTAATTAATCGTAGTCGGGTGCTTTGTAGTTCATGCAACAATGTTAGCACATCAGTTCTATTTTCTACTACTAGAGGATTAGGCCACACTGGCTGGAGCCGAGCTATCACAGGTTGAAGGATCAGGAGCAGGCGATGCCGCTCTCGTTCTGCTGGACTGCTGGGTGCTGTCATTCCCTGCTTGTGTCCAGCGGCTGGGAATCCACACAGGACCTGTGGGTGTAAGCACACACATGTAACCTCAACTAATATATTGTACTTCAGCAGGTCCAGTGTTAAGAATGCTGATCCTCCTGTAGAGCCAAAACCATAGTCTCCTCTTTGTGTTTCTGAGCGATGTTCGGAGCCAAGGTCGAAAATGGTAACAATTGAGCTATCTGGGTGCCAGCTGGAGTGAGCACTGGAGGATACAGTGTCCGTGCTAAAATACAAATCTCGCCTGTGAAATCAGCATCAATAAGTCCCAGTAATGTCCAATCCTTTTTAAAAAAGTAGAAGATTGTCTCAAAAGTAAAGCAGGAACCGACTGTCCCTGATAGGTTACTGGTCCCTTTACTCCAGTGGAAACTGGCACAGTGCAATTGTCCTTAATAGATATGTCCACTGTGGCTTCCAAGTCCAGGTCGAGGCTTCCGGAGGTGGCGGGGTGCAGGTCGCTGGCTGCTGTACAGCTGCTATTTGTGTCCCGGCGCGGCGGCTGGATGGCGCACTGGTTTTGCTGTTTCCTGATTTCCTCCGACAGGCTTCTTTCTCGGTCTCCTCCGCCTCGCTTCGGCTGACTTGCTGTAACAGCAGCTTGGAGTGGAGCAAGAGCAGCAAAACTTGAGCCTGACTACTCTCTGCCTGTTTCTGAAGTGTTTCACTTAGCCCTTTAATAGCCTCGACAATAAATGCCTGAGGCCCAGAGGGCACAGATGCTGCTTTTTCTAGAGCCTCTTCTACAGACCAATTAGCTCCCAATGGAGTATACACTGTTTTAACATAGCTCCTTGCATATAGAGTGGCACTCTAGCTTTTTCTATTCCTTCTACTAGTTGATCTACAAATTTGCCTAATGGTTTTTCTTTACCTTGTTTTATTCTCATATATATCCTGACAATCTGCTGGCAACAGCAAATATGTACCTCAGATACAATTCAGCATTTGCCAAGCAGGCTCACTGTTTACTCCATGTTGGTTAACAGTGGAGTGCAATTGGGAAAGTAATTTCCAATCAAGGGAAGTCAACTGGGCAGTGACACCTCCTCCCGGTGCAGGATTATTTATTACCGGGCATGCCATCGAGCTCCCTGTTTCTATCATCTGTGCATTCCTTCGTTCTACTCCTTCTTTAGCTAGTGCACTGCATGCCTCCCTCCGATTTTTGGCCACTACCTCTGTCAAATCTGATTCAACTTTCGGAATAGTTTCATTGCTCTCCCCAGTCCATGGTAATGGACATGAATCTGTCAGCTGACCCGCAGCAACTGGAGGCATTGGGGGAGCTGATGGTACAGAGTCTGCAGCTACCGTATCCCCTCTGGTGGCACCCATTTGCTCTGGAGGCACATGTACTGTTGTACATCCAGGAGGCAAGGGAAAGTCTGACTCTGATGAATATGTCAGATTCATTCCCTGGGCTGCTACTGCCTGCTGAGCTGCTCGTTCTTCTACTTGGTGTTGCAGCAGAGCATTATGTACTGCCCGCCACTGTTTCCCTAACTTCTTAGCTGTTTTATCATCATCCAAAACTAAAGTAAACAACTCATCACCTAACTTTCTCCACTCAGTAAGCTTGTGCACCGTATGTGGATTAACAAAGTAGCCTTTAGCATATCCCCATGCTAGTAATCCCGGAAGGTCTTTCCTTATGTCCTTAACCCCCCGTTTCTCTAACCCTGTCATAAATAAATCATATGCTGCTTGCCTGTCCATTATGTCGTCAGCGCTGTTGCAACTCTCCGGCTTCGGCAGCACGTATGGCCCAGGACCACCTTTGTAGCTCCTGGGGGCGTTATCCCTTCGTCGTTTAACGCCGACCCGGTTGCATCAGGCCCCAACCCTACTTCTCCAACCGTGGCAGACGTGCTCCCCCTTTTTCTTTTAGTCGAGACGAGAGGCAGCCGTCGGGGTCACCATTTGTTGGAGAAGGGAGACGCAGACACCATTAGGTCATCAGCAGAACTCACTTTATTCAAGCACAGTCTCAAGTTATATACTTTGCTTAATTAGCTCATACATATTGCAAAAGCCAAGCTCCTGATTGGTAGTGACTACACAATAGTTTACTTCATGTTATATCAGCATATTGCAACAGTTGTATTGCCTTGTAGCATTTAGTTCCTCTTTTCTCATGATCTCAGTTCCTCTCCCTCATCCTCATGCTGGCCTTGTCCTAGCTTCTAGTTACAATATTAGTCTGAGAGCTATTGTGTCCCTTATCTTCTTCCCATTTCTCAGCCAGCCTCTCCACAATTCCCCCTTTTTCTTTAAAACTCTCAGCAAGGGGCTGAGAGAGCCCCAGAAGAAGATTCTGCAAATCCCACACCCATCTGCTCAACAACCTGATCAGAACCCTCCTCCTTCACGAGATGGACAGATAGAACTCAACAAAAGAAAGAAAACCCAAACATTTTTCCCAATTTAATCAGAAAGCAGCATTTTGGACTCAATAAGAGACATTGGGGTTGTGTGCTGCCCTGACACTGAGAAGGGGATTGTGGAGCCCCGTGGGGTGCTGTGAAAAGCAAAAAGGAACCCCTGAGGGGAATCGATGTCCCCCAGTGCTGCCCGTGTCCCCCAGTGTCACAGCACACTCTCGAAGGTGTCACTGGGGTCCCTCTGTCCCTTATAAGGTCTTGGCAGCTCCCTGTTGGTCACTTGTGTATCCTGAGGTGGGGCAGGGCCAGAGGACACCTGTGGGGGTCTTGAGAGTGGCAGCGACTGTGGGGACCTGGGTGGGGGGTGACACCCGTGGGTGACGTGTCCCTGTCCCACCTGTACTCACCCCCTGCCCGCTCAGTGCCCACGATGTGGGGGTCCAGCACTGCCCCCTCCTCTGGGGGGGTCCTGTGGGGATAAGGGGGGTCTGAGGGGTTTCTGAGGAGTGGGAAAAAGGCGTCCTGGCAAGAGCCCCCCACTCACCTGTCCTGGGGCTTCCTGGTGGCTGCAAGGAAAAGGGGAGGGGGTGACATTGGGGACCCCGGGACCCCTGAACCTTCCTGGGACCTCGGCAGCTCCAACCACTCACAGGACCCCCAAATTCCCATTGGAGCCATGAAACCCACTGGGCCACTGATTCCCCCCTGGACACTCCAAGAACCCCTGAACCCCCAAAACTTCTGCACCATCACAGTGCTCCCAAGTCCCCATTGTCCCCAACACTCTGATCCCCTGGAACTCTAAGCTCAGCAGGGAGGGGCACGCCTCAGACTCCCCCAGGACCCCAGAAAGATCCCTCCACATTCCTGAACGGCCCTCCAAGAGCTCCCCAAACCCTCCAGGAGCACCCAGTGCCACCCCAATACTTGTTCAAAGCCCACCCAGGGATGGACCTGGAACCCAACCAAGACCCTCCAAATTCCTCTCAAATCCCCCAGGATCCCCTCTTGAGGTCACTGTGGGCTCAGTTTCCCCCAGCTCAGGGGCCCTGGGTGCTGCCCCAGCTCTGCCCCCACTCTGGAGGCTTCCCCTGACTCCAGGGCCCCCACCCCACATTGCTACCCACCCCGGCGGTGCCAGCAGTGACAGCCCCCGATGACAGCCACGAGCAGGACCAGGAACAGGAGGGTCCTGCCAACATTCACAGCCACTGCTGGGAACAGAGGGGGACACATTGGGGTCACCCTGAACCCAGGGGATCCTGCACACCCCGGTGACCCCGTGTGAGCCCACCTGTGACCCAGGGTGAGCCAGGGGTCACCTCCAGGGCCAGCTCAGGGCTGAATGCCCGGAACACGCGGTGCCCGTCCTGTCCCAGCTGGTTGGTGGCCACGCACTGGTAGGTGCCTGAATGGGCCACATCGATGTCCCCAAACTCCAGAACAGGACCCTGGGCCAGCTCCTTGCCATCATGCAGCCAGGTGAAGGTGACAGGGGCTGAGCCCACCTGCACTGAGCAGCGCAGTGTCACGGGGTCACCTGCGTGCACCTGGTGTGCCAGGGGACTGGAAGTGATGGTGGCATTGGCCACAGGCACTGTGGGGACACAGACAGGGATGAGGCCAGGGGGAAGAGGCTGCACCCAGCGTGGGAGAATGAGGGAATCTGTGTGGTGGCACCTGGAGACAGAGGGTCTCCTTTACCCAGGAGAGTGGCATCATGCTGGTGGGACCATAATGTGTTGTGGGATGAGGGCATCTTATAGATGAAGGGTGAGGGATGAGGATGGGATGAGGGTGAGGTGAGAATGGGATGAGGGCTGCTGTGCCCAAGGCTGGTGATGGCCATCACCTCATGGAGGGCACAGAATTGCCTGGGTGGGATGTGATGGGTCTGATCAGGCAAATCAACAGGGGCATCACCCCAATCCCAAGGGTCTCACTCCCCCGGGAGGGTCACGCTCAGTAGGGTGATTAGGAACATGGGAAGAGTGAGGGACATCAGGGAGCAATGAAGGACTCGGGGAAGGGGAGGATCAGAAAGGGGTGGGGGAATCCAAATGAGAAGTAGGGGGCCCAGAGATGGGAGAGAGGCTTGGAAAGGGCTGGAAGGGACCCCAGGGAAGGCTGGGAGATATGCTGAGGGGACAGATACAGATAGGGTTAAAGGGAACCACGGGGAAGGTTTTCGGGACCCAGACAGGGATGATGGGACCTGTGGAAAATGGAGAGATTTTGGAGAGGGAGAGGTGCAGCTATGGAAGAGTGAGGGGACCTGGTGAGGGATGCAGGCAGCAGAGAAGGTGATGGGAGGACCCAGGGAGAGACCTGGGAAGGCAGGGTGGCACACAGAGGGTTGAGCAAGGCTGGGAGACCTGGGAGGGCTGTGGAGGCTCCCCGTGCCCATCCCCACACTCACTGTGCACCGTGACGCAGAGCCGGGCGCTGCTCTTCTGCACGGCCCCCGCCTTGGAGAGCACCTGGCAGCTGTAATTCCCTGAGTGGGAGACCCCCACGGCGGGCACCAGGAGCTGTGGGGACCCCTGTGGGCCCCCCACCAACTGCCCATCCCAGTAGAAGAGGTGCAGGAGGGGGGCTGGGGGCCGCAGGGGGCTGGGGCTGCTGAAGCAGCTGAGATTGAGGGGGGACCCCTCAATGGACTCAGGGGAACCCTCCAACACCGGCACCGTGAAGAGCTCTGGGAAGGAGAGGGGAGGGGGATTTGTGACACCGAGTCCCTGGGGAGGGGCTGTGGGGGTGTCGGGGTGGCAGCTGTGGGGGTGCTCACCGTGCACTGTCACTGTCACTGGCGCTGACTCATACCACTCCTGTGATACCCCAATGCTCACCTGGACTCTGCAGTGGTATTGGCCACTGTGGTTCAGCTGCAGAGGGGACAGGGACATATCGGTCCCAGCGAGGGGCCTGTTCACCTCCTCATCCCCATGGTAGAATCTCACCAAAGTGACAGAATTGTCCCGCCAGCCCCGGCAGCGCAGTGTCAGCGTGTCCCCCTCCAGCAGCGGCTGTGCCTGCACCTGCAGCACCAATGGGTCTGCGGGACACAGGGGTCCTGTCACACCAGGGGGGCCCCTTTTCACAAGGACTCCTGCTCTAGGTCACACCCAGCCCACCAAGGGGTCCCCAATATCAGAAACAAGGTTCTTTTGCACTGGGATGCTCTGGGATGTCCCTGTCAGAGTCTGTCTGTGGATGTGTTATGCCTCACAACTGTCTCCGATGGTTGAAGACCAAGACCCCCGAAGAGACTGGGGAGAGCCCCTGGCCTGGCTGAGGTGGGGCGCCTGCCGAGGACTGATACGCATCTCCACGAGAACAGAATGCAAGAACAATAGTAGCTCATTACAGTGGACTGAGCTGACTATACTGACCGTGCTAGAAGGGTACAGCTTGCCGCTTGTTCCTGAGCACCCAACTTTGACGCAGGTGCCTGCCTTGGCCCTGTGCCCTCTTTGGCTCCATTCCACTCGCCTTGGTCTTCTTCCTGACCAGCCTACAAAGACTCTGCGGATCCCGTGCACCCTTTGTGATCACCCCACTGGAGAAGATCGCGTCTATGGGCATCTCTACGTCTTGAGGACCTCCGACTCTCCACGTTGGTAGCTATAATCCCCCTTCCCCTCTTTCTCTATCTTTCTCACTATTCTCTATTTTCTTTCCCTACTATCGCATTGTGGGCACTAAATAAAAGTGCATTTTTTGTTTAAGCAAACTGGTTTGTCCCCTGTTGTGTCTTTTGCGCTTTGAGATCTCCAAAACGAACCATCAGGTTCCCCGCATATGTTTGCGGACCCTGACATTAAATTGGCGTCACGGACAGGATCTTGATAGACTGTGGAGTTGCGGGTTTTATATAGTTTGTAGAAGGGGAAGGACCCTCGTCTCAGCCGCACCTAGCACGCCACTTCGGTGAGCGCTGTTAGAAAGCAAGGGGGGCGAGGGAAAATTCCCGCAAACTGTATACACCCAAGCACTCCCTGTCATCAGGATTTTTCAGAAACAATCTCACTGTGCAAAAGATGGGACTGTGTGTGTGTTTTTATATGTTTTGAGCTGCTTGGTGTAGTTGAGGAGACAACAGTTTTTTCTGTGAAGAAGTGCCTCCCAAGCAGCTGGGTCTCCTCTCCCATTCCAGGGACGCGAAGGGAAACACAGTATTAGCCGTGCCATTTTTTGTGTAACTTTAAGAATACCTCCCTGAGAGTAGTTTTTTGTCCCTTCACAAAAAAATGACTGAAGATTCTAGTAGAAAAGATAAGGATATTCTTTTTGCTTTGTTAACAAAGCATGGTGCTAGACCTTCTCTAGCTGGAGAAGAGTGGGCACAAGATAATTGGTTTAAGTGTGAAAACATTGTAGATAGAATATATTCTTTGCAACATGATGCTAAGTATAAACTGGGCAGAAATAAAACCATTCTTTGCTCAGTTTTGGGGGCCTGCCTTTCGGCAGCCATAAAAACCCATTTTAAACGGGTAAGTGAAGAGAGAGCAGAAATAGAATCCCTGCAAAAACAATTGGAACAGGAAAGAAATCGAGAGGGAGCAGTAATAGAATCCCTGCAAGATTTGGTAGAAGCTTTGCAAAAACAATTAGAACAGGAAAGAAATCAGAAATATTTGCTGGAGATTTCCCTTGCAGAAGGGCAGAGCAAAAATTCAAAACCTGTAGATTCACCAAAGGAAACAGGAGGAAAGGAGACATACAGCATTAAACAGATATACCCTCAGAAAGAATTAGTACACATGCAAAATTGTGGGGAACTCTGTTGCTCCAATTTGAGACCTCTTGTCAAAACAGAATTTAATTGTATAAATGAAGAGGTTCATGACCCCTACATAACCACCAAAGAAATACCATACACAGCCACTGAATTAGCTAAATTAAAAAGAGAATACTCCCGACTTTCTAGTGTATCAGAGACGGAGTATGTCTTTAAAGTTTCACTTACTGGTGATGACCAAATTAAATTAAGTGAACAAGAAGTAAGTGGCTACTGGGGACATGGAGTTTTCTTAACAACAGGGAATACACGTGCTCCATGGTCCCTGACACAGTGTGCAGCTTACTGGGCAGGGGGACTAAGCCCCCTTGAAAGGGGCGACCCTCTGGCAATAGTCAGCACCCCGGACCAACTCCTAGAAAACATTCACAAAGCTGCATGCTTGCAAATGATACATGAAAGAAAACTGATTTCTGACTATGAGTCACCCATGCAACAGCCTGTCAAACCTGAGATTATGACCCCCCTAATTCGAGGTTTGCCGGAGTCTCTTAAACCAACAGTAATTCTTTTTCAAAAAACAATAGCATCTATCACTCCGGTAGATAGGCTTGAAAGATTTCTTGGACACACAAGTGATCAAACCGGTTCCACTGACTCCACTGACTTCTCGCCTTTTGCTACTCCTAGCACACAATCTAACAGCAGTCATAACAGTGGAAAATACAGACCAGTGAAGCACTCAGAGGACAAACCCGAAAAACCCAGAGAAGTCAGGCACATTGCTTCTCCTAATGAAAAACCAGAAAAGGGAGAACAAATCTCTAACCAGCAGCAGTTGTGGTTGCTAGGGCTGAAAAGGGGACTACCTCGAGAAGTAATGGACAAATTGCCTTATGATAAATTGGTTAAAATAAAATTGCTGCTTTTTGAAGCAACTGTCCACCAAGCCCTTGGCCCTATTCATCCTACAGATCCTTTTCAGGCAGAATGGAGATTTGCCACCTCAGGATTGTCATTATATATATGGCAAAGGGGTCCTGAAGGCCCAATCAGATCTGTCAGCTCTTACTCCTGTGGCTTTAAAGATGCTGAAAAGAAGTACACTACCTGGGAAAAAGGCTTGTTTGTGGTTAGCTTAGCTCTCATAGAAGTGGAGAAAATTGCACAACAACAACCAATTGTTTTGAGAGGCCCCTTCAAGGTTAAGTCAGTCACTACTGGGACCCCCCCACCTGCCGGGGTGGCCGAGAGGACCTCAGTAAGACAGTGGTCTGCTCAGATTGAACATTATTGTAACATGTTCTCAATAACTAAAGGAGCTGTGAAAAATCTAGCACTACAAGAAGCAGAAAATTTGGATAGCATCCAAGACAAACCTGCCTCAGTCATTACCCCTCCCTTTTCCCCCGAACAGCCAGCAAATCCTTGGTTTACTGATCCTTCTGCCTTTTGCCTGACAGCTTCAAGCATAATTCCCTCACTATGGGGACCAAGTGATTCCAGCAATCCAGCACATTGCCCTGGACAGTCTGTTTTGGTGGACCTCCCTACTGTAGGGGAAGGACCACTAGTGCTGAAATCCCCTCTGAATAAATATATATGGGTAGCCTTTGCTCTAGAGAAAGAGCAGCAAATAGATACAGGATGGACAATTTTTTTCATTCTAACCTTCTGCCTCCTCGTGGCAGATTCTGTTGTGCTTACTTTCCACAGGAGAACTCCGAGGGACATGAAGGCCATATAAACCATGATAAATATTTTAAACAGAAATTTTAAATAGCATTGATTCAGAAATATTAATGAACAAATTGGTTGTCACAATTAAAGATTTGACCAAATTATAACAATCATTATAATTGTCCTTATTGGCTTTGGGGACACTTCAGTGATTGCTCTTAAACATATTACAAAATTGGGAAAAGATAAATGTGAATGATAGCAAATTGGTAATTGATACACCTGGTGCTACACAAAACAATGTTTCTTTAGCCCTTAAGCTGCATCCAGGCACAGCCTTGGATGCAGATGGTTGTTGCCTTAATTATAAGGCAAGAAGAAGAAAGAATTCTTCCTACTGAAATTTGGAAAATAATTTGGAACAATTCAAATTATTTTCAAAGAGAATTCCAATCCTGGTGGAAATTAGTGAACTTTACCTATAACCCCAATACTAACACAGTTACAGCTTTTGTGTTAACAATAGGTAATGCTTCAGTACATTTGATATTCCCTATCATTGCCTTAGGTATGAATCATGATGGAGCTATTCTCTATCCTTCCGAGCATAGAGAATGGGCCCGTCAAACTGGTGAGAAATGGCAAACTGTCAGTTTAGAATCTTGTGTTGTTAGGGAGCAGCAAGGTTTCATTTGTGAAAGTAATGCAATCATAGCTCAGGACATTTGTTTGGACACCGAGCAAAATATTTGTCATTTTGAAGTACATCCTAACGAAGCTCCTAGAACAGTGCTTGTGTATATAAGCAATGGGTGTGCATGCTTTAGGACTGTCTGTGATGTTGTAGTTGTAGAAAATGCAATAGTAGATACTAAAAATCACTCGAATTTTTGTGTTTGTGATTTTACCACAATTACAGGATGTGACTTTTCTTATAAAGTCCCAGCTACGTCCTCCTTTTGATTTTGGTTTTGATTGGCCTTGTTTTAGTTAACATCCCTTTTGCAAAGGACGCTCCTAAAGTTATTGACGTAAAATACACTACCCAGACAGCAAAAGTTAAGCCTGTAACAGCAGTTTGATTTGAAATGGTTTGTTGTTTTGATTAATGTTGCTTTGTCTTAGTCATGTTAATTAAAAATTAAGGTTGTTTTGTTTTGTTTTGTTTTTTGTTTTTGTTTGCTTAGAAATTCTTATCATTTAAAAAAAAAAATTAAAGAATTTTGTGAAAGAAATTGTTTTAAACTAAGTATTTGATTGAAAATTGTAATTGTTGATTTTAATTAATGGTATTATATTAATTATTTAGTAATTTGAGTTAATATTTTGAAAAATTGTTGTATTAATTATTTGGTGATTTATGTTGATTATTTTGAAAAAAAATGTTAAAAATTGTTAAATCAATTTTTTTTAATTTTTGTTTCATTTTTTGTTTCTATTCCCTTTCCGTATTTTTCCTTCTTACTCTCTCTCAGTCTCTCTCTCTCTTTCTCTCCTACACCCTCTCTATTGTCTCTGTTTTTCTGGGATATGCTGCCAATGCGGATGAGTCCTGAAGACTTCACAAGACTACGGAACCTGCTGATGGAAGAACACCTTCGTTGTCAGTCATGAGTCAAGGGGTGGTGTCAGAGTCTGTCCGAGGATGTGTTATGCCTCACAACTGTCTCCGATGGTTGAAGACCAAGACCCCCGAAGAGACTGGGGAGAGCCCCTGGCCTGGCTGAGGTGGGGCGCTTGCCGAGGACTGATACGCATCTCCACGAGAACGGAATGCAAGAACAATAGTAGCTCGTTACAGTGGACTGAGCTGACTATACTGACCGTGCTAGAAGGGTACAGATTGCCGCTTGTTCCTGAGCACCCAACTTTGACGCAGGTGCCTGCACTGGCCCAGTGCCCTCTTTGGCTCCATTCCACTCGCCTTGGTCTTCTTCCTGACCAGCCTATAAAGACTCTGCGGATCCCGTGCACCCTTTGTGATCACCCCACTGGAGAAGATCGCGTCTATGGGCATCTCTACGTCTTGAGGACCTCCGACTCTCCACGTTGGTAGCTATAATCCCCCTTCCCCTCTTTCTCTATCTTTCTCACTATTTTCTATTTTCTTTCCCTACTATCGCATTGTGGGCACTAAATAAAAGTGCATTTTTTGTTTAAGCAAGCTGGTTTGTCCCCTGTTGTGTCTTTTGCGCTTTGAGATCTCCAAAAACGAACCATCAGGTTCCCTGCATATGTTTGCGGACCCTGACAGTCCCCCTGTGCACAGAACAGGTGCTGGTAACACCAGGGTGTGACCCATGGAGCAGAGCCCACATAGAGCCCTTGGGGTCCCCCAGGTGCCACACTGGGGACAACAAAAACCCCTCACCTTGTAAGACTCTCACGGGGGAGCTTAGCTTGGTGCCAGGTCTGTCACATGTGTAAGTGCCACTCTCTTTGACAGTGAAGTGGTTGATTCCCTTTTGCCCCCAGCGCTTCCCATCCTTGTAACAGGTGGTGGCACCGGTGGTCCCCAAGCCCTGGCAGGTCAGTGTCACCCGGTCCCACAGCACTGCCGGCATCCAGGGGGGCTCCACCAGGAGCTGCGTGGTCTGGGCACCTGTGGGTGACAGGGGACACCAGCCTGCCAGGGCCACTATGATGCTTGGGAGAGTGGGGTGGGGATGTGGCATCCCCTAAGCACTCACCAGCGAGGCCGAGGGTCTGGGCTGGAAGGGAGAAGGGACAGGGGCTGGGTGGTGGTGGCCTTGCAGGGACAGCAGCACCTGGGGACTAGGTGTGGTGTCTGTCCCCAAACTTTCCCCAAGGGAATAGGGGTGTAGCACAGAGGTCTTGAGGACAGGCACACCTCAATCACCATTGGACAGGACATGGGGACACCGTGGACACCCCACGTTTGCACAGGTCACCTCCACCACCCTCACAGCACCTGTACCCACAGCCACATCCCTATGCCCCTGTGCCCATGATCTAATTCCTATGGCAGCTTTCCCAATGCCACAACTGCATGGTATGTGGCCCTTGTCCCTATCCCTGCAGCCCCGTTTCCCTGTCCCCACAGCTGCCCCAGCCCCAAGGTTCCTTTTGAATCATCCTTGTCTCCACAGCTCTATCCCCTTGTCCTTGTCCCCATATACCAGTGCCCCTCTTCCTGTTCCTGTCCCCACAGCCACCCCATGACTCTGGTCACACTGGGCTCCATGCCCATGCACTGGCTCTGCTGGCCTTGGGGACCCCAGGGGACCTCCACAGCCCCCCTGTGCCCCCCTCCCCACCGGTCTCTGCCTCACCAGAGCCCATCCCTGGGGTGTCAGGCCTGTGCCCAGGGCACTCACCCCACAGGAGCAGCGCCACCTTCCCGGCCATCCCTGTGTCCCCAGCCATGTGGACTGGCTGTCACTCACTGCTGTGGCCACTGGTCCCCTGGGTGGCGGCTCTTCGGATGCAGAGGAAGGAAGCGAGGTCACGTCTTGTCCCCACGTGTAGGTGGCCCTTGGTGGGGGCAGGGTGGGGGATGGGTGGAGACACAGTAGGGGACAGACTGGGGACATTATGGGATAGTCTGGAGGCTCAGTGGGGGATGGTGTTTCCAGGAGTGGGGGGGGCTCAGAGGTTGTGGGGGAACCAAGGATGGGTGTTTACAGGGGAATTGGGGTCCAGGGGAATTGGGGTCTCCATGCCTGGGGGCATTCAGAGATGGAGGTCCTTCAGGAACATATAGCCCAGGGATTTACGGTGATGGGATGTGGGTCCCAGGGCTGGGGATGCAGGGCAAAAAAATAGGAACCTCGGGAGGGGAGGTTTAGGGGAAATAAGCATCCCATGGGATGGGATCAAGGCAGTGCTGGTCCTGGGCAATGAGAGTCCGGGGATGGGGGTCCCAGGGCAGAGAGACCAAGGGAATGGGGGTCTCATTGTTGGCTTCCCAGGGGATTGGGGGTCCCAGGGAAGGGCAGTACCTGGGTGGGTATGGAGGCTGCAGCTCCTTCCCTGGGTGCCCCAGATTTTGGGGTGACTCAGAGCCCAGCACAGCCCCCACAGTGTGCTCATGGCCAGGGGGGCACCCCAGGGTGGAGGCTCTGGGTCTGTGCCCCACACACCCCTGGGATTTTTCCCATCCCCCCCATTTCCTGGCTCAGCCATCCCAGGGAACACCTGAGCAGGTAACGGTGGGGGGATCACAGAAAGTGGAAAAGGGTGGTGGGGTGTGCAGGCAGTGTTTGGGGGGCTGTGGAGGATGAAAGATTTTCACTTTCTCTTTCCTGCAGCAGAAGGAAGAGCCCATTTACGCTGATCTGAGGACGTGGGTTCTGTCCTGGGCTGGGAGGGGAAACCAGATGGTTCCTGCCGTGAGGGAAAAGGGCTCTTCTGGTGTGGTGATGCCTGGGTCTTGTCCCAGGATCCTGTCCCAGGGAGTTCCTCATTCTAGGGGTGCCAAATCCTTGGGGATTCCTGTCCCAGAGGTGGCATATCTTGGGAACCTCTGACCTGGGGGACCCTGACCATTTTACTGTCCCCAGTGGGGCCCTCTGATATCTGGGCTGCCCAAACTTAAGGGAGCACCTGTAACAACCTTGCCCTGATGATGGTAACTGCTGGCTAAATTTCATGTAAATCCCTGATGCCAAGTTGGTTGAGACAAAACTAAACATCCAGGATGCAAATGTAAAAATCTTTTCCAACACCATTTTTTCCAATTAAAAGGAAATTCAGCAAAAATCAAACTGACAGTGTAGAAAATGGTCTGGTTGATAGAATCCTTTTAAACACTGCTCTCCCAACAAGTTACTCACAATAACAACACAAACAAATCACAGAGGAAATGAGACCTTTTGGCTCCCTTTAGGAGCCCATTGGTGCATCCCACAGCAGCCTTTGCTTGTGGGTAACTCAGAGTGTGGAATCTCCCTGAGTGTCCTACAGGTCCATGGGATTGTTCCCTGCCTGCTGGGCAGCAACCCAGCCCATAGGGAAGGCTTTGTTTGGACCATATTCAGGAACTCTTCCCATTTTTCTCCTTCCCATTTATAAACTTGACTTACTCCCCAAGGGTTCTGCTCCCAAAAGGAGGAGAACAGACTCTGTCCATGCTAAGAATGGTGCACAGGAGACCATGGAAATGCCCGTGTGTCCCTCAGGGTCTGCTTCCCTGGGAAATGCACTCCACCCTGCCCTGAATTCCCCTGCCTGGGCACTCCCTGCTCCTGCTGGGACATCCCTGTTCCCCAGACCCACGGGTGGAGCCCCTGCTCAATATTTCCACACTTTTCCCTCTCGGCTGGTGTCCACATCCAGAACCCAAACATTCTTTCTGGGAGGTTCCAAAGGGCTGCATGTTTTGTTCAAGAAGGAAGGTCCCAGTCAGGTTGTTGAGCAGATGGATGTGGGATTTATAGAACTTGTGGGGCTCTTTCAGTCCCTTGCTGAGGGGAGAAAAATGATCAATTGCTGCATTTCTGGACTGGTTCCCTCACAGCTGCCCCTGCAGGGGCTGTTTCCAGCCAGCCCTGCTCTGAAAACCATCAAAGGCCCTCACAGAGCCACTGCTTGGGCTCCCATTGCCTTCTGTGCTTCTTGCACAGGCCTGAGCAAACCACAGCCACGCTTTTTTCCTGCCACAGAATTCTCACCTTTGCAGCAGCTCTGAAGCTGCCAGAATCAAAGCCAAGGGGGCAGGGGGGACCCTCAGGTCGTGGCTGCCAGCTGGGGCTGGCCAGAGCAGGGCTGGCCAATGCCCATCCCTGTGCACTGGGGCTGGGCCATGGCTGGGCCCCACACTTGGATGGGCACTGGCTTCAAGGAGGAGGAGTTGGGGAGCTCCTTCCTGCCTGGGGCTCCATTCCCAAGCTGCTCTTACCAGCTCAGATCCTGCAGGGGACCAGCAAGAATGGAGAAGTCTGGAACCCTCCTAGAGCTGCCATCCCCCAGGACAGGACCCCCTTGGCCAGCATGTGTCTCCCCCGGGACAGGATCCCCCCAGGGCAGGACCTCCTGGGACGTGCCCCATAGTGGTTTTGGTTTGCTTATTTGAGTTACAGCACTATTTATGTGGTGGTTTCATGTTTGCTGAATTTTGTTCACTAATTTGGAGACGGGATTTGGGGAGAAAAAGGCAAAAAAGGCTTAAATTCAAAGTAAACAGACAGTTTATTAATACACAGTAAGGGAAAAAGAGAGAGAGGAAAAAAAATGAAACTTACAAAACCCTTCCCCTCCCCCCACAAGTATTCACTTTTATACAAACAACATAGAGACAGAACTTGTGACTTTCAGTGAGTTTCACCATTTAAATATGGTCTTTCATCAATTCTTTAGGAGGGGAGTCTCTTGTTTACTATGGAATTTTCCCCACTGACAGCCTAGAACAGTTCTCTTGTGGGTCGGAACTCTCACAGAAACAGCTGCCTGAAAAAACCTGCTTCCATGTGGTCTCCTCCCATTAGCAGTTTCCCAAGCTGCTCAGGGGTAATGGAACTCAGGCATCTAGGGTGTCACTTTTTAAACACAAGCAACTTCAAAGGCAAAGGATTCTTCATCTCAAGGAACAGATGTTTTCTCACTTCTTTCACTGGTGCAGGAGCTTCTCATTTTTCTTTCTCTGTTCAGGCATCTCATGGGATCTCAAGAATCACAGATTCTAATGCAATATTACTCAGTCCATCACAAACACTTTTGCTCAAAAATCCACAAATCATCTCTCTAAATGCATATTTTTCTATGATTAAAGGACAGTCTACCTATAGAGTTCATTTCCATAGTTCAAACAAGAAAGTCCAGACAGCAGGCAACTCCTTCATCCTTCCTGTAATTAATCCCTTCCTCACTCTCTCCATCTGACTGTTATGCCAAGTCTTCTCTGTGCTCAATCACTTGGTCTGTTCTCACTCTGGGAAGAGCTGGTGCTCTGGAAGTTCCATCTGCTGGCAGGAAAGAGTTAAAGCTTGCCCAGGCCTGTGAGGGTTACATGATCTCTGTCCGGGGGCAGCCAGGATTTTCAAAAGCCTGGAGAATAGAAAAAGAACCTCAGTCGGGCAGATCTCAGAGCAGCCCGGCTGATCAAAGGCTCTTTGCCCCCCAGCCCTCGGTCTCATTGCGGGCGGGCCCAGCTCGGAGCGGCTGCAGGCTGCAGGCTCCCCTCCCCTGCTGGGGAAAGGGCCCAGGCCACGGCCAGGCCTCGGGCCAGCTCCCCACCCCATAGGGGGGTCTGCAGGGTGTTTTACAGCTGATAAAAACTGATCGGGGCCGGGACAGGGGCACATCATCCCCTCCTCGGGCTGGGAGTCACCGGGCCAGGCCTCCCGTGACAGCCCGGGCCCCTCCACAGGAGAGAGCCGGGACTGCCTTTCCTGCTGTGAGGGCGGAAGGGAGACAGAGACCCCAGGCTTCCTTCTGGCTTTTAGGGCTGTGTGACCCAGCGGTGTATCTCTGCATGCAATTGGCTATTTTGGTTGTCAGTTCAAAGGAAAACACCAATTGCACCTCACCATCTGTGCTAAACCCCCACAAGTTCCCAGGGGAATGGGGATGCCAGGGATGGGCAGTGGCCAGGTGGGCGTGGGGGTCGCAGCTCCTTCCCTGGGCGCCTCAGAATTTGGGATGACCCGGGCTGAGCAAAGCCCCGGTGTGCTCGTGGTCTGCTGGGGTCACCCCAGGTGAATTCTGAGGGGCTCTGGGTCTGTGACCCACTCCCCAAACCCGAGGGGCTTTTTCCTCTCTTCATTTCCATTTCCTTCCTTTTTCTGTAACTTTTGCATCCCCCTCCAGTTCCCTGCTCAGCGATCCTGGGGAGCTCCTGAGCAGGTACCGGGTTGAGGGACCCCATGGAGGGGAAAAAGGGTGCGGGGGCTGTAGGAGAGGTGGGGGGGTTTGGGGACTGGGGGTGTCCGGCCTTGCGCCCCCCACACTTTCACTTTCTCTCTCCTGCAGCAGAAGGAAGAGGCCGTTTGTGCTGAGTCAGACGGGAGGGGCGGGTTCTGTCCTGGGGGGCACATCCAGGGGGTTCTGTCCCTGTTCAGGGGTGTCCCTGTTCTGGGGGTGACACATCCTGGGGGTGGCACATCCAGGGGATCCTGTCCTGGGGACGAGCGTGGAAAGATCGAGCAGTGGCTCTGCCCCCCGGCCGTGCTGGGGCTGAAGTGGTGACCCCAAATGGGCGCCCCGACAGTGCCCGGAGCTGTCGGTCCCGTTGCCACGGCAACAGCCGATCCCGACACACGGCGACAGTGGCCTCGGACACGCTGTCACAGCCGCTGGGGACACAGGGCCACCGTCGGTGCCCGCAGCCCGGGACAGTCCCGGCCCCGGCAGCGCGATGGCAGCCGCGACGTGCGACAGTGACCCGAGGGCAGGACTCGGCTCCCGCAGTGCCGGGGGCTCCTCCCCGGGCTCCCTGGTCCCCTCGGCCCTCCCGGCACCTCCCTCCCGGCGCCCCCCGCCCGCCCCAGGGCCGGGCCCGGCGGAGGCTCCGCAGCAGCTCCGGGGCTCAGACGCCGCTCGGGGAGCGCCGGGTGCGGGGCTTTGGGCACCGGGGGGCACCGGGCAGGGCTGGGCCGGGGATGGGCCGAGCTGGGCTCGGCCCGAGGGGCTCGGCAGCTGCGGGATCGGTGCCCGTGGCCACAGGGCGGCACCGCCGCAGGTCCTCGAGCCCTTGGCCGGTGTCACCCAGAGGGGACAAACAGGGAGCGGCAGCTCCTTCCCCTGTGCGGGGCAGCTGCGAGGGAACCAGTCCGGAAATGCCCCAATTGATCATTTTGTCCCTGTCCCCAAGGGACTGAGAGAGCCCCAAAAATCCTGCAAATCCCACACGGATCTGCTCAACAACCTGACCGGGACCCTCCTCCGTCCGAGCTGACCTGGCACAGCTGAACAAACAAAAACCATTTCTCCCGGTTTAATCAAAAAGCTGCGTTTTGGGTGCCATGGGAGGGACAAGGGTCCTGTGCCCTCTGGCACTGGGGGAGGGAATGGGGAGCCCCTGGGGGTACTGGGAGCACTGGGAGCTCTGGAACGGGGAGCTCTGGGCAGCCCCACATGGGACCCCCCACTCGTGGCCACCCCCGGGCACGGTGGGCACCCACAGGAGCTGGGGGGGGGACACACACGGGGGGTGGCCTTGGGCAGGGACCTCCAGTGCCCCCAGTGTGTCCCCAGTGTCACAGCACGTTCCCGTAGATGTCACTGGGGTCCCGCTGTCGCCTGTGGCGTCCCGGCAGCTCCGCGTAGGTCACCTGGGGGAATGTGGCACGGGGGGGCCCTGCGAGAGACACTGGTAGTGGGGACCTGGGGGGGGGTGACACCCATGGGTGACGTGTCCCTGTGTCCCCACCCTGTACTCACCCCCTGCCCGCTCGGTGCCCATGACGTGGGTGTACAGCACCTCCCCCTCCTCTGGGGGGGCCGGGGGATCCGGGGTGGCCCTGCGGGGATAAGGGGGTGTCTGTGGGGGTGGGGGGGTTGTAGTGAGGGTAAAATGGGGGGTCAGACCTGGAGCCCCCCCACTCACCTTTCCTGGTGCTTCCTGAGGGCTGCAAAGGGAAGGGGGAGGGGTGACTGTGGGGTCCTCAGGGCCCCTGAACACCCTTGGGACCCCTGACTGCTCCCAGGACCCTCGAGCATCTATGAAGCCCCCAAAAAGCCGTGGACCACTCCTTGAACCCCCTGAGCCCCCAGAGCTCCCAAACTCCCCCCAAACCCCTGCCAGAACCCCCAACATCCCTGTACGACCCTCCAGGACCTCCCCAAATCCCCCAGGACCCCCAGCTGAGGTCTCTGGGGGCTCAGCTTCACCCGAGTCAGGAGCTGTTGGTGACACCCTATGGCCCCACTACTCTGGGGGCACTTCATCCCAATCCCTGGGACCCCCATCCCCCCTCATTGTCACCCACCCAGGCGGTGCCTCCGGTGCCAGCCCACGATGACAGCCACGAGCAGGACCAGGAACAGGAGGGACCCACCGACCCCTGCGGCCACTGCTGGGGACAGAGGGGGACACATCAGGGTCACCCTGAACCCCGAGGGTCCTTCACAACCCAAGTGACCCCGTGTGAGCCCACCTGTGACCCAGGGTGACCCAGGGGTCACCTCCAGGGCCAGTTCAGGGCTGAGGGCCCGGAACACGCGGTGCCCGTCCTGTTCCAGCTGGTTGGTGGCCACGCACTGGTAGGTGCCTGAATGTCCCACATCGATGTCCCCAAGCTCCAGGACAGGACCCGGGGCCACCTCCTGTCCATCATGCAGCCAGGTGAAGTTGATAGGGGCTGAGCCCACCTGCACTGAGCAGCACAGGGTCACGTTGTCACCGGCGCGCACCTGGTGTGACAGGGGACTGGGGGTGATGGTGGCATTGGCCACGGGCACTGTGGGGACACAGACGGGGCTGGCACCTGGAAAGGTGGGATGGGTGTACTGTGGGTGGGGTCACCTCCAGCCCGAGGGTGCTGCTCACCCAGGACGGTGACATTCAGGGGGACACTCTCGGCCACACTGTCCCCATCGCTGACCCGGCAGTGATAGATGCCGCTGTCATTGTCCCCAACGTGGCGCAGCTCCAGGTGGGGGCTGGTGCCCAGTGGTGTCTCCGCCCCCCCCGGTGCCAGGTGAAGAACAGGGGACGTGTCCCAGAAGCCACTGCACAGCTCAGCACCAGGCGGTCCCCCGGCGTCACCTGTCCCCTGGGGGGCTGTGCCCACACGGACACCCACGGGAGCAGGACCCCTGCAAGAGAGGGGACACCAGGGGGCAGTGAGGGACATGGGCGGGGGTTGCATAGAGAGGGAGGAGACTCCAGTGAGGAAGAGGGGTCGCAGAGCTGGGGAGAGGCCTGGAAAGGAATTCCAGGGAAGTTTTCGGGCCCCAAGAGGGGATGGTGGGACCTGGGGACCGTGGGGGGAGATCAGAGAGGGGTGGGGTTCACTCAGGTATGGGCAAAGAGACCCATTGAGGGATGGGGGGATAAGGACGGGGACCCAAGCAGTGATGGGGAAACCGAGAAGAAGTTTACAGGAAAGATGGGGGTAGGGCTGGGGGATCCGGTGAGAGACCCAGATGGATGAGGGATGAGACCCGTGGCACGGATGGGGGCTCTGGGCAGTAATGGGGGTCCTCAGACATGTCTGGGGGTCGCCAGATGGGGCTGAGTGTCCCCAAGCAGGGGACCCAGGGAGGCTGTGGGGGTGAGGCTCACTGTGCACTGTCACTGTCACCGGCGCCGAATGGTGCTGCTCCCATGACCTTGATTTCTCATAGTACACCCGGCCCCGGCAGTGGTAGTCACCGCTGTGGTGCAGCTGCAGAGGGGACAGGGACAGCTCGGTCCCATTGGGGGACCTGCTCACCTCCTCGTCCCCACGGTAGAATTGCACCTCGGTGACCGACCTGTTCCACCAGCCCCGGCAGCGCAGTGTCACTGTGTCCCCCTCCAGCAGCGGCCGCGCCGGCACCTGCAGCACCAGCCAGTCTGGGGGACACGGGGGTCCTGTCACACCACGGGGGTCCCGTTTTCGCGGGGAGCCCCCATTGAGTCACATCCAGAGCACCAGGGGTCCCCAATTCCACAAACAGGGTCCCCCTGCTCTGGGATGTCCCCGTGTGCAGGGGACGGGCTCTGGTCACACCAGGAGGTGACCCATGGAGTGGAGCCCACCCAGAGCCTTTGGGGTGCCACAGGTGCCACACTGGGGACACCCAAACCCCCCTCACCATTTGAGACTGTCATGGTGGGGCTGTGCCCAGTGCCAGGTCTGTCACACTGGTAGGTGCCAATCTCAGTGACAGTGAAGTTGTTGAGTCCCTTCTGTCCCCATCGCTGCCCATCCTTGTACCAGGTGGTGTCACTGGCGGTCCCCGAGCCCTGGCAGGTCAGTGTCACCCGGTCCCACAGCACCGCCAGCCTCCAGGGGGGCTCCACAAGGAGCTGGGTGGTCTGGGCACCTGCGGGTGACAGGGGACACCAGCCTGCCAGGGCCAGTGCAGGGCTGGGGACAGCAGGGTGGGGACATGGCATCCCCCAAGGACTCACCAGCGAGGCCGAGGGTCTGGGCTGGAAGGGAGAAGGGACAGGGCTGGGTGGGGGTGGCACTGTGGGGAGAGAGGTATGGGGGCATGGGGTGTGGGGGCTGTCCCTGAACTGTCACCAGGGGGACACTGGTGTGGCACAGATGTCTCAGGGATTGAGGAACTGCAGCCACCGTATGCTCAGGTAGGACATGGGGACATTGTGGACACCCCACGGCATGCGGACCCCATGCTGGCACAGGTTACCCCCACCAGCCCCATGGCCTCTGTCCCCATGGCCCATCTGCATGGTGCTTGTCACCCTGTCCCTGTCCTCACAGCTGCACCAGTCCCATAATTTCTTTCCCCAAATTCCGATCCCTCCAGACCTGTGATCCTTCTCCTGTCCCCACAGCCACCCCACAACCCTGATCCCCTCATTGCACTGGCCCTGCTGACATTGGGGACCTCAGGGCACCCTGCAGCCTCCCCTGTGCCCCCTCCCCACCAGTCTCTGCCTCATCAGGGCCCATTCCCATGTCCAGGGCACTCACCCCACAGGAGCAGCACCACCTTCCCGGCCATCCCCGTGTCTCTGGCCATCCAGACTGGCTGTCACTCGCTGTCAGGGGTGGCTGTCCCCTGCGTGGTGGCTGTTCCGAAGAACAGGGAAGGAAGTGAGGTCAGGCTGTGTCCCCAACGTGGCTGTGGCCTTTGTTGGGGGCAGGGTGGCCACAAGCTCGGGACAGGCTCAGGGCTGGGTGGGGACAAGGCTGGGTGGCACAAAGTGGGACATGGTGATATCAGGAGTGGGGGCTCAGGGGGTTTGTGGACCCTGGGATGGGGTACCTGGGGAGTGGGGGTCATGAGAAGGAGGAACCACTGGCAATGGGGGTCCCTGGGGCTGGGAAGACTCAGGGCTGGGAGTCCCATGGGAACGTGGGCTCCAGGGATTTGGGGTCATTGAATGGGTGTGCCAGGGATGGGGTGCAGGGGGAATGGAGCGTCCCATGGGAATGGGGTTTTCAGGGGACAATGAAGGTCTTGTTGGAATGGGAATTTCAGGGAATGGAATGAATGGGGGAGGGTTCCTTGGGAATGGGGCTCCTGGGCCATGGAGATCCTGGGGAATGGCAGTGGTGGGATGGGAGTCCAAGGAAGAGGGGGAACACAAGGAATGGGGGCCCCATGGTTCAGGTCCCTGGGAATGGGTGTCCCAGGGATGTGCAGTGTCTGGGTGGGCACAGGGGTCACAGCTCCTTTCCTGGGTGGCTCAGATTTTGGGGTGACCCAGGGCCCAGCACAGCCCTCTGAGGTGGTCGTGGCCTGAGGGTCACCCCAGGTGGATTCCAAAGTGCTCCGGGTCTGTGTTCGCCCACCCCCCAGGGGCTTTTTCCTCTCTCTAATTTCCATTTCCTTCCTTTTTCCCCTCAATTTCAAAATCCTCCAGTCCATGCCTTGATGACCCTAGGGAGCACCTGAGCAGGGAAGGAGTTGTGGGAACCCCAGGGTGGGGGAAGCAGGGGTGAGGGGTCTGCAGGGAGGGGTGGGAGGCTGTGGGGGCTGGAGGTGTCCAGCTGTGCCCCCCCAAAACTTTCACTTTCTCTCTGCTGCATCAGAAGGAAGAGGCCATTTGTGCTGAGTGTCCCACGGGGGGAGGTGTTTGTGCTGGGGGAATCCTGTCCCAGGAAGGGACACATGCTGGCCAAGGGGGTCCTGTCCTGGGGGATGGCAGATCCATGAGGGTTCCAGACTTCTCCATTCTTGCTGGTCCCCTGCAGGATCTGAGCCAGCAAGAGCAGCTTGGGAATGGAGCCCCAGGCAGGAAGGAGCTCCCCAACTCCTCCTCCTTGAAGCCAGTGCCCATCCAAGTGTGAGGCCCAGCCATGGTCCAGCCCCAGTGCACAGGGATGGGCATTGGCCAGCCCTGCTCTGGCCAGCCCCAGCTGGCAGCCAGGACCTGAGGGTCCCCCCTGGCCCCTTGGCTTTGATTCTGGCAGCTTTAGAGCTGCTGCAAAGGTGAGAATTCTGGAGGGCAGGAAAAAGCCTGGCTGTGGTTTGCTCAGGCCTGTGCAAGAAGCACAAAAGCCAATGGGAGCCCAAGCAGTGGCTCTGTGAGGGCCTTTGATGGTTTTCAGAGCAGGGCTGGCTGGAAACAGCCCCTGCAGGGGCAGCTGTGAGGGAACCAGTCTGGAAATGCAGCAATTGATCATTTTGTCCCTCTGAACAAGGGGCTGAGAGCCCCAGAAGTTCTATAAACCCCACACTCATCTGCTCAACATCCTTACTGGGAATCTCTACCTTCCTGTCTCAGACTTGCAGCCCTTTGGAACCTCCTGGAAAGAATATTTCTGTTCTGGCTGGGGCCGACAGGCAAGGGGAAATGTGTGGAAATATTTCCAGTGGCTGTGCCCCATGGCCATGGTGTGGCTGTGGTGAGTGACCCTGGCTGGATTCCAGGTGTCCCCAGAACTGCTCCATCCCTGCCCTCCTCACCTGCACAGGGCACAGGGAATAGACAGGGCTCTGCCCCGCCCCTGCCCCGCCCATTCCAGGGCACCCCCGAGCTGGGTCAGTGAAATGCTCTGCCAAACCAGGTACTGAGTTGCCAGGTGACCTGAACTCCACCTGGGGAGAGGGCTCTTGGTGTCCCAAGGGCTTCAAAGGCAGAGCATGAGGTGGCCCTGTGTCTGACCCTGTCTTCTCTTGGAGTGTCTGTCCCATCCACGCTGAAACCCTGGAGCTGGCAACTGTCTTGGTTTAAAAGAGAAATGTCTGCCAATGGGTGACCTCACACCCCTCATGTGGTGAAAGTCTGTCCCCTGCACTCAGGGACATCCCAGGGCACCCCAGTGTGATGTGACCCCTGTGGAACACCTGTGCCATGGGGTTGCTCCTGGTGCCCTTCCAAGGGAGGTTCCCACTGTCCTCGGCAGACACTTGTCTTTCAAACCAAGATGTATTGGCGGCTGAAAATAGAAGAATCCCGTTCCTAAAGACTGACAGAGCTGAACAAAGAACAACATTTGCGTGAGTTGAACCAAAAATTTGCATTTTTGTCCCAGGAGCAGGAAACCAGGTCCTGTGCTGTAGCCCTGGTTTGTGCCTGAGATGTTTTTAGTTTTCTGAAATTCCTTTCCCAGGGAATTTTCTGTAAACAAGAGACATGTTTTTGAAATGGCAAATTGTTGACATTTCTTTCCCTAGGAGGGACTTCTTCTTGATGTCCCTCTTGTCTGACCAATGTGACAAACAAGGTTTGTCTTTGTTTCACCAATGAAATTGGTCTGTGTAGAATAGTATAAAAAGGGAGACACATCCCAAGAATAAAGGAGTCATTTTCATTCTTCTGAAGTCGGATTCTTTGTGTCGTTGTGGTGTACAACAGCATCACTGTGCTCCCTTGGAACTGGGATGGGCAGTGGAGAGCCACGTAGTGTACTGGGAGCACTGGGAAGGGGATTGCAGGGCCAAGGGGGGCATGGGGGTTGAGAGAAATCCATCTGATTTTCATTTATGTCTCAACATACGCTATACCTCAGCAAATAAAAGCAGTTAACTGTGACACAACAGGAGCCATTTTGCTTTGGGTTTCTTGGGTGGATCAGGGGCTTGCTTGGTGGATCAGCTTGGTCCTCCTTTTCACCTCACCTTTTCCTCCCGGTGGTCCTTCTCTGTCTGCACCTGTTCTCCCCTGCTTTGCTGCTTCTGTGAGGCAGCTCATTCCTGCAATGACCTGGTGCTCCACTGCTTCCCCAGCCTGGTGCTCCACCACTTCCCCAGCAGAGCAGAGGCTGCCTGCACACACCTGCTGCCTTTGCCATTTTGCCCGTGTTGCCCACAGCAACGAGCCTGCTGTACCCCAGTACCTGCCCATGGCAGCCATTCCATGGCCACCAGTGCCACAGCACCAGCCCACAGCCAGCCCACAGCCATCGCTCACCGATGCCAGAGACACGCAGGTGCCACCACTTGGAAATCACACCCAGCCACTCACAAAAGCCACGAGGGCTCATCACACACACACTCCATCTGCTGAGTGATGCCAACAGAGCGCCCGGTTTTCCTGTGGTAACGCTGTGTCTGTCTTCTGTTTCTCTCTCTGTCTCTCTTTTTCCCTCTCTATTCGCTCTTCTATCTCCTTCCCATAAGAACACTTAGCCTCCTTTATCAATAAACAGTTCTCAGATATAATATTGCCATGTTTGTGCTTCATTTTCATCTGAGAAATCGATCAGAAAGAATCCTCCACGACTGCCCCTTTTACAGCAGGATGGGCCAGGGGAATGGGGAATGTGGGAAACCCCTGGGTGTGCTGTGAGCACTGTGGGGAGAGAATGGGGAAGCCACTGAGGGTACTTGGAGCACTCGGATGGGGACTGGGGAGCCCCTGCAGGTACTGGGAAGGGGATGGGGGAGCCCCTGGGGGTACTGGGATAGGAAATGGGGAGCACAGGGTGCCCTATGTAGCCTCCCCCTGACTCATGACAACCTCCCTCAGAAGGATGGGCAACCACAGGAGCCATGGAGGGAGCACCCCCAGTGTCTCCCAGTGCCTCCTGTTCCCCAGAGTGTCACAGCTTTTGTTACAGAGTGTCATAGATGTCACTGGGTTCCCATGGTTGCCCATGTTGCCCCTGCAGCTGCATGTAGGTCGCCTGAGGATCCTCTGTGGGGGGTGCCAGGGGCTCTGGAGGCGGCCCTGAGGGAATAAAGAGGTGTATGAAAGGGGATGGGAGGTGCTGGGGGTTTGGGTAAAAGGTTTATCATGGCGGGATCCTGCACTCACCTTTCCTGGTGCTTCCTGGCATCTGCAAAGGAAAAGTGGAGGGGTGACTTTGGAGTCCCAGGGGCCTCCATCCACCCGCAGGAATCCTGAACCACCCCCAGGCCCTCAGTTCCTTGCAGGCTCCCCCAGTATCCTGGTGCCCCTCAGAAACCCTGCACCACCCCAGTTCCCCCAATAACCTGACCCCCTAGAACCCCAAACCTGGCAGGGAAGGATACCCTCTGAATTTTTCAAAAATCTCTGTTAGACTCCCCAACTATTCTGTACAACCCTGCAAAACCACCCCAGACACCTCAGGGCCCTGAGCTGAGGTCACTGGAGGCTCAGCCCCTCCTGAGTCAGGGGCTGTGGGTGCCCCCCACGGCCCCCGTATTCTGGGGGCCTTCCCACCACTCTCCAGGACCCCCACCCCCCATTGTCACCGACCCAGGCGGTGCCACCAGTGAAAGGCCACGATGATACCCATGAGCAGGACCAGGAACAACAGGCACCCAATGACCCCTGCAGCGACTGCAGGAAATAGAGGGAGACACACTGGGGTCAGCAGGGTCACCCCAGAGGTTCTCCAGTCCCAGTGACCTTGTGAGTCCCTCTCCTGTGGCAGCCAGTTCCCTTTGCTGATCCCACCTGTGCCTCCATGTCCCCACGATGTCACCTCCAGGGCCAGCTCAGGGCTGAGTGCCCAGAACACACGGTGCCCTTCTTGTCCCAGCTGGTTGGTGGCCACGCACTGGTAGGTGCCTGAATGTCCCACATCGACATCCCCAAGCTCCAGGATCGAACCCCGGGCCACCTCCTGCCCATTGTGCAGCCAGGTGAAGGTGACAGGGGCTGAGCCCACCTGCACTGAGCAGCGCAGGGTCACGGGGTCACCTGCGTGCACCTGGTGTGACAGGGGACTGGGGGTGATGGTGGCATTGGCCACGGGCACTGCGGGGACACAGACAGGGCTGGCAGCTGGCGAGGTGGGCTGGGGGTGTCATGGGTGTGGTCACCCCCAGTCCAAGGGGCCTTCACACCCAGGACGGTGACATTCAGGGGCACAGTCCTGGCCACACTGTCCCCATCATTGACCCTGCACTGGTAGTGGCGGATGTCATTGTCCCCAGCATGCCACAGCTCCAGGTGGGGGCCAGTTCCTGGCAGAGCCTCCTGGCCCCTGATGCCAGGTGAAGGACAGGGACCTGTCCCCATGGCCATCGTGCAGCTCAGCACCAGGCGGTCCCCCAGTGCCACCTGTCCCCTGAGTGGCTGTGCCCACACTGACACCCCAGAGAGCGAGAACTCTGCGAGAGAGGGGACACCAAGGGACAATGAGGGACATGGGGAGGCGGGGTGGGGGAGCACAGGCAGAGAGAGACAGGAGGACCGCAGTGAGGAAGAGGGGTGGCAGAGCTGAGGGGAGGCCTGGAAAGGAACCCCAAGGAAGGATGGGGAGTTCAGGGAGGGGACACCTGGAAAGGGATGGGGGGGAACCCCAGGGAGGGTATGGGGACTCAGGGGCGGGATGATGGGACCTGGGGACCATCGGGGGAGATCAGAGAGGGGTGGTATTGACTCAGGCATGGGCAAAGTGACCCATTCAGGCATGGGGGGATAAGGAAGGGGACTCGAGCAGTGATGGGGGGACATAGAAAAAGTTTACAGGAAAGATGAGCCCATGTAGGGCTGGGGGATCTGGTGAGAGACCCAGAAATGGATGAGGGACCCGCTGCAGGGATGGGGGGTCTGGGCATTAATCAGGGCCCACAGGCAGGGCTGGGGGTCCCCAGACAGAGCTGAGTGTCCCCAAGCACGGGACCCAAGGAGGCTGTGGGGGTGAGGCTCACCGTGCACTGTCACGTTCACTGGTGCCGACTGTTGCCACTGCCATGACTCCCCAGTTTTCAGCCAGCCCCGGCAGCGATATTGGCCACTGTGTTTCAGCTGCAGAGGGGACAGGGACAGCTCGGTCCTATTGGGGGACCTGCTCACGTCCTCATTCTCATGGTAGAATTGCACCTGGGTGACCGACATGTTCTGCCAGCCCCTGCAGCGCAGTGTCACCATGTCCCCCTCCAGCAGCGGCCGCGCTGGCACCTGCAGCACCAGCCAGTCTGGGGGACATGGAGGTCTTGTCACACCAGGAGGGTCCCATTTTCACAGGGAGCCCCCATTGAATCACACCCAGAGCACCAGGGGTCCCCAATTCCACAAACAGGGTCCCCCTGCACTGGGATGCTCTGGGATGTCCCCGTGTGCAGGGGACGGGCTCTGGTCACACCAGGAGGTGACCCATGGAGCAGAGACTATTTAGAGCTCTTGGGGTCCCTGCAGGTGCCAGGCTGGGGACACCCAAACTCCCCTCACCATTTAAGACTCTCACAGTGGGGCTTAACCTACTGCCAGGTCTGTCACACTGGTAGGTGCCACTCCTGTTGACAGCGAAGTTGTTGGGTCCCTCTTTCCACCATTCCTGCCCATCCTTGTACCAGGTGGTGGCACTGGCGGGCCCCGAGCCCTGGCAGGTCAGTGTCACCCGGTCCCACTCCACCGCCGGCCTCCAGGGGGGCTCCACCAGGAGCTGGGTGGTCTGGGCACCTACAGGTGACAGGGGACACCAGCCTGCCAGGGCCAGTGCGGGGCTGGGGACAGCGGGGTGGGGACATGGCATCCCCCGAGGACTCACCAGCGAGGCCGAGGGTCTGGGCTGGAAGGGAGAAGGGACAAGGCTGGGTGGGGGTGGCACCATGGGGAGAGAGGTATGGGGGCACGGGGTGTGGGGGCTGTCCCTGAACTGTCACCAGGGGGACACTGGTGTGGCACAGATGTCTTCGAGATTGAGGAACTGCAGCCACCCCATGCTCAGGCAGGACATGAGGACATTGTGGACACCCCAGGCATGGGGACCCCGTGCTGGCACAGGTCACCCCCACCAGCCCCATGGCCTCTGTCCCCATGGCCCATCTGCATGGTGCTTGTCCCCTTGTCCCTGTCCCTGCATCCCTGTCACCCTGTCCCTGTCCTCACAGCTGCACCAGTCCCATAATTCCTCTCCCCACGTTCTTGTCCTTCCAGTCCTGTCCCTCTTCTCCTGTCCCCACAGCCACCCCACAACCCTGATCCCATCATGCACTGGGGATCCCACAGCCCCCCTGTGCCTCCTCCCCACCGGTCTCTGCCTCACCAGGGCCCATCCCCGGGGTGTCAGGCCCCTATCTGGGGCACTCACCCCACAGGAGCAGCACCACCTTCCCGGTCATCTCCATGTCTCTGATCATCCAGACTGGCTGTCACTTGCTGTCAGGGGGGGCTGTCCCCTGCGTGGCGGCTCTTCAGAAGGATGGGGAAGGAAGTGAGGTCAGGCCATGTCCCCAGCATGGCTGTGGCCTTTTTTGGGGGCAGGGTGACCACAAGCTGGGGACAGGCTGGGGGCAGGGTGGGGAGAGGTCATGAGGACGGGGAGTCATTCAGGATTGGGGTGCACTGGGAATGGGGGTCCCTGGGGCTGGGGAGACTCAGGGCTGGGAGTCCCACAGGAATGTGAGCTCCAGGGATTTGGGGTCATTGAATGGGGGTGCCAGGGATGGGGTGCAGGGGAATGGAGGGTCCTGTTGGAATGGGGGATCCTGGTAGAATCAAGGTCTTGAGGGAAGGGGGTTTTCAGGGAATGGAATGAATGGGAGAGGGTTCCTTGGGAATGGGACTCCTGGGCCATGGAGATCCTGGGGAATGGCAGTCCTGGGATGGGAGTCCAAGGGATAGGGGGACATAAGGAATAGGGGCCCCATGGTTCAGCTCCCTGGGAAATGGGGGTCCCAGGGATGTGCAGTGGCTGGGTGGGCACAGGGGTCACAGCTCCTTCTCTGGGTGCCTGAGAATTTGGGGTGACCCAGGGCCCAGCACAGCCCTCTGAGATGGTTGTGGCCTGAGGGTCACTCCAGCTGAATTCTGAAGGGTTCCGGGTCTGTGTTTCCCCATCCCCCCGGGGCTTTTTCCTCTGTTCGCTTTCATTTCCTTCCTTTTCCCCCTCAATTTCACAATCTCCCAGTCCATGGCTTGATGATCCTGGGGAGCACCTGAGCAGGGAATGGGTCGGGGGAACCCCAGGGTGGGGGAAGCAGGGGTGAGGGGTCTGCAGGGAGAGTTGGGAGGCTGTGGGGGCTGGGGGTGTCTGGCTGTGCCCCCAAAACACTTTCACTTTCTCTCTCCTGCAGCAGAAGTGTGGTAAATGTAACATATTGGTAAAAAAATGTGAAGAGAAATATAGAAATGTATGTTTTATTGTATTGGTATAAAGATATAAAAAGGTGTGGTCTGTTTAAAATCCTTCCCGAGTGAGGCTGCCACTTTTCAGCCCAAGACAAAGAGCAGGACGAGGGCCATCAAGGTGGACAAAGAAATTGGCCAGCTGAGATAATGATCATCAACACACCCGGCCAGGAAACTCCTCTTCGGAGTCCACCCACTGATGCAGTCAGGGATCGGCAAGCACGATCCGCACGTGAAAAGAACCTTCCCGTATCGCTATTTACAAAGCTCGACGAATCCGGGAAATCCATTCAACGTTGTATTTGGACTCTTTGTTGGACTGTGCCCCACACCTGTTTTGCCTCGGGATACGAAAAACCCTATAAAACCCCAAGCTGCATTCTGCTCCTTGTGGATTTGGGAAATCTGTACCTTAGGGTGCAGACCCCTGTCCACCCAGCGCTGCGCTGTCCGTCCTTATTGTGGTTTTTCTCTTTGTTGGTGATCAGGATAGTTTTTCTAATAAATTGCTTTTTGATATTAATCCGATTTTGCAATTGCATTTATAACAGAAGGAAGAGGCCATTTGTGCTGAGTGTCACACAGGGGAGGGAGGGTTCAGTCCTAGGGGATCCTGTCCCAGGGGGAGACACATGCTGGCCAAGGGGGTCCTGTCCTGGGGGATGGTGGATTTAGCAAAGTTCCAGATTTCTCCATTCTTGCCGATCCCCTGCAGGATCTGAGCCGGCAAGAGCAGCTTGGGAATGGAGCCCCAGGCAGGAAGGAGCTCCCCAACTCCTCCTCCTTGAAGCCAGTGCCCATCCAAGTGTGGGGCCCAGCCATGGCCCAGCCCCAGTGCACAGGCATGGGCATTGGCCAGCCCTGCTCTGGCCAGCCCCAGCTGGCAGCCAGGACCTGAGGGTCCCCCCCTGCCCCCTTGGCTTTGATTCTGGCAGCTTCAGAGCTGCTGCAAAGGTGAGAATTCTGTGGCAGGAAAAGGCCTGGCTGTGGTTTGCTCAGGCCTGTGCAAGAAGCACAAAAGCCAATGGGAGCCCAAGCAGTGGCTCTGTGAGGGCCTTTGATGGTTTTCAGAGCAGGGCTGGCTGGAAACAGCCCCTGCAGGGGCAGCTGTGAGGGAACCAGTCCGAAAATGCAGCAATTGATCATTTTGCTCCTCTCAGCAAGGGGCTGAGAGAGCCCCAGAAGAAGATTCTGCAAATCCCACACCCATCTGCTCAACAACCTGACTGGGACACTCCTTCTTGAACAAAACATGCAGCCCTTTGGAATCACCTGGAAAGAATGTTTCATTTCTGGATGTGGACACCAGAAGAGAGGAAAAAGTGTGGAAATATTGAGCAGGGGCTCCACCCATGGATCTGGGGAACAGGGGTGTCCCAGCAGGAGCAGGGAGTGCTCAGGGAGGGGAATTCAGGTCAGGGTGGAGTGCCTTTCCCAGGGAAGCAGACCCTGAGGGACACATGGGCATTTCCAGGGGTTCCTGCACACTGTTCTAAGGATGGAGAGAGTTTCTCCCGTTTGGGGAGCAGAACCCATGGGAAGTAAATCAAGTTTCATGGTGAGAATGAGAAAAATGGGAAGAGTTCCTAAATATGGCCCAACCAAAGCCTTTCCTATGGGCTGGGTTGGTGCCCAGCAGGCAGGGAATAATCCCGTGGATCTATTGGACACTCAGGGAGATTCCACATTGTGTGTTATCCACAAGCAAATGCTGCTGTGGGATGCACCAATGGGCTCCTAAAGAGAACCAGAAAGTCTCTTTTCTTGAGGATATGTTTGTGTTGTTATTGTGAGTAATTTGTTGGGAGAGCAGTGATTAAAAGGATTCTATCAACCAGACCATTTTCTACATTGTAAGTTTGATTTTTGCTGAGTTTATTTTTATTGGAAAAAAATGGTGTGGGAAAAGATTTTTGCCTTTATTTCATGGACGTCTAATTTCTTGTAAACCAATTGGGTATCAGGGAATTCAACCAAATTTAGCATGGCATTTACCATCTTCAGGGCATTCCAGGACTCCAATTGCCCAGGACCACCATTGCCTTGATCCCATCCCATGGGCTGGTTCTTTCCCCAGAACCACTTTTCTCAAAATTCTTCTTTATTCCCCTGCACCCCCAATCCTGGGACCCACAACTCATTACACAAAATCCTTGGGGGCCATGTTCCCCCAGGACCTCTATCCCCATGGCCCCATCCCATGGGCTGCCTTATTCCCCAAAACCCCACTTCCCAAGGTTCCTCTTATTTCTCCCTGCAATCCCAGCCCTGGGACCCACATCTCATGACCCCTCAACTCTTGAGATCATGTTCCCCAGGACACACATCCTTGAATCCCCACAGACAGAGGTCCCAGTTCCCCTGGACCCCCATTTTACTGAACATCCATCCTTGACTCTTCACAACCCCTGAGCACTCCTGGGAATACAATCCCCCACTGAGCCCCCAGACTATCCCATCATGTCCCCAGCCTGTCCCCTACTGTGTCTCCACCCATCCCCCACCCTGCCCCCACCAACGGCCACCTACATGTGGGGACAAGATGTGACCTCGCTTCCTTCCTCTTCATCCGAAGAGCTGCCACCCAGGGGACCGGTGGCCACAGCAGCGAGTGACAGCCAGTCCACATGGCTGGGGACACGGGGATGGCCGGGAAGGTGGCGCTGCTCCTGTGGGGTGAGTGCCCCAGGCACGGGCCTGACACCCCGGGGATGGGCCCTGGTGAGGCAGAGACTGGTGGGGGAGGGGGCACAGGGGGGCTGTGGGATCCCCTGGGGTCCCCAAGGCCAGCAGAGCCAGTGCATGGGCATGGACCCCAGTGTGACCAGAGTCATGGGGTGGCGATGGGGACAGGAACAGGGGGACAAGAAGAGGGGCATTGGGATGTGGGGGCAGGAACAGGGGTATAGAAATTTGGGGACAGGGATGTGGCAAAAGGAACCTTATGGCTGTGGCAGCTGTGGGGACGGAGAAACAGGGATGCAGGGACAGGAACAAGGGCCACATACCATGCAGATGGGGCATTGGGCAGCTGCCATTGGAATGGGATCATGAGCACAGGGCCATGGGGATGTGACTGTGGGTACAGGTGCTGTGACGCTGGCGGAGGTGACCTGTGCAAACATGGGACGTCCACAGTGTCCCCATGTCCTGCCTCAACCCAGCGTGACCGAGGTGTCCCTGTCCTCAAGCCCTCTGTACAACACCAGTGTTCCCTTGGGGAAAGTTTGGGAACAGACACCACACCTAACCCCTAGGTGCTGCTGTCCCTGCAAGGCCACCACCACCCAGCCCTGTCCCTTCTCCCTTCCAGCCCAGACCCTCGGCCTCGCTGGTGAGTCCTCGGGGGATGCCATGTCCCCACCCCGCTGTCCTCAGCTCCATGTTGGCCCTGGCAGGCTGGTGTCCCCTGTCGCCCGCAAGTGCCCAGACCACCCAGCTCCAGGTGGAGCCCCCCTGGAGGCCGGCGGTGCTGTGGGACCGGGTGATACTGACCTGCCAGGGCTTGGGGACTGCCAGTGACACCACCTGGTACAAGGATGGGCAGCGCTGGAGGCAGAACAGACGCAACTGCTTCATTGTCACCGAGAGTGGCACTTACAAGTGTCAGAGACCCGGCAGTGGGCTCAGCCCCTCTGTGACAGTCCTAAATGGTGAGAGAGGATCTTAAATGCTTCTGGTGGCCCTCGGGATAGGTCTGTGTGGGTTCCATTCCGTGTGTGGCCTCACACCCCTTTGATGGCAAGAGCCTGTTCCCTGCACTCTGGGACATCTTAGTGCATTCCCAGTGGAACCCTGTGGTGACACCTGTGCCATGGAGTTGCTCCTGGTGTTCCTGGGATCCTCCTGCACAATGAAGACTCCACCCAGATGTCCCTGGTGCCATGGGTGCCCACCTTGGACCAGTCTCGAGCCCCTCAGTGTGATTGGACCCTCCTGTCGCACAGACCAGCTGGTGCTGCAGGTGCCAGCACAGACACTGCTGGAGGGGGACACGGTGACACTGCGCTGCCGGGCCATGCAGGACATGTCAGTCAGCAGGGTGTGATTTTACCAGGATGGGAGGGATCTGGGGGAGCCCCTCAGGGGGACCAAGCTGTCCCTGTCCCCCCTGCAGCTGCACCACAGCGGCCGCTACCACTGCAAGAGCTCAGTGCGTCTCTGGCCATCTTTGTCATCTCCAATGACAGTGACAGTGCACGGTGAGCAACCCACGACTGAATTCCAATACACTGACACCCACAAAGCCCCTTCCCAGTGGACTCGGATTCACAGTTATCACCTCCCATCTCCTTCCCAGAGCTCTTCACAACGCCGGTCCTGGAGGGTCCCCCTGAGCCCATTGAGGGATCCCCCCTCAATCTCAGCTGCCGCAGCACCCCCAGACCCCTGCGGTCCCCAGCCCCCCTCCTGCACCTCTTCTACCGGGATGGGCAGTTGGTGGGGGGCCCACAGGGGTCCCCACAGCTCCTGGTGCCCACCGTGGGGGTTTCCCACTCAGGGAATTACAGCTGCCAGGTGCACTCTGAGGGGGGGAACATGCAGAAGAGCAGCGCCCGGCTCCACATCACGGTGCGCAGTGAGTGTGGGGATGGGCACGGGGAGCCCCCACCACCTCACTGGCTTCCCTGCTCTGCCTAGGGATCCTCATTCCTACCCAGAGCCCCCATGCCTGTCGGGGGTCATCCATCCTTTCCTGGGTCCCTTGCCAATTCCCCCAGCCCTTTCTGGGTACTCCCATCTTTCCTCTAAAGGTTTTCCATGTCCCCCAATCACTGCTTGTCCCACTCTGTGTCCCCCCATCCCTTACTTGATCCTCTCATCCATTCTTGGTGCAGCCTCATCAATCTCTCATCTCCCCTCATGGTCCCCAGGTCCCATCATACACTCCCTGTGATGCCCCCTCAGCCCACTCCAGTTGTCCCCTCCCTGAACACCCCATTATTCCTTGGGGTTTTTTTCCAAGCCCCCCATCTGCTCTGGGCCCCCTTTTCCTCATTGGGGTCCACCTGCCCCATGAAAACACCACCCATGTCCCTCACTGTTCCCTGGTTTCCCCCACCTTCCACAGGGGTCCCGCTCTCCAGGGTGTCCGTGTGGGCACAGCCCCCTGGGGGACAGGTGGCACTGGGGGACCGCCTGGTGCTGAGCTGTGCAGTGGCCATGGGGACAGGTCCCCTGTCCTTCTCCTGGCACTGGGGGGGCTCAGGGACACCGTTGGGCACCAGCCCTCGTCTGGAGCTGCAGCACGTTGGAGTCAATGACAGCAGCCAATACCAGTGTCGGGCCAGCAATGGGGACAGCGTGGCCAAGAGTGTCCCCCTGACTGTCACTGTCCTGGGTGAGTGAGACCTTTGAGCTGGGGATGACCTCACCCACAGTATCCTCCAGGAAACTCTCATCCCCATGTCCCTGTGCCTCTTGCTGGCTGCCAGCACCTCCCCCCATCCTCAGACCCACCTCTCTCCCTGCAGTGCCCGTGGCCAACGCCACCATCACCCCCGGTCCCCTGTCACACCAGGTGCACACAGGTGACCCTGTGCTGCTCAGTGCAGGTGGGCTCAGCCCCTGTCACCTTCACCTGGCTGCATGATTGGAAGGAGGTCGCCCAGAGTCCTGTCCTGCAGCTTGGGGACGTCGATGTGGGACATTCAGGCACCTACCAGTGCGTGGCCACTAACCAGCTGGGACAGGACGGGCATCGCGTGTTCTGGGCACTCAGCCCTGAGCTGGCCCTGGAGGTGACCCCTGGCTCACCCTGGGTCACAGGTGGGCTCACACGGGGTCACCGTGCTGTTCAGGTGCCCTGGAGTGACAGGTGACCCAGATGTGTCCCCCTCTGTCCCCAGCAGTGGCTGTGAATGTCGGCAGGACCCTCCTGTTCCTGGTCCTGCTCCTGGCTGTCATCGGGGGCTGTCACTGCTGGCACCGCTGGGGTGGGTGACAATGAGGGCGGATGTGGGCCCTGGAGTTAGGGGAAGCCCCCAGATTGGGGGCAGAGATGGGACAGCATCCAGGGCCCCTGAACTAGGGGAAACTGAGCCCACAGTTTGACCTCAGCTGAGGTGTCTGGGGGATTTGGGTTGAATTTGGAGGGTCTTGGTTGGGCTCCAGGGACATCCCTATGTGGCCTTGGAGGAACACTGGGGTGGCTCTGGGACCTCCTGGAGTGTTTGGTGAGCTCTTGGTGGGCCATGCAGGGATGTTGAGGGATCTTTTTCGGGTCTTGTGGGAGTTTGGGGGGTGCCCCTCATTGCTGGGCTTGGGCTTCTGGGGCTCAGAGGGTCAAGGAATGGCAGGGAATTGGGCACACTGCGGAATTTTTTGGGGATTCAGGGGTGCTTGAAATGCCCATGGGCAATCATGGCTCTAGTTAGCATTTGGGGTTCTGGTGGGTGTTTGGAGCTGCCAAGGTCCCAGGAAGGTCCAGGAGTCCCAGGGTCCCCATGGTCACCCCCTCTGCTTTTCCTTGCAGCCACCAGGAAGCCACAGGACAGGTGAGTGGGGGGCTCTGACTGGGACTCTCCCCCTCACCACATTCCCCTCAGACCCCCCTAATCCCCACAGGACTCCCTCACAGGAGGGGGCAGTGCTGGACCCCCATGTCGTGGGCACTGAGTGGGCAGAGGGTGAGTACAGGGGGGGACAGGGACACGTCACCCACGGGTGTCACCCCCCAGCCAGGTCCCCACAGCCGGTGTCACTCACAGGGCCACCATGAGTGTCCCCTGGCTCTGCCCCACCTCAGGATCCAAAGTGAACAAGGTGACTCTGCTGAGACCCCCCGAGGGACAGCAGGACACCCATGACACCTTCAAGAAATTGCTGTGACACTGAGGGACACTGGCAGCATTGGGGGGCATCGATTCCCCTCAGTTGTCTTTTCTTCCCCTTCACTGCACCCCACAGGTCTCCTCATTCCCTCACCCAATGCCCAGTGTGCACCTGACCCTTTTTCCTCTTATTGTACCCAAAATTCAGCTTTTTGATTAAACTGTGTGAGAAACAAGAGTCCCTCTTCAATATTTTTTATATGTTTGCAAAGGGATAAAAGGGACAGCAAACAGTTTGCTCGGTGCTTGGAAGCTGCCTGTCGTGGTTGAAAGTAAAACGAGTGAGAGGCTCCAAGTCAGAAATATAATTTAATAAGAAAAAAGGTAAAAAGATAAAAATAAAATAAATGTGATAACACAAAGGACCATTGACAGAGTCAGAATACAACCTGAGCAGGGTAGTGGAAGCAGTCCAGATGAGATGGTCTTCCTGAAGCAGTGATCCCACAGAAAGGTCTGGTAGCTCTGGTCCTCTGGGAATCCAGTGGGTCAGGGCTGCTTGTCCTGTCTCAAATCCCAGATTATATCCAGGTGAGAATGCTTGGCTCCTCCCCCTGGGTGGAGCATCTCACAATGGGATGAGGAGTGTGAAGTGGGTCCTTGATGGCCCATTAAACAGAGACAACTCCTGGAGGGAGTTACCTGTGAGTCATGGGCAAGACATTGATGGGCCATTAACAGAAGACAGCCCTACACTATAGTAGTGCCCCACTTGGTTTCAACAGTTAGTGAAGATGGTGATAGAATAAATACTTTGTGTACATCCCACACTACAACCCAGGACAGCCCCTCCCCTGAAGGCCCTTGTGGTGGCTGCTGTCCATGACCTTGAGCACCACTGGGGACTGGTAGGGTCTGTTCTCCTCATCCTGGCCCTGTCTGGTGCCTTTGTTGATCTGGGGGGAAGGAGCCCTGGCCCAGGCTCCCACCCAGGGCTGAGACAGGAATGCTGCTGGGGGGTCCCTGTTCCCCTGTCCCACCCCATCCATGGCCCCAGTCCCCCATCCCTGTGTCAGGCTGTGGGGATTGATCTTGTGGAACATCCCTGGGGGAGGCTGTGGTGCTGGGGACAAGAGGGGACCCACAGGCACAGGAGACACCACTCTGCCTGAGCAGCACAGAGGGACTTCTCTGGGGGGGAGCCTTGAGAGGGGAGCAGGGCAGAGTGACCAATGCAGTGACCTCAAACTCTCCTGTGATGTCACAGCTGGGTCTGTGATGTAACTGCCCTCTCTTTAATGTCACACCACCACCCTGTGATGTAACAGTCTAATCTGTGATGTCACACAACTACCGTAAATTTTCACTGCTCACTCTGTGACATCACAGCTGCTCTGTGATGTCACACACATATACCTGCTGATGTCACAAACCACTTTATGATGACACAATCTGCTTGGTGATGACACAGACCATTCTGTAATGTCTTAACCCATAATGTGATGTTACAGCCCACTCTGTGATGTCACACATTTCCCTTCTGTGATACCAGTCTGCCCCAGGAACCCTTGGCACTGATTCTCTCAGGAGAGGGGATTTCAGGGAGCCCAAAGGGCATCATTGGGCTTTGTCAAAACTGCTGTGGAGACCGAGAGAATTCCACAGCTCACTCTCTGCCCTGGGCCCTCCCAGGATCCTCCTGCTCTCAGGCTGCTCAGGATGCAAGAACAACTTCTCTTGCAAAGGGCAGACATACTAAGAGATTTTGGCTGGAGGATGAGGGGCTGGGCTTGGCTCCTCTCTCTCTCTTGCTCCTGGCACTGGAGGTGGGACAGTGAGGTGGGACAGTGCTGCTCTTGCTCTGGGGACAATTGGCTGCCACCGTGGACTTCCACCCTTCACTGCTTCTCCTACCATGAGTGAGGCTTTGCTCATAAGAGCAGCCTTTGAACTGGGACCTTTTCAACTCCTGATCTCACTGGAAGGTCCCTCACGGGAGAACCTGGCACCCAGAGCCCCTCGCCCTTCCCAGAGGGCGCGTCTCCTGGCTGCGTGCGGCAGCTGTTTGTGGGACCCCGGCTGTGGCTCCCCAGCTCCGCTGTTTTCTGCCACTGCTTTGGGCTTTTTGCTACACTTTAACCTGACACCCTGTGCCCCATCTGAGCCCCGCAGCTCCTGCTACAGCTTTGGAGTTTTCGCTGCACTTCCTTTGCCACCCTGGGATGTGCATCCCCCTACTGTTCCAGCTGCCACTCCAAAGGTTCCTGCTGCAGCCCATTTTGTCATCCGGAGTGGCACCATTCCCGGCTGCCCCCCAGCCCCGTCAGTGAGGGAAGGAAGCTTCTCTCTCTCTCCCGCTGGCTGAGTCTCCATGAACCATGGAGAGAGACAGCCGAGCTGGCGCCACAGCGCCCCCTGCAGCCGCGGGGGAATCATCGCACTCGCCCTGCCCGGCCGGGAGCCACCAGCGCCCCTTCTGGCTGTGCCCGGAACTGCCCCGCAGGGGAAGTGCCTGCAGCCCAGAGAGGGCTGGGACTGGGTTTGTGCTTTTGTTTGTTGTTGTGAGCGGTGTTGTTGGTTACATGTCTTTTTATGTGTATTCTAGTAAAGAACTGTTGTTCCTGTTCCAATACCTTTGCATGGAAGGCCCGTAATTTCAAAATTATACAGCTTTGGAGTGAAGGTGGTCATATTTTCCATTCCAAAGGAGGTTTTAGCCTGCTTTGGCATACACCTTTAAAGCAGAATACCACCCCTTTGGCAGCAGAGGGCAGGACACACTTTGCCTTGGGGTGTCCAGAGCTCCTGGAATTGACTGGAAACTCTGACCCACCCTGTGCCATGGACTCATTCCGACTACCCTGGATAATTGGAAGACTCTGGCACACCCACAGGGCCCTGATGACATTGTCATATGAAGAACATGGCAGAGGATGGATTTGGGACAGGGGAGAAGAGACTCCAGAGCTTCCTGAAGGCCTCTTTGGCCATCAGCGCAATGAAGGCCCACGGCCCTGCCAGGTTCCTTCTGGTGGAGGAAACATGCTGAGGAACGGGTCCGGTTTTCATTCCTTTTCAGGAGTTTTCCCTGGAAATCATTGCTTTTGTGACTGTTTGGATTCTGAACCTTTTTGTTGGTCTTGTTCTCTCGTTGCTGTTTGCAGGAAATTGTTCTTCTTTCAGCCCTTTAGGACCTTTGCCTTTTTTGCCTCCACTGGCAGGTGGAGGGGCAGCAGCCCCTGGTTTTTAGTGTCAGCCCAGAATTGGCTGTGTCAGAATTTTAGTGTCAGAACTGAATTCCAAAAGCGCAACAGAGCTGAACAATAAAACACCATTTCTGCCAGTTTAACCAAAGAGATACATTTTGGTGACAATAACAGGGAAATGAGTCCTGTGTTCCCCTGGCACAGGGAGGAGAGATTAGGAGCCATGGGTGTACCCGGAGTGCTGAGAGGGGGTTGGAGTCCAGATCATACCTCTGGGCGCCCTGGATGGTCACTGACCTCGGTAGAGAGGCCTGAGACCTGAGAAAAAGGGTCTGGGGTCTGTGCAGGGGGGTTTGTCTGGCACAGAGCCCAGGAAGACACGGTCTTTGATTTCAGTCCATGTGAAAAACTTCCAACAGAGAGAAGAATTGCAAGTCACAAATGTGTAAAAGATAGTAGTGTAGTTATCACCAGAGAGAAGAATTTGTAGTTTTGGGTTTTTAGAACGGTGCTGACTGGGAGACAAGATGGAGATTTTAGGGCGTTGCCCTGGTTTCTTCTTCTTCTCCCTTGGCAGCCATTTTCTGTAGTGATGTGGGCACAAAGTAGTTTGACAGGATTGTGTCAAAGTAGAAATGACTCTGTAAGTATAGGTGATAGGCATTGGTATGAAACGTACTTATCTAAATAAAAGCAGAGTGACCCCCCATCACGGGGGGAGTCATATTGTGTGCGAGCTGCTGTGAACATCTTGGCTGGACACAGAGAATTGTAAGATAAGAATTAATAAACAACACAAGAAACCAAGAAAACCAATCCTTGAGACTCCACATCAGCCTCGCACTGGACTTAAAACCTTCAGAGGTTGGAGAGAGAAAAACACTCCCTTGAACCCACTCGAACCACAAGCCTTGGAATCTTGGGCAGACAAAACCATAAAACCTGAGAAGAGGGGGATTGCAGAGCCATTGGGAGCACAGGGGTACTGAGAGACAGAATGGGAAACACCTGGATCTGCTGGGAGCAAGGGAGGGGCACTGGGAGGGAAATAGGAAGGCCCTGGGGGTACTGGGAGCACTGTGGGGAGGGAATGGGAAAGTCTCTGAGGGTGCTGGAAGCACTTGGATGTGGAAAGAGAAGCCAGTCGTGGTAGTGGAAGGGGGGTGGGGAAGCCCTTGTGGGTTCTGGGGGCATGGGGAGCTCTGGGTGCCCTGTGCAGCCTCACACGTGACCCCCACTTGTGCTCACCTACCCGTGAATGTTGGGCACCCGGGGGAGCAGTGGGGGGGTGTCAGGGTCTGCAAACGTATGCGGGGAACCTGATGGTTCGTTTTGGAGATCTCAAAGTGCAAAAGACACAACAGGGGACAACTCAGTTTGCTTAAACAAAAAATGCACTTTTATTTAGTGTCCACAATGCGATAGTAAGGAAAGAAAATAGAGAATAGTGAGAAAGATAGAGAAAGAGGGGAAGGGGATTATAGCCACCAACGTGGAGAGTTGTCCTCAAGGCGTAGAGATGCACATAGGCGCGATCTTCTCCAGTGGGGTGATCACGAAGGTGAGCGGGGTCTCCAGAGTCTTTATAGGTTGGTTGAGGGGGGACCAAGGCGAGTGGAATGGAGCCAAAGGGAACCAAGCGAGTGGCACAGAGCCAAGGCATAAAACACCTGTGTTAAGGTTGGGTGCTCAGGAACAAGCTGCAAGCTGTACCCTCCTGGTACGGTCAGTATAGTCAGCTCAGTCCACTGTAACCAGTTCCATTGTTCTTGCATTCCTTTCTTGCGGAGCAAACTTTCCACCTCAGCCAGGCCAGGGGCTCCTTCAAAGTCTTGGTCCCCAACCATCGGAGACAGTTGTGAGGCATAACACGTCCTTAGACAGACTCTGACAGGGGGACACATGATTGGCTGCCCATGGGTGGGGTCCCCCACTGCCCCCAAGTTCCCCCAGAGCCCCTCAGTGCCCACGTGTGCCCCGAGTGTCACAGCACATTCCCGTAGATGTCACTGTGTTCCCGCTGTCGCCCACGGGGTCCCCGCAGCTCCGCGTAGGTCACCTGGAGTGTGGTGGCACGGGGGGACACTGCGAGAGACACTGGCTGTGGGATCTGGGTGGGGGTGACACTCGTGGGTGACTTGTCCCTCTGTGTGTGTCCCACCTTGTACTCACCTCCCATCTGGTTTGTTCTCACAATGTGGGTGTACAGCACCTCCCCCTCCTCTGGGGGGGCCGGGGGATCCGGGGGGCCCTGCAGGGATAAAGGGGATGTGTGGGAGGGAATGGGAGGTCTTGGGGGTTGGGGTAAAAGGGGACAGTGTGGTTTGAGGTCCCCACTCACCTTTCCTGGTGCTTTCTGGCAGCTGCAAAGGAAAGAGGGGAGGGGTAACTGTGGAGTCCCCAAGGCCCCCTCAGGAATCCTGAAACCCCACTGGACCCTCAATTTCTCCCAGGACACCTGATCATCCCTGATGCCCCCCAGATCCCCTGAACCACCCCAGTGCTCTGGACCCCCTGAACACACAGAAGCCAATACTGGCAAGGGAGGGAGACCCTCCAAATTCCCCCAGGATTACTGAGAGAACTCCCAACATCCCTGCAGGACCCTCCAACACCACCCCAAATCCTGGAGGACCATAAGGAAAGGTCCGGAGCACTCAGCACTGCCCAAGTCAGGGGCTGTGGGTGTCACCCATCACTCAACATTCCAGGTGGCCTCCCACCTCCCCAAGGCCCCCATTCCCCCATTGTCACCCACCCATTTTGTTCCACTGGTGCCAGCCCACAGCTACACCCACGAGCACGAACAGGAACAAGAGGGACATGCCAACCCCTGTGGCCACTGCTGGAGATAGAAGACACACGTGGGTCACCTGTCACTCTAGGGATCCTGAAATCCCAATGACTCCCTATGACCCCACCTGTGTTCCACTGTCCCTGTGGTGTCACATCCAGGGCCAGCTCAGGGCTGAGTGCCCGGAACACGCGGTGCCCGTCCTGTCCCAGCTGGTTGGTGGCCACGCACTGGTAGGTGCCTGAATGTCCCACACTGACATCTCCAAGATCCAGAACAGGACCCTCGGCCACCTCCCGGCCATTGTGCAGCCAGGTGAAGGTGACAGGGGCTGAGCCCACCTACACTGAGCAGTGCAGGGTCACGGGGTCACCTGTGTGCACCTGGTGTGACAGGGGACCAGGGGTGATGGTGGCATTGGCCACAGGCACTGTGGGAACAGAGACAGGGATGAGGCCAGGAGGAGGGGCTGCACTCAGCGTGGGGGAATGAGGGAGTCTGTGTGGTGGCACCTGGAGAAAGAGGGTCTCCTTCACCCAGGACAGGGACCCCATGGTGGTGGGGGTCATCCTGTGCTGTGGGATGAGGGCATGTGATGGATGAGGAGTGAGGGATGAGGATGGGATGAGGGTGAGATGAGGATGGGATGAGGGCTGCTGTGTCCAAGGGTGGTGATGGCCGTCACTTCATGAGGGACATGGAATGGCAGGGGTGGGATGTGATGGGTCTGATCAGGCAAATCAACAGGGGCATCACCCCAATCCCAAGAGTCTCACTCCCCTGGGAGGGTCACGCTCAGTAGGGTGATTAGGGACATGGGAGAAGTGGGGGACATCAGGGAGCAGTGAAGGACTCAGGGAAGGAGAGGATCAGAAAGGAGTGTGAGATTCCCAGTGAGAAGTACGGGGCCCAGAGATGGGAGAGAGGTTTGGAAAGGGCTGGAAGGGACCCCAGGGAAAGGTGGGAGATTTGCTGAAGGGACAGACAGAGATAGCGGTACAGGGAACCACAGGGATAGTTGTAGGGACCCAGACAGGGATGGCGGGACCTGTGGACAATGGAGAGATTTCGGAGAGGGAGAGGTGCAGCTATGGAAGAGTGCGGGGACCTGGTGAGGAATGCAGGCAGCAGAGAAGGTGATGGGAGGAGCCAGGGAGAGACCTGGGAAGGCAGGGCAGCATGCAGAGAGTTGAGCAAGGCTGGGAGACCTGGGAGGGCTGTGGGGGCTCCCTGTGCCCATCCCCACACTCACTGTGCACCGTGACGCGGAGCCGGACGCTGCTCTTCTGCATGGACCCCCCCTCAGCGTGCACCTGGCAGCTGTAATTCCCTGAGTGGGAGACCCCCACAGAGGGCACCAGGAACTGCGGGGACCTCTGCGGGCCCCCCACCAACTGCCCGTCCTGGTAGAAGAGGTGCTGGAGGGGGGCTGGGGGCCGCAGGGGGCTGGGGGTGCTGAGGCAGCTGAGATTGAGGGGGGACCCCTTGATGGGCTCAGGGGAACCCTCCAGCACCGGCACTGTGAAGAGCTCTGGGAAGGAGAGGGGAGGGGGATTTGTGACCCCGAGTTCCTGGGGAGGGGCTGTGGGGGTGTTGGGGTGGCAGCTGTGGGGTGCTCACCGTGCACTGTCACTGTCACTGGCGCTGACTCCTGCCACTGCTGTGATGCCCCGATGCTCACCCGGCCTCCGCAGCGGTATTGGCCACTGTGGTTCAGCTGCAGAGGGGACAGGGACAGCTCTGTCCCAGTGAGTGGCCTGTTCACCTCCTCATCCCCATGGTAGAATCTCACCGAAGTGACAGAATTGTCCCGCCAGCTCCGGCAGCGCAGTGTCACTGTGTCCCCCTCTATCAGTGGCTGTGCCTGCACCTGCAGCACCAATGGGTCTGCGAGACACAGGGGTCCTGTCACACCAGGTGAACCCCTTTTCACAAGGACTCCTGCTCTAGGTCACACCTAGCCCAACAGGGGTCCCCAGTATCAGAAAAAGGGTTCCTTTGCACTGGGATGCTCTGGGATGTTCCCCTGTGCACAGACCCGGTGCTGGTAACACCAGGGTGTGACCCATGGAGCAGAGCCCACACAGAGCCCTCGGGGTCCCCCAGGTGCCACACTGGGGACAACAAAAACTTCTCACCTTGTAAGACTCTCACGGGGGGGCTGAGCCCAGTGCCCGGTCTGTCACACGTGTAAGTGCCACTCTCAGTGACAGTGAAGTGTTTGAGTCCCTTTTGCCCCCAGCACTGCCCATCCTTGTACCAGGTGGTGGCACCAGCAGTCCTCGAGCCCTGGCAGGTCAGTGTCACCTGGTCCCACAGCACCGCTGGTGTCCAGGGGGGCTCCACCAGGAGCTGGGTGGTCTGGGTGCCTGTGGGTGACAGGGTCACCAGCCTGCCAGGGCCAGCATGGGGCTGGGGAGAGTGGGGTGGGGACATGGCATCCCCTGAGCACTCACCAGCAAGGCCGAGGGTCTGGGCTGGAAGGGAGAAGGGACAGGGCTGGGTGGTGGTGGCCTTGCAGGGACAGCAGCACCTCATGGATGAGGTGTGGTGTCTGTTCCCAAACTTTCCCCAAGGGAATAGGGGTGTTGCACAGAGGTCTTGAGGACAAGCACCTCAATCACCCTTGGACAGGACATGGGGACACTGTGGACACCCCACGTTTGCACAGGTCACATCCACCACGCTCACAGCACCTGTACCCACAGCCACATCCCCATGCCCCTGTGCCCATGATCTAATTCCAATGGCAGCTGTCCAAATGCCACATCTGCATGGTATGTGGCTCTTGTCCCTATCCCTGCATCTCCGTTTCTCTGTCCCCACAGCTGCCCCAGCCCCAAGGTTCCTTTTGCCACATCATTGTCTCCACATCATTATCCCTTTGTCCTTATCCCCACATACCAGTGCCCCTCTTCCTGTTCCCCTGTTCCTGTCCCCACAGCCACCCCATGACTCTGGTCACACTGGGGTCCATGCCCATGCATTGGCTCTGCTGGCCTTGTGTCAGAGTCTGTCCGAGGATGTGTTATGCCTCACAACTGTCTCCGATGGTTGAAGACCAAGACCCCCGGAGAGACTGGGGAGAGCCCCTGGCCTGGCTGAGGTGGGGCACCTGCCGAGGACTGATACGCATCTCCACGAGAATGGAATGCAAGAACAATAGCAGCTCGTTACAGTGGACTGAGCTGGTTATACTGACCGTGCTAGAAGGGCACAGCTTGCTGCTTGTTCCTGAGCACCCAACTTTGACGCAGGTGCCTGCACTGGCCCAGTGCCCTCTTTGGCTCCATTCCACTCGCCTTGGTCCTTTTCCTGACCACCCTATAAAGACTCCGCGGATCCCGTGCACCCTTTGTGATCACCCCACTGGAGAAGATCGCGTCTATGGGCATCTCTACGTCTTGAGGACCTCCGACTCTCCACGTGGTAGCTATAATCCCCCTTCCCCTCTTTCTCTATCTTTCTCACTATTCTCTATTTTCTCTCCCTACTATCGCATTGTGGGCACTAAATAAAAGTGCAATTTTTGTTTAAGCAAACTGGTTTGTCCCCTGTTGTGTCTTTTGCGCTTTGAGATCTCCAAAACGAACCATCAGGTTCCCCGCATATGTTTGCGGACCCTGACATTAAATTGGCGTCACGGACAGGATCTTGATAGACTGTGGAGTTGCGGGTTTTATATAGTTTGTAGAAGGGGAAGGACCCTCGTCTCAGCCGCACCTAGCACGCCACTTCGGTGAGCGCTGTTAGAAAGCAAGGGGGGCGAGGGAAAATTCCCGCAAACTGTATACACCCAGGCGAATAAGCACTCCCTGTCATCAGGATATTTCAGAAACGATCTCACTGTGCAAAAGATGGGACTCTGTGTTTTAAGCTGCTTGGTGTAGTTGAGGAGACAACAGGCGTTTTTTGTGAAGAAGTGCCTCCCAAGCAGCTGGGTCTCCTCTCCCATTCCAGGGAAGCGAAGGGAAACACAGTATTAGCTGTGCCATTGTTTGTAACTTTAAGAATACCTCCCTGAGAGTGGTTTTTGTCCCTTCACAAAAAAAATGAGTGAAAATTCTAGTACAAAAGATAAGGATATTCTTTTTGCTTTGCTAACAAAGCATGGTGCTAGACCTTCTCCAGCCGGAGAAGAGTGGGCACAAGATAATTGGTTTAAGTATGAAAACATTGTAGATAGAATATATTCTTTGCAGCATGATGCTAGGTATAAACTGGGCAGAAATAAAACCATTCTTTGCTCAGTTTTGGGGGCCTGCCTTTCGGCAGCCATAAAAACCCATTTTAAACGGGTAAGTGAAGAGAGAGCAGAAATAGAATCCCTGCAAAAACAATTGGAACAGAAAAGAAATCAAGAGGGAGAAGTAATAGAATCCCTGCAAGATTTGGTAGAAGCTTTGCAAAAACAATTAGAACAGGAAAGAAGTCGGATTTATTTGCTGGAGATTTCCCTTGCAGAAGAGCGGAGCAAAAATTTAAAACTTGTAGATTCACCAAAGGAAACAGGAGGAAAGGAGACATACAGCATTAAGCAGATATACCCTCAGAAAGAATTAGTACACATGCAAAATTGTGGGGAACTCTGTTGCTCCAATTTGAGACCTCTTGTCAAAACAGAATTTAATTATATAAATGAAGAGGTTCATAACCTCCACATAACCACCAAAGGAACACCAAACACAGCCACTGAATTAGCTAAATTAAAGAAAGAATACTCCCGACTTTCTAGCGAATCAGAGACGGAGTATGTCTTTAGAGTTTCACTTACTGGTAGTGACCAAATTAAATTAAGTGAACAAGAAGCAAGTGGCTACTGGGGACATGGAATTTTCTTAACAGGGAATGCACATGTTCCATGGTCCCTGACACAGCGTGCAGCTCACTGGGCAGGGGGACTAAGCCCCCTTGAAAGGGGCGACCCTCTGGCAATGGTCAGCACCCCGGACCAACTCCTAGAAAACATACACAAAGCTGCATGCTTGCAAATGATACATGAAAGAAAATTGATTTCTGACTATGAGTCACCCATGCAACAGCCTGTCAAACCTGAGATTGTGACCCCCCTAATTCGAGGTTTGCCGGAGTCTCTTAAACCAACAGTAATTCTTTTTCAAAAAACAATAGCACCTATCACTCCGGTAGATAGGCTTGAAAGATTTCTTGGACACACAAGTGATCAAACCGGTTCCACTGACTCCACTGACTTCTCGCCTTTTGCTACTCCTAGCACACAATCTAACAGCAGTCATAACAGTGGAAAATATGGACCAGTGAAGCACTCAGAGGACAAACCCGAAAAACCCAGAGAAGTCAGGCACATTGCTTCTCCTAATGAAAAACCAGAAAAGGGAGAACAAATCTCTAACCAGCAGCAGTTGTGGTTGCTAGGGCTGAAAAGGGGGCTACCTCGAGAAGCAACTGTCCACCAAGCCCTTGGCCCTATTCATCCTACAGATCCTTTTCAGGTAGAATGGAGATTTGCCACCTCAGGATTGTCATTATATATATGGCAAAGGGGTCCTGAAGGCCCAATCAGATCTGTCAGCTCTCGCTCTTGTGGCTTTAAAGATGCTGAAAAGAAGTACACTACCTGGGAAAAAGGCTTGCTTGTGGTTAGCTTAGCTCTCATAGAAGTGGAGAAAATTGCACAACAACAACCAATTGTTTTGAGAGGCCCCTTCAAGGTTAAGTCAGTCACTACTGGGACCCCCCCACCTGCTGGGGTGGCAGAGAGGACCTCAGTAAGACAGTGGTCTGCTCAGACTGAACATTATTGTAACATCTTCTCAATAACTGAAGGAGCTGTGAAAAATCTAGCACTACAAGAAGCAGAAAAGTTGGATAGCATCCAAGATAAACCTGCCTCAGTCATTACCCCTCCCTTTTCCCCCGAACAGGCAGCAAATCCTTGGTTTACTGATCCTTCTGCCTTTTGCCTGACAGCTTCAAGCATAATTCCCTCACTATGGGGACCAAGTGATCCCAGCAATCCAGCACATTGCCCTGGACAGTCTGTTTTGGTGGACCTCCCTACTGTAGGGGAAGTACCACTAGTGCAGAAAACCCCTCTGAATAAATATACATGGGCAGCCTTTGATGCTCTAGGGAAAGAGCATCAAATAAATACAGGATGGGCAATTTTCATCATTCTAACCTTCTGCCTCCTCGTGGCAGATTCTGTTGTGCTTACTTTCCACAGGAGAACTCCGAGGGACATGAAGGCCATATAAACCATGATAAATATTTTAAACAGAAATTTTAAATAGCATTGATTCAGAAATATTAATGAATAAATTGGTTGCCACAATTAGAGATTTGACCAAATTACAACAATTATTATAGTTGTCCTTATTGGCTTTGGGGACACTTCAGTGATTGCTATTAAACATATTACCAAATTGGGAAAAGATAAATGTGAATGATAGCAAATTGGTAATTGATACACCTGATGCTACACAAAACAATATTTATTTGGCCCTTAAGCTGCATCCAGGCACAGCTTTGGATGCAAATGGTTGTTGCCTTAATTATAAGGCACGAAGAAGAAAGAATTCTTCCTACTGAAATTTGGAAAATAATTTGGAACAATTCAAATTATTTTCAAAGAGAATTCCAATCCTGGTGGAAATTAGTGAACTTTACCTATAACCCCAATACCAACACAGTCACAGCTTTTATGTTAACAATAGGTAATGCTTCAGTACATTTGATATTCCCTATCATTGCATTAGGTATAAATCATGATGGAGCTATTCTCTATCCTTCCGAGCATAGAGAATGGGCCCATCAAACTGGTGAGAAATGGCAAACTGTCAATTTAGAATCTTGTGTTGTTAGGGAGCAGCAAGGTTTCATTTGTGAAAGTAATGCAATCATAGCTCAGGATATTTGTTTAGACACAGAGCAAAATATTTGTCATTTTGAAGTGCATCCTAACGAAGCTCCTGGAACAGTGCTCGTGTATATAGGTAATGGGTGTGCATGCTTTAGGACTGTCTGTGATGTTGTAGTTGTAGAAAATGTAGTGGTAGATACTAAAAATCACTCTAATTTTTGTGTCTGTAATTTTACCACAATTACAGGATGTGACTTCTCTTATAAAGCCCCAGTCACGTCCTACCATCTTTTACAATCCAATTTCACACTGATTCACCAGATAATGCCTGTCCCCATTGGAATGAACCTGACCCTAGTTAAGCAATTGTTGCTTCACCAGGATTTAATAAAAATTTTGAAAAAGATCAAGGAAAATGGACAGAAAACTTTGGTAACAGTCCATCATGATGTGAAGGAAATACATCGTGTTATGGAAAGGGTAAAAAAGGATGCTGAATACAGGTGGTGGGATACCCTTTTTGGGTGGTCACCTACTGCTACAGGTATCCTGAACAAAGTGTGTCATCCTATTGTTGTCCTTCTGATTTTGGTTTTGATTGGCCTTGTTTTATCAATCATTTTATACATCCTAAATTGGAAAATGATGAAGCAGTTGACACATTTGACATCTATAATGAGAACATATGGTTTAGTTAACATCCCTTTTGCAAAGGACACTCCTAAAGTTATTGATGTAAAATGCACTACTCAGACAGCGAAAGTTAAGCCTGTAACAGCAGTTTGATTTGATTAATGTTGCTTTGTCTTAGTCATGTTAATTAAAAATTAAGGTTTGTTTTGTTTTCTTTTCTTTTTGTTTTTGTTTGTTTAGAAATTATTATCATTTTTAAAATTTAAAGAATTTTGTGAAAGAAAATTGTTTTAAATTAAGTATTTGATTGAAAATTGTAATTGTTGATTTTAATTGATGGTATTGTATTAATTATTTAGTAATTTGAGTTAATATTTTGGAAAATTGTTATATTAATTATTTGGTAATTTATGTTGATTACTTTGGAAAAATTGTTAAAAATTGTTAAATCAATTTTTCTTTATTTTTGTTTCATTTATTGCTTCTATTCCCTTTCCGTATTTTTCCCTCTTTATCTCTCTGTCTCTGTCTCTGTCTCTGTCTCTGTCTCTCTCTCTCTCTCTCCTACACCCTCTCTCTTGTTTCTGTTTTTCTGGGATATGCTGCCAATGTGGATGAGTCCTGAAGACTTCACGAAACTACGGAACCTGCTAATGGAAGAACACCTTCGTCGTCAGTCGTGAGTCACGGGGTGGTGTCAGAGTCTGTCCGAGGATGTGTTATGCCTCACAACTGTCTCCGATGGTTGAAGACCAAGACCCCCGGAGAGACTGGGGAGAGCCCCTGGCCTGGCTGAGGTGGGGCACCTGCCGAGGACTGATACGCATCTCCACGAGAATGGAATGCAAGAACAATAGCAGCTCGTTACAGTGGACTGAGCTGGTTATACTGACCGTGCTAGAAGGGCACAGCTTGCTGCTTGTTCCTGAGCACCCAACTTTGACGCAGGTGCCTGCACTGGCCCAGTGCCCTCTTTGGCTCCATTCCACTCGCCTTGGTCCTTTTCCTGACCACCCTATAAAGACTCCGCGGATCCCGTGCACCCTTTGTGATCACCCCACTGGAGAAGATCGCGTCTATGGGCATCTCTACGTCTTGAGGACCTCCGACTCTCCACGTGGTAGCTATAATCCCCCTTCCCCTCTTTCTCTATCTTTCTCACTATTCTCTATTTTCTCTCCCTACTATCGCATTGTGGGCACTAAATAAAAGTGCAATTTTTGTTTAAGCAAACTGGTTTGTCCCCTGTTGTGTCTTTTGCGCTTTGAGATCTCCAAAACGAACCATCAGGTTCCCCGCATATGTTTGCGGACCCTGACACCTTGGGGACCTCAGGGGACCCCCACAGCCCCCCCCATGCCCCCTCCCCACTGGTCTCTGCCTCACCAAGGCCCATCCCTGGGGTGTCAGGCCTGTGCCCAGGGCACTCACCCCACAGGAGCAGCACCACCTTCCCGGCCATCCCCGTGTCCCCAGCCATGTGGACTGGCTGTCACTCGCTGCTGTGGCCACCTGTCCCCTGGGTGGCGGCTCTTTGGCGGAAGGGGAAGGAAGCAAGGTCAGGTCTCACCCTCATGCATAGGTGGCACCTGGTGGGGGCAGGGTGTGCACAAACTGGGGACAGGCTGTGGACAGGCTGGGGACAGGCTGGGGTCAAGGCTGGGCAGCACAAGGTGGGATATGGGGTTCTCAGGAGTGGGGGGCTCAGGGGATTTGAGTAGCCAGGGATGGGTTTCCAGAGGAATGGGGGTCCAGGGGAATGGGGTCCCTGGGGAATGGAGGTCCTGGCAGTGGGGAGTCACTGAGGATGGGGGTGCCATAGGAATGGGGGTCCTTAGGGCTGGGGGGACTCAGGGCTGGGAGTCCCAGCGGAATGTGGGCTCCAGGGATTTGGGGTGATGGGATGCGTGTGCCAGGGATGATGGCACCATTGGAATGGTGGCTCCTGGGAGAGTGAAGGCCATGGGAGAAGGGGGATTTCAGAAGATGGATTGAAGGGGAGAGGGTCCCTTGGAAATGGGGGCCCTGGGCCATGGAGATCCTGGGGAATGGCAGTCGTGGGGGCCCAGGGAGGAGGCACATAAGGATTGGGGATCCCAATGATGGGCAGTGGCTGGGCCATGGGTCACAGCTCCTTCCATTGGTGCCTCAGTTTTTGGGGTGACGCAGGGCCCAGCAGTGCCCCTGAGGTGCTCGTGGCCTGGTGATCACCCCAGGCAGAATCAAAGGTGCTCTAGGTCTGTGTCCCCCACCTCCCAGTGAACTTTCCTCTCTTTATTTTTATTTCCTTCCTTTTTCTTTCAAATTCATAATCCCCCAGTTTGTGCCTTGATGATCCTGGGGAGCACCTGAGCAGGGAAGGAGTTGTGGGAACCCCAGGGTGGGGAAAGCAGGGGTGAGGGGTCTGCAGGGAGAGGTGGGAGGCTGTGGGGGATGGGGGTGTCTGACTCTGCCCCCCCCCCCAACACTTTCACTTTCTCTCTCCTGCAGCAGAAGGAAGAGGCCGCTTGTGCTGAGTGTCACACGGGGGGTTGGGTTCTGTCCTGGGGGGCACATCCACAGGGGTCCTGTCCTGGGGGATGGCAGCTCTGGGAGGGTCCAGACTTCTCCATTCTTGCTGGTCCCCTGCAGGATCTGAGCCAGCAAGAGCAGCTTGGGAATGGAGCCCCAGGCAGGAAGGAGCTCCCCAACTCCTGCTCCTTGAAGCCAGTGCCCATCCAAGTGTGGGGCCCAGCCATGGCCCAGCCCCAGTGCACAGGGATGGGCATTGGCCAGCCCTGCTCTGGCCAGCCCCAGGTGACAGCCAGGACCTGAGGGTCCCCCCTGCCCCCTTGGCTTCGATTCTGGCAGCTTCAGAGCTGCTGCAAAGGTGAGAATTCTGTGGGCAGAAAACAAAGCCTGGCTGTGGTTTGCTCAGCCCTGCAAGAAGCACAAAAGCCAATGGGAGCCCAAGCAGTGGCTCTGTGAGGGCCTTTGATGGTTTTCAGAGCAGGGCTGGCTGGAAACCCCCCTGCAGGGGCAGCTGTGAGGGAACCAGTCTGGAAATGCAGCAATTGATCATTTCTTCCCTGTCAGCAAGGGGCTGAGAGAGCCCCAGAAGTTCTGCAAAAACAACAACGATCTGCTCAACCAGACCTGGACACTCCTCCTTCCTGTGTCCAACCTGCAGCCCTTTGGAACTGTGCAGAAATAATTTTTGGGTCCGGCTGCTGCCTCCAGGCAAGGGGGAAAAGTGTGGAAATATTGAGCAGGGGCTCTGCCCTGTGGTTATGGTGTGGCTTTGTGGAGTGACCCTGTGTGGATTTCAGGTGTTTGAAATATATTATATGATTGGCTTTTCACAAATACTGAAATAAATACTATATGTGTTATCTTAGAAAGTTGTGTTGTATTAATATAGTATGGTTGAACTATCTGTTTGGCCAGGATAACATCCAGTGAACATGTAGAAAAGACCCTGCTATTGATATACCCACTATCAGCATCTACCATCTGAAGAAAGTATAGACCACGGCCCAAGCTGGAGGTGATAATGAAGACACAGCAAAGAAACACACATGCTCTAAAAAGGCAGACCCGAGGAGGGACCATAATAAACACTTCCTGGAATATGGAAACTACTTTGTGGAAAAGTTTGAATATTCAACTAGACTGATGCAATAGAAAGGGTATTTATACAAGGCCTCTGAAATAGCAGGTTGTGGACTTGGCTGAGTGCCAAGTCACTCGGCCATCTGTACTTTGCTTTTTTTGTTTCCTAATTGTCTTATATTTTTATTAATATTAAACCTATTTCTTAAAATTTACCAGGAAAATGAAGTCTGTTCTTTACACAGGTGTCCCCAAAGCTGCTCCATCCCTGCCCTCCTCACCTGCACGGGGCACAGGGAATAGACAGGGCTCTGCCCCACCCCTGCCCCGCCCATTCCAGGGCACCCCCCGAGTGCCCAAAGCTGTGGGGGCGTTACCCTGGCAACGGTCGGTCCCGACACATCGCGACAGTGGTTTGGGACACGCTGTCACAGTCGGTTCAGACACCCCGTGACAGTCCCGGCACTCGCAGCGCGATGGCAGCTGGGCCCTTCCCAGTGCTCTGGGGCCACCGTGCCGGTCCCTCCTTCCCGGGAGCCCAGCCCAGGGTCTCTGCTCCCCCGCCGGGCCGGGGTCTCCCCTCGGCCATTTTGGTCCCTCCACCCTCGGGGCTCCCCACTGGGGTCCCGGTCCCTCCATCCCGGCCCCTCCCACCCGGTGCCCCCCGGCCCCTCCGGCCGCGCCCCCCGACAGCCGCAGGGCCGGCACCGGCAGAGGCTCCCGAGCTCCTGCAGGATGAGACGTTCCTCGGGCAGCGCCGCCTGAGCGGGGCCCGGCTCCCTCCCGCCGTCCTTGCCCGCAGCACTCGGGCTCCAGCAGCCCCGGGCTGATCCTTCGGGATGTGCCCACCGCTCCCGCAGCGCTGCCCTTTGTCGGGAACAAGCCCAGGAGTGCCCAAATCGTCCCCAAGGCCTGGTCCGGGACCTCCTGTGAGGCTGTGCCCGAGCCCTGAGGGGATTTGGAGCCCAATGGGTGTCACTGCTCTGTCCCAAAATCTCAGGGCAGCAGGAATGGCAAGAGGTGCCCCACCATGCCCCGGCCCCGTGGGCCTCACCTGAGCACCCTGTGCAATTCCCGGTGCTCCTGCTCCACCTGCATGGCCAGGTGCTGTTCCCGTGGCCACCTGCTCCAGCCGCTCCCGCCTCAGCCGCTGCTCCAGCTCGGCCTTCCTGGCCACATGGCACAGGCACTGAATCATCCCCAACACCAGCAAAAACCACCAGAAAACCTTCCTGGCAGCCAAAATTGCTCCTTGTGGGTAGATCTGGGGGCACCTGTCCCACAAAATGTGTCCAGGGCTGCCTTGTGTGGCCGAAATTTCTTGGCAGAGGAAATGAAGCTGTGTGTTTGTGCACAGGGATGATTTAGGAGCACAGCTGAACTTTAGGAACCCCAGCCCTAATTCCAAAACGTTGTTACGGCACTGCAGCACCCAGAGCAGAACAGAGGCATGGCCCAAGCAGCTCTAATTTCACTCCATTTTGCCCTCCCAAGCCACTGTTCCTGGCCCGATTTGTCCGTGTGCTCCAGCTGCAGCTGCAGAGCCCTCAGGACTGTGGCTCTGCTCTCCTCCTCCTCCTCTCCCTGTGGCTGCTGTGTTGGGACCAGAACTCCAAACGTGGGTTGGAGCCCCCTGAGGAGCCCTGGCAGTAGCACCACCGAACACCTGCTTTCCTCACCATCCCAAAGGAATTCAACATTCCCAAAGCTGCTGTGAGAGGGCTGAATGAGGAAAAGGGAGGGAAAGGATGAAGGTTTTCAGGAATAGTGGCATCAATGCACAAGAGGTGCTGTTGTGACCCTGAGACTTGGCTGGGCAGTCAGTGACAACCTGACCAGGACCCTCCCCGTTCAAACTGACCAGGGCAGAGCTGGACAAACAAAAAACATTTCTCGTGGTTTAATCAAAAAGCTGCGTTTTGGGTGCAATGGGAGGGACAAGGGTCCTGTGCCCCCTGGCACTGTGGGGGGAAGGGAATGGGGGGCCTCTGGGGATACGGAGAGGACTGGGAGCTCTGGAACGGGGAGCTGTGGGTAGCCCCCTCACTCGTGGCCACCCCCCGGCATGGTGGGCACCCATGATGCCCCAGAGTGGGGGGGTGGGACACACACAGGGGGTGCCCTCGGGCAGGAATCTCCAATGCTCCCAGTGTCCCCAGTGTCACAGCACATTCCCGTAGATGTCACTGGGGTCTTGCTGTCGCCTGTGGGTCCCGGCAGCTCTGCGTAGGTCACCTGGGGGGATGTGGCACGGGGGGGCCCTGCGAGAGACACTGGTTGTGGGGACCTGGGTGGGGGGTGACACCCGTGGGTGACATGTCCCTGTGTCCCCACCCTGTACTCACCCCCTGCCCGCTCGGTGCTCACGACGTGGGTGTACAGCACCTCCCCCTCCTCTGGGGGGGCCGGGGGATCCGGGGGGGCCCTGCGGGGATAAGGGGCTGTCAGTGGGGGTGGAGGGAGTTTGGGGTGAGGGTAAAATTGAGGGTCATACCTGGAGCCCCTCACTCACCTTTTTTGCTGATTCCTGAGGGTTGCAATGGGAAGGGGGGGAGGGGTGACTGTGGGGTCCTCAGGGCCCCTGAATACCCTTGGGACCCCTGACTGGTCCTGGGACCCTCTAGCATCCCTGAAGCCTCCAAAAATCCTTGAGCTACTCCTTGAACCCCCTGAGCCCCTAGAGCCCCCAAGTTTCCCCAAAATCCCTCACAGGACCCCCAACATCCCTGCATGACCTTTTTCAACATCCCCAGATTCTCCAGGGCTCCCAGCCAAGGCCTTGGGGGCTCAGCTTCACCCAGGTCAGAAGCTGTTGGTGATACCATATGGCCCTGTACCCTGGGGGAGCTTCATCCCAATCTCTGGGACCCCAATCTCCCTCATTGTCACCCACCCCAGCGGTGCCACTGGTGCCAGCCCACGATGACAGCCACAATCAGGACTAGGAACAGGAGGCACCCGCTGACCCCGGTGGCCACTGGGGACAGAGAGGGAAACATAAGTGGCACCCTGAATCTCGAGGGTCCTGAATACCCCAAGTGACCCCATGTGACCTCACCTGTGACCCAGGGTGAGCCAGGGGTCACCTCCAGGGCCAGCTCAGGGCTGAGTGCCCGGAACACGCGGTGCCCGTCCTGTCCCAGCTGGTTGGTGGCCACGCACTGGTAGGTGCCTGAATGTCCCACATCGACGTCCCCAAGCTCCAGAACAGGACCCTGGGCCACCTCCTGGCCATTGTGAAGCCAGGTGAAGGTGACAGGGGCTGAGCCCACCTGCACTGAGCAGTGCAGGGTCACGGGGTCACCTGTGTGCACCTGGTGTGACAGGGGACCGGGGGTGATGGTGGCATTGGCCACAGGCACTGTGGGGAGACAGATGGGGCTGGCACCTGGTGAGGTGGAATTGGGGATGCCATGGGTGGGGCCACCTCCATATCAAAGCTCCTGCTTACCCAGGACAGTGACATTCAGGGGGACACTCTCCTCCACGCTGTCCCCATCGCTGACCCGGCAGTGATAGAGGCCACTGTCATTGTCCCCAACGTGCTGCAGCTCCAGGTGGGGGCTGGTGCCCAGCAGTGCCCCTGAGCCCCCCCGGTGCCAGGTGAAGGACAGGGGACCTGTCCCCGCAGCAACCTCACAGCTCAGCACCAGGTGGTCCCCAAGTGCCACCTGTCCCCCAGGGGGCTGCGCTGACAGGGACACCCCTGAGAGCGGGACCCCTGCAGGAGGAGGGGAACAGCAGGAGACAGTGAGGGACATGGGGGTGGTTGTCAAGGGGCAGGGGGACCCCACTGAGATGGAGGGTGCACAGAGCTGAGGGAGGGCTTGAAAAGGAACCCCATAGAATGATGGGGGTTTCCGGGAGGGGACAACTGGAGAGGGCTAAGGGGGATAACAGGGAGGAGATTGGGGGACCTGGAGAGCATGGGGGAAGACCAGAGAGAGGTAGGGTTGACCCAGGGATAGGTCAAGGGACCCAGTGAGGGATGAGGGGACCTGGGGGAGACCTGATCATGATATGGAGATGTGGAAAAATTTGAGGGGAAAGATGGGAGTACCCAGGTAGGGCTGGGGGACCAGGCGAGGGACCTGGGAAAGGATGGGGGACGGGCCACAGGAATGGAGGGTCTGGACAGTAATTGGTGACCCCAGGCAGGGACCCAGGGAGGGATGTGGGGGCTCCCTGTGCCCATCCCAACACTCACTGTGGACTGTGACACGGAGCTGAGTGCTGCTCTTCTGCACAGCCCCACCTTGGGAATGCACCTGGCAGCTGTAATTCCCCGAGTGGGAGACCCCCACAGAGAGCACCAGGAGCTGCGGGGATACCTGCGGGCCCCCCACCAACTGCCCGTCCTGGTAGAAGAGGTGCAGGAGGGGGGCTTGGGGCCACAGGGGGCTGGGGGTGCTGAGGCAGCTGAGATTGAGGGGGGACCCTTCAATGGGCTCAGGGGGACCCTCCAGCACTGGCACCGTGAAGAGCTCTGGGAAGGAGAGGGGAGGTGAGGACTGTGACCCTGAGTCCACTGGGAAGTGGCTTTCGGGGTGTCAGGATATTAGAGTTCCAGCCATGGGGTACTCACTGTGCACTGTCACTGTCACTGGTGCTGACAGTGACAGCCCAAAGCCCATCAAGCCCTCACAGTGGTATTGGCCACTGTGGTGCAGCTGCAGAAGGGACAGGGACAGCTCGGTCCCCCTGAGGAACCCCCTCAAAACCTTCCCATCCTGGTAAAATTGCACCCTGGTGACCGACATGTACTTCCTGGCCCGGCAGCGCAGTGTCACCTTGTCTCCCTCCAGCAGCGTCCGTGCTGGCACCTGCAGCACCAGCCAGTCTGTGAAACAAAAAGGTCCCATTGCACTATGGGGCGTGTGACAGGTCCAAGGTGGGTACCCAAGGCACTGGAGACATCTGGGTGGAGTCTCCATTTTGCCAGAGGATCCGAGGGAAAGCACAAAAAAACCCATGATACAGGTGTTGCCATGGGGGTCCCATCATACTGGGATGTACTGGGATGCATGAGGGGTGTAAGGCCACTAATGGAGTGGAGCCAACCCACACCTATCAGGGGGCTACCCTGATCATATAAGATTCCCCCTCACCATTTAAGACCGTCACAGGGGGACTGAGCCCACTGCTGGCTCTGTCACACGTGTAGGTGCCACTCTCGGTGACAGTGAAGTGGTCGTGTCTGTTCTGCCCCCAGCTCTGTCCATCCTTGTACCAGGTGGTGTCACTGGCGGTTCCCAAGCCCTGGCAGGTCAGTGTCACCCGGTCCCACAGCACCGCCGGCACCCAGGGGGGTTCCACCAGGAGCTGGGTGGTCTGGGAATCTGCAGATGACAGGGGACACCAGCCTGCCAGGGCCACCATGGGGCTGAGGACAGCAGGGTGGGGACATGTCATTCCCTGAGGACTCACCAGCAAGGCTGAGGGTCTGGGCTGGAAGAGAGAAGGGACAGGGGCTGGGTAGGGGTGGCCTGGAGGGACAGGAGCACCTAGGGGACATGGTGTGGTATCTGTTCCCAAACTGTCCCCATTGGGAACACTGATATAGCACAGAGGTCTTGAGGACAGGGACACCTCTGTCACCCTGGGCTAAAGTAGGACATGGGGACACTGTAGACACCCCATGTTTGCACAGGTCACCGCCACCACCCTCACAGCACCTGTCCCCACAGTCACATCCCCATGGCCCCATGAGCATGATCTCATTCCAATGACACCAGTCCCCATCGCCCATCTGCATGGTACAGGGCCCTTGTCCCTGTCCCTGTATCCCTGTTCCACTTTCTCTGCCTTCAGGACCTCAGGGGACCCCATAGCCCCCCCGTGCCCCCTCCCCACCAGTCTCTGCCTCACCAGGGCCCATCCCTGGGGTGTCAGGCCCGTGCCCAGGGCACTCACCCCACAGGAGCAGCACCACCTTCCCGGCCATCCCCGTGTCCCCAGCCATGTGGACTGGCTGTCACTCGCTGCTGTGGCCACCGGTCCCCTGGGTGGTGGCTCTTCGGATGAAGAGGAAGGAAGCAAGGTCATGTCTCGTCCCCACGTGTAGGTGGCCCTTGGTGGGGGCAGGGTGGGGGAAAGGTGGAGAAACAGTAGAGGACAGGCTGGGGACATTATGGGACAGTCTGGGGGCTTAATGGGGGGTGGTGTTCCCAGGAGTGGGGGGCTCAGGGGTTTTGGGGAACCAAAGATGGATGTCCAGGGTAATGGGGGTCCAGGGGAATTGGCCTGAGAGCATTCAGGAATGGGGGTTCTGGGGAATATGATCCCAAGAGATGTGGGCCCCAGGAGTGATGGTGCAGGGGGAAAAAAAGGGGACCCTCAGGAAGAGGGGTTCTGGGGGAAGAAGCAGTCCATGGGATGAGAACAAGGCAATGGTGGTCCTGGGCAGTGGGAGTCCTGTGATGGGGGCCCCAGGGAGGAGAGACCAAGGGAATGGGGGTCCCATGGTTGGGTTCCCAGGGGAATGGAGGTCCCAGGGATGGGCAGTGGCTGTGGCTGGGTGGGCACAGTGGTCACAACTCCTTCCCTGGGTGCCTCAAATTTTTGGGTGACTCAGAGCTCAGCACAGCCCCCACAGTGTGCTCATGGCCAGGGGGGAGCCCCAGGGTTGAGGCTCTGTGTCTGTGCCCCACACACCCCTGGGCTTTTTCCCATCCCCCCCATTTTTGGTTCAGCCATCCCCAGCGCCCTTTAGGAGCCCATTGGTGCATCCCACAGCAACATTTGCTTCTGGATAACACAGAGTGTAGAATCTCCCTGAGTGTCCAATAGGTCCATGGGGTTGTTTCCTGCCTGCTGGGCAGCAACTCAGCCCATAAGAAAGGCTTTGCTTAGGTCATATTTAGGGAGTCTTCCCATTTTTCTTCTTCCCATTCTGAAATTTGATTGACTTCCCATGGCTTCTGCTTCCAAAAGGGGACAAACTCTGTCCATCCTTGGGACAGTGCACAGGAATCCCTGGAAATGCCTGTGTGTCCCTCAGGGTCTGCTTCCCTGGGAAATGCACTCCACCCTGCCCTGAATTCCCCTGCCTGGGCACTCCCTGCTCCTGCTGGGACACCCCTGTTCCCCAGATCCACGTGTGGAGCCCCTGCTCAATATTTCCACACTTTTCCCTCTCTGCTGGTGTCCACATCCTGAACCCAAACATTCTTTCCAAGAGGTTCCAAAGGTCTGCATGTTTTGTTCAAGAAGGAGGGTCCCAGTCAGGTTGTTGAGCAGATGGGTGTGGGATTTGCAGAATCTTCTTCTGGGGCTCTCTCAGCCCCTTGCTGAGAGGAGCAAAATGATCAATTGCTGCATTTCCGGACTGGTTCCCTCACAGCTGCCCCTGCAGGGGCTGTTTCCAGCCAGCCCTGCTCTGAAAACCATCAAAGGCCCTCATAGAGCCACTGCTTGGGCTCCCATTGGCTTTTGTGCTTCTTGCACAGGCCTGAGCAAACCACAGCCAGGCCTTTTTCTGCCCACAGAATTCTCACCTTTGCAGCAGCTCTGAAGCTGCCAGAATCAAAGCCAAGGGGGCAGGGGGGACCCTCAGGTCCTGGCTGCCAGCTGGGGCTGGCCAGAGCAGGGCTGGCCAATGCCCATCCCTGTGCACTGGGGCTGGGCCATGGCTGGGCCCCACACTTGGATGGGCACTGGCTTCAAGGAGGAGGAGTTGGGGAGCTCCTTCCTGCCTGGGGCTCCATTCCCAAGCCGCTCTTGCTGGCTCTGATCCTGCAGGGAACCAGCAAGAATGGAGAAGTCTGGAACCCTCACAGAGGACAAGATCTCCCCAGGACAGGACCCACTGGATGCGCCCCCAAGGACAGAACTCGCCCCCCGCGCCCCACCCCCCCCCCCCCCCCCCCCCCATTGTGACACTCAGCACAAAGGGCCTCTTCTTTCTGCTGCAGGAGAGAGAAAGTGAAAGTGTTGGGCAGGCACAGCCAGACACCCCCATCCCCACAGCCTTCCAACCCTCCCTGCAGACCCCTCACCCCTGCTTCCCGCACCCTTGGGTTTCCCCAACCCATTCCCTGCTCAGGTGCTCCCCAGGATCAAGGCACAAACTGGGGAGTTGTGAAATAGAGGGATAAAAGGAAGGAAATGGAAATGAAGAGAGGAAAATGTCACTGGGGGTTGGGGGGACAGTCACCAAGAGCCCCTTGGAAATCTCCTTGTGGTGCCTCCCCCAAACTAGGAGCATATTAGGGGGGCAGTGCTGAGTCCTTGGTCTTCCGAAAATGTGAGGTACACCCCTTGAAGGAGCTGTGATCTACGGGCCCATGCCGCCACTGCCCATCCCTGGCACCCCCATTCCCCTGGGAACTCAAACATAGGACCCCCATTTCTTTATGCTCTCCTGGTCTGGGACCCCCATCCCAGTACTCACATTCTCCAGGATCTCCATGGCCCAGGCTCCCCATTCTGAGAAATCCTCTCCCATAGATCCATCTCCTACAACTCCCCTTCCCCCAGGATATTGATTCTCCCAGGACACCCCATTCCCTCGGGCCCACCCTATTCCCTTCACAGCCCATTCCTGGCACACCCATCACATGACCCTTAATCCCTGGACCTTACATTCCCCTGGGACTGCCATCCATGAGTTCCCTCAGCCCTGGGACCCCCAATTTTTCTGGACATCTATCCCTGGCTCCCCAAAACCACTCAGCCTTCTACTCCTGAGAACCCCATGTCTGACCTCGTGCCACCCAGCCTTGTCCACAGCCCATCCCCACCCTGATCACAGTTTGTCCCCATCTTGTGGCCACCCTGCCCCCACCAGGTGCCACCTAAACATGAGGATGAGACCTGACCTCGCTTCCTTCCCCTTTATCCAAAGAGTCACCCAGGAGTCTGGTGGCCACAGCAGCGAGTGACAGCCAGTCCACATGGCTGGGGACACGGGGATGGCCGGGAAGGTGGCGCTGCTCCTGTGGGGTGAGTGCTCTGGGCACGGGCCTGACACCTTGGGGCTGGGCCCTGGTGAGGCAGAGACCGGTGGAGAGGGGGGCTTTGGGGGTCCCCTGAGGTCCCCAAGGCCAGCAGAGCCAGTGCATGGGCATGGAGCCCAGTGTGACCAGAGTCATGGGGTGGCTGTGGGGACAGGAAAGGGAATTGTGATATGGGGACAGGAAGAGGGGGATAGAGATGTGAGGACAAGGATGTGTCAAATGGAACCTTGAGGCTGGGGCAGCATTAAGGACAGGGATGAAGGAACAGGGGTGCAGGGTAGAGTTTTGGCCACTTCTCCCTTTCAGCAATGTCCAGGGCCAATTGAATGGCTTTGAGTTCAGTGAGTTGGCCCGACCCACCTTCTCCTTCAGCAGCTTGTGTGACCTTTTATGTGGGGCTCCATACGGCTGCTTTCCACTTCTGATTAATCCCTTCAATGCAACAAGAACCATCTGTAAAAAGCGCATAATGTGTTCTGATGGCAGTTGATTATATGGTGGAGCTTCTTCGACACGTGTCACTTGCTCTTCTTCTTCTTCATCCATGAGACTAACGTTTTCACCTTCAGGCCAATTTGTAATTATCTCAAAAATCTCAGGGCAATTCAATTTTCCAATAGGGGCATGCTTTGTGATGAGAGCAATCCACTTACTCCATGTGGCATTGGTGGCGTGGTGGGTAGAGGGAACCTCTGCTTTGAACATCCACCCCAGCACCAGTAGTCAGGGTGCCAGGAGGAGCTGTGTTTCAGTGCCTATCACCTCTGAGGCAGCTTGGACTCCTTCATGGGCTGCTAAAATTTCCTTCTCTGTTGGAGTGTAGTTGGCTTTGGACCCTCTGTAGCTTCACCTCCAGAATCCCAGAGGTCAGCCTAGAGTCTCCCCAGGCACCTTCTGCCAAAGGCTCCAGGACAGACCATGGCTCCCAGCTGAAGAGTAGAGCACGTCCTTCACATCTGGTGCCGTCCTGACTGGGCCAAGGGCTACTGCATGAGTGATCTTCTGCTTGATCTGGGCAAAGACTTGTTGCTGTTCAAGACCCCAGTGGAAAGTGTTCCTCTTGTGGGTGACCAGGTAGAGAGGGCTCACAATCTGGCTGTACTCAGAAATGTGCATTCTCCAAAAATCTATGATGCCTAGGAAAGCTTGTGTTTCCTCCTTGTTGGTTGGTGGAAACATCGCAGTTATCTTGTTGATGACATCAGTGGGAATCTGACGCCGTCCATCCTGCCACTTGACTCCCAGGAACTGGATCTCTCAAGCAGGTCCCTTAACTTTGCTCCTCCTAATAGCAAAACCAGCTTTCAGGAGAATCTGGATGATCTTCTCTCCCTTCTCAAACACTTCAGCTGCAGTGTTCCCCCGTACAATGATGTCATCAATGTATGGCAGATGTTCTGGAGCCTCACCCTTTTCCAGTGCAGCCTGGGTCAGTCTATGGCAGATGGTGGGGCTGTGTTTCCACCCCTGGGGCAGTTGGTTCTAGGTGTACTGCACTCCCCTTCACATGAAGGCAAACTGAGGCCTGTATTCTGCAGCCAGAGGAATGGAGAAAAATGCATTGGCAATATCAACAGTGGAGTATCATTTTGCTGCCTTGGACTCCAGCTCATCCTGGAGTTCCAGCAATTCCAGCACAGCAGCGCTCAGTGGTGGAGTCACTTCATTCAAGCCACAATAGTCCACAGTCAGTCTCCATTCTCTGTCAGATTTGCACACAGGCCAGATGGGGCTGTTGAAGGGTGAGTGTGTTTTGCTGACCACCCCTTGGCTCTCCAGCTCTCAGATCATCTTGTGGATGGGAATCACAGCATCTCGAGTTGTTCTGTACTGTCAGTGATGCACTGTCCAAGTGGCAATTGGCATTTGTTGCTCTTCCCCCTTCAGAGGTCCAGCAGATGGGTTCTCTGATAGTCCAGGCAAGGTGTTCAATCGCTTTACGCCCTCTGTGTCTACAGCCGCTATCCTGAATGCCCACCTGAGTCCCTTTGGGTCTTTGAAATACCCATTTTGGAGGAAATCTATGCCCAAAATGTATGGGGCCTCTGGGCCAGTCACAATGGGATGTTTTTTCCACTCATTTCCAGTCAGTCTCACATCAGCTTCCACCAAAGTAAAATCCTGTGATCGCCCTGTCACACCAGCAATAGAAACAGATTCTTCTCTCACATCTTGATGGGAGTAATGTGCACTGTGCAGCAGTGTTAACCAAGGCCTCATATTTTTGTGGTTCTAATGTGCCAGGCCAATGAATCCACACAGTCCAAAAAACACGGCTTTCTCTAGCCTGTACCTTGCTAGAGGCAGGGCCCCTCTAAGCCTGGTTATCCTTCTTTCCCTGGGTAACTGGAGCTGCTTCCTTTTTGGTGGAACTTCCTCTCTGAGTCTTGCCTCCCTCCAATTCAAGCACAAGTCCAATTCAAGTCTCATCAGATTAGCAGTAGATTTTCCATCCCATCTCCTCATGTCTTCTCCACAATCACACAGGAGTGATCACAGTGTGAAAAACGAGGTTCACTTTTTAGTAAATTTTAAGAAATATGTTTAATAAAATAATTAAGACAATTAGGAGATAAGAAAAAAGCAAAAACGGCCGGCCGGGTGACTTGGCACTCGGCCAAGTCCACACCTTGCCTTCTCAGGGATACTCGTTAAATACCCTTCTCGTTATATCGATATATGAAATTCCATAAACTAGTTTCCATATTCCAGGAACTGCCCTGCAGGGTCCCTCCTTGGGTCCGCCTTTTTAGAGCATGCGTGTTTCGTGGCTGTGTCCTTGTTATCGCGTCCAGCTTGGGCCTTGGTCCGTGCTTGCTGCGGGTGATAGATGCTGATAGTTGGTGTTATCAGTAGCAGAGTCTTCTTTACATGTTCACTGGATGTTATCCCAACCAAACAGACAGTTTAAGCAGCTGCTACATCAACTACTCCCTTTATATCTAGTCTTACCAATAGCAGAAATAAACTTATACCTTTATATCTTTACTATGTTATTAATCATATAGCACACATCTTGCGAAAAGCCAATTTTATAATACACACATATAACAAACCCCACCTCTTCTTTTTTTATAATTCATTTGGCTTTGAGCCATATTTCTTGTTTTCTAGCTTCCATTATTTCCTCTCATAGGCACTTACTTTCCAACCAGTCACCACTGGTCCTTAAGTTTTCCACAATTTAATATTTTCCCAATTATCTAATTTGGATGGGTTATAACAGTGACTGTCGATACGGGTATGTGCAATAAGAAAGGAACCTCGGTGTCTTTTCATATAGAACTTTCAATAGTATCTGTAGCATGATTTTGCCAATATCCTATAAGGCAAAAGACAAAGAATGAGTGAAGTGACAGAAAAAGGAATAACAGAGGTCTGGTATGGCTTATACCTCCACCCTCCATGCCTATGGGGTTGCTACCCACAGCAGGAGTATATGATCTTCTTGGTGGCAAGTACAGCGGCCAACCCAGTCTTGCCCTCTATTTCCTTGTCAATTCTCTTTGTTTGTTTGTTTGTTAGTTTTCAGACAAATTGCCTTTGACTTTTTTTTTTTTTTTTTTTTTTTAAACCGTAATTCTCTCCACTGTTCCTGAGGTATTTCCCACTCAACAGGCACTGGTAATCCCCATTTACTGGGATATATGTACACATGCATCACTAAAAGGCAGTAAAGTCTTTTAATCCAAAGGCCAGCTGCAAAGCCTTTTTAGAACTGACAATTAATTATGCTGGCCATAGCTGCACTCCGAGTAAAACTGCATCTTTAGTTCAACTATTCCATGTCACTTCTGATACCATTTAATTTTTGAAAGCTTCCACCTTTTTAACTGTAACTAGGATTGAGGGACAGGTTAAAAAGAAATTGAAAGAGAGAAAAAAATTTACTCAACAAAAAAAAATAACTTAAACTACAGAGTGAAAAGAAGAGAAAAAAACCAACAAAAAACAACAGAAACTTCTTTTACCCCTTCTGATGTTAGAGTTTTATCATATTGAAGGTTTCTGTTGGGCCAATCCTCTGCTCAGCCTATTCTTAGGGCAGGAAGACAATGAATTCTTGCTATTCTAGAAGATTTTCCTTCACTATTTAGGAGAACTTAGAAAGATACATACACTATAGGATTTATTTCTATCTAAGGCAAACACACTCACTCAATTTGACATGCATTGATTTGAAAGATTAGATACTCCTTAGAAACTTCGATAAGAACCCCCTTTGACAATTAACACCACCAGTTTTGTGAGCTAGGTCTTATCTGCAGCCAGCTGGAAAACTAAGAAAAAAACCTTCCAAAACAGTTTCTGCAAAATTCATAGTAACTTATCAAGCAGGGAAATAAATGAAACTACTAGAAAAATTTTGCATATACCACAATAATATTTCCAAGCAACAAGTATCTTGTCATTCATACTATCTCTCCTTATATTCTACAAGAAAATCTGACATCTTCTTATATAAAAAAAAAGAAAACCAAAACACCTTCAAAAGTTTCTTAACAAAGACACACAAAGAACTGCCCATAAAAAAAAGGAAAAAACCCTCCAAAAAAAAAAAAAAAAAAAACTTTTCAACCAATACCTACATCTCAACCTCTGTCTAAGAGGCGAATGACAAAGTTTTTCCACCTTATAAAGTTATATAATTAGTACCTTAAATTATTTTTGATCCACCCACTTGAAGAGCAAATCTTTATATCCCTTCTCATGACTTCTAAATAGTAGAAGAAAAATTTGCTCTTGAGAATAAACTTGACAGAACTAGATTTCTATCAGTAATTATCTGTACCTTTTTGTGGGGACAACGCTGCCAGCGTAACTGAAGAATGTCCTGTATTGGTTACAAATATCTGCATGTTTGTGTGTGTACACAAAGGAACCACAGCTACTGTATTAACTTTGACACAGTACCAGTTTAGTTGAAAACTCTTTCCTTAGTTCCCACTCTGCCGGGTAGTAGTTCACCCTATATTTTGTGAGCACTAACATATCCTCTTGGTATTTCACATAGGCACTCTTCTCTGCCCTCCTTCTTTAAACAAAACAGATTAATAAGTAATAAAATGTCTTTAAGTTAGTATGAAAGAAGTACCTTAGACACACACAAAAATAGGAAAAATAAAGGAGGCAAAAACATATTGTTTGTTCTGTAAGATATAAAACCTAAAATAAATTAGCCAAAATGTTAGGGATATGGAGCCCATCTTCTTCTTGTGATTTTCATGTACCTGCAATATTATACAGTGGAGTGACATAAACACTTTAAAAAAAACAATATTACATATTTCAATTTTAATTCCCCACACTAGAATTACTTGAAAGTCCATTTCCTTTGTAGCTGTGAAGAAACAGAGGTAGCATTTGACAGACCGGACTGATTTTTACGTGTTATGCAGAGAAATAAAACAGAGAAAGTCCTTTGTCCATAACTTCCAAATTTACTTGAGTCTTTTCCAGTTCATGACCACTCAGCTCTGTTTAAAATTCAACTTTGTATCACCTGGTTTAGATGCTACAGTTCATTCTTGGGTTCTCACACCGGTCTCTTGATTTTGCTGACGTTGATTTAAAACTTGCAGCTTTAGTTTTTCAGCCATACCGCAGCTTCAGTTGCCTGCAATACCTGAAAAAGCATCTTCCCACTGTGGGGTTAAAGAACTTCCTCTCCCATTTTTGCAATTGTAAAGCTATACCCTCTTAACATTAATTTCTCTTTATTTCATAATTTAAACATTATCTCATAGGGTGTTACTTTCAGGTTCCAATCTGGGTTGCATCTGGACTCCCAACATACATTTTACTCATGGCATTTGAGCATAAATTTTGTTTAAAAAAATTCCCAATAACAAAAGATCTAATTTCATCCATAATTCCTTCTTCTTCTAATTCCTTCTTATCAAACACCAGAACTCTCACAACTCTTTTGACTCCGATCTCCTGTTTCATTAAAACTATTTCTTCCTATTTCTGAGGTCACCCCCCAGCATTTGATGTCTTATAGCTATCTCTTTAGGCAATTTCAATACACTCCCAAAAAACAAAAACCAAACCAAACAAAAACAACTTCTAAGACCTCTAAGAATTTCCAAAATTCTCAAAAAACCTTTCAAGACCTCTAACATAAGACCCTCCAAGCTTCTGTCCCACCTTCAGGATTCCATCCAGTCACTGCCTGGTCTTCTCTCTGCCATCCAACAGCCCGAACACCACCCCCTCCCTTTTTCCCCCGAGGCACAGAAAACTCATCAGCTCAGCAGCACAGCACCATGTGCTGCATACTCCATCTTTCAAAACAAAAACTCCTATTTTACTTCAGCAGTCTATATTACACATACATTCACTCAAGAACAACAATAACAACAACAATAAAAACTCTTCAAAATGAATTTCCCCATTAGTCTGCAAAACTGCACCAATCCTCTTTTTAGACAGCCCTCTTGAACCTGAATTCTTCATTAATTCCCTCGCAGTTCCCCCTTTTTGTGAGCACAACTCCTCAGAATTCCACTCTGGCCTGCAGTTCCCCTCTTTCCATTCAGACATTTTAACCGTTTCAACAATTCACTTCTTTAACACAAATAAACTCCACAACAAGCACACCTCTTCAGCTACACTTACTTCCACTTACACAAAGACAACACAAAAAGATTGGTACCCTTTTTTTTTTAAAAAAAAATTGTTAGTTTTTACTCATAGGTATTTGACTAACCCCCAGATGTTCTTAGATTATCACACTTTTCAAGCCTTTAGTATTCCTCAACCTGGCAGCCTTTTCCAAAGCCCAGGTGTCTTGGACCTTACACCTGCAAGCCTTTTTTGTGTTTCTATCCTCAATCTGGCAAAAACCCAAAAATACCTATATTTGGCCAAACCCTAAATGCTCTTGGGTCTTACGTAACCCTTTTTCCTGGGACCCCGTCCCAGACCAGGGGGTTCAAACGTTTCCCCCCCCCAGTGTCCCGTTTTCCCAGTGGGTTGTATAGGAAAACTATCGGCTCCCTTGAGGGGTCCAAACTCCTCCCTGGGACCATCCCAGCCACCCGGGGTTTTTTTACAACCCCTCTTTCCTCTGGGATCCCGTCCCAATCACCCGGGGGGTCACATTCACACTTTTTATCTTTTGCTTCACCTCTGTGCTGGCCGTTTCCCTAGTGAGATAACGAGGAGCATGAGAAGCCACACCACACTCACTTCACCAGTCTGGAGTACTCAGCCAATGTCCCATTCACACACCACGCAGACCCCCCTTTTAACCCGCTCCCCTGAGAATTACGTACCAACCATTTTCTTCCTCAGGTTCTTCGTGCATGAGGTTTTTATGGAGCAAAAATACTGCAGTTTTAGGGAGCCTTTTCCCTTTTCCTTACTTGCTTTTTTCTTTCTCCTTGCTTGTCTCTTTGGATGTTTCCCTGCAATCCCCAATTCTCACCAGGAAAAACAAAGTTTTGGGCCGCCAAAAACCAGGCGGGGCGCCTCCCTCGCTCTGCTTTTCATGGGGTTTCAGGGTCGAGGTATATCCCGGCAAGAGCCCCCAAATTGTGAAAAACGAGGTTCACTTTTTAGTAAATTTTAAGAAATATGTTTAATAAAATAATTAAGACAATTAGGAGATAAGAAAAAACCAAAAACGGCCGGCCGGGTGACTTGGCACTCGGCCAAGTCCACACCTTGCCTTCTCAGGGATACTCGTTAAATACCCTTCTCGTTATATCGATATATGAAATTCCATAAACTAGTTTCCATATTCCAGGAACTGCCCTGCAGGGTCCCTCCTTGGGTCCGCCTTTTTAGAGCATGCGTGTTTCGTGGCTGTGTCCTTGTTATCGCGTCCAGCTTGGGCCTTGGTCCGTGCTTGCTGCGGGTGATAGATGCTGATAGTTGGTGTTATCAGTAGCAGAGTCTTCTTTACATGTTCACTGGATGTTATCCCAACCAAACAGACAGTTTAAGCAGCTGCTACATCAACTACTCCCTTTATATCTAGTCTTACCAATAGCAGAAATAAACTTATACCTTTATATCTTTACTATGTTATTAATCATATAGCACACATCTTGCGAAAAGCCAATTTTATAATACACACATATAACAACAGCTTACCTTGTGTGATGCCTCTTCCCTATCTATCTGGGGCATGTCTGCATTTAGTGCCAGAACTTCTGATCTGTACTGCCAAGATTTGGAGAAAGCCCTCTTTCAATACTTTAATCTCCTCTCTGAGTGTATTGTGATTCTCCTCTATCTTGCCTTCTAATTTCTGCAGACAGGTTTCCAGAGCTGCAATTCTTGTGTGTGTTGGACCACGCATGGCATCTGCATATGCTCGGAGCTCCTACACCATATCCAGCACGGGCTCCGCTGTACCATCCTGCTTCATTATTGCTAAATCAGAAGAGTATTCTTGTGGCACAAGTCATACAAGTTTTTGCCACATCACGGGTGTACGTGGTACCAAGTCTGGGTTCCTTGTGTTTGGGTCATCTGAGAAGACAATCTCTGCCACTGCCATTTCTCTCAAGTGTTGAATCCCTTGTTCTATGGTCTTCCATTGGGTTTGCTGCATATAGAGATTGTCTGCACACAGATATCTTTGTGCCACACTTCCCAGGACCCATTCCCAGAGACTGCAAGAGTGAGCCTCCCTCATCATTCCTTGGTCAATAAGTGGATCATGTGACAGGGATCCCAAATGCCTCGCTTCAGTGCCATCCAGCATTGTAGCCTCACCTGCAGCATCCCAAAGATGGACTAACCAACTAATTATAGATTCATCAGGTCATCGAGTGTAATCCTTTCTTAGGCCACAAAGGTCCTTCAGGGAAAGAGACTCAATAGTGGCTCCTGATCTTGTGCCACCTGGTTGGGCTTCTGATTTTGTGTCAGTTTGTTCAGCTTCTGATTTGGTGTCAGTTGGTTGGGCTTCTGATTGAATGATGCTGGGAGGCGTGGAGGGTCCTTCACCTGCATCATCCTCCTCTGGTCGATCTGTTTTGTGTGTGCACTTCTTTGTTGGGGGGATTTCCAGTGTCTTAGACTCCCTGTCTGGTTTAGCTGCTGACTTAGGCTCACTGTCTGGTTTAGCTGCTGTCTGAGTAGCTGGAGTGTTGGCTGCAGCCTGAGTGACTGGGGTAGCTGCTGATTTATCTCCCTGCCCCCCTGCCTCTATCTGCTGCCCTACAGTATCTGGCAGTGTGCAATAATCATATGCCAGGGCCCAGCTCATTGCAATGAGCTTTTTCTGCTTAAGAGTCATCATGGCACTTCTCCTTCAGATATTTCCCCACCTCATCTGGGTTCTGAATTTGTTCACATGAAAATTCCCAAGGTGGGGGATCAGAAAATTCCTTCAAGGCCTGGCCCATTCTCTCGCATTCTCCACACCACTCAGGATTTTCCACACCTGGGCCTATTTCTGGGTCTGCTTCTGGGCCAGGAGTCTCATCAGCCCCTCTGGAAATCTCAGACCTCACTCTAGAGAAGCTTGTCATGGGTTAATACAGTTTGGTTTTTTTGGTTAATAAAATATCGCTCTGCTAGGACCTTAGAATTCTTTGGAAAGGACAGGGATCTATCAGGGGTCAGGTTTTGGATTGACACGTAGTTCTGACCACTCAGAAAACAGAATGCAGCTTTTGGTAATACCCATCTAAGCTGGGGCTGGGTTCCAGACTTCCTCTTCCCTCCCCGTCTGGTGACCAGGTGACATCGTGGGCAGCTGAGGAGGGCCCGGCTCCAGCCCCGCTGCCCCAGGGCGGCCGGGCCCGGCCGGGCCTCCAAGAGCTGCAGAGGAGGCAGAGCCGGCTGAGGTGTTTTTGCCCCCGGCTGCCGGCGGCAGTGCTGCAGTTGGGCAGAGCTGGCCGCGTGTCTGGGGCCGTGCCGGGGATCGGGGCCAGCCGTAGCAGGGCCGTGCCCCGGCCCCCTGGCTGCCGGTACCCCTGGCCCCAGAAAAAGATGGGATCTCTCCCCCACCCTACGCTGGGCCCCGAAGAGCAGCTGCGAGCGGCTCACGCCATCAGATCTGGAGTAAAAGTGAAGGCATTCATCAGCTTCCCCCACCTCCGGCTTGGCTTTGAAACCTTCATGGCTGCCATGGCAGAGATCACATAACCACCGCAGGCCTGGGCAAGCTTTAACTCTTTCCTGACACCGATTAAAACTTTCCTAAACTCTTTAGAGATGAGAAAAAAGGCCTAAAATTGGAGATGTAAAAAGACAATATAGATATCTCAAAGTCAGTAAAGGAAGAGTGACTTCTTAAGTGAGGAAAATGACAAGTTTCCTTAGGTCTAAACTGAAAATCTCCCATAGATTATAGTAACAGACTGTAATATGCTAGAATAATCCTTTAAATTCTAGACAATATGAATTAAAGAAATGATTTGTAGATTTGAGCAGAGGTATCTGTAATGGACTGAGTGAATACTGAATTAGTAACTGTGATCTTGTGATACCATGAGAAGTTAAACAGAAACAAATAAAAAAAAATCCCTCTGGCAGTAAAGAAGTAAAAAGACATCTGTGTTCCCTGAGTTAAAAAAAAATGTTGCCTTTGAAACTGCTCATTTTTAAAAGGTGCCACGCCAATCTGTGAATCTACAACCCATATGTGCAGTCACAGAAAAAGCTACGTAGATATAAGAAGTTCCACAATTGCAAAATTTCCTGTCCGGGCTGCTTTTGTGTAAGTAAGAAGCCACAAGCAAACTCTTTCTCTTGTAAAAAATTACCAAGTAAAAAGAGAGACTTCTCTCTCTCAAAAACTAAATGAATGCCTATTTTATAAGTAGTACTAACCTGGAGTTCTAAGTTTTGCCTATTTACATTGTTTGTAAACAATGAACAATTTGTAGAAGAAGAAAGAGTTAGTTTAGAAATTAATTTGTGGTGTTTTTTTTTTCTTATTTTCTTCTCTTAGTATATGTTAATAAAATCTCTCTGATGTACTTTTAAGTTGAGCCTGTTTTGCCTTTTTTTTTCTCCCAAAATCCTATCTCCCACTTAGCAAACAAAATTCAGCAAACGTAAAACCACCACAAGCTGCAGGCTGTATAGTGGAAATTCGCCAGATGAAATACCAGGAAGGTGGTCTCTTTATCATCCAGGGGACACTGAACATTCTCCAAAAGTGATGTAGCCGACTCAAAAGAGTAGAAGGAAAGGAAAGGCTGAAAAGCTTCATCCCCTATTCCTCCTCTAACAAACTGGGTGCCATTATTCATAAATCCCCAAAACTGCTGCTGGAACTAGGATGCAGGGTGGGACAAATGGACCATAAACCAAACATACCTGGCACAAACTCCAGTACCTTTATAAACTTTCTATAAATCATGATCACTGAGCCCAACAAAATAGCAATCCTAATTTGTGCACCCCTAGTGTAAAAGCTTTCTGTTAGGGACAACATTGGAGCTATTTCCATTATCTGGAAAACAAACCAGAACCAGAAAGGTATTAAAACCTCAAAAAAAGCCTAGGGAACAGAAACACAGAAAGGACTCCATTCCAAGAGACATTAGGAATTCAAGGAGCAACATGGCTACTGACTACTTTATCCCACATATAGTACAACCAAAATGCAATCAATAATCAATACAAGATTTTCCACTCTCTCGAGCCATGCAGTTGGGTGCCAATTAAAAAATGTATTGTCCTGGTTTAGGGCAGATTTGGGTGGAAACTTCCAAATGGGGTTCCTCTGGAGAGCAAACCCAAATGGCCCCACCCCCCAGCCAGTTCGGGAAAAGAATCTCCTCAGAAAAGTGGAAAAATCTATTTATTTAACAAAAAAAAATGCCCACAAGCTTAAAGAATGAACAATATGAAACAACAAAACCTCTCACCACTCCGAAGAGAGATGGCAAAACTGAGGAAGTCCTTGCTGTGGGTGTAGCTCAGCTCACTCAGTCTCCCACCAGTCCCAGTCTCTCCAGAGGTCCAGGCCCTGGTGGGCTGCAGGTGTGAGCCCTTGGTGCTCCTCTTGGGTTTTCTTCAGTCCAGAGTAGATTTAAACAGTCCCCCCCAAAAAAGGAAAAAAGTAGTCCAGAGATCTTCTCAGCCTCAGCTGGGTAAAACTAACTAAAAGCACAGGAGATCTCTGTCCCACTGCTCTCCGAGCCTCCAAAAAACACAGAGTTTGGAGAAGAAATGTGTAGGAGTGAAGACTGTGTTCTCAAAACAAACAGTGCACTTCTTCTTTCCCTGCTTTGCTCTCAGAACCAGTCTTAAAGGTGAGAACACAACATACAGCACACACAGAACAGACAACTGGGGATACAAGCATCATAGTCACCCTAGGACACCTTTAAAGCAGGATACCATCCCTTTGGCAGCAGAGGGCAGGGCACACTTTGCCTTGACCTGGAGGAGTGTCCAGAGCTCCTGGAAGTGACTGGAAACTCAGCCCCACCCTGTGCCATGGACTCATTCCAACTGCCCAGGAAAGTGGAAGGCTCCAGAACACCCACAGGGCCTTTGTGACATCATCGTGTGGGGAACAGGACAGAGGAGGAGTTTGGGAAATGAGACAAGAGAATCCAGAGCCTACTGAAAGCTGCTTTGGCCGTCAGAGCAATGAAGGTCCAGGTCCCTGCCAGGTTCCTCCTGGTGGAGAAAATGTGCTGGGGGAAGGGTCTGGAATTTGCTCCTTTTTGGGGGCTTTCCCTGGAAATTCTTCCTTTTGTGACCCTCAGGGATTCTGAACTTTGTTGCTGTTGCTGTTGGTTTTGTTCTCTCGTTGCTGTTTGCAGGAAATTGTTCTTCTCTCAGCCCTTTGGGATCTTTGCCTTTTCTGTCTCCACTGGCAGGGGGAGGACCAGCAGCCCCTGGTTTTCAGTGTCAACCCAGAACTGGAGAATCCTATTCTTAAAGCCCAACAGAGCTTAACAAAGAAACATAGTTTCTTCCAGTTGAACCAAAAGTCTGCATTTTGGGCTTATAACAGGGAAATGAGTCCATGGGTGTACTCAGAGTGCTGAGAGGGGGATTGCAGAGCCACTGGGAGTACAGGGGTACTGGGAGACAGAATGGGAAACACCTGGATCTACTGGGAACAGGAGGGGAAATAGGGAGCCCTTGGGGTTACTGGGAGCACTGTGGGGAGGGAGTGGAGATGCCTCTGAGAGTACTGGGAGCACTTGGTTGTGGAATGGAGAGCAACTCGTGGTAGTGGAAGGGGGGTGGAGAAGCCCTTGTGGGTTCTGGGGGCATGGGGAGCTCTGGGTGCCCTGTGCAGCCTCACACGTGACCCCCACTTGTGCCCACCTACTCGTGAGTGTGGGGCACCCATGGAAGCAGTGGGGGTGGGACACATGTGTGGCTGCCCATGGGTGGGGTCCTCCAGTGTTCCCCAGTTCCCCCAGAGCCCCCCCAGTGCCCACGTGTGCCCCAAGTGTCACAGACATTCCCGTAGACGTCACTGAGTTCCTGCTGTTGCCCATGGGGTCCCCGCAGCTCCATGTAGGTCACCTGGGGATCCTGGAGTGTGGTGGCACGGGGGGACACTGCAAGAGACACTGGCTGTGGGACCTGGGTGGGGGTGACACTCATGGGTGATGTGTCCCTCTGTGTGTGTCCCACCCTGTACTCACCCCCCATCTGCTTGGTGCTCACGACGTGGGTGTACAGCACCTCCCCCTCCTCCGGGAGGGGGGGCAGGGGATCCGGGGGGGCCTGCAGGGATAAAGGGGATTTGTAGGAGGGAATGGGAGGTCTTGGAGGTTGCAGTAAAAGGGGACAGTGTGGTTTGAGGTCCCCACTCACTTTTCCTGGTGTTTCCTGGCAGCTGCAAAGGAAAGAGGGGAGGGGTAACTGTGGAGTCCCCAAGGGCCCCTCATGAATCCTGAAACCCCACTGGACCCTCGGTTTCTCCCAGGACTCCTGATCATCCCTGATGCCACCCAGAACCCCTGAACCACCCCAGTTCTCTAGACCACCAAAGTGCCCAGAGTGCCCAGAAGCCAATCTGGGCAGGGAGGGGAACCCTTCAAATTTCCCCAGGATTACTGAGAGAACCCCCATCATTCCTGCAAGATCCTCCAACACCACCCCAAGTCCTTTAGGACCCTGAGCAATGTTCCTCAGCACTGCCCAAGTCGGGGGCTGTGGGTGCCACCCATCACCTCCACATTCCAGGTGGCCTCCCACCTCTCCATGGTCCCCATTGCCCCCATTGTCCCTTACCAATGTTGTTCCACTGGTGCCCGCCCACAACTACATCAGCAAGGAAGACTAGGAACAGGAGAGACTCTCCAACCCCTGGGGCTACTGCTGTGGATAAAAAAGACATGTCAGGGTCACCTGTCACTCCAGGGATCCTGCAATTCCAATGACGCTGTGTGACCCCACCTCTGTTCCAGTGTCCCTGTGGTGTCACCTTCAGGGCCAGCTCAGGGCTGAGTGCCCGGAACACGTGGTGCCTGTCCTGTCCCTGCTGGTTGGTGGCCACACACTGGTAGGTGCCGGAATGTCCCACATTGACGTCCCCAAGATCCAGGACAGGACCCCGGGCCACCTCCCGGCCATTGTGCAGCCAGGTGAAGGTGACAGGGGCTGAGCCCACCTGCACTGAGCAGCGCAGGGTCACGGGGTCACATGTGTGCACCTGGTGTGCTGGGGGACTGGGAGTGATGGTGACATTGGCCACGGGCACTGTGGGGAGAGCGACAGGGCTGAGGCCAGGAGGAGGGGCTGGCACCTGGTATGGGGGGATGCGTGGTGGCACCTGGAGACAGAAGGTCTCTTTCCTGTCACCCAGGACAGTGAACCCATGGTGGTGGGGTCATCATGTGCTTTGGGATGATGGCATGTGGTAGATGAGGGGTGAGGGATGAGGATGGGATGAGGGTGAGGTGAGGACGGGATGAGGGCTGCTGTGTCCAAGGGTACTGATGGCTGTCACTTGATAGGGGGCACAGAATGGCATGGGTGGGATGTGATGGTTGTGATGAGGCATATCAACAGGGGCATCACCCCAATCCCAAGGGTCCCACTCCCCTGGGAGGGTCATGCTCAGTAGGGTGAATGTGACCTGATGGGGAGTGGGGCATGTGACAGCTGGCATTAGGGATCCATGGCCTGGATGTCCTGGGTGGGGATACCTGGAGCCAGAGGGTCTCAGTTGCCCCGGGCTGTGACACCCAGTGGGGTGCTGTGGGGGCTGTGACCTGGGGTGGGTTGGGGATGGCGTGGGGGGTTTAGGTGGAACGGGAATGTGTGGAATTAGGGATGCTGTGTGTGGGATCACCCTCAGCCCAAAGGTCCTGCTTGCCCAGGACAGTGAGGTTCAATTCGGGGCTCTCGGCCACGCTGTCCCCATCACTGGCTCAGAACTGGTGTGGCCACTGTCCTTGTCCCCAGTGTTCCACAGCTCCAGGAGGGGGGTGGTGCTCAGCAGGGTGGCTGAGCCCTGCCCCCCACCCCCAGTGTGTAATGGAATACAGGGGACCTGTCCCTGTGGCCACCACACAGCTCATCACCAGCTGGTCACCAAGTGCCACCTGTCCCCGAGACACTGCACCCCCCCAAGAGTGGGACCCCTGCGGGTGGACACAGAAGGGCTTGGGGACATGGGAGGAGTGGGGGACACCCAGGATCAGTGAAGAACTCAGGGAGGGGGAGGACCAGAGAGGGGTGGGGGGATCCCAGTGAGCAGGAAGGGGGCCCAGAGATGGGAGAGAGGCTTGGAAAGGGCTGGACAAGACCCCAGGGAAGGGTGTGAGATTCAGCTGGGGGACACATGGAGAGGGTTGAAGGGAACCACAGGGATAGTTGTGGGGACCCAGACAGGAATGGTGAGTTTTGTGGACTAAAGCTGGACCTCAGAGAGGGAGAGGTGCAGTTCAGCTGGGGAGGGGTGAGGGGACCTGGTGAGGGATGCAGGCAGCAGGGAAGGTGATGAGAGGACCCAGGGAGAGACCTGGGATGGCAGGGCAGCACGGAGAGGGTTGAGAAAGGCTGGGAGACCTGGGAGGGCTGTGGGGGCTCCCCGTGCCCATCCCCACACTCACTGTGCACCGTGACGCAGAGCCAGGTGCTGCTCTTCTGCACGGCCCCCCCCTCGGAGTGCACCTGGCAGCTGTAATTCCCCGAGTGGGAGACCCCCACGGCAGGCACCAGGACCTGTGTGGACCCCTGTGGGCCCCTCACCAACTGCCCATCCTGGTAGAAGAAGTGCAGGAGGGGGCTTCGAGTCTGAGGGTGCTGAGGCAGCTGAGATTGAGGGGGGACCCCTTGATGGGCTCAGAGGGACCCTCCAGCATTGGGGACTGTGAAGAGCTCTGGGAAGGAGAGGGGAGGTGAGGACTGTGACTCTGAGTCCACTGGGAAATGGCTTTGGGGGTGTCAGGATACTGGAGTTTCAGCCATTGGGGAGCTCACCGTGCACTGTCACTCCTATTGACAGTGACAGCCCAAAGCTCATCAAGGCCCCGCAGTGGTAGTGGCCGCTGTGGTGCAGCTGCAGAGTGGAGATGAACAGCTCTGTCCCACTGAGGAGTCTCCCCAGAACATTCTCATCCTGGTAAAATTGCACGCTGGTGACCGACATGTTCTTCATGACCCGACAGCACAGTGTCACCGTGTCCCCCTCCAGCAGTGTCTGTGCTGGCACCTGCAGCACCAGTCAGTCTGTGGGACAGAAGGGTCCCATTGCATTGAGGGGCTTGAGCCAAGTCCAAGGTGGGTGCCCAAGGCACGGGGGACATCTGGGTGGAGTCTTCACTGTGCAGGAGGATCCCAGGGATACCAGGATGAGCCCCGTGGCACAGCTGTCACCACGGGTGTCCCATCACGCTGGGATGCACTGGGATGTCCCTGTGTGCACTGGACAGGCTCTTGCCGCAGGAGGCAGGTGAGGCCATCCAGGGCATGGAGCCCACCCAGACCTATTAGAGGATCACCCTGATCATTTACAGTCTCTCCTCACCATTTAAGACTCTCATGGTGGGGCTGAGCCCACTGCCAGGTCTGTCACACATGTAGGTGCCACTCTTGATGACAGTGAAGAGGTCGCGACTGTTCTGCCCCCAGTGCTGCCCATCCTTGTACCAGGTGGTGGCACTGGCAGTCCCCAAGCCCTGGCAGGTCAGTGTCACCTGGTCCCACAGCACTGCCGGCCTCCAGGGGGGCTCCACCAGGAGCTGGGTGGTCTGGGCACCTGTGGGTGACAGGGGACACCAGCCTGCCATGGCCACGATGGGGCTGAGGACAGGGTGGGAGGGGACATGGCATCCCCTGAGGACTCACCAGTGAGGCTGAGGGTCTGGGCTGGAAGGGAGAAGGGACAGGGCTGGGTGGGGGTGGCCCTGCAGGGACAGCAGCACTTGGGGGATGAGGTGTGGAATCTGTCCCCAGACTGTCTCCAATGGAACACTGGTGTAGCACAGAGGTCTTGAGGACAGGGACACATCAGTCACTCTGGGTTGAGCCATGACATGGGGACACTGTGGACACCCTGTTTGTACAGCTCACCTCCACCATCCTAACAGCTCCTGTCCCCACATCCACATCCCCATGGCCCTGTGCCCGTGGTCCCACTCCGATAACACCTTTCCCCATAACCCAACTGCATGGTATGTGGCCTCTGTCCCTGTCCCTGTATCCCTGCTCCCCTGTCCCTGTCCCCACTGCTGCCCCACCCCCAAGGTTCCTTTTCCCACATCCTTGTCCCCACACCTCTATCCCACTGTTCCTGCCCCCAAATCCCAGTTCACCTATTCCTGCCCCCACACTCACCCCACGACTCTGGTCACACTGGGGTTCCATGCCCATGCACTGGCTCTCCTGGTCTTCGGTACCTCAGGGGACCCCACAGCCCCCCTGTGCCCCATCCCCACTGGTCTCTGCCTCACCAGGGCCCACCCCCGGGGTGTCAGGCCCCTGCATGGGGCACTCATCCCACAGGAGCAGTGCCACCTTCCCGGCCATCCCCATGTCCCCAGCCACATGGACTGGCTGTCACTCGCTGCTGTGGCCACCGGTCCCCTGGGTGGTGGTTCTTTGGTGGCAGGGGAAGGAAGGGAGGTCACGTTTCATCCTCATGCCTTGGTGGCACCTGGTGGGGGCAGGGTGGCCACAAGATGGGGACAGGCTGTAGGCAGGGTGGGGACAGGCTGGGGACAAGGCTGGGTGGCACGAGGTGGGACATGGGGTTCTCAGGAGTGGGGACTCAGAGGGTTTGGGAAGCCAGGGATGGGTGTCCAGGGGAATGGGGGGTCTCAGGCATGGGGTCTCTGGGGAATGAGGGTCCTGAAGAGCGGGAGTCACTGGACATGGGTGTGCAATGGGAATGGGGTTCCCAGGGCTCGGGGGACTCATGAATGAGAGTCCCAGAGGAACGTTGGCTCCAGGGTTTTGGGTGATGTGATGGGTGTGCCAGGGATGATGGTGCCAGGGGAATGGGGGCTCTTGGGAGACTGAAGGCCCTGGGGAAGGGGTGTGGTAGGGGATGGAATGAATGGGACAGGATTCCTTGGAAATTTGTTCCTGGGCCAGGGAGATCAAAGAGAATGGCAGTCCCAGGATTGGGTCCCAGGGAAGGGGTACCCAAGGAATGGAGTGCCAGGGATGGGCAGTGGCTGTGTGGGCCCATGGGTCACAGGTCTTTCAAGGGGTGCCTCAAATTTTTAGTGGCCCAGAGCTCAGCACTGTCCCCTGAGGTGCTCGTGGACTGGTGATCACCAGGTGGATTCTGAGGGGCTCTGGATCTCTGTTTCCCTCACCCCCAAGGACCTTTTTCCTCTCTTCATTTCCTTTCCTTCCTTCTTCCTCTCAATTTCACAACAACCCAGTTTGTACCATAATGACCCTGGGGAGCACCTGAGCAGGGAATGGGTTGGGGGAACCCCAGGGTGGGGGAAGGAGGGGTGAGTGGTCTGCAGGGAGGGGTGGGAGGCTGTGGGGGATGGGGGTGTCTGGCTGTGCCCCCAAAACACTTTCACTTTCTCTCTCCTGCAGCAGAAGGAAGAGGCCATTTGTGCTGAGTGTCACAATGGGGGCCGGTTCTGTCCTGGGGGGGCACATCCAGGGAGATGTGCCTCCAGCATGTCCTGGGGGATGGCAGGTTGGGGTGGTGTCCAGAATTCTCCATTCTCACTCATCCCCTGCAGGATCTGAGCCAGCAAGAGAAGCTTGGGAATGGAGCTCCAGGCAGGAAGGAGCTCCCCAACTCCTCCTCCTTGAAGCCAGTGCCCATCCAAGTGTGGGGCCCAGCCATGGCCCAGCCCCAGTGCACAGGGATGGGCATTGGCCAGCCCTGCTCTGGCCAGCCCCAGCTGGCAGCCAGGACCTGAGGGTCCCCCTGCCCCCTTGGCTTTGATTCTGGCAGCTTCAGAGCTGCTGCAAAGGTGAGAATTCTGTGGCAGGAAAAGGCCTGTCTGTGGTTTGCTTGGCCTGTGCAAGAAGCACAAAAGCCAATGGGAGCCCAAGCAGTGGCTCTGTGAGGGCCTTTGATGGTTTTCAGAGCAGGGCTGGCTGGAAACCCCCCTGCAGGGGCAGCTGTGAGGGAACCAGTCTGGAAATGCAGCAATTGATCATTTTGTCCCTCTCAGCAAGGGGCTGAGAGAGCCCCAGAAGAAGGCTCTGCAAATCCCACACCCATCTGCTCAACAACCTGACCGGGACCGTCCTCCTTCATGAGATGGACAGACAGAACTCAACAAAAGAAAGAAAACCCAAACATTTTTCCCAATTTAATCAAAAAGCAGCATTTTGGATTCAATAAGAGAAGTAGGGGTTGTGTGCCCCCCTGACACTGAGAGGGGGATTGAGGAGCCCCGTGGGGTGCTGTGAAAAGCAAAAAGGAACCCCTGAGGGGAATCGATGCCCCTCAGTGCTGCCAGTGTCCCCCAGTGTCACAGCACACTCTCAAAGGTGTCACTGGAGTCCCTCTGTCCCTTATAAGGTCTTGGCAGCTCCGTGTTGGTCACTTGTGTATCCTGAGGTGGGGCAGGGCCGGAGGACACCTGTGAGGGCCTTGAGAGTGGCACCTATTGTGGGGACCTGGGTGGGGGGTGACACCCGTGGGTGACGTGTCCCTGTGCCCCCCTGTACTCACCCCCTGCCCGCTCTGTGCTCACGACGTGTGGGTCCAGCACTGCCCCCTCCTCTGGGGGGGTCCTGTGGGGTTAAGAGGGGGTCTGAGGGGTGTCTGAGCGGGAGGAAAAGGGAGTCCTGGCAAGAGCCCCCCACTCACCTGTCCTGGGGCTTCCTGGCAGCTGCAAGGAAAAGGGGAGGGGGTGACCTTGGGGACCCCAGGACCCCTGAACTTTCCTGGGACCTCGGCAGATCCAACCACCCACAGGACCCTCAAATTCCCATTGGAGCCCTGAAACCCACTGGGCCTCTGATTCCCCCCTGGACACTCCAAGAACCCCTGAATCCCCCAAAACTTCTGCACCATCACAGTGCTCCCAAGTCCCCATTGTCCCCAACACTCTGATCCCCTGGAACTCTAAGCTCAGCAGGGAGGGGCACGCCTCAGACTCCCCCAGGACCCCAGAAAGATCCCTCCACATTCCTGAATGGCCCTCCAAGAGCTCCCCAAACCCTCCAGGAGCACCCAGTGCCACCCCAATGCTTGTTCAAAGGCTACCCAGGGATGGACCTGGAGCCCAACCAAGACCCTCCAAATTCCTCTCAAATCCTCTCCGCCCTGAGGATCCCCAGCCGAGGTCACTGTGGTCTCAGTTTCCCCCAGCTCAGGGGCCCTGGGTGGTGCCCCATCTCTGCCCCAACTCTGGGGGCTTCCCCTCACCCCAAGACCGCCATCCCCCCATTGTCACCCACCCCGGCGGTGCCAGCAGTGACAGCACCCGATGACAGCCAGGAGCAGGACCAGGAACAGGAGGGTCCTGCCGACGTTCACAGCCACTGCTGGGGACAGAGGGGGACAAAGAAGGGTCACCCTGAAACCCAAGAATCCTGCTCCCCCTGTGTGACCCCATGTGATCCCACCTGTGACCCAGGGTGAGCCAGGGGTCACCTCCAGGGCCAGCTCAGGGCTGAGTGCCCGGAACACGCGGTGCCCGTCCTGTCCCAGCTGGTTGGTGGCCACGCACTGGTAGGTGCCCGAATGTCCCACATCGACGTCCCCAAGCTCCAGGACAGGACCCGGGGCCACCTCCTGCCCATTGTGCAGCCAGGTGAAGGTGACAGGGGCTGAGCCCACCTGCACTGAGCAGTGCAGGGTCACGGGGTCACCTGTGTGCACCTGGTGTGACAGGGGACCGGGGGTGATGGTGGCATTGGCCACAGGCACTGTGGGGACACAGAGAGGGCTGGCACCTGGTGAGGTGGGATGGGAGTGCTGTGGGTGGGGCCACCCCCAGCCCGAGCGTGCTGCTCACCCAGGACGGTGACATTCAGGGGGACACTCTCGGCCACGCTGTCCCCGTCGCTGACCTGGCAGTGATAGTGGCCGCTGTCATTGTCCCCAACGTGTCGCAGCTCCAGGTGGGGGCTGGTGCCCAGTGGTGTCTCCGCCCCCCCCTGGTGCCAGGTGAAGGACAGGGGACCTGTCCCTGCAGCCACTGCACAACTCAGCACCAGGCGGTCCCCCGGCGTCACCTGTCCCCTGGGGGGCTCTGCCCACACGGACACCCACGGAAGCAGGACCCCTGCAAGAGAGGGGACACCAGGGGGCAGTGAGGGACATGGGCGGGGGTTGCATAGAGAGACAGGGAGACCCCAGTGAGGAAGAGGGGAGGCACAGCTACGGGGAGGCCTGGAAAGGAATTCCAGGGAAGTTTTGGGGCCCCGGGAGGGGATGGTGGGACCTGGGGACCGTGGGGGGAGATCAGGGAGGGGTGGGATTGACCCAGGGACGGGTGAAGCGACCCAGTGAGGGATGGGGAGATAAGGAGGGGGACCCAAGTAGTGATGGGGAAACAGAGAAGAAGTTTACAGGAAAGATGGGGGTAGGGCTGGGGGATCCGGTGAGAGACCCAGAAATGGATGAGGGATGAGACCCGCGGCAGGGATGGGGGGTCTGGGCAGTAATGGGGGTCCTCAGACACGTCTGGGAGTCGCCAGATGGGGCTGAGTGTCCCCAACCAGGGGACCCAGGGAGGCTGTGGGGGTGAGGCTCACTGTGCACTGTCACTGTCACCGGCGCCGAATGGTGCTGCTCCCATGACCCTGATTCCTCAGAGTACACCCGGCCCCGGCAGTGGTAGTCACCGCTGTGGTGCAGCTGCAGAGGGGACAAGGACAGCTCGGTCCCATTGGGGGACCTTCTCACCTCCTCGTCCCCACGGTAGAATTGCACCAGGGTGACCGACCTGTTCCGCCAGCCCCGGCAGCGCAGTGTCACCGTGTCCCCCTCCAGCAGCGGCCACGCCGGCACCTGCAGCACCAGCCAGTCTGGGGGACACGGGGGTCCTGTCACACCAGGGGGGTCCCGTTTTCACGGGGAGCCCCCATTGAGTCACGTCCAGAGCACCAGGGGTCCCCAATTCCACAAACAGGGTCCCCCTGCACTGGGATGCTCTGGGATGTCCCCGTGTGCAGGGGATGGGCTCTGGTCACACCAGAAGGTGACCCATGGAGTGGAGCCCACCCAGAGCCCTCAGGGTGCCACAGCTGCCCCCCTGGGGACACCCAAACCACCCTCACCATTTGAGACTGTCACGGTGCGGCTGAACCCACTGCCAGGTCTGTCACACTGGTAGGTGCCACTCTCGGTGACAGTGAAGTTGTCGAGTCCGTCCTGTCCCCATCGCTGCCAATCCTTGTACCAGGTGGTGGTCCCCAAGCCCTGGCAGGTCAGTGTCACTCGGTCCCACAGCACCGCCGGCCTCCAGGGGGGCTCCACCAGGAGCTGGGTGGTCTGGGCACCTGCGGGTGACAGGGGACACCAGCCTGCCAGGGCCAGCACGGGGCTGGGGACAGCGGAGTGGGGACATGGCATCCCCCGAGGACTCACCAGCGAGGCCGAGGGTCTGGGCTGGAAGGGAGAAGGGACAGGACTGGGTGGGGGTGGCCCCATGGGGAGAGAGGTATGGGGCCATGGGGTGTGGGGGCTTTCCCTGAACTGTCACCAGGGGACACTGGTGTGGCACAGATGTCTCGGAATTTGGGGAACTGCAGGCACCCCATGCTCAGGCAGGACATGGGGACATTGTGGACACCTCAGGCATGGGGACCCTGTGCTGGCACAGGTCACCCCCACCAGCCCCATGGTCTCTGTCCACATGGCCCATCTGCATGGTGCTTGTCCCCTTGTCCCTGTCCCTGCATCCCTGTCACTCTGTCCCTGTCCTCACAGCTGCACCAGCCCCACAGTTCCTCTCCCCACTTTCAGGTCCCTCCAGTCCTGTTCCCCTTTTCCTGTCCCCACAGCCACCCCACAACCCTGATGCCCTCATTGCACTGGCCCTGCTGGCACTGGGGACCTCAGGGGACCCCACAGCCCCCCCGTTGCCCCTCCCCACCAGTCTCTGCCTCACCAGGGCCCATTCCCATGTCTGGGGCACTCACCCCACAGGAGCAGCACCACCTTCCCGGCCATCCCCGTGTCTCTGACCATCCAGACTGGATGTCACTCGCTGTCAGGGGTGGCTGTCCCCTGGGTGGTGGCTGTTCCGAAGAACGGGGAAGGAAGTGAGGTCAGGCCGTGTCCCCAACGTGGCTGTGGCCTTTGTTGGGGGCAGGGTGGCCACAAGCTCGGGACGGGCTGTGGGCTGGGTGGGGACAAGGCTGGGTGGCACAAAGTGGGACATGGTGGTATCAGAAGTGGGGGCTCAGGGGGTTTGGGGACGCCGGGATGGGGTACCTGGGGAATGGGGGTCATGAGAAGGAGGAGTCACTGGGAATGGGGGTCCCTGGGGCTGGGGGGACTCAGGGCTGGGAGTCCCATGGGAACGTGGGCTCCTGGGATTTGGGGTCATGGGATGGATGTGCCAGGGATGGGGTGTGGGGGGAATGGAGAGTCCCATGGGAATGGTGTTTTCAGGGGAGAATCAAGGTCCTGTGGGAATGGGAATTTCAGTGAATGGAATGAATGGGAGAGGGTTCCTTGGGAATGGGGCTCCTGGGCCATGGAGATCCTGGGGAATGGCAGTCCTGGGATGGGAGTCCAAGGGAGAGGGGGACATAAGGAATGAGGGTCCCATGGTTCAGGTCCCTGGGGAATGGGTGTCCCAGGGATGTGCAGTGGCTGAGTGGGCCCATGGTTCACAGCTCCTTCCCTGGGTGCCTCAGATTTTGGGGTGACCCAAAATTTGGCGGTGACCCAGGGCCCAGATGTGTCTGCATGTTGTAGATGAGCAATTCGATGGTTGGCTCTCAAAATTAGGGAATGAATATTATGTCTATGTTAAGAGAAGTTTTATTGATGTATAGTTATATTATTGTCATAAGTCCTCCCATAGTCCTCTTTTCTCTCCCCTTGTATTGCTGTCACGGGATTGGTAGTTGGGGCACTGGGGGAGGGGCTGGCTTGTTACTAGGGGGCGTGGCATGGCAACACCTGAGCTCCAGTCAAATTGCAAGAAAGTAGTTTCCACCAATGGACAATGAAGAGGAGTTGACTGACAGGCTTTGGGAGTGTCAGAGTCTGTCCGAGGATGTGTTATGCCTCACAACTGTCTCCGATGGTTGAAGACCAAGACCCCCGAAGAGACTGGGGAGAGCCCCTGGCCTGGCTGAGGTGGGGCGCTTGCCGAGGACTGATACGCATCTCCACGAGAACGGAATGCAAGAACAATAGTAGCTCGTTACAGTGGACTGAGCTGACTATGCTGACCGTGCTAGAAGGGTACAGCTTGCCGCTTCTTCCTGAGCACCCAACTTTGATGCAGGTGCCTGCCTTGGCCCAGTGCCCTCTTTGGCTCCGTTCCACTCGCCTTGGTCCTCTTCCTGACCAGCCTATAAAGACTCTGCAGATCCCGTGCACCCTTTGTGATCACCCCACTGGAGAAGATCGCGTCTATGGGCATCTCTATGTCTTGAGGACCTCCGACTCCCCACGTGGTAGCTATAATCCCCCTTCCCCTCTTTCTCTATCTTTCTCACTATTCTCTATTTTCTCTCCCTACTATCGCATTGTGGGCACTAAATAAAAGTGCATTTTTTGTTTAAGCAGACTGGTTTGTCCCCTGTTGTGTCTTTTGCACTTTGAGATCTCCAAAACGAACCATCAGGTTCCCCGCATATGTTTGCGGACCCTGACATTAAATTGGTGTCACGGACAGGATCTTGATAGACTGTGGAGTTGCGGGTTTTATATAGTTTGTAGAAGGGGAAGGACCCTCGTCTCAGCCACACCTAGCACAACACTTCGGTGAGCGCTGTTAGAAAGCAAGGGGGGCGAGGGAAAATTCCCGCAAACTGTATACAGCCAGGCGAATAAGCACTCCCTGTCATCAGGATATTTCAGAAACGATCTCACTGTGCAAAAGATGGGACTGTGTGTGTGTTTTTATATGTTTTGAGCTGCTTGGTGTAGTTGAGGAGACAACAGTTTTTTCTGTGAAGAAGTGCCTCCCAAGCAGCTGGGTCTCCTCTCCCATTCCAGGGAAGCAAAGGGAAACACAATATTAGCTGTGCCATTTTTTGTGTAACTTTAAGAATACCTCCCTGAGAGTGGTTTTTGTCCCTTCACAAAAAATGACTGAAGATTCTAGTACAAAAGATAAGGATATTCTTTTTGCTTTGTTAACAAAGCATGGTGCTAGACCTTCTCCAGCCGGAGAAGAGTGGGCACAAGATAATTGGTTTAAGTGTGAAAACATGGTAGATAGAATATATTCTTTGCAACATGATGCTAAGTATAAACTGGGCAGAAAACCATTCTTTGCTCAGTTTTGGGGGCCTGCCTTTCGGCAGCCATAAAAACCCATTTTAAACGGGTAAGTGAAGAGAGAGCAGAAATAGAATCCCTGCAAAAACAATTGGAACACGAAAGAAATTGAGAGGGAGAAGTAATAGAATCCCTGCAAGATTTGGTAGAAGCTTTGCAAAAACAATTAGAACAGGAAAGAAGTCGGATTTATTTGCTTGAGATTTCCCTTGCAGAAGAGCGGAGCAAAAATTCAAAACTTGTAGATTCACCAAAGGAAACAGGAGGAAAAGAGACATACAACATTAAACAGATATACCCTCAGAAAGAATTAGCACACATGCAAAATTCTGGGGAACTCTGTTGCTCCAACTTGAGACCTCTTGTCAAAACAGAATTTAGGTATATAAATGCAGAGGATCATGACCCCCACATAACCACTAAAGAAACACCAAACACAGCCACTGAATTAGCTAAATTAAAGAAAGAATACTCCAGACTTCCTAGTGAATCAGAGACGGAGTATGTCTTTAGAGTTTCACTTACTGGGGGTGACCAAATTAAATTAAGTGAACAAGAAGCAAGTGGCTACTGGGGACATGGAGTTTTCTTAACAACAGGGAATACACGTGCTCCATGGTCCCTGACACAGCGTGCAGCTTACTGGGCAGGGGGACTAAGCCCCCTTGAAAGGGGCGACCCTCTGGCAATAGTCGGCACCCCGGACCAACTCCTAGAAAACATACACAAAGCTGCATGCTTGCAAATGATACATGAAAGAAAATTGATTTATGACTATGAGTCACCCATGCAACAACCTGTCCAACCTGAAATAATGACCCCTCTAATTCGAGGTTTGCCAGAATCTCTTAAACCAACAGCAATTCTTCTTCATAAAACAATAGCGTCTATCTCTCCGGTAGATAGGCTTGAAAGGCTTCTTGGACACACAAGTGACCAAACTGGGACCACTGACACCACCGACTCTTCACCTTTTGCAGCTCCTAGCACATTAATTAACAACAATCATAAAGTTTGGACATGGAGTGAGGTGGCAGAGGAGTTAATAAGTTACAATAGAAAATATGGACCAGTAAAATATTCAGAGGACAAATCTGAAAGACCCAAAGGGGTCAGACACATTGTTTCCCCAAATGAGAAGCCAGAGAAGGGAAAACAAATCACTGCCCGACAACAGTTGTGGCTGTTAGGACTGAAAAAGGGGGTTCCACGAGAAGTAATGAATAATTTGCCCTATGATAAATTGGCCAAAATAATCTCAAATTGGCCCTATCCCAAACCTGTTACATTGAAATCACCCAACCGACAACCCAGTGCACCCCCTTTACCACAAACTCTGGGCAAGGAGCCACAACGTTCCTCAACACTAGCTCCAAACAATGAGACGCAGCAAGCTCTCTCCCCACTTCAGGGAAATGAAAAACATAATTTTCCTTTAAACTAGAAACTCCGTTTTTTGATAGTGAGCGAAGAAATGGAGACTGGATGTTTTTGAGAAAGCTCACAAGGGACCCAAAAACAGGAGATTTAATGATCACAGCAATAGTTGGTCCCAATCGAGTGTTAATAATCTTTGTCGTGGACACAGGAGCCCACATCAGTGCACTGACAATCTCTCATGCTCAGAAGTGTGGAGTTGTTCCCAGCAAAAAACAATGCTGTGTTTTAAATGCCCTAGGAACTACAGAGCCTATGAAAATCGCTCTAGTAAAACTCATACTGCCTGGGGAAGACAACTCAGTAACTGTCCAAATGGTCATTGGAAATATTCCTGACAGTTTGTTAGGAATGGATGTACTTGTCGGGAGACAATGGGAAGACTCAGAGGGCTCTCTGTGGTCTTTTGGAGCACCCTGCCTTAATGTCAGGCTGCTTAAAACAGCTCCTTCCCTACCATTCAGTAAAATCACTTCTGTGAAACAACACCCCTTACCTTCAGGTGCTAAAGATTGTATTAAACCAGTTATTCAAGATTTAAAAGATCAAGGAGTGATTGTTAACACTCACAGCCCTTTTAACTCACCAATCTGGCCAGTTAAAAAACCTAATGGAACATGGAGATTTACAATTGATTACAGACGCTTAATGCCAACACAGATCCTCTTACAGCAGCGGTCCCAAATATAGCTGAATTAATAATATCAATTCAGGAAAAAGCTCACTCTTTTATGACAACCATAGATGTTAAAGACATGTTTTTCATGATACCCATACAACAAGAAGACATGGACCATTTTGCTTTTACATGGGAGGGACAGCAATACACCTTCACACGCTTACCCCAAGGGTACCGACACTCTCCCACTTTAGCCCACCATGCTTTAGCTCAAGAGCTAGAAGAGATACCTAAACCTGACAACATAAATGTCTATCAGTACATTGATGATATATTGGTGGGAGGAGATGAAAAAGAAGTAGTGGGGGATGTTCAACAGAAAATAATTTCCCACTTAGAAAACCTTGGTCTGCAGATCCCCTCAGAGAAAATACAAAAACCCTCCCAGGAAGTGAAATTTTTAGGAATCTGGTGGAAAGGAGGTATGACATGTATCCCACCAGACACCCTAACTTCTTTAGATCAAATCAAAATGCCTGAATCTAGAAAAGAACTCCAACAAGCTTTAGGACTACTGGAATTTTGGAGAAAACACATTCCAGATTTTTCAATCATAGCTAGACCTCTCTATGATTTGTTGAGAAAGGGAGTAAAATGGGATTGGAGCCCTTCTCAGGAAGAAGCATTACAATTGTTGATTTTTGAAGCAACTGCCCACCAAGCCCTTGGCCCTATTCATCCTACAGATCCTTTTCAGGTAGAATGGGGATTTGCCATCTCAGGATTGTCAGTACATATATGGCAAAGGGGGCCTGAAGGCCCAATCAGACCAGTCAGCTTTTACTCCTGTGGCTTTAAAGATGCTGAAAAGAGGTACACAACTTGGGAGAAAGGCTTATTTGTTGTTACCCAAGCTCTCATAGAAGTAGAAAAAATCACCCGGAAACAACCAATTGTGTTAAGGGGTCCTTTCAAAGTAATTAAGATAGTAATTACAGGGACTCCTCCTCCTGAAGGGGTAGCACAATGAGCCTCAGTGAGAAAATGGTATGCACAGATAGAGCACTATAATACCATCTTCTCAATCACTGAAGGTGCTGTAAAAAATTTACCAATACAAGATACAGAAAATCTGAATAACAACCAAGACAAACCTGCCTCAGTCATTACCCCTCCCTTTTTCCCCGAACAGTCAGCAAATCCTTGGTTTACTGATCCTTCTGCCTTTTGCCTGACAGCTCCAAGCATAATTCCCTCACTATGGGGACCAAGTGATTCCAGCAATCCAGCACATTGCCCTGGACAACCTGTTTGGTGGACTTCCCTACTGTAGGGGAAGTGCCACTAGTGCAGAAAACCCCTCTGAATAAATATACATGGGTAGCCTTTGATGCTCTAGGGAAAGAGCATCGAATAAATACAGGATGGGCAATTTTCATCATTCTAACCTTCTGCCTCCTCGTGGCAGATTCTGTTATGCTTACTTTCCACAGGAGAACTCCGAGGGACATGAAGGCCATATAAACCATGATAAATATTTTAAACAGAAATTTTAAATAGCATTGATTCAGAAATATTAATGAATAAATTGGTTGCCACAATTAGAGATTTGACCAAATTACAACAATTATTATAGTTGTCCTTATTGGCTTTGGGGACACTTCAGTGATTGCTATTAAACATATTACCAAATTGGGAAAAGATAAATGTGAATGATAGCAAATTGGTAATTGATACACCTGATGCTACACAAAACAATAGTTATTTGGCCCTTAGCTGCATCCAGGCACAGCTTTGGATGCAGATGGTTGTTGCCTTAATTATAAGGCAAGAAGAAGAAAGAATTCTTCCTACTGAAATTTGGAAAATAATTTGGGACAATGCAAATTATTTTCAAAGAGAATTCCAATCCTGGTGGAAATTAGTGAACTTTACCTATAACCCCAATACTAACACAGTTACAGCCTTTGTGTTAACAATAGGGAATGCTTCAGTACATTTGATATTCCCTATCATTGCATTAGGTATAAACCATGATGGAGCTATTCTCTATCCTTCCGAGCATAGAGAATGGGCCCGTCAAACTGGTGAGAAATGGCAAACTGTCAATTTAGAATCTTGTGTTGTTAGGGAGCAGCAAGGTTTCATTTGTGAAAGTAATGCAATCATAGCTCAGGACATTTGTTTGGACACCGAGCAAAATATTTGTCATTTTGAAGTACATCCTAACGAAGCTCCTGGAACAGTACTCGTGTATATAGGCAATGGGTGTGCATGCTTTAGGACTGTCTGTGATGTTGTAGTTGTAGAAAATGTAATGGTAGATACTAAAAATCACTCTAATTTTTGTGTTTGTAATTTTACCACAATTACAGGATGTGACTTCTCTTATAAAGCCCCAGTCACGTCCTACCATCTTTTACAATCCAATTTCACACTGATTCACCAGATAATGCCTGCCCCATTGGAATGAACCTGGCCTTAGTTAAGCAATTGTTGCTTCACCAGGATTTAATAAAAATTTTGAAGAAGATCAAGGAAAATGGACAGAAAACTTTGGTAACAGTCCATCATGATGTGAAGGAAATACATCGTGTTATGGAAAGGGTAAAAAAGGATGCTGAATACAGGTGGTGGGATACCCTTTTTGGGTGGTCACCTACTGCTACAGGTATCCTGAACAAAGTGTGTCATCCTATTGTTGTCCTTTTGATTTTGGTTTTGATTTGCCTTGTTTAATCAGTCATTTTATACATCCTAAATTGGAAACTGATGAAGCAGTTGACACATTTGGCATCTATAATGAGAACATACGGTTTAGTTAATATCCCTTTTGCAAAGGACATTCCTAAAGTTATTGATGTAAAATACACTACCCAGACAGCAAAAGTTAAGCCTGTAACAGCAGTTTGATTTGAAATGGTTTCTTGTTTTGATTAATGTTGCTTTGTCTTAGTTATGTTAATTAAAAAATTAAGGGTTTTGTTTTGTTTTGTTTTTGTTTGTTTAGAAATTATTATCACTTTAAAATTTTAAAGAATTTTGTGAAAGAAAATTGTCTTAAATTAAGTATGTGATTGAAAATTGTAATTGTTGATTTTAATTGATGGTATTATAATATTTTGAAAAATTGTTATATTAATTTTTGGTGATTTATGTTGATTATTTTGAAAGATTGTTAAAAACTGTTAAATCAATTTCTTTAATTTTTGTTTCATTTTTTGCTTCTATTCCCTTTCCGTATTTTTCCTTCTTTCTCTCTCTCTCTCTCTCTCTCTCTCTTCTACACTCTCTCTATTGTCTCTGTTTTTCTGAGATATGCTGCCAATGTGGATGAGTCCTGAAGACTTCACGAGACTACAGAACCTGCTGATGGAAGAACACCTTTGTCGTCAGTCGTGAGTCACGGGGTGGTGTCAGAGTCTGTCTGTGGATGTGTTATGCCTCACAACTGTCTCCGATGGTTGAAGACCAAGACCCCCGAAGAGACTGGGGAGAGCCCCTGGCCTGGCTGAGGTGGGGCACCTGCCGAGGACTGATGTGCATCTCCACGAGAACGGAATGCAAGAACAATAGTAGCTCGTTACAGTGGACTGAGCTGACTATACTGACCGTGCTAGAAGGCTACAGCTTGCCGCTTGTTCCTGAGCACCCAACTTTGACGCAGGTGCCTGCCTTGGCCCTGTGCCCTCTTTGGCTTCGTGCCACTTGCTGTGGTAACCAACCTATAAAGACTCTGCAGATCCCGTGCACCCTTTGTGATCACCCCACTGGAGAAGATCGTGTCTATGGGCATCTCTACGTCTTGAGGACTGCCGACTCTCCATGTTGGTAGCTATAACCACCTTCCCCTCTTTCTCTATCTTTCTCGCTATTCTCTATTTTCTTTCTCTACTATTGCATTGTGGGCACTAAATAAAAGTGCATTTTTTGTTTAAGCAAACTGGTTTGTCCCCTGTTGTGTCTTTTGTGCTTTGAGATCTCCAAAACGAACCATCAGGTTCCCTGCATATGTTTGCGGACCCTGACACACCTGACCCCCAGGAGGCTGTGCCCACACAGACACCCTGGAGAGCGGGACCCCCGTGGAAGGTGGGGGATACCAGGGAACAGTGAGGGACATGGGTGGTGTTTTCATGGGGCAAGAGGAAAAGGGGGCCCAGAGCAGATGGGGGGCTTGGAAAAAAACCCCAAGGAATAATGGGGTTTTCAGGGAGAGGACACCTGGAGTGGGCTGAGGGGGCATCACAGTGAGTGTATGGAAGGACCTGGGGACCATGAGGGGAGATCAGAGATTGGTGAGGCTGCACCAAGAATGGATGAAAGGACCAAGTAAGGGATGGGGGACACGGAGTGGGACAAGCAGTGATTGGGGGACATGGAAAACCTTTAGAGGAAAGATGGGAGTACCCAGAAAGGGCTGGGGGAATTGGCAAGGGACCCAGGAAAGGATGGATGACCCCCGACAGGCATGGGGCTCTGGGCAGGAATGAGGGTCCCTAGGCAGAGCAGGGAAGCCACTGAGGTGGTGGGGGCTCCCCGTGCCCATCCCCGCACTCACTGCGCACCGTGATGCGGAGCCGGGCGCTGCTCGTCCGCACGGTCCCCCCCTCAGAGTGCACCTGGCAGCTGTAATTCCCTGAGTGGGAGACCCCCACAGAGGGCACCAGGAGCTGCGGGGACCCCTGTGGGCCCCCCACCAACTGCCCGTCCCAGTAGAAGAGGTGCAGGAGGGGGGCTGGGGGCCGCAGGGGGCTGGGGGTGCTGACGCAGCTGAGATTGAGAGGGGATCCCTTGATGGGCTCAGGGGGACCCTCCAGCACCAGGACTGTGAAGAGCTCTGGGAAGGAGACAGGAGGTGATAACTGTGAATCTGAGTCCACTGGGAAGGGGCTTTGTGGGTGTCACTGTACTGGAGTTCCAGCCATGGGGTGCTCACCATGGACTGTCACTGTCACTGGAGATGATAATGATGGCCAGAAGGGCACTGTGCTATTGCAGTAGTAGCGGCCGCTGTGGTGCAGCTGCAGAGGGGACAGGGACAGCTCGGTCCCCCTGAGGGCCTCCCCTAGATCCTTCCCGTCCTGGTAAAATTGGACCCTGCTGACCGACATGTCCTGCATGGCCTGGCAGCGCAGTGTCACCGTGTCCCCCTCCAGCAGTGTCCATGCTGGCACCTGCAGCACCAGCTGGTCTGTGGGACAGGAGGGTACAATCACACTGAGGGTCTCAAGACTGGTGCAAGGTGGGCACCCATGGCACCAGGGACATCTGGGTGGAGTCTTCATTGTGCAGGAGGATCCCAGAAACACCAGGAGCAACTCCATGGCACAGATGTCACCACGGGGTTCCAGTGGGAATGCACTGAGATGTCCCAGAGTGCAGGGGACAGGCTCTTGCCATCAAAGGGGTGTGAGGCCACACATGGAATGGAACCCACCCAGACCTATCCTGAGGGCCACCACAAGCATTTAAGATCCTCTCCCACCATTTAGGACTGTCACGGAGGGGCTGAGCCCACTGCTGGGTCTCTGACACTTGTAAGTGCCACTCTCGGTGACAATGAAGCGGTTGCGTCTGTTCTGCCCCCAGCGCTGCCCATCCTTGTACCAGGTGGTGGCACTGGCGGGCCCTGATCCCTGGCAGGTCAGTGTCACCCAGTCCCACAGCACTGCCGGCCTCCGGGGGGCTCCACTAGGAGCTCGGTAGTCTGGGCAGCTGTGGCTGACAGGGGACACCAGCCTGCCATGGCCACCATGGGGCTGAGGATAGCAGGGTGGGAACATGGCATCCCCTGATGACTCACCAGCGAGGCCGAGGGTCTGGGCTAGAAGAGAGAAAGGACAGGGCTGGGTGGGGGTGGCCCTGCAGGGACAGCAGCACCTGGGGACTAGGTGTGATGTCTGTTCCCAAACTTTCCCCAAGAAAACACTGGTGTTGCACAGAGGGCTTGAGGACAGGGACACCTCAGTCACGCTGGGTTGATGCAGGACATGGGGATACTGTGGACACCCCACGTTTGCACAGGTCACCTCCGCCAGCCTCACAGCACCTGTCCCCACAGCCACATCCCCAGGGCTGTGCACCTGTGATCCCATTGCAATGGCAGCTGCCCCAATGCCCCATCTGCATGGTACAGGGCCCTTGTCCCTGTCCCTGCATCCTTGTTTCCCTGTCCCCACAGCTGCCCCAGCCTTAAGGTTCCTTTTGCCACATCCCTGTCCCCACATTTCTATACCCCTATTAATGCCCCCACATCCCAGTTACCCTCTTCTTGTCCCCCTGTTCCTGTCCCCACAGCCACTCCATGATTCTGGTCACACTGGGATCCATGCCCATGCACTGGCTCTGCTGACCTTGAGGCCCTCAGGGGACCCCCACAGCCCCCCTGTGCCCCCTCCCCACCAGTCTCTGCCTCACCAGGGCCCATCCCCAGGGTGTCAGGCCCATGGCCGGGGCACTCACCCCACAGGAGCAGCGCCACCTTCCCAGCCATCCCCGTGTCCCCAGCCATGTGGACTGGCTGTCACTCGCTGCTGTGGCCACCGGTCCCCTGGGTGGCTGTGTCAGGCTCCGCATACATGCGGGGAACCTGATGGTTCGTTTTTGGAGATCTCAAAGCGCAAAAGACACAACAGGGGACAAACCAGTTTGCTTAAACAAAAAATGCACTTTTATTTAGTGCCCACAATGCGATAGTAGGGAAAGAAAATAGAGAATAGTGAGAAAGATAAAGAAAGAGGGTAAGATGGTTATAGCTACCAACGTGGAGAGTCGGAGGTCCTCAAGACGTAGAGATGCCCATAGACGCGATCTTCTCCAGTGGGGTGATCATGAAGGGTGCACGGGATCTGCAGAGTCTTTATAGGTTGGTTACCACAGCAAGTGGCACGAAGCCAAAGAGGGCACAGGGCCAAGGCAGGCACCTGCGTCAAAGTTGGGTGCTCAGGAAGAAGCGGCAAGCTGTACCCTTCTAGCACGGTCAGCATAGTCAGCTCAGTCCACTGTAACGAGCTACTATTGTTCTTGCATTCCGTTCTCGTGGAGATGCGTATCAGTCCTTGGCAAGCGCCCCACCTCAGCCAGGCCAGGGACTCTCTCCAGTCTCTTCAGGGGTCTTGGTCTTCAACCATTGAAGACAGTTGTGGGGCATAACACATCCACAGACAGACTCTGACAAGGTGGCACTGGGGGAACGCCTGGTGCTGAGCTGTGCAGCGGCCATGGGGACAGGTCCCCTGTATTTCTCCTGGCACCGGGGGCACTCAGGGACACTGTTGGGCACCAGCCCTCGTCTGGAGCTGCAGCACGTTGGAGTCAATGACAGCGGCCAATACCAGTGTTGGGCCAGCAATGGGGACAGCGTGACCAAGAGTGTCCCTCTGACTGTCACTGTCCTGGGTGAGTGAGACCTTTGAGCTGGGGATGACCTCACCCACAGCATCCTCCAGGAAAATCTCATCCCCGTGTCCCTGTCCCTCTTGCTGGCTGCCAGCACCTCCCCCCATCCTCAGACCCACCTCTCTCCCTGCAGTGCCCGTGGCCAATGCCACCATCACCCCCGGTCCCCTGTCACACCAGGTGCACACAGGTGACCCTGTGCTGCTCAGTGCAGGTGGGCTCAGCCCCTGTCACCTTCACCTGGCTGCATGATTGGAAGGAGGTGGCCCAGGGTCCTGTCCTGCAGCTTGGGGACATCAATGTGGGACATTCAGGCACCTACCAGTGCGTGGCCACCAACCAGCTGGGACAGGATGGGCACCGCGTGTTCCGGGCACTCAGCCCTGAGCTGGCCCTGGAGGTGACCCCTGGCTCACCCTGGGTCACAGGTGGGCTCACACAGGGTCACCGTGCTGTTCAGGTGCCCTGGAGTGACAGGTGACCCAGATGTGTCCCCCTCTGTCCCCAGCAGTGGCTGTGAATGTCGGCAGGACCCTCCTGTTCCTGGTCCTGCTCCTGGCTGTCATCGGGGGCTGTCACTGCTGGCACCACTGGGGTGGGTGACAATGGGGAGGGACGGGGGCCCTGGAGTGAGGGGAAGCCCCCACAGTTGGGGCAGAGATGGGACAGCATCCAGGGCCCCTGAACTAGGGGAAACTGAGCCCACAGTTTGACCTCAGCTGAGGTGTCTGGGGGATTTGGGTTGAATTTGGAGGGTCTTGGTTGGGCTCCAGGGACATCCCTATGTGGCCTTGGAGGAACACTGGGGTGGCTCTGGGACCTCCTGGAGTGTTTGGTGAGCTCTTGGTGGGCCATGCAGGGATGTTGAGGGATCTTTTTCGGGTCTTGTGGGAGTTTGGGGGGTGCCCCTCATTGCTGGGCTTGGGCTTCTGGGGCTCAGAGGGTCAAGGAATGGCGGGGAATTGGGCGCACTGCGGAATTTTTTGGGGATTCAGGGGTGCTTGAAATGCCCATGGGCAATCATGGCTCTAGTTAGCATTTGGGGTTCCGGTGGGTGTTTGGAGCTGCCAAGGTCCCAGGAAGGTCCAGGAGTCCCAGGGTCCCCATGGTCACCCCCTCTGCTTTTCCTTGCAGCCACCAGGAAGCCCCAGGACAGGTGAGTGGGGGGCTCTGACTGGGACTCTCCCCCTCACCACATTCCCCTCAGACCCCCCTAATCCCCACAGGACTCCCTCAGAGGAGGGGGCAGTGCTGGACCCCCATGTCGTGGGCACTGAGCGGGCAGGGGGTGAGTACAGGGGGGGACAGGGACACGTCATCCACGGGTGTCACCCCCCATCCAGGTCCCCACAGCCGGTGTCACTCACAGGGCCCCCATGAGTGTCCCCTGGCTCTGCCCCACCTCGGGATCCAAAGTGAACAGGTTGACTCTGCTGAGACCCCCCGAGGGACAGCAGGACACCCATGACACCTTCAAGAAATTGCTGTGACACTGAGGGACACTGGCAGCATTGGGGGGCATCGATTCCCCTCAGTTGTCTTTTCTTCCCCTTCACTGCACCCCACAGGTCTCCTCATTCTCTCACCCAATGCCCAGTGTGCACCTGACCCTTTTTCCTCTTATTGTACCCAAAATTCAGCTTTTGGATTAAACTGTATGAGAAACAAGAGTCCCTCTTCAATATTTTTTATATGTTTACAAAGGGATAAAAGGGACAGCAAACAGTTTGCTCGGTGCTTGGAAGCTGCCTGTCGTGGTTGAAAGTAAAACGAGTGAGAGGCTCCAAGTCAGAAATATAATTTAATAAGAAAAAAGGTAAAAAGATAGAAATAAAATAAAATAAATGTGATAACACAAAGGACCACTGACAGAGTCAGAATACAACCTGAGCAGGGTAGTGGAAGCAGTCCAGATGAGATGGTCTTCCTGAAGCAGTGATCCCACAGAAAGGTCTGGTAGCTCTGGTCCACTGGGAATCCAGTGGTTCAGGGCTGCTTGTCCTGTCTCAAATCCCAGATTATATCCAGGTGAGAATGCTTGGCTCCTCCCCCTGGGTGGAGCATCTCACAATGGGATGAGGAGTGTGAAGTGGGTCCTTGATGGCCCATTAAACAGAGACAACTCCTGGAGGGAGTTACCTGTGAGTCATGGGCAAGACATTGATGGGCCATTAACAGAAGACAGCCCTACACTATAGTAGTGCCCCACTTGGTTTCAACAGTTAGTGAAGATGGTGATAGAATAAATACTTTGTGTACCTCCCACACTACAACCCAGGACAGCCCCTCCCCTGAAGGCCCTTGTGGTGGCTGCTGTCCATGACCTTGAGCACCACTGGGGGCTGGTGGGGTCTGTCCTCCTCATCCTGGTCCTGTCTGGTGCCTTTGTAGATCTGGGGGAAGGAGCCCTGACCCAGGCTCCCCCCAGGGCTGAGACAGGAATGCTGCTGGGGGGTCCCTGTTCCCCTGTCCCACCTCATCCATGGCCCCAGCCCCCCATCCCTGTGTCAGGCTGTGGGGATTGATCTTGTGGAACATCCTCTGGGGGAGGCTGTGGTGCTGGGGGGCAGGAGAGGACCCAGGGGGACAGGGGACACCACTCTGCATGAGCAGCACAGAGGGACGTCTCTGGGGGGGGAGCTTTGAGAGAAGAGCAGGGCAGAGCGACCAATGCAGTGACCTCAAACTCTCCTGTGATGTCACACCCTGCTCTGTGATGTAACTGCCCTCTCTCTGATGTCACACCACCACCCTGTGATGTAACAGTCTACTCTGTCACACAACTACCGTAAATTTTCACTGCTCACTCTGTGACATCACAACTGCTCTGTGATGTCACACACATATAGCTGCTGATGTCACAAGCCACTTTATGATGACACAATCTGCTTGGTGATGACACAGACCATTCTGTAATGTCTTAACCCATAATGTGATGTTACAGCCCACTCTGTGATGTCACACATTTCCCTTCTGTGATACCAGTCTGCCCCAGGAACCCTTGGCACTGGGGATTTCAGGGAGCCCAAAGGGCATTGTGGGCTTTGTCAAAACTGCTGTGGAGACCGAGAGAATTCCACAGCTCACTCTCTGCCCTGGGCCCTCCCAGGACCCTCCTACTCTCAGGCTGCTCAGGATGCAAGAACAACTTCTCTTGCAAAGTTCAGACATACTAAGAGATTTTGGTTGGGGGGATGAGGGGCTGGGCTCAGCTCCTCTCTCTCTCTTGCTCCTGGCACTGGAGGTGGGACAGTGCTGCTCTTGCTCTGGGGACAATTAGCTGCCACCATGGACTTCCACCTTTCACTGCTTCTCCTACCATGAGTGAGGCTTTGCTCATAAGAGCAGCCCTTGCACTGGGACCTTTTCAACTCCCGGTCTCACTGGAAGGACCCTCACCATATTCTCAGGTGCCTCAGGGGAGAACCCGGCACCCAGAGCCCCTCGCCCTTCCCAGAGGGCGCGTCTCCTGGCTGCGTGCGGCAGCTGTTTGTGGGACCCCGGCTGTGGCTCCCCAGCTCCGCTGTTTTCTGCCACTGCTTTGGACTTTTTGCTACACTTTAACCTGACACCCTGTGCCCCACCCGAGCCCCGCAGCTCCTGCTACAGCTTTGGAGTTTTCGCTTCCTTTGCCACCCTGGGATGTGCCTCCCCCTGTTGTTCCAGCTGCCACTCCAAGGGTTCCTGCTGCAGCCCATTTTGCCATCTGGAGTGGCACCATCCCCGGCTGCCCCCCAGCCCCGTCAGTGAGGGAAGGAAGCTTCTCTCTCTCTCCTGCCGGCTGAGTCTCCATTAACCATGGAGAGAGACAGCCGAGCTGGCGCCACAGCGCCCCCTGCAGCCGCAGGGGAATCATCGCACCCGCCCTGCCCGGCCGGGAGCCACCAGCGCCCCTGCTGGCTGTGCCCGGAACTGCACCGCAGGGGAAGTGCCTGCAGCCCAGAGAGGGCTGGGACTGGGTTTGTGCTTTTGTTTGTTGTTGTGAGCGGTGTTGTTGGTTACATGTCTTTTTATATGTATTCTAGTAAAGAACTGTTGTTCCTGTTCCAATACCTTTGCATGGAAGGCCCGTAATTTCAAAATTATACAGCTTTGGAGTGAAGGTGGTCATATTTTCCATTCCAAAGGAGGTTCTAGCCTGCTTTGGCATACACCTTTAAAGCAGAATACCACCCCTTTGGCAGCAGAGGGCAGGACACACTTTGCCTTGGGGTGTCCAGAGCTCCTGAAATTGGCTGGAAACTCTGACCCACCCTGTGCCATGGACTCATTCCGACTACCCTGGACAATTGGAAGACTCTGGCACACCCACAGGGCCTTGATGACATTGTCATATGGAGAACATGGCAGAGGATGGATTTGGGACAGGGGAGAAGAGACTCCAGAGCCTCCTGAAGGCCTCTTTGGCCATCAGCGCAATGAAGGCCTACGGCCCTGCCAGGTTCCTTCTGGTGGAGGAAACATGCTGAGGAAAGGGTCCGGTTTTCATTCCTTTTCAGGAGTTTTCCCTGGAAATCATTGCTTTTGTGACTGTTTGGTTTCTGAACCTTTTTGTTGGTCTTGTTCTCTCGTTGCTGTTTGCAGGAAATTGTTCTTCTCTCAGCCCTTTAGGACCTTTACCTTTTTTGCCTCCACTGGCAGGTGGAGGGGCAGCAGCCCCTGTTTTTTAGTGTCAGCCCAGAATTGGCTGTGTCAGAATTTTAGTGTCAGCACTGAATTCCAAAAGCCCGACAGAGCTGAACAATAAAACACCATTTCTGCCAGTTTAACCAAAGAGCTACATTTTGGTGACAATAACAGGGGAATGAGTCCTGTGTTCCCCTGGCACAGGGAGGAGAGATGAGGAGCCATGGGTGTCCCGGAGTGCTGAGAGGGGGTTGGAGTCCAGATCATCCCTCTGGGCGCCCTGGATGGTCACTGACCTCGGTAGAGAGGCCTGGGACCTGAGAAAAAGGGTCTGGGGTCTGTGCAGGGGGGTTTGCCTGGCACAGAGCCCAGGAAGACACAGTCTTTGATTTCAGTCCATGTGAGAAACTTCCAACAGAGAGAAGAATTGCAAGTCACAAATGTGTAAAAGATAGTAGTGTAGTTATCACCAGGTAGAAGATTTTGTAGTTTTGGGTTTTTAGAATGGTGCTGACTGGGAGACAAGATGGAGATTTTAGGGCGTTGCCCTGGTTTCTTCTTCTTCTCCCTTGGCATCCATTTTCTGTAGTGATGTGGGCACAAAGTAGTTTGACAGGATTGTGTCAAAGTAGAAATGACTCTGTTAGTATAGGTGATAGGCATTGGTACGAAATGTAGTTATCTAAATAAAAGCAGAGTGACCTCCCATCACGGGGGGAGTCACATTGTGTCCGAGCTGCAGTGAACATCTCGGCTGGACACAGAGAATTGTAAGATAATAATTAATAAACAACACGAGAAACCAAGAAAAGCAAGAAATTGAGACTCCACATCAACTTAAACTGAACTTAAAAACTTCAGAGGTCAGAGAGGGAAAAACACTCCCTCGAACCCACTCGAACTACAAGCCCTGGAATCTTGGACAGAGAAAACCATTAAACCTGAGAAGAGGAGGATTGCAGAGCCATTGGGAGCACAGGGGTACTGAGAGACAGAATGGGAAACACCTGGATCTACTGGGAGCAAGGGAGGGGCACTGGGAGGGAAATAGGAAGGCCCTGGGGGTACTGAGAGCACTGTGGGGAGGGAATGGGAAAGTCTCTGAGGATGCTGGGAGCACTTGTTTGTGGAATGAAGTGCCAGTCTTGGTAGTGGAAGGGGGGTGGGGAAGCCCTTGTGGGTTCTGGGGGCATGGGGAGCTCTGGGTGCCCTGTGCAGCCTCACACGTGACCCCCACTTGTGCCCACCTACCCATGAATGTTGGGCACCCACAGGAGTTGTGTGTGGGGGGGACACACATATGTCTGCCCATTGGTGGGGTCTCCCACTGGCCCTCAGTTCTTTCAGAGCCCCCCAGTGCCCACGTGTGCCCCGAGTGTCACAGCACATTCCCGTAGATGTCACTGAGTTCCCGCTGTCGCCCATGGGGTCCCTGCAGCTCCGCGTAGGTCACCTGGGGATCCTGGAGTGTGGTGGCACAGGGGGACACTGCAAGAGACACTGGCTGTGGGATCTGGGTGGGGGTGACACTCATGGGTGACGTGTTCCTCTGTGTGTGTCCCACCTTGTACTCACCTCCCATCTGCTTGGTGCTCACAACGTGGGTGTACAGCACCTCCCCCTCCTCTGGGGGGGCCGGGGGATCTGGGGAGCCCCTGATGAGATAAAGGGGATGTGTGGGAGGGAATGGGAGGTCTTGGGGTTTGGGGTAAAAGGGGACAGTGTGTTTTGAGCCCCCCACTCACCTTTTCTGGTGCTTCCTGGCAGCTGCAAAATAAAGAGGGGAGGGGTAACTGTGGAGTCCCCAGGGCGCCCTCAGGAATCCTGAAACCCAACTGGACCCTCAATTTCTCCCAGGACACCTGATCATCCCTCATGCCTCCCAGATCCCCTGAACCACCCCAGTGCTCTGGACGCCCTGAACGCACAGAAGCCAATCCTGGTATTGGAGGGAGACCCTCCAAATTCCCCCAGGATTACTGAGAGAACTCCCAACATCCCTGCAGGACCCTCCAACACCAGCCCAAATCCTGGAGGACCATAAGGAAAGGTCCTGAGCACTCAGCACTGCCCAAGTCAGGGACTGTGGGTGGCACCCATCACCCCACATTCCAGGTGGCCTCCCACCTCCCCAAGGCCCCCGTTATCCCATTGTCACCCACCCATGTTGTTCCATCGGTGCCAGCCCACAGCAACACCCACGAGCATGACCAGGAACAGGAGGGACACGCCAACCCCTGTGGCCACTGCTGGAGATAGAAGAGACACATGTGGGTCACCGGTCACTCCAGGGATCCTGAAATCCCACTGACCCTGTGTGACCCCACCTCTGTTCCAGTGTCCCTGTGGTGTCACATCCAGGGCCAGCTCAGGGCTGAGTGCCCGGAACACGCGGTGCCCATCCTGTCCCAGCTGGTTGGTGGCCACGCACTGGTAGGTGCCCGAATGTCCCACATCGACATCTCCAAGATCCAGAACAGGACCCCAGGCCACCTCCTGCCCATTGTGCAGCCAGGTGAAAGTGACAGGGGCTGAGCCCACCTGCACTGAGCAATGCAGGGTCACGGGGTCACCTGCGTGTACCTGGTGCACTGGAGGACTGCGGGTGATTGTGGCATTGGCCACGGGCACTGTGGGGACAGAGACAGGGATGAGGCCAGGAGGAGGGGCTGGCACCCAGCGTGGGGGAATGAGGGAGTCTGTGTGGTGGCACCTGGAGACAGAGGGTCTCCTTCACCCAGGACAGTGACCCCATGGTGGTGGGGGTCATCATGTGCTGTGGGATGAGGGCATGTGATGGATGAGGGGTGAGGGATGAGGATGGGATGAGGGTGAGGTGAGGATGGGATGAGGGCTGCTGTGTCCAAGGGTGGTGATGGCCGTCACTTCATGGGGGACATGGAATGGTGTGGGTGGGATGTGATGGGTCTGATCAGGCAAATCAACAGGGGCATCACCCCAGTGCCAAGGATCTCACTCCCCTGGGAGGGTCACACTCAGTAGGGTTATTAGGGACATGGCAGAAGTGAGGGACATCAGGGAGCAGTAAAGGACTCAGGGAAGGGGAGGATCAGAGAGGGGTAGGGGAATCCCAATGAGAAGTAGGGGGCCCAGAGATGGGAGAGAGGTTTGGAAAGGGCTGGAAGGGACCCCAGGGAAGGGTGGGAGATTTGCTGAGGGGACAGACACAGATAGGGTTAAAGGGAACCACAAGGATAGTTGTAGGGACCCAGACAGGGATGATGGGACCTGTGGACAATGGAGAGATTTCGGAGAGGGAGAGGTGCAGCTATGGAAGAGTGAGGGGACCTGGTGAGGGATGCAGGCAGCAGAGAAGGTGATGGGAGGAGCCAGGGAGAGACCTGGGAAGGCAGGGCAGCACGCAGAGGGTTGAGCAAGGATGGGAGACCTGGGAGGGCTGTGGGGGCTCCCCATGCCCATCCCCACACTCACTGTACACCGTGACACGGAGCTGGGCACTGCTCTTCTGCACGGCCCCCCCCTCAGCGTGCACCTGGCAGCTGTAATTCCCTGAGTGGGAGACCCCCACAGAGGGCACCAGGAGCTGCGGGGACCACTGTGGGCCCCCCACCAACTGCCCATCCTGGTAGAAGAGGTGCAGGAGCGGGGCTGGGGGCCGCAGAGAGCTGGGGGTGCTGAGGCAGCTGAGATTGAGGGGGGACCCCTCGATGAGCTCAGGGGAACCCTCCAACACCGGCACCGTGAAGAGCTCTGGGAAGGAGAGGGGGGAGAGATTTGTGACACCGAGTTCCTGGGGAGGGGCTGTGGGAGTGTCAGGGTGGCAGCTGTGGGGTGCTCACCGTGCACTGTCACGTTCACTGGCGCTGACGTTTTCCACTGCTGTGGTACCCCGAAGCTCACCCAGCCTCCGCAGCGGTATTGGCCACTGTGGTTCAGCCGCAGAGGGGACAGGGACAGCTCCGTCCCAGTGAGGGGCCTGTTCACCTCCTCATCCCCATGGTAGAATCTCACCAAAGTGACAGAAATGTCCCGCCAGCACCGGCAGCGCAGTGTCAGCGTGTCCCCCTCCAGAAGTGGCTGTGCCTGCACCTGCAGCACCAAAAAGTCTGCAGGACACAGGGGATCTGTCACACCAGGGGGGGCCCCTTTTCACAAGGACTCCCGCTCTGAGTCACACCCAACCCACCAAAGGGTCCCCAATATCAGAAACAAGGTTCCTTTGCACTGGGATGCTCTGGGATGTTCCCCTGTGCACAGAACAGGTGCTGGTAACACCAGGATGTGACCCATGGAGCAGAGCCCACACAGAGCCCTCGGGGTCCCCCAGGTGCCACCCTGGGGAGAACAAAAACCCCTCACCTTGTAAGACTCTCACGGGGGGGCTGAACCCACTGCCAGGTCTGTCACACATGTAAGTGCCACTCTCTTTGACAGTGAAGTGGTTGAGTCTCTTTTGCCCCCAGCGCTGCCCATCCTTGTACCAGGTGGTGGCACCAGCAGTCCCCAAGCCCTGGCAGCTCAGTGTCACCAGGTCCCACAGCACCGCCGGCCTCCAGGGGGGCTCCACCAAGAGCTGGGTGGTCTGGGCAGCTGTGGGTGACAGGGGACACCAGCCTGCCAGGGCCACTGTGATGCTTGGGAGAGCAGGGTGGGGATGTGGCATCCCCCGAGGACTCACCAGCGAGGCCGAGGGTCTGGGCTGGAAGGGAGAAGGGACAGGGCTGGGTGGTGGTTGCCTTGCAGAGACAGCAGCACCTGGGGACTAGGTGTGGTGTCTGTCCCCAAACTTTCCCCAAGGGAACAGGGGTGTTGCACAGAGGTCTTGAGGACAGGCACACCTCAATCACCCTTGGTTGAGGCAGGACATGGGGACACTGTGGACACCCCACGTTTGCACAGGTCACCTCCACCACCCTCACAGCACCTGTTCCTACAGCCACATCCCCATGCCCCTGTGCCCATGATCTAATTCCAGTGGCAGCTTTCCCAATGCCACATCTGCATGGTATGTGGCCCTTGTTCCTGTTCCTGCAGCCCCATTTCTCTGTCCCCACAGCTGCCCCAGCCCCAAGGTTCCTTTTGCCACATCCTTGTCTCCACATCTCTATGCCCTTGTCCTTATCCCCACATACCAGTGCCCCTCTTCCTGTTCCCCTGTTCCTGTCCCCACAGCCACCTCATGACTCTGGTCACACTGGGCTCCATGCGCATGCACTGGCTCTGCTGACCTTGGGGACCTCAGGGGACCCCCACAGCCCCCCTGTGCCCCCTCCCCACCGGTCTTTGCCTCACCAGGGCCCATCCCCAGGGTGTCAGGCCCGTGCCCAGGGCACTCACCCCACAGGAGCAGCACCACCTTCCCGGCCATCCCCGTGTCCCCAGCCATGTGGACTGGCTGTCACTCGCTGCTGTGGCCACCGGTCCCCTGGGTGGCGGCTCTTCGGATGAAGAGGAAGAAAGCGAGGTCACGTCTCGTCCCCATGTGTAGGTGGCCCTTGGTGGGGGCAGGGTGGGGGATGGGTGGAGACAGAGTAGGGGACAGGCTGGTGACACTATGGGACAGTCTGGGGGCTCAATGGAGGATGGTCTTTCCAGGAGTGGGGGGGCTCAGGAGTTGTGGGGAACCAAGGATGGGTGTCCAGGAGAATGGGGGTCCAGAAGAATTGGGGTCTCCATGCCTTGAAGCATTCAGAGATGGAGGTCCTTCAGGAACATGTTGCCCAGGGATTCAGGGTCATAGGATGTTGGTCCCATGTTGGGCATGCAGGGCGAAAATAGGGGAACCTTGGGAAGAGGTTCTTTGGAGAAAGAAGCATCCCATGGGATGGGATCAAGGCAATGGTGGTTCTGGGCAAGGGGAGTTTAGGGATGGGGGTCCCAGGGATGGGCAGTGGCTGGGTGGGCATGGGAGTAAGTGCTCCTTCCCTGGGTGCCTCAGATTTTGGGGTGACTCAGAGCCCAGCACAGCCCCCACAGTTTGCCCATGGCCAGGGGGGCACCCCAGGGTTGAGGCTCTGGGTCTGTGCCCCACACACCCCTGGGCTTTTTCCCATCCCCCCATTTCCTGGCTCAGCCATCCCAGGGAACACCTGAGCAGGTAATGGTGGGGGGATCCCAGGAAGGGGCAAAGGGGGATGGGGTGTGCAGGCAGTGTTTGGGGGGCTGTGGGGGATGAAGGATTTTCACTTTCTCTTTCCTGCAGCAGAAGGAGGAGCCCATTTACGCTGAGCTGAGGACGTGGGTTCTGTCCTGGGCTGAGGGGGGGAAACCAGATGGGTCCTGCCCTGAGGGAAAAGGGCTCCTCTGCTGTGGTGACACCTGGGTCTTGTCCCAGGGTCTTGTCCCAGGGGGTTCCTTGTTCTGTGGGTGCCACACCCTTGGGTATTCTGGTCCGAGAGGTGGCAAATCCTGGGAACCTCTGTCCTGGAGGACCCTGACCATTTTTACTGTCCCCAGTGGGGCCCTGTGATATCTGGGCTGCCCAAACTTAAGGGGCATGTGTTACAACCTTGCCCTCATGATGGTAACTGCTGGCTAAATTTGGTTCAATTCCCTGATGCCCAGTTGGTTGAGACAAAACTATACACCAAGAATGCAAATGTAAAAACCTTTCCAACACCATTTTTTCCCAATTAAAAGGAAATTCAACAAAAATCAAACTGACAGTGTAGAAAATGGTTTGGTTGATAGAATCCTTTTAAACACTGCTCTCCCAACAAGTCACTCACAATAACAACACAAACAAATCACAGAGGAAATGAGACCTTTTGGTTCCCTTTAGGAGCCCATTGGTGCATCCCACAGCAGTGTTTGCTTGTGGATAACACAGAGTGTGAAATCTCCCTGAGTGTCCTACAGGTCGATGGGATTGTTCCCTGCCTGCTGGGCAGTAACCCAGCCCATAGGGAAGGCTTTGGTTGGGCCATATTCAGGAACTCTTCCCATTTTTCTCCTTCCCACTTGTAAAATTGACTTACTCCCCAAGGGTTCTGCTCCCAAAAGGAGGAGAACAAACTCTGTCCATGCTAAGAACGGTGCACAGGAACCTGTGGAAATGCCCATATGTCCCTCTGGGTCTGCTTCCCTGGGAAATGCACTCCACCCTGCCCTGAATTCCCCTGCCTGGGCACTCCCTGCTCCTGCTGGGACACCTCTGTTCCCCAGATCCACGACTAGAGCCCCTGCTCAATATTTCCATACTTTTCCCTCTCTTCTGGTGTCCACATCCAGAACCCAAACATTCTTTCTGGGAGGTTCCAAAGAGCAGCACATTTTGTTCAAGAAGGAGGGTCCCAGTCAGGTTGTTGAGCAGATGGTGTGGGATTTGCAGAACTTCTGGGGCTCTCTCAGCCCCTTACTGAGAGGGAAAAAATGATCAATTGCTGCATTTCCGGACTGGTTCCCTCACAGCTGCCCCTGCAGGGGGGTTTCCAGCCAGCCCTGCTCTGAAAACCATCAAAGGCCCTCACAGAGCCACTGCTTGGGCTCCCATTGGCTTTTGTGCTTCTTGCACAGGCCTGAGCAAACCACAGCCAGGCCTTTTTCCTGCCACACAATTCTCACCTTTGCAGCAGCTTTAAAGCTGCCAGAATCAAAGCCAAGGGGGCAGGGGGGACCCTCAGGTCCTGGCTGCCAGCTGGGGCTGGCCAGAGTAGGGCTGGCCAATGCCCATCCCTGTGCACTGGGGCTGGGCCATGGCTGGGCCCCACGCTTGGATGGGCACTGGCTTCAAGGAGGAGGAGTTGGGGAGCTCCTTCCTGCCTGGGGCTCCATTCCCAAGCTGCTCTTGCTGGCTCAGATCCTGCAGGGGACTGGCAAGAATGGAGAAGTCTGGAACCCTCCCGCAGCTGCCATCCCCCAGGACAGGACCCCCTTGGCCAGCATGTGTCTCCCCTGGGACTGCACCCCCCAGGGCAGGACCTCCCGGGATGTGCACCCGTAGTGGTTTTGGTTTGCCCTTTTGAGTTACAGCACTATTTATGTAGTGGTCTCGTGTTTGCTGAATTTTGTTTAGGAAGTGGGAGATAGAATCTTGGGAGAAAAAGGCAAAACAGGCTTAACGTAAAAGTAAACAGTTTATTAATACACATTAAGGGAAAAAGAGAGAGAGAAAAATATGAAACTTAGAAATCCCTTCTCTTCCTCCCACAAGTATTCACTTTCCTACAAACAACATAGAGGCAAAACCTGGACTTTCAGACAGTTTCGCCATTTAAATATGGTCTTTCATCAAGTCTTTAGGAGGAGAGTCTTTTGTTTACTATGGAATTTCCCCCACTGACAGCCTAGAACAGTTCTTCTGTGGGTCAGAACTCTCACAGAAACACCTGCCTGAAAAAACCTGCTTCCAGGTGGTCTCCTCCCATTAGCAGTTTCCCAAGCTGCTCAGGGGTAATGGAACTCAGGCATCTAGGGTGTCACTTTTTAAACACAAGCAACTTCAAATGCAAAGGATTCTTTATCTCAAGGAACAGAGATGTTTTCTCACTTCTTTCACTGGTGCAGGAGATTCTCATTTTTCTTTCTCTGTTCAGGCATCTCATGGGATGACAGGAATCACAGATTCTAATGCAATATTACTCAGTCCATCACAAACACTTTTGCTCAAAATTCCACAAATCATCTCTCTAAATGCATATTTTTCTATGATTTAATGGACAGTCTACCTATAGCGTTCATTTCCGTAGCTCAAACAAGAAAGTCCAGACAGCAGGCAACTCCTTCATCCTTCCTCTAATTAATCCCTTTCTCACTCTCTCCATCTGACTGTTATGCCAAGTCTTCTCTGTGCTCAGTCACTTGGTCTGTTCTCACTCTGGGAAGAGCTGGTGCTCTGGAAGTTCCATCTGCTGGCAGGAAAGAGTTAAAGCTTGCCCAGGCCTGTGAGGGTTGCATGATCTCTGTTGGGGGCAGCCAGGATTTTCAAAAGCCTGGAGAATAGAAAAAGACCCTCAGTCCGGCAGATCTCAGAGCAGCCCGGCTGATCAAAGGCTCTTTGCCCCCCAGCCCTCGGTCTCATTGCGGGCGGGCCCAGCTCGGAGCGGCTGCAGGCTGCAGGCTCCCCTCCCCTGCTGGGGAAAGGGCCCAGGCCACGGCCAGGCCTCGGGCCAGCTCCCCACCCCATAGGGGGGTCTGCAGGGTGTTTTACAGCTGATAAAAACTGATCGGGGCCGGGACAGGGGCACATCATCCCCTCCCCCGGGCTGGGAGTCACCGGGCCAGGCCTCCCGTGACAGCCCGGGCCCCTCCACAGGAGAGAGCCGGGACTGCCTTTCCTGCTGTGAGGGCGGAAGGGAGAGAGAGACCCCAGGCTTCCTTCTGGCTTTTAAGGCTGTGTGACCCAGAGGTGTATCTCTGCATGCAATTGGCTATTTTGGTTGTCAGTCCAAAGGAAACCACCAATTGCACCTCACCATCTGTGCTAAACCCCCACAAGTTCCCGGGGGAATGGGGATGCCAGGGATGGGCAGTGGCCAGGTGGGCGTGGGGGCCGCAGCTCCTTCCCTGGGCGCCTCAGAATTTGGGATGACCCGGGCTAAGCAAAGCCCCGGTGTGCTCGTGGTCTGCTGGGGTCACCCCAGGTGAATTCTGGGTCTGTGACAACCCCCCCCCCCCCCAAACCCGAGGGGCTTTTTCCTCACTTCATTTCCATTTCCTTCCCTTTTTGGTAACTTTTGCATCCCCCTCCAGTTCCCTGCTCAGCGATCCTGGGGAGCTCCTGAGCAGGTACTGGGTTGTGGGGACCCCATGTAGGGGAAAAAGGGTGCGGGGGCTGTAGGAGAGGGGAGGGGGGTTTGGGGACTGGGGGTGTCCGGCCTTGCACCCCCCACACTTTCACTTTCTCTCTCCTGCAGCAGAAGGAAGAGGCCGTTTGTGCTGAGTCAGATGGGAGGGGCGGGTTCTGTCCTGGGGGGCACATCCAGGGGGTCCTGTCCCTGTTCAGGGGTGTCCCTTTTCTGGGGGTTGATAAAAATGAAATTTGGAATGTTTGTCTTGTAATGTAGCAGTGAGGGGCCACCTCCTTGGCACCTCCCCCTAGACCACCTTAAAAACGAACCTTGAGAGCTCCATTCAAAGAAGCCCGGCACTGTGAGCTCCCCACCTCCCCGACGCCAGAGCAGCTGGCGCTGCCACTGCTGAAGCTGGGGAAGGGAAAACCGGCCATTCCCCCGTGCTCACCGCGGGGCTGCTAGACGCCGCCGCCGTGGGGCTGGCTCCCGGTGTCCCTGCGGCCCCCGCCGAGCCGCCCACCCCGGCGCGGCGACCGCTGCCGAAAGGGCTGACAGCAGGCAGGGTCGCCCCAGCCCGGACCCCCCCACTGCTGCCGCCACAGCGAGGCGGCACGTCCCGGCCCGAGCCCCGGCGCGGAAAAACCCCAAAGCCCGCAAAACCACCACGTGGCGCGGCCGATGGGCGGCCAGCCGCCGCTGCTGGATGGCGCGTCCACGAGCTCCCGTGCTGCATCCCCGGGCGTGCCCGGACCGCTGCCCCGCTCCAAAAGAAGGGAACCCACACCCGCCACGTTCCATCCCCACCTCACAAGCCCCGGCACTGCCCACCATCAAAACTTCCAAGACGCCATATCTGGTTGCAAAACTACCATGAGAGCCGTAGCCCCTGCCCCCGGGGAGACCCCGTACATGCAAATTAAAAATCCCAGGTGCATCTTGGGACTCTTTTAACACCAAAAACCCTTTATAAAAATAAACCTAAGCAAAATTAAAACACACAAAAACCAACACTAAGCCGTGTAAACCCTAAAGTATCAGGGGAACTGATTTTTCCAGTTTCTGTGACTCGCTGTGACTTGAAGGTACCAAGCCAGAAGTGAGACCCCGAGGAAAACAAAGGAATTTCAGAACTTTGGGATTACTCCCGACGAGGGAAGAGTTCTCCAGCTCTGTTGAACTTCCTGCTGCAGAGCTGACAAGAACCCTCCTCCTTCACGGTGCATCGGGCTGCCACACCCCTCGAGCAACCATTGTAAGAACTGATTAATAAAGGCATTTTAAGGAGATTAATATTATTTCCGCCCTTTTATTTATAACACCTCAGACACAGCGCGTTCAGACACAGCGTGAAAGTTTTCCACTGCCCTTTCCCCTTCAGCCCAGAGATGGACAGAGAGAGGGGGGAAGGGGGAGTGGAGGAGACACCAGGAAAACAGGGAAAACAAGCCTAGATCGCGTCAGTGGTGAGAGATAACACTGCGACGTGTGCGCGCGAAAGCGATCGCGATGGGGGTGGCCGGGGAGTGCCCCGTGTCGGGACAGCGCGGGCTGCGGGGGCGGCGCGGGCGGAGCAGGGCCTGTGTCGCGGAGCGCGAGTGAGGAGCCGGAACAGGCAGAGAAAGTACAGAGTTGGAAACTACAAGCCCCAGAAAGCTTTCGGTTGGTGCATGCGCAGTAACAGAGCCAAGATGGACGGCTCAAGTGCAAAGCGGAAAACTACAAATCCCAGAAAGCCTTGCGGCAGACAGGGAGCAGCACGATCACTCCGGGTGGGACAAACCCCGACAGAGAGCGAGACGCGGGCAGCGCCGGGGCGGCACAAGCAGAGCCAAAGCAGGCGGTGCCAGCACAGGCAGGACCGGGGCAGACAAAGGCAGAGCAAGCAGAGGAGGCGCGGCCAGGGCGGAGAGTTTCTCCAAGGCGCCACCCCCTCAGGGCGAGTGCTGTGAGCCTGACCCCGCCCACAAGCGGCACTTTGACATTGTCAGTCCAGTTCCCTCAAGTTTTCCTTTCAGCAAAAGGTAGCCAAGTTTCCCTTGAATCCACTGCAGACACCCTTTCTTCATTTATCCTTCGGCTACATGCTGGGTTTACCCTTTTCTTAGAGTTTTAAGGTTCCCACTCCTCATCCAGGAGAGGGAGGGACGCCTCAGATGACAGAAACCCTCGGGGTTAGGAGGGGCTGCATTCAGGCAAAATAATAATTCAATTAAAGTTACAGGTTTTCTGAATTCAGAAGCAGAGATCCAGAAATCATTGTGGATGTTTGCAAAGCAGCTGCATGATCAGAAGCAAAAGACTTATTGTCATGACATGGAAAAGGATTTTTGATTATAGTGTTGATGTATTTGGATCCAAGTTGATTTGTGTTTTAGTATTGTATTGACATTAGAAGTGATTTCTATGTGGTTTTAAGTTTAAGATTTGTTAAGTAAGTAAAGCTGAATTTAAGATAAGGATTGATAAAGTTTAAGTGATAAATTTATATTTTATAAATTTAAAGTTTTATTGTATGTAGATTTTAAATGTATTTTATATTAAGCTAAATAAGTTTTAAGATAAGTTTTAAGATAATAAGTATATTAAGTTTTAAGATAAGATGGATAAGATAAATAAGAGAATAAGTTTTAAGATAATAAGTTTTAAGTTAAGTAAGTTAAAGTTAAGATAATAAATAAATTAAAATAATAAGGTAATAAGTAAGATAATGTGGTAAAATAAGATAAGTTTAAGATAATAAGTTTTAAGTAATAACTACTGTGAATTGTATCATGATACAGTTCAGGATCCTTCTTTATGTTCTTTAGTTGTTTAAGCATTTCATAATTGTTGTTGTTAAGATCTTTGTTCTGAAAATGTATTAAAGGATATTACTCTAGATAAGGCCAGGGTTTTGGCCACACCCTGACTTTAACTAGAGGAGAGATGTGTTCATCAACAAGCACAGATGTTGCATTTGAAACTTTTCCTGATGGATTTCAGGTTTGAACAAGAGTTGTGCATTTTCCATCAAAGTACAGTTTTAACTAACCTATGGCAAAAAAGTAGCTTTTGTTTCTGCAGATACAGAACACAAGTGAATTTCTGCAAAGAATGTGGAAATCATGTCAAGTGCAGAAGCTCTGACAGCTTCAAGAGTGGAGAGGAAAGCATGCAGATGTGAACCAGTGTCAAGACTGCAGACGTCTTTCATTCTGTGTGCAAGGACTTATGGCTTGGGTTTTCTTTTCATTCTGTATTGCATGTACTTGTCAGATGGTTCAGAATCAATTCATGGCAGCAGAGAGCGGTTGGGAAATGGAGTGAACAATCTCGGAGAAGAAACCAGATCGTGGATGAATGGCACGTTTGATTTCTTCAACCTTTCACGGTTGTGGAAGAAAATTTTCAAACAATTGTATGTATTTTATTGAGACTTGTAACTCTTCTCGTGATCGAGCCGTGTTTGCTTTACTGCATACGACAAGCCATGGACAGAGCAGCCAAAGAGGTGTTTTTTGTGAAAACAAAGGGGGGAGATGTTGGAGTCCAGGGTATCCCTCTGGGCGCCCTGGAAAGTCACAGACCTTGGTAGAGAGGCCTGGGACCCAAAGAAGATGGTCTGGGGTCTGTGCAGGGGGGTTTGCCTGGCACAGAACCCAGGAGGACACAGGCTTTGATTTTGGTCCATGAGAAAAACATCTAACAGAGAGAAGAATTGCAAGTCACAAAGGTGTAACAGAGAGTAGTGTAGTTTATCACTGTGTAGAAGATTTTGTAGTTTTGGGATTTTTAGAATGTAGATGCAAGGGGACAAGATGGAGATTTTAGGACGGTGCCCTGGGTTCTTCATCTTCTCCCTTGGCATCCATCTTCTGCAGTGACATGGGCACAAAGTAGTTTCAGTGGATTGGATCAAAGTAGACATGACCCTGTTAGAATAGGTGATAGACATTGGCATGGAATTGTAAACAATGGGTATGTAGATATCTGTATAAGAGGTAGTGACCTCCCATCACGGGAATCACCTCGTGTCCAGGCTGCTGTGAACATCTTAGCTGGACAGAGAGAACTGTAAGATATGAACTAATAAACAAGGCGAGAAACCAGAAAACCAAGACCTTGAGACTCCTCATCATTGTCGCGCCGAACACCGAGCACCAAGCTCAGCACAGAACACAGAGACACAGAGTCAGACAGCAGATCCTAAATCCTTCAGAGGTCAAGAGGAAAATCACTCCCTTCATGCCCACACGAACCACCAGCCAGCTTTGGAATTTCGAGTGAGAAACAACCAGATTAAAACCCCGAGAGGGGGTGGCACTGTGGGGAGAGAGGTATGGGGGCACGGGGTGTGGGGGCTGTCCCTGAACTGTCACCAGGGGGACACTGGTGTGGCACAGATGTCTCAGAGATTGAGGAACTGCAGCCACCCCATGCTCAGGCAGGACATGGGTACATTGTGGACACCCCAGGCATGGGGACCCTGTGCTGGCACAGGTCACCCTCACCAGCCCCATGGTCTCTGTCCACATGGCCCATCTGCATGGTGCTTGTCCCCTTGTCCCTGTGCCTGCATCCCTGTCGCCCTGTCCCTGTCCTCACAGCTGCACCAGCCCCATAATTCCTCTCCCCACATTCCGGTCCCTCCAGTCCTGTCCCCCTTCTCCTGTCTCCACAGCCACCCCACAACCCTGATCCCATCATTGCACTGGCTCTGCTGGCCTTGGGGTCCTCAGGGGACCTCGCAGCCTCCCCTATGCCCCCTCCCCACCAGTCTCTGCCTCACCAGGGCCCATTCCCATGCCTGGGGCACTCACCCCACAGGAGCAGCACCACCTTTCCAGCCATCCTCATGTCTCTGACCATCCAGACTGGCTGTCACTTGCTGTCAGGGGTGCCTGTCCCCTGAGTGGTGGCTGTTCCGAAGAACGGGGAAGGAAGTGAGGTCAGGCTGTGTCCCCAATGTGGCTGTGGCCTTTGTTGGGGGCAGGGTGGCCACAAGCTCGTGATGGGCTGTGGGCTGGGTGGGGACAAGGCTGGGTGGCACAAAGTGGGACATGGTGATATCAGGAGTGGGGGCTCAGGGGGTTTGGGGACTCTGGGATGGGGTACCTGGGGAATGGGGGTCATGAGAAGGGGGAGTCACTGGGAATAGGGGTCCCTGGGCCTGGGGGGGACTCAGGGCTGGGAGTCCCATGGGAGCGTGGGCTCCAGGGATTTGGGATCATGGGGATGGGTGTGCCAGGGATGGGGTGCGGGGGGAATAGAGGGTCCCATGGGAATGGGGTTTTCAGGGGAGAATCAAGGTCCTGTGGGAATGGGAATTTCAGAGAATGGAATGAATGGGAGAGGGTTCCTTGGGAATGGGGACCCTGGGCCATGGAGATCCTGGGGAATGACAGTCCTGTGATGGGAGTAAAAGGGATAGGGGGACATAAGGAATGGGGGTCCCATGGTTCAGGTCCCTGGGAAATCGGGGTCCCAGGGATGTGCAGTGGCTGGGTGGGCCTGTGGGTCACAGTTCCTTCTGAGGGCGCCTCAAATGTTGTGGTGACCCAGGGCCCAGCCGAGTCTGCATGTTGTAGATGAGCAATGCAATGTTTGGCTCTCACAATCAAGGGATGAATATTATGTCTATGTTAAGAGAAGTTTTATTGATGTATAGTTATGTTTTTGTCGTAGGTCCTCCCCTAATTCTCTTTCCCCTCCCCTTGTATTGTTGTCACAGGATTGGTAGTTGGGGCATTGTGGGAGGGGCTGACTTGTCACTAGGAGGCGTGGCATGGCAACACCTGACCTCCAATCAAAATACAAGAACGTAGTCTGCACCAATGGACAGCAAAGGGAAGTTGACTGACAGGCTTTGGGAGGGGCCAAAGTTGACTGATGTAACACCAGGAGTATAAAAGGCAGGGTAGATATTTTTTAGACGAGCACATGGCGGTTCAGTTCCATGTTCATTGTGCTGCTCTTTCTCCTAATTCAGTCTTTTATTGTATCTTGTTAAGGTATAATAAACCTTTGAAGTTTGTAAAGTGAATGTTGTTTCTCACAAATGGGGACTCGGTCTGGGATATACAACTTCTCTCTGTGGCCCTAGGAGTTTTCAAAAGACAACCGTGCCCTGCCGTGTGTTCGGTGACTCAGCCAATTCCTCCTGGGACCATTGGTGATCAGAGGTCCAAACCCTGGGGACAGTGGAAGACTGAAAACCAAAAAATTAAAGTGGGAAGAAAAAGAGCCCCCTGGGGAGAAAACTGCAGATGATCTGAAAGACTGTGAGTATTTGCACATGTATGTGAGCCCAGGAGTGTGCTTAGAGTGTGTGTGAGACTTGAAAGAGTTGCCGGATTGAGAGAGACTCAGGATCACCTGGGGACACCAGGTTGAAGGTCACCAGTTTTAAGGAGTCTCAAGAGCTCCTGAGGATGTCAGGTTCAGAGTTACTGGATTTAGGGGGTGTCAGATCAGTGGTGGCCGTGCTTGTATCAGGAGGTTCCGAGCACACGGCGCTGGCAGTGGAGGCAGCCAAGCGGCGCAGACCGCGCTTGTCCGGGGCGAGGGGCCTCTGGCGGCAGGGGCGGCCAGGCGGTGCAGAGGAGCCGTGGGGGCCCACGTGGGGAGCGGCGAGCGGGGACCCGGCACAGGAACTCCCGGCACCCACCGACCCAGCAGAACTGACCCAGTGGGACGGGAGTCACCAGATCACAGGAGAGTTGTTCATTTGCTTTTGTTTTCCAGGGAGAAGGTCAGGTTTGTTTTCGTCTTTCTTTTCTCTCCTTTCCTTTTTTTCCCTTTTCCTTTTCCTTCCAGCTGATTGGGAAGGTGGGCCTTGTTAGGTGGGCCTGTAGTTGGATGGTTGGGAAAGCAGGCCTTGTCAAGAGGGCCTGTGGTTGGCTGGTTGGGAAGGTGGGTCTTGTGGAGAAGGTCTGCGATTGGCTGGTTGGGAGGGCCTGTGGTTGGCTGGTTGGGATGGCAGGTTTTGTCCGGAGACCTGTGATTGGCTGTCAAGATAGGACTGGGGGCAAGCAGAGAATCCCCAAGGAGAAAAGAAGGAAGTGAAGTTATAGCAACAAGGTCTCCACTGGGTTCATCTACTGCCTAGCGGGCTGCCAAAGAGCCTCCTGGGCAATAGACAAACCCACTGGAGATGTAACCTGAACACCAAGAGTGAAAATAAGGTGTTGGAGGTTATTTTCTTTTTCTTTCATTTTCTTTCCTTGTTACTTGTGGGACTTTTTTCCCATTGAGTTGCTAAGAAGCACTGATGGCTGCGTGCTTGAGATGGCGGGAGGGGAAAACTCTCGGCAGGGACGGGAAACTCTCGTTCCCTCAATCTGAGCCTTCGAATGGTTACAGTGGAGTGACTGCTTGGGGAAAGGGATTCACTGCTGCTGCAGAAATCCAGCTCAGTCCTGTTTCTTTTGATGTGGGGGCAGCCTCTGCTCCCAGGATTAGCCAGTGAACAGGGACCTGGTTATCTCCTGCCTCACTAAAAGCGGGGCCTGTTGCTGAGCTGGGAGCTGTTGGGTTGGTTTTCTCACCCAAGATTCAGGTTGATTAAAGTCCTTGCCCTCTAAAAGCCCCGAGTCACGTTGGTACAAAGAAGCGGAGTCTTCAAGGCCTTGCTTTCTGGTTTCTCGAGTTGTTTATTATTTGATATCACAGAGTTTTTCTCCACTCCCAGCCGAGGTCTGGACAGCGGACAGATACAGATAGTTACATGTAGGTTATTTACTATTTTGTACCAATGCCTAGTGCTTACACTAAAAGGGTCATTTCTGCTTTGACCCAATCCACTCTCGCTACCTTATATCATCACCACCCCAGAAGATGGAGAACAAGGAAGAAGGAGAGGGACACGCGGTACCACCCAAATTCCACCATCTTGTCCCCCATTTACCTCTATTCAAAGAATCCTAAAACTACTGAATTTTGCATGTTCTACTGTGCTAAACTACTATTTTCACTTCCTGGTGATTTGCAATTCCTCTCCTTGTGTCGGAAGTTTCTCCCATGGGCTAAGATCAAACTCAGTGTCTTCCTGGGCTCTGTGCCAAGGTCTCCAATCCCCCTGGACTGGCTCCACAGCCCCCTGTCCCAGGCTCAAATTCCTTTTCCTGGGTCCCAGGTCATCCAAAGGGATGTCCTGGACTCCAACAGGGAGCAAGGTTGCTGTTGTCCTGCCCTCAATGTTTCTTCAGCACTACGCCTGTCTGCTGAGACCTTCTGCATCTTTAGCCTCAGCTCCGGAGTTTCTGATCCATCCCTTCCATCTCTTCCCATCTGGGACAGAGCTGCCATCACCACGTGCTCCCGCAGCCCGCCCCACAGCGCCCCCTGCAGCCACGGGGGGATCATCACACCTGCCCCGCCCACCGGGAGCCACCAGCGCCCCTGCTGGCTGTGCCCGGAACTGCACCAAAGGGGAAAGTGCTGCGCTCAGGGAAGCTGTTACGGGGTTCTGGGTTCTGTTTATTATGAATGCTGTAGTTGTTGTTGTTTGTTTGCCTTGTTATACATACTAGTAAAGAACTGTTATCCCTATCCCCATATCTTTGCCTGACAGCTCCTTAATTTTTCAAAATTATAACAATTTGGGTGAATGGGGTTTGCAGTCTCCATTCCAAGGGAGGCCCTGCTCTCCCTAGCAGACACCTGTCTTTCCAAACCAAGAAATAAGGTTATGCAATATTGTGTAATAACGTGGACTGAAAGAAAGATTGAGTCCAACCAAGTGTACTGGCTGTGCTGTAAGTCAGAGAATGAATGGATGTATCAAGTTTTAAACATCCATATACAACCCCAGTAAAGATCAGAGAAAAGGGACTTCTCACTGAACAATCCTTTTTGCTCTAGTCTCTCTGTCCTGACCGCTACAGAGAGGCCTGGAGCTTTCCTTACCATGTATGCCTGATCTCCAAGAAACTGTGAGCTACCCTCCATAAAAATAGTAACCACATGTACCCCCCCTCAGGTAAGGGGCAAGAGGTGTCCTTTGACAAGACACAATAATTTACCTACACTGCCCTTTCTCTTCCTCTCCTAATGTGCACTGTTCCCACCCCAAAGGCACGGAGGGTGGAATATTGCCTACAGGGTAGCAAGCAGGAAATGTCCAACTACTCTCTTTTCCAGAAGGGCTCTAGAAAGTGCTGTGCACGCATGTGCCAGTGTGTGTGACTCTGTGCATGTGTGTGCCAGTGTGTGTGAGTCTGTGCCAGGGTGTGAGTCTGCACATGCTGTGCCTGTGTGTGCCAGTATGTGTGGCTCTGTGAGCACACACAGGTGCTGGGGTGTACCCGTGTGTCAGTGTGTGAAGCTGCCTGTGTGTTTTCTAGTGTGCCCAAATGTAAGTGTGCACGTCCCACTTTGCACGGCTACTGATGTGCTCGTGTGCCCAGCACTGTGCACATGGACACCTCTGTAGTCCAGCTCTGACCAAGGAATAGTGTTTCTTTTTCTGTCCTGGAGCTGGCTGCAGATCCTCTGTGGGATTATGTGTAAGCAAAGCCCTGTGTAAGGTATGTATGTATATATCACTTCATATATCAGTGTGCACAACTCTGTGTGTGTGTGTCCAAGTGTGTGTGTCATGAGTTAACACAGCTTGGTTTTTTACTTAAAAAGGAAACAGTTCCCTGTAAGGACCTTGGAATTTCATTTGGAAAGGACAGGGACTTATCAGAGGCCAATTTTTAGATATTGACATATTGTATAGCCACTGAGGAAGATGGATGCGCCTTTGTGAATACACATATGAGTTGAGCAATCCTGGGAAACTTCTCTTTTTCCTTCCTGCCTTGGAACAGGACTGGTCCCGCTCTGCTGTGTGTCCTCCCCAGGCCTGGCACAGCCTGGCTGGGCTCTGCTGCTGCTGCAGCCCTGGCGGGGCCGAGCTGGCCCTGGGCCCCATCAGCTGCCAGCAGGGGAAGGGGAGGCCCCAGGACTAACATCTAGCTGACTTTAAGACCTACCCTGCCACAGGCCAGGCTGAGAGAGATGTCCCCCGTGCCCCCCGGGAGCAGCTCTGAGCCCGGGCTGGGCCGGGCCCACCCCATGAGAGTGAGGGGTGGAGGGGGGAGGCATCCACCAGCCTGGCTCCTGAGATCCTGGCCACCGTTCCTGAGCCTTCCCCCTTCGGCTCAGCTTTAAAATCCAACATGAAATCCACCATGAAATCCACCATGAAATCCAACATGAAATCCACCATGAAATCCAACACGAAATCCAACAGCCCTGCAGCTACAGCAGAGATTACATGACCATCTACAGACCCAGGCAAGGTGTTAACTCTTTCCTTACATAGATGAAATTTATGAAGCACTAACCCTTCTGTGAGTGAGAGAAAAGTTAGAGTGGGAGACATGTAAAGTGACAGTATGAAGATACCAGGATGAGTGAAAGAGGAGTTATATCCCAAGTGATGAGGAGATGGAAAGGATGCCTTGGTATTTGGGCTGAAAGTCTTTTGTGAGCCGTGGTAACAGAGTGTAATATGCTAGAATATTCCTTTAAACTGTGGAACAAATATGCATTTTGTGGAGATGACGAGAGTGTTTAAATTGTAGAGATAAACAAAGGCATTTGTGATGGGCTAAATGCATATTGATCTTATGAGATTCTGTGATCCTATGTGTCTTGGGTTGGGAAGTTGGGTATCTGCCAGGGAAAGCTGGAGTTTCCCTTGGAATGGAGAATGTAAACCTTCTCCCTGAAAGGAGTGAAAATTGGAAAGCTCCTAAATATATGTTGGAGATTTGAAGAGTTGAAACCCTTGATTGTTATGTAATAGGTGTATTAATATTTTTGAATTGTATTGTAACAGTAAGGAGCCACCTCCGTGGTCCCCCTGGGGGGGGGGGTAGTGGGGGGGGGGCTGCTTGGTCGCTGAAGGCCGCCCGCAGCCCCCCCCCCAATGCTGGAGCAGGCTGCTCGCCATCGGAAGAGCCTGCACCCCCCACAGACACCGGAGTGGGCCGCCCCGGCCCCGACCCCCATTTACCGCCACTGCAAGCTCCCGGCTCCCGCCACCGTTCTGGCGTGGCACGGCCGATGGGGGCGGCCCGCAGCTGCTCCAGGCTCCCATGCTGCGGGACGGCCAGAACATCCCGCCCCCGTGCTCCCACCACCGCCGCTGCACCCAGCCCGTGCAGACAGTCCGCGTGACTCCAGTGTCGCCGCCAAACCCGTGCTCCTACCACCCCCGACTCCCGGCCCGGCCCGCTCCAAAAAAGAACCCGCTCCCAAAGCCATGGCAAATCGCCGCCGAGGTGCCGCTGCCAGCTCGCCCTCCCGGCATGAATCTGCCCCGCTCTCCCGCAAAATCCCCGAACTGCTGAGCCAGCCCGATCTGCGTGGCAGTCCCGCTCCCACACTGCTCCCGCTGCGGAGCGGCCAGAAGCATACACACACCCCCCCATTGAAACCGCAAGACGCCCGAGGCGCCTGCTCCCCGTGTAGTGCGGCCATCTTGCTGCTGCCAAACCCTGACCCGCTCCCGCCATGAGCTGCAGCGCCGATTGTGAAATAACCGCCCCTCGGGGCGACCCCATAGTACATGTAAATTAAGAATCCCAGTGCACTCTGGGACTCTTTTTAACACCAAAAAAATCCTATAAAAATAAATCCATGTAAGATTTAGACCCACAAAAGACAGTACTAAACCGTGTATACCCTAGACTATTAATAGACAATTTTTTGTAACTCGCTGTAACCTAAAGATACCCAAGAAAAGGCAAGACCCCAAGCCAACCCAATGGAAAAGAGAACTCCTTGGAGACCCCTGCCGAGGAAAGAGTTCTCCAGCTCTGCAGGAACTTCCAGCTGCAAAGCTGACCAAGACCCTCCTCCTCAAGGGCGAACTCGGCTACAGGTCCCTCGAGCCACCCTTGTAAGAGCTAAATAATAAAGGCATTTAAGGAAAAAAATATTATCTCCGCCCATTTTTAACATCCCCTTTTCCAATTATAACTTTGCAGTTAGAGGCTTTTAGGCAAAGATTTGGGGATAGAAATAGAAGGGTTTTGCCAGTCTGTATAACAAAGCAAAAAAACTACAGCTACAGCATTAATAACAAAACCAGTACCAAGAACCTTGAGGGCTTTGCTTCACAAAAACCCAGGGCAGTTTGGTCTCGGTGCCCCTGCAGGATCCTCAGAGCACCAAGCTGGAACAGTGGAAAGTCCCGGGCTGGTGGCTGGGAGGGCAGGATGTCCCTGGCAGGGCAGGGGCGGGATGTCCCAGCAGGGCAGGGGGGTGCAGGGTCACACTGTAGCAAGAGGAGCAGCGCTGAAGAAGCCTCGATGGTGGGGCAGGGCTGGCCCAGCTCCAGCAGGGCAGGTGGAGGAGCTCAGAATTCCAGGGCACAGAGCAGATGATGGTAGATTTCCCAGGACTGGACCCCTCCAGTGACAGTGAACTCCTCCCGCAGCAAGCAGCAGCCTGGCTGTTCTCTCTCCCCAAATGCCAAAAGCCAGAGAGACCAAGCTGCCTCCAGCTCTGTCCTTTACCTGCCCTAAAACTTGGGTTATCTTCCCCCTCTGAGCTTTGGCCACCTCTTTGTTTTGGTCAAATACCCTTAAGCACCCAGTACTTAGACTACTTAGTAAACTATGGGGAAAAATTCTTTAGAGTAAAAAAAGGAACAAACCCAACCCCCAACACTGGGGATGGAGGTGCCATGGGAATGGGGTCCCCAGGGCTCCGGGGACTCAGAGATGGGAGTCCCAGGGGAATGTGGGCTCCAGGGATTTGGGATCATGGGATGGGTGTGCCAGGGATGGGGTGCAGGGGGAATGGGGGGGTACCATGAGAATGGAGGGTCCTGTGGGAATGGGGGATCCTGGGAAAATCAATGTTCTCAGGGAAGTTGTGGGAGATGGAATGAATGGGAGAGGATTCGGTAGGAATGGGGCTGCTGGGCCAGGGAGATCCTGGAGAACGACAGTCCTGGGAAGGGGGTCCCAGTGAGGGTGGGACATAAGGAATGGGGGCCCATGGTTCAGGTCCCAGGGGAATGGAGGTCCCAGAGATGTGCAGTGGCTGGGTGGGCCCGTGGGTCACAACTCCTTCCCTGGGTGCCTGAGAATTTGGGGTGACCCAGGGCCCAGCACAGCCCTCTGAGGTGGTCGTGGCCTGAGGGTCACCCCAGGTGGATTCCAAAGGGCTCCAGGTTTGTGTTTCCCCATCCCCCAGGGGCTTTTTCCTCTCTTCATTTCCTTATATTATCTCCTAAATTTCACAATCTCCCAGTCCATGCCTTGATAGTCCTGGGGAGCACATGAGCAGGAAATGGGTTGGGGGAACCCCAGGGTGGGAGAAGCAGGGGTTAGGGGCCTGCAGGGAGAGGTGGGAGGCTGTGGGGGCTGGGGGTGTCTGGCTGTTCCCCCACAACACTTTTGCTTTCTCTCTCCTGCAGCAGAAGGAAGAGGCCGTTTGTGCTGAGTGTCACACGGGGGGGTTGGATCTGTCCTGGGGGGATCCTGTCCCAGGGGGGACACATGCTGGCCAAGGGGGTCCTGTTCTGGGAAATGGCAGATCCAGGAGGGTTCCAGACTTCTTCATCCTCACTTGTCCCCTGCAGGATCTGAGCCAGCAAGAGCAACTTGGGAATGGAGCCCCAGGCAGGAAGGAGCTCCCCAACTCCTCCTCCTTGAAGCCAGTGGCCATCCAAGTGTGGGGCCCAGCCATGGCCCAGCCCCAGTGCACAGGCATGGGCATTGGCCAGCCCTGCTCTGGCCAGCCCCAGCTGGCAGCCAGGACATGAGGGTCCCCCCTGCCCCCTTGGCTTTGGTTCTGGCAGCTTCAGAGCTGCTGCAAAGGTGAGAATTGTGTGGCAGGAAAAAGGCCTGGCTGTGGTTTGCTCAGGCCTGTGCAAGAAGCACAAAAGCCAATGGGAGCCCAAGCAGTGGCTCTGTGAGGGCCTTTGATGGTTTTCAGAGCAGGGCTGGCTGGAAACAGCCCCTGCAGGGGCAGCTGTGAGGGAACCAGTCCAGAAATGCAGCAATTGATCATTTTGCTCCTCTCAGCAAGGGGCTGAGAGAGCCCCAGAAGTTCTGCAAATCCCACATCCATCTGCTCAACAACCTTACCTGGACCCTCCTCCTTTAACAAAACCTGCAGCCCTCTGGAACCTCCCAGAATGAATGTTTGGGTTCTGGATGTGGACACCAGAAGAAAGGGGAAAGTGTGGAAATATTGAGCAGGGGCTCCACTCGTGGATCTGGGGAACAGAGATGTCCCAGCAGGAGCAGGGAGTGCCCAGGCAGGGGGATTCAGGGTGGGGTGGAGTGCATTTCCCAGGGAAGCAGACCCTGAGAGACACACAGGCATTTCCATGGATTCCTGTGCATTGTTCCAAGGATGGACAGAGTTTCTCCCCTTTTGGGAGCAGGAGCCATGGGAAATAAATCAAGTTTATAAGTGGGATTGTGAAAAATAGGAAGAGTTCCTGAATACAGCCCAAGCAAATCCTTCCTTATGGGCTGGGTTGGTGCCCAATAGGCAAGGAACAATCCCATGGACCTGTAGGACACTCAGGGAGATTCCACACTCTGTGTTATCCACAAGCAAACGCTGCTGTGGGATGCAGAAATGGGGTCATAAATGGAACCAGAAAGTCTCATTTCTCTCTGATTTTTTGTCAGTTTTTTTGTGAGCACCTTGTTGGGAGAGAAATGTTTAAAATGATTCTATCAACCAGACCATTTTATACCTTGCCAGTTTGATTTTTGTGATTTTATTTTTTATCGGGAAGAAAAAGCTTTGGGAAAGGTTTTTTTCCCGTTATACTATGGAGGTCTAAATTTGTCTCAAACAATTTGGCATCAGGAAAGTGAACCAAACTTAGCCTGCCATTTACCATCATCAGGGCAAGGTAATAACAGGTGCCCCCTTAAGTTTGGGCAGCCCAGAGGTCACAGAGTCCCACTAGGAATAGCAGGAATGCTCCCCCCCCCCCCCCCCCTCCACCCAGGACAGAGGTCCCCAGGATGTGCCACCTCTGGGACAGGAATCCTCAAAGACGTGGCATCCCCAGAATGAGGAATCCCCTGGGACAAGAGCCTGAGAAAAGACTTTGGTGTCACCACAGCAGAGGAGCCCTTTTCCCTCAGGGCAGGACCCCTCTGGATGTGCCCCCCAGGACAGAACCCACGTCTTCAGCTCAGCATAAATAACCTCTTCCTTCTGTTGCAGGAAACAGAAAGTGAAAATCTTCCATCCCCCACAGGCCCCTAAACACTGCCTGCACCTCCCACCTCCCTTTGCCCCTTCCTGGAATCTCTCCACCATTACCTGCTCAGGTGTTCCCTGGGATGGCTGAGCCAGGAAATGGGGGGGACGGGAAAAAGCCCAGGGGTGTGTGGGGCACAGACCCAGAGCCTCAACCCTGGGGTGCCCCCCTGGCCATGAGCACACTGTGGGGGCTGTGCTGGGCTCTGAGTCACCCCAAAATCTGAGGCACCCAGGGAAGGAGCTGCAACCCCTGTGCCCACCCAGCCACTGCCCATCCCTGGGACCCCCATTCCCCTGGGAACCCAACTATGGGACCCCCATTCCCTTAGTCTCTCCTCCCTGGGACCTCCATCTTTGGACTCCCATTGCCCAGGACCACCATTTTCTGGATCCCATCCCATGGGATGCTTCTTACCTCACAACCCCAATTCCCAAGAGTCCACTTTTTTCCCCCAGCATCCGTCACCCTGGGATCCACATCCCATCACCTCAAATCTTTGAGGACCACATTCCCACATTACCCCCATCTTTGAATCCCCCCAGGATGGAGACCCCAACTTCCCTGGACCCCCATTCTCCTGGACACTCATCCTTGGTTCCCCACAATGCCTGAGCCCCCCGACTCTTGGGAATACAATCCCCCACTGAGCCCCCAGACTGTCCCATAGTGTCACCAGCCTGTCCCCTACTGTGTCTCCACCTTTCCCCTGCCCTGCCCCCACCAAGGGCCATCTACACATGGGGATGGTACCTGACCTCGCTTCCTTCCTCTTCATCCAGAGACTCGCCACCCAGGGGACTGGTGGCCACAGCAACGAGTGACAGCCAGTCCACATGGCTGGGGACACGGGGGTGGCCGGGAAGGTGGTGCTGCTCCTGTGGGGTGAGTACGACAGGCACAGGCCTGACACCCCGGGGATGGGCCCTGATGAGGCAGAGACCGGTGGGGAGGGGGCACAGGGGGGCTGTGAGGTCCCCTGAGGTCTCCAAGGCAGGGACAGGGGAACAGAGATGCAGGGACCGGGGCCTTGTAGTATGAATATATGCTATGGGGACTGATGCCTTCGGAATGGGATCACAGGCCCAGGGCCATCGGGATATGGTCGTGGGAACAGGTGCTGTAGGGCTGGTGATGGTGACCTGTGCAAACATGGGGTGTCCACAGTGTCCCCATGTCCTGCCTTAGCTCAGGGTGACCATGGGTGTCCCTGTCCTCAAGACCTCTGTGCTACAACAGTGTTCAACTGGGGACAGTCTGGGGACAGACACCACACCTCATCCCCCAAGTGCTGCTGTCTCTGCAAGGCCAGCCCCATTCAGTCTTGTCTCTTTTCCATTCCAGCCCAGACCCTTGGCCTTGTGGGTGAGTCCTCAGAGGATGCCACGTCCCTGCCCCGCTGTCCTCAGCCCTGATGTGGCCCTGGCAGGCTGGTGTCCCCTGTCACCCCCAGGTGCCCAGACCACCCAGCTCCTGGTGAAGTGTTGCCTTGAATTTCTTGCCTGTGAAATTTTGTGCCTTTGCAGCAGCTTTCTCACGCTGCTTCACATAAACAATATTGTATTCTTAGAACTTTATCTATGTGTTTACATATTTCTTCTCTAGGAGGAGGAATGTGATTGATGGTCAAGTCCACCAATGATGTTCATAAGGTGGTGACCCTTTTGGCCAATCTTTGGCCTTCTGTACAAAATGTATATAAGGATGGAGTCAGACATTAAAATAGATTCATAGCTGCTTGACCTGCTGTGGCCTGAGTGTCTTTTGCGTGTCCGACATAGCGACATCTGGTGACCTCGCGTGTGAACTGCACGTCGGGTGGACCCTTCCGTGTCCAGACTGTGTTTGTTCCCAGTGTGGAGACTGCATTTGTTGTGTGGCAGAGGTAACGAGTGGTAAGAGATATGGTCTCTTCCCTGTCCTCAGAGGATGATGCCCTCGTGCTGGACTTTTGGTTTGAGGTCCTGCGGAAGAAGGTGTTGTGGTTTGAAAGCAAAATGAATGAGAGGCTCCAAGTCAGAGATATAATTTAATAAGAAGAAAGGTAAAAAGGTAAAAGTAAAATAAAATAAATACAATAACACAAAGGATCACTGACAGAGTCAGAATACAACCTGAGCAGGATGGTGGAAGCAGTCCAGGTGAGGTGCTCTTCCTGAAACAGTGATCCTGTAGAAAGGTCTGGTAGCTCTGGTCCTCTGGGAATCCAGTGGGTAAGTGCTACTTGCACTGTCCCAAATCCCAGCTTATATCCAGTTGAGAATGCTTGGCTCTTCCCCCTGGGCAGAGCATCTCACAATAGCATGAGAAGTGTGAAATGGGTCCTTGATGGCCCATTAACAGAGATAACCCCTGGAGGGAGTTACCTGTGACTCATGGGTCATTAGCAGGAGACAGCCCAAAAGTCATTAGCAGAAAACACCCCAAAGGCGTTAATGGGCCATTAGCAGAAAAGGCAGGGGGCTTGGGAAAACACTAGCCCACCTGGTTTCAACAGTTCATGAAGATGGTGATAGAATAAATACTTTGTGTACATCCTACACTGCAACCCAGGACATAATCCACCCCTTATTCTATTACCATCTACATCATATCCAAATCAATACATTCTTACAAAGATATGCATACACATAGAGAATAAAATGTTACACACTGTTCTCACTTAAAATTAGGTCTCCCTGTGGTACACAATGGGTTTCCCCATCTTTCTGCATTACCCACCAAGTGTGACCAGGTCCTTGAGCAAAGACAATCCCACGGATGGGTCTGCCTTTTCCTGAGGCGGGATTAATCCAAACAGTCTTCCCTAAAATGCCTTTCATATGCACTGCAGGGACTTTATCTCCATCCACTGTGTGCAAGGGTTCAGACTGGGCAGGACCACCTCGATTAATAGACCCTCGGGTGTTGACCATCCAAGTAGCTTTGGCTAAGTTCATTTCCCAATTCTTGAAGGTCCCCCCGCCAAGTGCCTTCAGGGCAGTCTTTAGTAGTCCATTGCACCATTCAACTTTTCCGGCAGCTGGTGCGTGATAAGGAATGTGATATATCCATTCAATACCATGTTCTCTAGCCGAGGTGTTTATAAGGCTGTCTTTGAAATGGGTCCCATTGTCCGACTCAATTCTCTCAGGGGTGCCGTGTCTCCACAGGACTTGTTTTTCCAGGCCCAGGATGGTGTTCCGGGCAGTGGCATGAGGCACAGGGTAGGTTTCCAGCCATCCAGTGGTGGCTTCCACCATGGTCAGCACGTAGCGCTTTCCTTGGCGGGTTTGGGGAAGGGTGATGTAGTCAATTTGCCAGGCTTCCCCATACCTGTACTTCAGCCATCGTCCACCATACCACAGAGGCTTCACTCGCTTGGCCTGTTTGATTGCAGCACAGGTCTCACAGTTGTGGATGACCTGGGAGAAGCTGTCCATAGTAAGGTCCACCCTTCGATCACGGGCCCATCGGTATGTCGCATCTCTTCCTTGATGACCAGAGGCATCATGGGCCCAACGAGCTAGGAACAGTTCTCCCTTGTGCTGCCAGTCCAGATCCACCTGTGATACTTTCACCTTGGCAGCTTTGTCCACCTGCTCGTTGTTGTGATGCTCCTCATTAGCCCGGCTCTTGGGTACGTGTGTGTCCACATGTCGAACCTTCACGGTCAGTCTCTCTACTCGGGCAGCGATGTCCTGCCAAATGTCAGCGGCCCAGATGGGTTTTCCTCTGCGCTGCCAGTTGGCCTTTTTCCAACGATTCAACCATCCCCACAGAGCATTAGCTACCATCCACGAGTCAGTGTAGAGATAGAGCCTCGGCCATTTCTCTCCTTCAGCAATATCCAAAGCCATCTGGACAGCTTTAAGCTCTGCAACCTGACTCGACCCACCTTGTTCCTCGGTAGCCTGTGCAACTTGTTGTGTGGGGTTCCAAACTGCAGCCTTCCATTTCCGGTTAGCGCCTACAATTCGACAGGAGCCATCAGTGAAGAGAGCATATCGTCTTTCAGTCTCCGGTAGCTTATTGTATGGTAGGGCTTCCTCAGCACGTGTTACTTGCTTTTCTTCTTCTTCAGACGATAATCCAAAATTCTCACTTTCTGGCTAGTTTGTTATAACTTCCAGAATCCCAGGGCGATTTGGGTTTCCAATACGGGCGCGCTGTGTGATGAGAGCAATCCATTTGCTCCATGTGGTGTCAGTGGCGTGATGTGTGGAGGGAACCTTTCCCTTAAACATCCACCCCAGCACTGGTAATCGGGGTGCCAGAAGCAGCTGTGTTTCAGTGCCAATCACTTCTGAGGCAGCTTGAACTCCTTCACAGGCGGCCAAGATCTCCTTCTCTGTGGGAGTGTAGTTGGCTTCAGACCCTCTGTAGCTTTGGCTCCAGAATCCCAATGGTCGGCCTCGAGTCTCCCCAGGCACCTTCTGCCACAGGCTCCAGGACAGACCATTGTTCCTGGCTGCAGAGTAAAGCACATTCTTCACATCTGGTCCCGTCCTGACTGGGCCAAGGGCTACTGCGTGAGCAATCTCTTGTTTGATCTGAACAAAGGCTTGTTGCTGTTCAGGGCCCCAGTGGAAATCGTTCTTCTTGCGAGTAACCAGATAGAGAGGGCTCACGATCTGACTGTACTCAGGAATGTGCATCTTCCAGAAGCCTATGGCACCTAGGAAAGCTTGTGTTTCCTTCTTGTTGGTAGGTGGGGACATGGCAGTGATCTTGTTTATTATCTCTGTGGGGATTTGGCGACGTCCATCTTGCCACTTGACTCCCAGGAACTGGATTTCTTGAGCCGGTCCCTTAGCCTTACTTCGTTTAATGGCAAAACTAGCTTTCAACAGAATTTGGATAATCTTCTCTCCTTCCTCAAAGACTTCCCCTGGGGCGTTTCCCCATACGATGATGTCGTCGATGTACTGCAGATGTTCCGGAGTCTCACCTTTCTCCAGTGCAGCCTGGATCAGCCCATGGCAGATGGTGGGACTATGTTTCCACCCCTGGGGCAGTCGGTTCCAGGTGTACTGCACGCCCCTCTAGGTGAAAGCAAACTGGGGCCTGCACTGTGCTGCCAAAGGAATGGAGAAGAAGGCATTGGCAATATCAATGGTCGCATACCACTTTGCTGCCTTGGACTCCAGCTCATATTGAAGCTCTAACATGTCTGGCACAGCAGCGCTCAGTGGTGGCGTGACTTCATTCAGAGCACGGTAATCCACCGTCAGTCTCCATTCTCCACTGGACTTGCGCACAGGCCATATTGGGCTGTTGAAAGGTGAATGAGTCTTACTGACCACCCCTTGGCTCTCCAGTTTATGAATCATCTCATGTATGGGAATCACAGAGTCTCTGTTAGTGCGGTATTGGCGGCGGTGTACTGTTGTTGTGGCAGTTGGTACCTGTTGTTCTTCGACTCTGAGCAGTCCCACAGCAGAGGGGTCATCTGAGAGACCAGGCAAAGTATTCAACTGTCTGATGTTTTCTTTCTCAACTGCAGCTATCCCAAAAGCCCAACGATATCCTTTCGGGTCTTTGAAATATCCATTCCTGAGATAGTCTATGCCGAGAATGCATGGGGCCTCTGGACCAGCTGCGATGGGGTGTTTTTGCCACTCGTTCCCAGTTAAACTCACTTCAGCCTCTAGTACAGTCAGTTCCTGGGACCCTCCTGTCACCCCAGAAATAGAGATGGATTCTGTTCCTACATACCTTGATGGCATCATGGTACATTGGGCCCCAGTGTCAACCAACGCCGTATATTCTTGTGGGTCAGATGTGCCAGGCCATCGGATCCACACAGTCCAGTAGATCCGATTATCCCTTTCCTCTTCCTGGCTAGAGGCAGGGCACCCCTATTCCTGGTCATGGCATACATTGTTCTCCTCCTGTACGTATGTTTCTGAGGTCCCTTCCAGAGGATCAGTCGTATCATCATTCCTGTACCATCTGGAGTTCTGAGAGACTGGGGCAACCTTGATTCTAGATGGGCTTCTTGTGGTAGGTGTTCCTCTTTTCAGTTCATGTACCCGGGCTGCTAAAGCGGAAGTGGGTTTTCCATCCCACTTCTTCATATCTTCTCCATGCTCTCTAAGGAAAAAACAGAGGTTACCCCATGGTGTGTATCCTCTCTCCCTGGCTGGGGGACGCCTGCTCCTAATGGCAGAGACTCTCATCGGCTCTGGTGAGATATGGTAAATTTCTTCCTTAAGTTCTTTTAATTTCTGATGGCCTTCTTCAATCAAGCTCCGGACTTGCTCCGCCAGTCTTGTTTCCACAGACGAGACATGGGTGCGAACTGGGGCGATGACAGTGTCCTCGTAAATTCTTAATTTATTAGCCAAGACACCCACCTTGTCCTCACCTTCCCTCCATTGCAGTGTTGCCAGGTAACGTGAGTGCATCTCTGGTCCAAGCCGTGCAAGTCTCAGCCACATCCGTGATGTGCACTGGACATCATCTGGGTTTTTAGGAAATCTCTCGTTTTCTGAAAAAATGATCTCCAGCACAGCCAATTCCCTCAGTCGTTGGATACCTTGTTCTATTGTGCTCCATTTGCCTTGGTGCACTTGGAGGTCTTCTTTACAAAGGTATCTGTCTTTCACACTTGTTAGCAGTCGCTGCCAGAGGCTGAGAGTTCTTGGGTTTTCCCAATCCCCTGGTCAATGACCACATCCCAGGACAGCGATCCCAGTTGCCTGGCCTCAATTCCATCCAGAATGGTGTCATTGGCTGCAGCGTCCCAGATGCGGAGCAGCCAGGTCAGGATGGACTCGTTGGTCTGGCGGGTGAATTCCCTTCGTAGGTCACGCAACTCACCCAGGGATAGAGAGCGAGTGATGATCTCTATCTCTGTCTCCTCTGCTGGCTGCGAAGGTCCTGCTGCATCCTCGTCAGTCACTACGCGGACTGATTTGCTCCTTGACTTCTTTTTCTGAGTGGTGGCAACTGCTACTGGTTTAGGTTGTTCCAGTTCAGTAACGGTTTGTGTGGAGATGCTGACGGCACCTTTGGTTCCTTTCTCCTCTGTGACAGTCTGCATAGATGTGGACACTGTTGATTCACTTTTGGCTTCTTTCTCCTCTGTGGTGGTCTGTGTAGATGAGGACACTGTTGCCCTGTCTTTGGCTCCCTTTTCCTCTGTGACAGTCTGTGTAGATGCAAACACTGTTGATTCACTTTTGGCTTCTTTCTCCTCTGCAATAGTCTGTGTAGATGCTGATGATGTTGCTTTGTTTCTCTTTCCCTCTTCCTCTTCCTTAGGAACATGCTGTATCACACCAGGTAGTGTTTTGTTCCTAAGTATGGTGCAGAAAAAACAAAGGGCTGTGCAGAGAAGAGAAAGCAGGGATGACAATAACATAATACTGTCCTTGGCATCCAGAGGGTACTCAATATTTTCAAAAACTGCTGTGTGGTGCCTAAAAAGCTGGAAAAAATCATTCTTTACTCCTCCCGACAGGGGCTGAGTGAGATTGTTGAGGCCCCAGATGTAGCATCCTAGACCAGGACACGAATCCAAAACTGGGTATATATTTTGAATGCTGTTCATTGCCTCGGAGTTTATCAAGCAATGGACATAGTAGACCAATAAGGCAATTTTAGTACCATACCCTGGTCTACACAGGAGCATTAAGACCGGCAGATAGTACCTCATGTGTGGAAAAATATAGAGAGATAGGTATAAGACACATGTAAGCATATAAGACACATATAAGCATTTGCATCATAGCAAACAGGTGTCTTCTCAAATACAAAACTATAGTTCTGACTTTTCTCAGTGCCTCATGCCCCACATTGGGCTCCAAAAAATGTTGTGGTTTGAAAGCAAAATGAATGAGAGGCTCCAAGTCAGAGATATAATTTAATAAGAAGAAAGGTAAAAAGGTAAAAGTAAAATAAAATAAATACAATAACACAAAGGATCACTGACAGAGTCAGAATACAACCTGAGCAGGATGATGGAAGCAGTCCAGGTGAGGTGCTCTTCCTGAAGCAGTAATCCTGTAGAAAGGTCTGGTAGCTCTGCTCCTCTGGGAATCCAGTGGATAAGTGCTACTTGCACTGTCCCACATACCAGCTTATATCCAGGTGAGAATGCTTGGCTCCTCCCCCTGGGCAGAGCATCTCACAATAGCATGAGAAGTGTGAAATGGGTCCTTGATGGCCCATTAACAGAGATAACCCCTGGAGGGAGTTACCTGTGACTCATGGGTCATTAGCAGGAGACAGCCCAAAAGTCATTAGCAGAAAACACCCCAAAGGCGTTAATGGGCCATTAGCAGAAAAGGCAGGGGGCTTGGGAAAACACTAGCCCACCTGGTTTCAACAGTTCATGAAGATGGTGATAGAATAAATACTTTGTGTACATCCTACACTGCAACCCAGGAACACGTGGGAGCTGAGGGAGGTGGATGCATTGGGAGGTGTGGGGTGTGGATGCATGGGATCCATGGGATATGGGTGTGTCGGAGCTGTGGGACATGGAGATGTGGGAGATGTGGGATATGGATGCCTGAGAGTCAGTGGGCAGGGATACAGGTCAGCTCGGGAGGGATGGTGCTGTGAAAGGCTGCTGTCCATGACCTCGAGCACCACTGGGGGCTGGTGGGGTCTGTCCTCCTCATCCTGGTCCTGTCTGGTGCCTTTGTAGATCTGGGGAAGGAGCCCTGGCCCAGGCTCCCCCCAGGGCTGAGACAGGAATGCTGCTGGGGGGTCCCTGTTCCCCTGTCCCACCCCATCGATGGCCCCAGCCCTCCATCCCTGTGTCAGGCTGTGGGGATTGATCTTGTGGAACATCCTCTGGGGGAGGCTGTGGTGCTGGGGGGCAGGAGGGGAACCAAGGGGACAGGGGACACCACTCTGCACAAGCAGCACAGGAGAACTTCCTGGAGGGGGAGCTTGGAGAGGGGAGTGGGGCAGAGTGACCAATGTAGTGACCTCAAAGCCCTCCTGTGACATCACAGCCCACTCACCCTGTGACAAAACAGCCCCATCTATGATGTCACACTGCCATCCTGTGATGTCAGAGTGCATTATATGGTGTCGCAAAACCACCCTATGGTGTCACCACCTGCTCTGCGAAATCACAGCTATTGTGTGAGGACATACACAGCTGCTCTGTGATATCACTAACCACTCTTTGAAGTCACAATCTGTTTCATGATGACACAGGGCGCTCTGTGATGTTGTAAAGCATGCTGTGATGTCCCAGCCAGCTCTGTGATATCACACATTTGCCTTCTATGGTATCAGAGTCTGCCCAAGGAATCCTTGGCACTGATTCTCTCAGGAGAGGGGATTTCAAGGAGCCCAAACGGCATCGCTGGGCTTTGGCAGAGCTGCTGTGGAGAGAGAGGCAATTCCACAGCTCCATCCCTGCCCTGGGCTCTCCCAGGACCCTTCTGCTGTGAGGCTCCTCAGGATGCAGGAACAACTTCTCTTGCAAAGGGCAGACATACTGTGAGATTTTGGCTGGGGGGTGAGGGGCTGGACTCAGCGTATCTCTCTCTCTCGCTCCTGGCACCAGAGGTGGGACAGTGCTGCTGTTTCTCTGGGGACAATTGGCTGCCACCACCTTTCACTGGAAGGACCCTCACCGTATTCTCAGGTGCCTCAGGGGAGAACCCAGCACCCAGAGCCCCTCGCCCTTCCCAGAGGGCGCGTCTCCTGGCTGCGTGCGGCAGCTGTTTGCGGGAGCCAGGCTGTGGCTGCCCAGCTCTGCTGTTTTCTGCCACTGCTTTGGACTTTTTGCTACACTTTAACCTGACACCCTGTGCCCCACCCGAGCCCCGCAGCTCCTGCTACAGCTTTGGAGTTTTCGCTTCCTTTGCCACCCTGGGATGTGCCTCCCCCTGTTGTTCCAGCTGCCACTCCAAGGGTTCCTGCTGCAGCCCATTTTGCCATCTGGAGTGGCACCATTCCCGGCTGCCCCCCAGCCCCGTCAGTGAGGGAAGGAAGCTTCTCTCTCTCTCCTGCCGGCTGAGTCCCCATTAACCATGGAGGGAGACAGCCGAGCTGGCGCCACAGCGCCCCCTGCAGCCGCGGGGGAATCATCGCACCCGCCCTGCCCAGCCGGGAGCCACCAGCGCCCCTGCTGGCTGTGCCCGGAACTGCACCGCAGGGGAAGTGCCTGCAGCCCAGAGAGGGCTGGGACTGGGTTTGTGCTTTTGTTTGTTGTTGCTGGTGGTATTGTTTGTTTGCCTTGTTATACATATTCTACTAAAGAACTGTTATTCCTGTTCCCATGTCTGTACCTGTAAGCCCCATAATTTAAAAATTATAATACGTTGGAGGGAAGATGGTCATGTTTTCTATTCCAAGACAGGTTCCAGCCTGCTTTAGCATACACCTTTAAAGCAAGATACCATCTCGATGGCAGCACAGGGGACGGCACAGTTTGCCTAGACCTGGAGGCATGTCTAGATGTCTGGAACTGACTGGAAACTCAGCCCCACCCTGTGCCATGGATACATTCATTCTGACTGTCCTGGAAAAGGGGGAGGCCCAGGAACACCCATAGGGCCTTTGTGACATCATCATGTGGGTAACAGGACAGAGGAAGTGTTTGGGAAAGGGGAGAAGAGAATCTAGAGCCTCCAGAACGCTACTTTGGCCAACAGAGGAATGAAGGTCCAGGGCCTTGCCAGTTTCCTCTAGTGAAGGAAACATGCTGGGGGAAGGGTGCAGGGTTTATTCCTTGTTAGGGGCTTGCCCTGGAAATCGTTCCTTTTGTGACCCTTTGTATTCTGAATCTTGTTGCTGCTGCTGTTGTTTTTTTCTCTCGTTGCTGTTTGCAGGAAATTGTTCTTCTCTCAGCCCTTTGAGACATTTGCCTTTTCTGTCTCCACTGGCAGGGGGAGGGGCAGCAGCCCCTGGTTTTTAGTGTCAGCCCAGAACTGGAGAATCCCATTCCTAAAGCCTGACAGAGCTAAACAAAGAAATGCCATTTCTGCCAGTTTAACCAAAAGTCTGCATTTTGGTGCCAATAACAGGGAGATGAGTCCTTTGTTCCCCTGGCACTGGGAGGAGAGATGAGGAGCCATGGGTGTACTCAGAGTGCTGAGAGGGGGATTGCAGAGCCCCTGGGAGTACAGGGGTACTGGGAGACAGAATGAGAAACACCTGGATCTGCTGGGAGCAAGGGAGAGGCCCTGGGAGGGGAAATAGGGAGCCCCTGGGGGTACTGGGAGCACTGTGGGGAGGGAATGGGAAAGTCTCTGAGAGTACTGGGAGAACTCGGAGTGGAATGGGGAGCCAGTCGTAGTAGTGGAAGGGGGGTGGGGAAGCTCTTGGGATTCTGGGGCCATGGGGAGCTCTGGGTGCCCTGTGCAGCCTCACATGTGACCCCCACTTGTGCCCACCTACCCGTGAATGTTGGGCACCCACAGGTGTTGTGTGTGTGGGGGACACCCATGTGGCTGCCCATGGGTGGGGTCCCCCACTGGCCCCCAGTTTCCCCAGAGCCCCCCAGTGCCCACGTGTGCCCCGAGTGTCACAGCACATTCCCATAGATGTCACTGAGTTCCCGCTGTCGCCCATGGGGTCCCTGCAGCTCTGCATAGGTCACCTGGGTATCCTGGAGGGTGGTGGCACGGGGGGACACTGCAAGAGACACTGGCTGTGGGATCTGGGTGGGGGTGACACTCATGGCTGACGTGTCCCTCTGCATGTGTCCCACCCTGTACTCACCCCCCATCTGCTTGGTGCTCACAACGTGGGTGTACAGCACCTCCCCCTCCTCTGGGGGGGCCAGGGGATCCGAGGGGGCCCTGCAGGGATAAGGGGGATGTATGAGAGGGAATGGGAGGTCTTGGGGTTTGGGGTAAAAGGGGACAGTGTGGTTTGAGCCCACCACTCACCTTTCCTGGTGCTTCCTGGCAGCTGCAAAAGAAAGAGGGGAGGGATAACTGTGGGGTCCCAAGGCCCCCTCAGGAATCCTGAAAGCCCACTGGACCCCCAGTTTCTCCCAGGACCTCTGAGCATCCCTGATGCCCCCAGATCCCCTGAACCACCCCAGTGTTCTGGACCCCCTGTACACCCAGAAGCCAATCCTGGTATGGGAGGGAGACCCTCCAAATTCCCCCAGGATTACTGAGAGAACCCCCAACGTCCCTGCAAGACCCTCCAACAGCATCCAAAATCCTTGAGGACCATGAGAAAAGGTCCTGAGTAGTCAGCACTGCCCAAGTCAGGGGCTGTGGATGCTGCCCATCACCCCCACATTCCAAGTGGCTGCCCACCTCTCCAGGGCCCACTGTTGCCCCCATTGTCACCCACCCATGTTGTTCCACCGGTGCCAGCCCACAGCTACACCCACAAGCAGGACCAGGAACAGGAGGGACCCTCCAACCCCTGTGGCCACTGCTGGAGATAGAAAGGACACACGTGGGTCACCTGTCACTCCAGGGATCTTGATATCCCAATGACTACCTATGACCCCACCTCTGTTCCAGTGTCCCTGTGGTGTCACCTCCAGGGCCAGCTCAGGGCTGAGTGCCCGGAACACGCGGTGCCCATCCTGTCCCAGCTGGTTGGTGGCCACGCACCGGTAGGTGCCTGAATGTCCCACATTGACGTCTGCAAGCTCCAGAAAAGGACCCCGGGAAACCTCCCGCCCATTGTGCAGCCAGGTGAAGGTGACAGGGGCTGAGCCCACCTGCACTGAGCAGCGCAGGGTCACGGGGTCACCTGTGTGCACCTGGTGTGCTGGGGCACTGGGGGTGATGGTGGCATTGGCCACGGGCCCTGCAGGGACAGAGACAGGGCTGAGGCCAGGAGGAGGGGCTGGCACCAGCGTGGGGGAATGAGGGAATCTGTGTGGTGGCACATGAAGACTGAGGGTCTCCTTCACCCAGGACAGTGAGCCCATGTGGGTGGGGGTCATCATGTGCTGTGGGATGAGGGCATGTGATGGATGAGGGGTGAGGGATGAGGATGGGATGAGGGTGAGATAAGGATGGGATGAGGGCTGCTATGTCCAAGGGTGGTGAGGGCCATCTCCTCGTGGGAGGCCCGGCATGGTGTGGGTGGGATGTGATGGGTCTGACGAAGCATATCAACGGGGGCATCACACCAATCCCAAGGGTCTCACTCCCCTGGGAGGGTCACGCTCATTAGGGTGAATAGGGACATGGGAGCAGTGAAGGACATCAGGGAGCAGTGAAGGACTCAGGGAAGGGGAGGATCAGAAAGGGGTGCAGGAATCCCAGTGAGAAGTAGGGGGTCCAGAGATGGGAAAGAGGCTTGGAAAGGGCTGGAAGGGACCCCAGGGAAGGGTGGGAGATTTGCAGAGGGGACAGACAGAGATAGGGTTAACGGGAACCACAGGGATCGTTACTGGGACGCAGACAGGGATGGTGGGACCTGTGGACAATGGAGAGATTTCGGAGAGGGAGAGGTGCAGCTATGGAAGAGTGAGGGGACCTGGTGAAGGATGCAGGCAGCAGAGAAAATGATGGGAGGACCCATGGAGAGACCTGGGAAGGCAGGGTGGCACGCAGAGGATTGAGCAAGGATGGGAGACCTGGGAGGGCTGTGGGGGCTCCCTGTGCCCATCCCCGCACTCACTGTGCACTGTGACGTGGAGCCAGGCGCTGCTCTTCTGCACGTTCCCCCCCTCAGAGAGCACCTGGCAGCTGTAATTCCCCGAGTGGGAGATCCCCACAGCAGGCACAAGGAACTGTGGGGACCCCTGCGGGCCCCCCACCAACTGCCCATCCTTGTAGAAAAGATGCAGGAGGGGGGCTGGGGGCTGCAGGGGGCTGGGGGTGCTGAGGCAGCTGAGATTGAGGGGGGACCCCTCGATGAGCTCAGGGGAACACTCCAGCACTGGCACTGTGAAGAGCTCTGGGAAGGAAAGGGGAGGGGGATTTGTGACCCCGAGTTCCTGGGGAGGGGCTGTGGGTGTGTCAGGATGGCAGCTGTGGGGGTGCTCACTGTGCACTGTCACGTTCACTGGCGCTGACTCCTGCCACTCCTGTGATACCCCAAAGCTCACCCGGCCTCTGCAGTGGTATTGGCCACTGTGGTTCAGCTGCAGAGGAGACAGGGACAGCTCGGTTCCAGTGAGGGGCCTGTTCACCTCCTCGTCCCCATAGTAGAATCTCACCGAAGTGACAGAATTGTCTCGTCAGAACCGGCAGCGCAGTGTCAGCGTGTCCCCCTCCAGCAGCGGCTGTGCCTACACCTGCAGCACGAATGGGTCTGCGGGACACAGGGGTCCTGTCACACCAGGGGGACCCCTTTTCACAAGGACTCTTGCTCTAGGTCACACCCAGCCCACCAAGGGGTCCCCAATATCAGAAACAAGGTTCCTTTGCACTGGGATGCTCTGGATGTCCCCCCTGTGCACAGACCAGGTGCTGGTAACACCAGGGTGTGACCCATGGAGTAGAGCCCACACAGAGCCCTTGGGGTCCCCCAGGTGCCACACTGGGGACAACAAAAACCCCTCACCTTGTAAGACTCTCATGGGAGGGCTTAGCTTGGTGCCAAGTCTCTCACACACGTAGGTGCCACTCTCTTTGACATTGAAGTGGTTGAGTCCCTTTTGCCCCCAGCGCTGCCCATCCTTGTACCAGGTGGTGGCACCGGCAGTCCCCGAGCCCTGGCAGGTCAGTGTCACCCGGTCCCACGACCTCCAGGGAGGCTCCACCAGGAGCTGGGTGGTCTGGGCACCTGCGGGTGACAGGGGACATCAGCCTGCCAGGGCCACTGTGATGCTGGGGAGAGTGGGGTGGGGACGTGGCATCCCCTGAGCACTCACCAGCGAGGCCAAGGGTCTGAGCTGGAAGGGAGAAAGGACAGGGGCTGGGTGGTGGTGGCCTTGCAGGGAAAGCAGCACCTGGGGACTAGGTGTGGTGTCTGTCCCCAAATTTTCCCCAAGGGAATAGGGGTGTTGCACAGAGGTCTTGAGGACAAGCACCTCAGTCACCCTTGGTTGAGGCAGGACATGGGGACACTGTGCACACCCCACGTTTGCACAGGTCACCTCCACCACGCTCACAGCACCTGTACCCACAGCCACATCCCCATGTCCCTCTGCCCATGATCTAATTCCAGTGGCAGCTGTCCCAATGCCACATTTGCATGGTATGTGGCCCTTGTCCCTGTCTCTGCATCCCCGTTTCTCTGTCCCCACAGCTGCCCCAGCCCCAAGGTTCCTTTTGCCACATCCTTGTCTCCACATCTCTATGCCCTTGTCCTTATCCCCACATACCAGTGCCCCTCTTCCTGTTCCCCTGTTCCTGTCCCCACAGCCACCCCATGACTCTGGTCACACTGGGCTCCATGCGCATGCACTGGCTCTGCTGGCCTTGGGGACCCCAGGGGACCCCACAGCCCCCCTATGCCCCCTCCCCACCAGTCTCTGCCTCACCAGGGCCCATCCCCGGGGTGTCAGGCCCGTGCCCAGGGCACTCACCCCACAGGAGCAGCGCCACTTTCCCGGCCATCCCAGTGTCCCCAGCCATGTGGACTGGCTGTCACTTGCTGCTGTGGCCACCAGTCTCCTGGGTGGCGGCTCTTCGGATGAAGAGGAAGGAAGCGAGGTCACGTCTTGTCCCCACGTGTAGGTGGCCCTTGGTGGGGGCAAGGTGGTGGAAAGGTGGAGACACAGTAGGGGACAGGCTGGTGACTCTATGGGACAGTCTGGGGGCTCAGTGGGGGATTGTATTCCCAAGAGTCGGGGGGCTCAGGCATTGTGGGGAACCAAGGATGAGTGTCCAGGAGAATGGGGGTCCAGGGGAATTGGGGTCTTCATGCCTTGAAGCATTCAGGGATGGAGGTCCTTCAGGAACATGTTGCCCAAGGATTCAGGGTCATAGGATGTTGGTCCCATGTTGGGCATGCAGGGCGAAAATAGGGGAACCTCGGAAAGAGGTTCTTTGGAGAAAGAAGCATCCCATGGGATGGGATCAAGGCACTGGTGGTTCTGGGCAATGGGAGTCTGGGGATAGGTGTCCCAGAGAGGAGTGACCAAGGGAATGGAGGTCTCATGGTTGGGCTCGCAGGGGAATGGGGGTCCCAGGGATGGGCAGTGTCTGGGTGGGCAGAGGAGTCACAGCTCCTTCCCTGAGTGCCTCAGATTTTGGGGTGACTCAGAGCCCAGCACAGCCCCCACAGTGTGCTCATGGCCAGGGGGGCACCCCAGGGTTGAGGCTCTGGGTCTGTGCCCCACACACCCCTGGGCTTTTTCCCATCCCCCCCATTTCCTGGCTCAGCCATTCCAGGGAACACCTGAGCAGGTAACGGTGGGGAGATCCCAGGAAAAGGAAAAGGGGGTGGGGATTGCAGGCAGTGTCTGGGGGGCTGTGGGGGTGAAAGATTTTCACTTTCTCTTTCCTGCAGCAGAAGGAAAAGCCCATTTACGCTGAGCTGAGGATGTGGGTTCTGTCCTGGGGGGCACATCCAGAGGGGTCCTGGCCTGAGGGAAAAGGGCTCCTCTGGTGTGGTGACACCTGAGTCTTGTCCCAGGGTCTTGTCCCAGGGGGTTCCTTGTTCTGGGGGTGCCACGTCCTTGGGGATTCTGGTCCGAGAGGTGTCAAATCCTGAGAACCTCTCTCATGAGGGGACCCTGAGCATTTTTACTGTCCCCAGTGGGGCCCTGTGATATCTGGGCTGCCCAAACTTAAGGGACACGTGTTACAACCTTGCCCTGATGATGGTAACTGCTGGCTAAATTTGGTTCAATTCCCTGATGCCCAGTTGGTTAAGACAAAACTATACATCCAGGATGTAAATGTAAAAATCTTTTCCAACACCATTTTTTTCCCAATTAAAACGAAATTCAGCAAAAATCAAACTGACAGTGTAGAAAATGGTCTGGTTGATAGAATCCTTTTAATCACTGCTCTCCCAACAAGTCCCTCACAATAACAACACAAACAAATCACAGAGGAAATGAGACCTTTTGGTTCCCTTTAGGAGCCCATTGGTGCATCCCACAGCAGCATTTGCTTGTGGATAACACAGAGTGTGGAATCTCCCTGAGTGTCCTACAGGTCGATGGGATTGTTCCCTGCCTGCTGGGCAGTAACCCAGCCCATAGGGAAGGCTTTGGTTGGGCCATATTCAGGAACACTTCCCATTTTTCTCCTTCCCATTTATAAACTTGACTTACTCCCCAAGGGTTCTGCTCCCAAAAAGGGGAGAACAGACTCTGTCCATGCTAAGAATGGTGCACAGGTGACCATGGAAATGCCCGTGTGTCTCTCAGGGTCTGCTTTCCTGGGAAATGCACTCCACCCTGCCCTGAATTCCCCTGCCTGGGCAGTCCCTGCTCCTGCTGGGACACCCCTGTTCCCCAGATGCACTTGTAGAGCCCCTGCTCAATATTTCCACACTTTTCCCTCTCTGCTGGTGTCCACATCCAGAACCCAAACATTCTTTCTGGGAGGTTCCAAAGGGCAGCATGTTTTGTTCAAGGAGGAGGGTCTTGGTCAGGTTGTTGAGCAGATGGGTGTGGGATTTGCAGAACTTCTGGGGCTCTCTCAGCCCCTTGCTGAGAGGGACAAAATGATCAATTGCTGCATTTCTGGACTGGTTCCCTCACAGCTGCCCCTGCAGGGGCTGTTTCCAGCCAGCCCTGCTCTGAAAACCATCAAAGGCCCTCACAGAGCCACTGCTTGGGCTCCCTTTGGCTTTTGTGCTTCTTGCACAGGCCTGAGCAAAGCACAGACAGGCTGTTTTTACCCACAGAATTCTCACCTTTGCAGCAGCTCTAAAGCTGCCAGAATCAAAGCCAAGGGGCCAGGGGGGACCCTCAGGTCCTGGCTGCCAGCTGGGGCTGGCCAGAGCAGGGCTGGCCAATGCCCATCCCTGTGCACTGGGGCTGGGCCATGGCTGGGCCCCACACTTGGATGGGCACTGGCTTCAAGGAGGAGGAGTTGGGGAGCTCCTTCTTGCCTGGGGCTCCATTCCCAAGCTGCTCTTGCTGGCTCAGATCCGGCAGGGGACGAGCAAGAATGGAGAAATCTGGAACTACCCTAAATCCACCATCCCTCAGGACAGGACCCCCTTGGCCAGCATGTGTCCCCCTTGGGACTGGACCCCCCAGGGCAGGACCCCTCTGGATGTGCCCTTGTAGTGGTTTTGGTTTGCTTATTTGAGTTACAGCACTATTTATGTGGTGGTTTCATGTTTGCTGAATTTTGTTCACTAATTTGGAGACTGGATTTTGGCAGAAAAAGGCAAAACAGGTGTAACTTAAATTAAACAGACAGTTTCTTAATACACAGTAAGGGAAAAAGAGAGAGAGAGAAAAAAATGAAACTTACAACACCCTTCTCTGCCCTCACAAGTGTTCACTTTCCTACAAACAACACAGAGACAAAAACCTGTGACTTTCAGTCAGTTTCACCCTTTAAATATAGTCTTCCATCAATTCTTTAGGAGGGGAGTTTCTTGTTTATTATGGAATTTTGCCCACCGACAACCTAGAACAGTTCTCTTGTGGGTCAGAACTCTCACAGAAACAGCTGCCTGAAAAAACCTGCTTCCATGTGGTCTCCTCCCATTAGCAGTTTCCCAAGCTGCTCATGGGGAATGGAACTCAGGCATCTAGGGTGTCACTTTTTAAACACAAGCAACTTCAAAGGCAAAGGATTCTTCATCTCAAGGAACAGAGATGTTTTCTCACTTCTTTCACTGGTGCAAGAGCTTCTCGTTTTTCGTTCTCTGTTCAGGCATCACATGGGATCTCAAGAATCACAGATTCTAATGCAATATTACTCAGTCCATCACAAACACTTTTGCTCAAAAATCCACAAATCATCTCTCTAAATGCATATTTTTCTATGATTTAATGGACAGTCTACCTATAGCGTTCATTTCCGTAGCTCAAACAACAAAGTCCAGACAGCAGGCAACTCCTTCATCCTTCCTCTAATTAATCCCTTTCTCACTCTCTCCATCTGACTGTTATGCCAAGTCTTCTCTGTGCTCAGTCACTTGGTCTGTTCTCACTCTGGGAAGAGCTGGTGCTCTGGAAGTTCCATCTGCTGGCAGGAAAGAGTTAAAGCTTGCCCAGGCCTGTGAGGGTTACATGATCTCTGTCCGGGGGCACCCAGGATTTTCAAAAGCCTGGAGAATAGAAAAAGAACCTCAGTCGGGCAGATCTCAGAGCAGCCCGGCTGATCAAAGGCTCTTTGCCCCCCAGCCCTCGGTCTCATTGCGGGCGGGCCCAGCTCGGAGCGGCTGCAGGCTGCAGGCTCCCCTCCCCTGCTGGGGAAAGGGCCCAGGCCACGGCCAGGCCTCGGGCCAGCTCCCCACCCCATAGGGGGGTCTGCAGGGTGTTTTACAGCTGATAAAAACTGATCGGGGCCGGGACAGGGGCACATCATCCCCTCCCCGGGCTGGGAGTCACCGGGCCAGGCCTCCCGTGACAGCCCGGGCCCCTCCACAGGAGAGAGCCGGGACTGCCTTTCCTGCTGTGAGGGCGGAAGGGAGAGAGAGACCCCAGGCTTCCTTCTGGCTTTTAAGGCTGTGTGACCCAGAGGTGTATCCCTGCATGCAATTGGCTATTTTGGTTGTCAGTTCAAAGGAAACCACCAATTGCACCTCACCATCTGTGCTAAACCCCCACAAGTTCCCAGGGGAATGGGGATGCCAGGGATGGGCAGTGGCCAGGTGGGCGTGGGGGCCGCAGCTCCTTCCCTGGACGCCTCAGAATTTGGGATGACCCGGGCTAAGCAAAGCCCCGGTGTGCTCGTGGTCTGCTGGGGTCACCCCAGGTGAATTCTGAGGGGCTCTGGGTCTGTGACCCACCCCCCCCAAACCCGAGGAGCTTTTTCCTCTTTTAATTTCCATTTCCTTCCTTTTTCTGTAACTTTTGCATCCCCCTCCAGTTCCCTGCTCAGCGATCCTGGGGAGCTCCTGAGCAGGTACCGGGTTGAGGGGACCCCATGGAGGGGAAAAAGGGTGCGGGGGCTGTAGGAGAGGTGGGGGGGTTTGGGGACTGGGGGTGTCCGGCCTTGCGCCCCCCACACTTTCACTTTCTCTCTCCTGCAGCAGAAGGAAGAGGCCGTTTGTGCTGAGTCAGACGGGAGGGGCGGGTTCTGTCCTGGGGGTGGCACATCCAGGGGGTCCTGTCCCTGTTCAGGGGTGTCCCTGTTCTGGGGGTGACACATCCTGGGGGTGGCACATCCAGGGGATCCTGTCCTGGGGACGAGCGTGGAAAGATCAAGCAGTGGCTCTGCCCCCCGGCCGTGCTGGGGCTGAAGTGGTGACCCCAAATGGGCGCCCCGTCAGTGCCCGGAGCTGTCGGTCCCGTTGCCGCGGCAACAGCCGGTCCCGACACGCGGCGACAGTGGCCTCGGACACGCTGTCACAGCCGCTGGGGACACAGGGCCACCGTCGGTGCCCGCAGCCCGGGACAGTCCCGGCCCCGGCAGCGCGATGGCAGCCGCGACGTGCGACAGTGACCCGAGGGCAGGACTCGGCTCCCGCAGTGCCGGGGGCTCCTCCCCGGGCTCCCTGGTCCCCTCGGCCCTCCCGGCACCTCCCTCCCGGCGCCCCCCGCCCGCCCCAGGGCCGGGCCCGGCGGAGGCTCCGCAGCAGCTCCGGGGCTCAGACGCCGCTCGGGGAGCGCCGGGTGCGGGGCTTTGGGCACCGGGGGGCACCGGGCAGGGCTGGGCCGGGGATGGGCTGAGCTGGGCTCTGCCCGAGGGGCTCGGCAGCTGCGGGATCGGTGCCCGTGGCCACGGGGCGGCACCGCCGCAGGTCCCCGAGCCCTTGGCCGGTGTCACCCAGAGGGGACAAACAGGGAGCGGCAGCTCCTTCCCCTGTGCGGGGCAGCTGCGAGGGAACCAGTCCGGAAATGCCCCAATTGATCATTTTGTCCCTGTCCCCAAGGGACTGAGAGAGCCCCAAAAATCCTGCAAATCCCACACGGATCTGCTCAACAACCTGACCGAGACCCTCCTCCATCCGAGCTGACCTGGCACAGCTGAACAAACAAAAACCATTTCTCCTGGTTTAATCAAAAAGCTGCGTTTTGGGTGCCATGGGAGGGACAAGGGTCCTGTGCCCCCTGGCACTGGGGGAGGGAATGGGGAGCCCCTGGGGGTACTGGGAGCACTGGGAGCTCTGGAACGGGGAGCTCTGGGCAGCCCCACATGGGACCCCCCACTCGTGGCCACTCCCGGGCACGGTGAGAACCCACAGGAGCTGGGGGGACACACACGGGGGGTGGCCTTGGGCAGGAACCTCCAGTGCCTTCAGTGTGTCCCCAGGGTCACAGCACATTCCCGTAGATGTCACTGGGGTCCCGCTGTCGCCTGTGGGGTCCCGGCAGCTCCGCGTAGGTCACCTGGGGGGATGTGGCACGGGGGGACCCTGCGAGAGACACCGGTTGTGGGGACCTGGGTGGGGGGTGACACCCATGGGTGACATGTCCCTGTGTCCCCACCCTGTACTCACCCCCTGCCCGCTCGGTGCTCACGACGTGGGTGTACAGCACCTCCCCCTCCTCTGGGGGGGCTGGGGGATCTGGGGGGGCCCTGCGGGGATAAGGGGGTGTCTGTAGGGGGTGGGGAGGTTTGCAGTGAGGGTAAAATGGGGGGTCAGACCTGGAGCCCCCCACTCACCTTTTTTGCTGCTTCTTGAGGGCTGCCAAGGGAAGGGGGGAGGGGTGACTGTGGGGTCCTCAGGGCCCCTGAACACCCTCAGGACCCCTGACTGCCCCCAGGACCCTCGAGTATCCCTTAAACCGCAAAAAAACTTGAACCACCTGTTGAAGCCCCTGAGCCCCTGGAGCCCCCATATTCCTCCCAAACCCCTGACAGAAGCCCCAACATCTCTGCACGACCCTCCAGGACCTCCCCAAATCCCCCAGGACCCCCAGCTGAGGTCTCTGGGGGCTCAGCTTCACCCGAGTTAGGAGCTGTTGGTGACACCCAATGGCCCCCCTACTCTGCGGGTGCTTCACCCCAATCCCTGCAATCCCCATTCCCCGTCATTGTCACTCACCGAGAAGGTGCCACTGGTGCCAACCCATGATGACAGCCACGAGCAGGACCAGGAACAGGAGGGACCCGCTGACCCCTGCGGCCACTGCTGGGGACAGAGGGGGACAGGGTGGGGTCACCCCGAACCACGAGAATTCTGCACCCCCCATGTGACCTCGTGGGAGCCCACCTTTGCCTCCATGTCCCCACGATGTCACCTCCAGGGCCAGCTCAGGGCTGAGTGCCCGGAACACGCGGTGCCCGTCCTGTCCCAGCTGGTTGGTGGCCACGCACTGGTAGGTGCCCGAATGTCCCACATCGATGTCCCCAAGCTCCAGGACGGGAGCCCAGGCCACCTCCTGGCCATTGTGCAGCCATGTGAAGGTGACAGGGGCTGAGCCCACCTGCACTGAGCAGCACAGGGTCACATTGTCACCTGCTCGCACCTGGTGTGACAGGGGACCGGGGGTGATGGTGGCATTGGCCACGGGCACTGTGGGGACACAGACAGGGCTGGCACCTGGTGAGGTGGGATGGGGGTGTCATGGGTGGGATCAACCCCTCCCCAAGAGTCCTGCTCACCCAGGACAGTGACATTCAGGGGGACACTCTCCTCCATGCTGTCCCCATTGCTGACCCGGCAGTGATAGTGGCCGCTGTCATTGTCGCCAGTGTGTCGCAGCTCCAGGTGGGGGCCAGTGCCCAGTGGTGCCCCAGAGCCCCCCCGGTGCCAGGTGAAGGTCAGGGGACCTGTCCCCGCGGCCACCTCACAGCTCAGCACCAGAGTGTCCCCCGGTGCCACCTGTCCCCCAGGGGGCTGTGCCCACACTGACACCCATGGGATCGGGATTTCTGCGGGAGAGGACAACACCAGGGGACAGTGAGGGACATGATGGGACAGTGAGGGACAGGGCAGGGTAGTGGAGAGAGGCAGGATTACCCCAGGGAGGAAGAAGGGGCAGAGAGCTGGGAGGAGGCCTGGAAAGGAACCCCAAGGATGGATGGAGGGTTCAGGGAGGGGACACCTGGAAAGGGACAGGGGGGGACTCCAGCGAAGGTGTGGGGACCCAGGGAGGGGATGGTGGGACCTGGGGATGGTGGGGGAAGATCATGGAGGGGTGGGGTTGTCTCAGGTATTGGCAAAGGGACCCAGTGAGGGATGAGGGGATAAGGAGGGGGACTTGAGCAGTGATGGGGGGACATAGAAAAAGTTTACAGAAAGATGGGGGTACCCACATAGGGCTGGGGGATCCAGTGAGAGACCTGGAAATGCTCTGGGCAGTAATGGGGGTCCGCAGGCCAGTCTGGGGGTCACCAGACGGGGCTGAGTGTCCCCAGCCAGGGGACCCAAGGAGGCTGTGGGGATGAGGCTCACCGTGCACTGTCACTGTCACCGGCGACGACTTCTGCCGCTGCCATGACCCCTTGGAGTACACCTGGCCCTCACAATGGTAGCGGCCGCTGTTGTTCAGCTGCAGAGGGGACAGGGACAGTTCGGTTCCAGGGCGGGGGCTCCTAACCTCCTCATTCCCATGGTAGAATCGCACCTGGGTGACTGAACTGTTCCACCAGCCCCGGCAGCGCAGTGTCACCGTGTCCCCCTCCAGCAGTGCCCGTGCCGGCACCTGCAGCACCAGCCAGTCTGTGGGACACGGGAGTCCCGTCACACCAGGGGGGTCCTGTTTTCACAGGGCCCCCATATTGAGGCACACCCAGAGCACCAGGGGTCCCCACTTCCACAAACAGGGTCCTCCTGCACTGGGATGCTCTGAGATGTCCCCGTGTTCAGGGCACAGGCTCTGGTCAACCCAGGAGGTGACCCATGGAGTGGAGCCCACCCAGAACCCTCTGAGTCCCACAGGAGCCACCCTGGGATACCCAAACACCCCTCACCATTTAAGACGCTCACTGTGTGGCTGAACCCGCTGCCAGGTCTGTAACACTGGTAGGTGCCATTCTTGGTGACAGTGAAGTTGTCGAGTTCCTTTGGCTGCCAGCTCTGCTCATTCACGTACCAGGTGGTGTCACTGGTGGTTCCCAAGCCCTGGCAGATCAGTGTCACCTGGTCCCACAGCACCGCCGGCCTCCAGGGGGGCTCCACCAGGAGCTGGGTGGTCTGGGCACCTGCAGGTGGCAGGGGACACCAGCCTGCCAGGGCCAGTGTGGAGCTGGGGACAGGGGGGTGGGGACATGGCATCCCCTGAGGACTCACCAGCGAGGCCGAGTGTCTGGACTGAAGGGAGAAGGGACAGGGCTGGATCAGGGTAGCCCCGTAGAGAGAGGTATGGGGGCACAGGGTGTGGGGGCTGTCCTCGAACTGTCACCAGGGGGACACTGGTGTGGCACAGATGTCTTGAAATTTGTGGAACTGCAGGCACCCCATGCTCAGGCAGGATATGAGGACATTGTGGACACCCCAGGCATGGGGACCCTGTGCTGGCACAGGTCACCCCCACCAGCCCTACGGCCTCTGTCCCCATGGCCCATCTGCATGGTGCTTGTCCCCTTGTCCCTGTCCCTGCATCCCTGTCACCCTGTCCCTGTTCTCACAGCTGCACCAGTCCCATAATTCCTCTCCCCTCTTTCAGGTCCCTCCAGTCCTGTCCTCCTGATCCTGTCCCCACAGCCACCCCACAACCATGGTCACCTCATTGCGCTGGCTCTTCTGGCCTTGGGGACCTCAGGGGACCCCCACAGCCCCCCTGTGCCCCCTCCCCACCAGTCTCTGCCTCACCAGGGCTCATCCCTGGGGTGTCAGGCCCGTGCCCGGGGCACTCACCCCACAGGAGCAGTGCCACCTTCCCGGCCATCCCCGTGTCCCCAGCCATGTGGACTGGCTGTCACTCGCTGCTGTGGCCACCGATCCCCTGGGTGGCGGCTCTTTGGATGAAGAGGAAGGAAGCGAGGTCACGTCTCGTCCCCACGTGTAGGTGGCCCGTGGTGGGGGCAGGGTGTGCACAAACTGGGGACAGGCTGTGGCAGGCTGGGGACAGGCTGGAGTCAAGGCTGGGCAGCACAATGTGGGATATGGGGTTCTCAGGAGTTGGGGGCTCAGGGGATTTGAGTAGCCAGGGATGGGTGTCCAGAGGAATGGGGGTCCAGGGGAATGGGGTCCTGGGGAATGGACGTCCTGGCAGTGGGGAGTCACTGAGAATGGGGGTGCCATAGGAATGGGGGTCCTTAGGGATGGGGGGACTCAGGGCTGGGCATCCCAGGGGAATGTGGGCTCCAGGGATTTGGGGTGATGGGATGCGTGTGCCAGGGATGATGGCACCATTGGAATGGTGGCTCCTGGGAGAGTGAAGGCCATGGGGGAAGGGGGATTTCAGAAGACGGATTGAAGGGGAGAGAGTCCCTTGGAAATGGGGGCCCTGGGCCATGGAGATCCTGGGGAATGGCAGTCGTCGGGCCCCAGGGAGGAGGCACATAAGGATTGGTGATCCCAGGGATGGGCAGTGGCTGGGCAAGCCCATGGGTCACCACTCTTTCCATGGGTGCCTCAGATTTTGGGGTGATGCAGGGCCCAGCACTGCCCTTGAGGTGCTCATGGCCTGGTGATCACCCCAGGCAGAATCAAAGGTGCTCTAGGTCTGTGTCCCCCCACCTCCCAGTGAACTTTCCTCTCTTTATTTCCATTTCCTTCCTTTTTCTTTCAAATTCACAATCCTCCAGATTGTGCCTTGATGATCCTGGGGAGCACCTGAGCAGGGAACTGGTTGGGGGAACCCCAGGGTGGGGAAAGCAGGGGTGAGGGGTCTGCAGGGAGAGGTGGGAGGCTGTGGGGGATGGGGGTGTCTGACTCTGCCCCCCCAACACTTTCACTTTCTCTCTGCTGCAGCAGAAGGAAGAGGCCGTTTGTGCTGAGTGTCACATGGGGCGTGGGGGGGGGGGTGGCAGGGGGTGAGGAGGGTGGGGGGGGTGAGTCTGTCTGGGGAGGACACATGCTGGCTACAGTGGTCCTGTCCTGGGGGATGGCAGCTCTGGGAGGGTTCCAGACTTCTCCATTCTTGCTGGTCCCTGCAGGATCTCAGCTGGTAAGAGCAGCTTGGGAATGGAGCCCCAGGCAGGAAGGAGCTCCCCAACTCCTCCTCCTTGAAGCCAGTGCCCATCCAAGTGTGGGGCCCAGCCATGGCCCAGCCCCAGTGCACAGGGATGGGCATTGGCCAGCCCTGCTCTGGCCAGCCCCAGCTGGCAGCCAGGACCTGAGGGTCTCCCCTGCCCCCTTGGCTTTGGTTCTGGCAGCTTCAGAGCTGCTGCAAAGGTGAGAATTGTGTGGCAGGAAAAAGGCCTGGCTGTGGTTTGCTCAGGCCTGTGCAAGAAGCACAAAAGCCAATGGGAGCCCAAGCAGTGGCTCTGTGAGGGCCTTTGATGGTTTTCAGAGCAGGGCTGGCTGGAAACCCCCCTGCAGGGGCAGCTGTGAGGGAACCAGTCTGGAAATGCAGCAATTGATCATTTTGTGAAAAACGAGGTTCACTTTTTGGTAAATTTTAACATGTTTAATATAATAATTAAGACAATTAGGAGGAAAAAAAACCCAAGTATGGCCGGCTGAGTGACTTGGCATTCAGCCAAGTCTACACCTTGCTATCTCAGAGACAGTCTTTAAATACCCTTTCTGTCACATCAATATATGAATATTCATATAATTCCATAAACTAGTTTCCATATTCCTGGAACTGTTTTGCATGGCTCCTCCTTGGATCTGCCTTTTTAGAGCATGCGTGTTTCGTGCCTGTGTCTTTATTATCGCTTCCAGCTTGGGCCTTGGTCCACGCTTTCTTCAGGTGATAGATGCTGATAGTTGGTATATCAATAGCAGGGTCCTCTTTAGATGTTCAATGGATGCTATCCCGACCAAACAGACAGTTTAAGCATATACATCAGTTACTAACACTATGCCTAATTTTCTAAAAGCAAAAATAAAAAACTTATATTCTATATCTTTACCACAACATTATTAACCATATAGCACATATCTTGCAAAAAGCTAACTCTATAATATATATATAACAATTTTGTCCCTCTCAGCAAGGGACTGAGAGAACCCCAGAAGAAGATTCTGCAAATCCCACACCCATCTGCTCAACAACCTGACTGGGACCATCCTCCTTCACGAGATGGACAGACAGAACTCAACAAAAGAAAGAAAACCCAAACATTTTTCTGAATTTAATCAAAAAGCAGGATTGTGGATTCAGTAAGAGGAGTAGAGGTTGTGTGCCTCCCTGACAGTGAGAGAGGAATTGAGGAGCCCCGTGGGGTGCTGTGGAACGCAAAAAGGAACCCCTGAGGGGAATCGATGCCCCCAAGTGCTGCCAGTGTCCCCCAGTGTCACAGCACATTCTTGAAGGTGTCACTCGGGTTCCTCTGTCCCTTATAAGGTCTTGGCAGCTCCGTGTTGGTCACTTGTGTATCCTGAGGTGGCACAGGGCCGGAGGACACCTGTGGGGTCCTTGAAAGTGGCAGTGATTGTGGGGACCTGGCTGGGGGGTGACACCCCTGGGTGACGTGTCCCTGTGCCCCCCTGTATTCACCCCCTTCCCTGCTTGGTGCTCACGATGTGGGGGTCCAGCACTGCCCCCTCCTCTGGGGGTTCCTCTGGGGATAAGGGGGGTCCAAGGAGTGTCTGAGGAGGGGGAGAAGGGAGTCCTGGCAAGAGCCCCCCACTCACCTATCCTGGGGTTTCCTGGCAGCTGCAAGGAAAAGGGGAAGGGGTGACCTTGGGGACCCCGGGACCCCTGAACTTTCCTGGGATCTCGGCAGCTCCAACCACCCAAAGGACCCCCAAATCCCCATTGGAGCCCTGAAACCCACTGGGCCGCTGATTCCCCCCTGAACACTCCAAGAACCCCTGAATCCCCAAAACTTCTGCACCATCACAGTGCTCCCAAGTTCCCATTGTCCCCAACACTCTGATCCCCTGGAACTCTAAGCTCAGCAGGGAGGGGCACGCCTCAGACTCCCCCAGAACCCCAGAAAGATCCCTCCACATTCCTGAACGGCCCTCCAAGAGCTCCCCAAACCCTCCAGGAGCACCCAGTGCCACCCCAATGCTTGTTCAAAGCCCACCTAGGGATGGACCTGGAGCCCAACACAGACCCTCCAAATTCCCCTCAAATCCCCCCCACCAGGATCCCCTGTCGAGGTCCCTGTGGGCTCAGTTTCCCCCAGCTCAGGGGCCCTGGGTGCTGCCCCAGCTCTGCCCCCACTCTGGGGGCTTCCCCTCACTCCAGGACCCCAATCCCCCCCCTTCTCACCCACCCCGGCGGTGCCAGCAGTGACAGCCCCCGATGACAGCCAGGAGCAGGACCAGGAACAGGAGGGTCCTGCCGACGTTCACAGCAACTGCTGGGGACAGAGGGGGACAGGGTGGGGTCACCCCAAACCGTGAGGGTCCTGAACACCCCATGTGACCCTGTGTGAGCCCACCTGTGACCCAGGGTGAGCCAGGGGTCACCTCCAGGGCCAGCTCAGGGCTGAGTGCCTGAAACACGCGGTGCCCGTCCTGTCCCAGCTGGTTGGTGGCCACGCACTGGTAGGTGCCCGAATGTCCCACATCGACGTCCCCAAGCTCCAGGACGGGAGCCCAGGCCACCTCCTGGCCATCACGCAGCCAGGTGAAGGTGACAGGGGCTGAGCCCACCTGCACCGAGCAGCGCAGGGTCACATTGTCACCTGCTCGCACCTGGTGTGACAGGGGACTGGGGGTGATGGTGGCATTGGCCACAGGCACTGTGGGGACAGAGAAAGGGCTGGCACCTGGTGAGGTGGGATGGGGGTGTCATGGGTGGGATCAACCCCTCCCCAAGAGTCCTGCTCACCCAGGACAGTGACATTCAGGGGGACACTCTCCTCCATGCTGTCCCCATTGCTGACCCGGCAGTGATAGTGGCCGCTGTCATTGTCGCCAGTGTGTCGCAGCTCCAGGTGGGGGCCAGTGCCCAGTGGTGCCCCAGAGCCCCCCCGGTGCCAGGTGAAGGTCAGGGGACCTGTCCCCGCGGCCACCTCACAGCTCAGCACCAGAGTGTCCCCCGGTGCCACCTGTCCCCCAGGGGGCTGTGCCCATATGGACACCCATGGGATCGGGATTTCTGCGGGAGAGGACAACAGCAGGGGACAGTGAGGGACACGATGGGACAGTGAGGGACATGGCAGGGTAGTGGAGAGAGGCAGGGTTACCCCAGAGAGGAAGAAGGGGCAGAGAGCTGGGAGGAGGCCTGGAAAGGAACCCCAAGGATGGATGGAGGGTTCAGGGAGGGGACACCTGGAAAGGGACAGGGGGGGACTCCAGCGAAGGTGTGGGGACCCAGGGAGGGGATGGTGGGACCTGGGGATGGTGGGGGAAGATCATGGAGGGGTAGGGTTGTCTCAGGTATTGGCAAAGGGACCCAGTGAGGGATGAGGGGATAAGGAGGGGGACTTGAGCAGTGATGGGGGGACATAGAAAAAGTTTACAGAAAGATGGGGGTACCCACATAGCGCTGGGGGATCCAGTGAGAGACCTGGAAATGCTCTGGGCAGTAATGGGGGTCCGCAGGCCAGTCTGGGGGTCACCAGACGGGGCTGAGTGTCCCCAGCCAGGGGACCCAAGGAGGCTGTGGGGATGAGGCTCACCGTGCACTGTCACTGTCACCGGTGACGACTTCTGCCGCTCCCATGACCCCTTGGAGTACACCTGGCCCTCACAATGGTAGCGGCCGCTGTCGTTCAGCTGCAGAGGGGACAGGGACAGTTCGGTCCCAGGGCGGGGGCTCCTCACCTCCTCATTCCCATGGTAGAATCGCACCTGGGTGACTGAACTGTTCCACCAGCCCCGGCAGCGCAGTGTCACCGTGTCCCCCTCCAGCAGTGCCCGTGCCGGCACCTGCAGCACCAGCCAGTCTGTGGGACACGGGAGTCCCGTCACACCAGGGGGGTCCTGTTTTCACAGGGCCCCCATATTGAGTCACACCCAGAGCACCAGGGGTCCCCACTTCCACAAACAGGGTCCTCCTGCACTGGGATGCTCTGGGATGTCCCCGTGTTCAGGGCACAGGCTCTGGTCACCCCAGGAGGTGACCCATGGAGTGGAGCCCACCCAGAACCCTCTGAGTCCCACAGGAGCCACCCTGGGATACCCAAACACCCCTCACCATTTAAGACGCTCACTGTGTGGCTGAACCCGCTGCCAGGTCTGTAACACTGGTAGGTGCCATTCTTGGTGACAGTGAAGTTGTCGAGTTCCTTTGGCTGCCAGCTCTGCTCATTCACGTACCAGGTGGTGTCACTGGTGGTTCCCAAGCCCTGGCAGATCAGTGTCACCTGGTCCCACAGCACTGCTGGCCTCCAGGGAGGCTCCACAAGGAGCTGGGTGGTTTGGGCACCTGCAGGTGGCAGGGGACACCAGCCTGCCAGGGCCACCATGGGGCTGGGGACAGCGGGGTGGGGACATGGCATACCCCGAGGACTCACCAGCGAAGCCGAGTGTCTGGGCTGGAAGGGAGAAGGGACAGGGCTGGATCAGGGTAGACCCGTAGAGAGAGGTATGGGGGCACAGGGTGTGGGGGCTGTCCCTGAACTGTCACCAGGGGGACACAGGTGGGGCACAGATGTCTCAGAGATTGGGGAACTGCAGGCACCCCATGCTCAGGCAGGACATGAGGACATTGTGGACAACCCAGGCATGGGGACCCTGTGCTGGCACAGGTCACCCCCACCAGCCCTACGGCCTCTGTCCCCATGGCCCATCTGCATGGTGCTTGTCCCCTTGTCCCTGTCCCTGCATCCCTGTCACCCTGTCCCTGTTCTCACAGCTGCACCAGTCCCATAATTCCTCTCCCCTCTTTCAGGTCCCTCCAGTCCTGTCCTCCTGATCCTGTCCCCACAGCCACCCCACAACCATGGTCACCTCATTGCGCTGGCTCTTCTGGCCTTGGGGACCTCAGGGGACCCCCACAGCCCCCCTGTGCCCCCTCCCCACCAGTCTCTGCCTCACCAGGGCTCATCCCTGGGGTGTCAGGCCCGTGCCCGGGGCACTCACCCCACAGGAGCAGTGCCACCTTCCCGGCCATCCCCGTGTCCCCAGCCATGTGGACTGGCTGTCACTCGCTGCTGTGGCCACCGATCCCCTGGGTGGCGGCTCTTTGGATGAAGAGGAAGGAAGCGAGGTCACGTCTCGTCCCCACGTGTAGGTGGCCCGTGGTGGGGGCAGGGTGTGCACAAACTGGGGACAGGCTGTGGGCAGGCTGGGGACAGGCTGGAGTCAAGGCTGGGCAGCACAATGTGGGATATGGGGTTCTCAGGAGTTGGGGGCTCAGGGGATTTGAGTAGCCAGGGATGGGTGTCCAGAGGAATGGGGGTCCAGGGGAATGGGGTCCCTGGGGAATGGACGTCCTGGCAGTGGGGAGTCACTGAGAATGGGGGTGCCATAGGAATGGGGGTCCTTAGGGATGGGGGGACTCAGGGCTGGGCATCCCAGGGGAATGTGGGCTCCAGGGATTTGGGGTGATGGGATGCGTGTGCCAGGGATGATGGCACCATTGGAATGGTGGCTCCTGGGAGAGTGAAGGCCATGGGGGAAGGGGGATTTCAGAAGACGGATTGAAGGGGAGAGAGTCCCTTGGAAATGGGGGCCCTGGGCCATGGAGATCCTGGGGAATGGCAGTCGTCGGGCCCCAGGGAGGAGGCACATAAGGATTGGTGATCCCAGGGATGGGCAGTGGCTGGGCAAGCCCATGGGTCACCACTCTTTCCATGGGTGCCTCAGATTTTGGGGTGATGCAGGGCCCAGCACTGCCCTTGAGGTGCTCATGGCCTGGTGATCACCCCAGGCAGAATCAAAGGTGCTCTAGGTCTGTGTCCCCCCACCTCCCAGTGAACTTTCCTCTCTTTATTTCCATTTCCTTCCTTTTTCTTTCAAATTCACAATCCTCCAGATTGTGCCTTGATGATCCTGGGGAGCACCTGAGCAGGGAACTGGTTGGGGGAACCCCAGGGTGGGGAAAGCAGGGGTGAGGGGTCTGCAGGGAGAGGTGGGAGGCTGTGGGGGATGGGGGTGTCTGACTCTGCCCCCCCAACACTTTCACTTTCTCTCTGCTGCAGCAGAAGGAAGAGGCCGTTTGTGCTGAGTGTCACATGGGGCGTGGGGGGGGGGGTGGCAGGGGGTGAGGAGGGTGGGGGGGGTGAGTCTGTCTGGGGAGGACACATGCTGGCTACAGTGGTCCTGTCCTGGGGGATGGCAGCTCTGGGAGGGTTCCAGACTTCTCCATTCTTGCTGGTCCCTGCAGGATCTCAGCTGGTAAGAGCAGCTTGGGAATGGAGCCCCAGGCAGGAAGGAGCTCCCCAACTCCTCCTCCTTGAAGCCAGTGCCCATCCAAGTGTGGGGCCCAGCCATGGCCCAGCCCCAGTGCACAGGGATGGGCATTGGCCAGCCCTGCTCTGGCCAGCCCCAGCTGGCAGCCAGGACCTGAGGGTCTCCCCTGCCCCCTTGGCTTTGGTTCTGGCAGCTTCAGAGCTGCTGCAAAGGTGAGAATTGTGTGGCAGGAAAAAGGCCTGGCTGTGGTTTGCTCAGGCCTGTGCAAGAAGCACAAAAGCCAATGGGAGCCCAAGCAGTGGCTCTGTGAGGGCCTTTGATGGTTTTCAGAGCAGGGCTGGCTGGAAACCCCCCTGCAGGGGCAGCTGTGAGGGAACCAGTCTGGAAATGCAGCAATTGATCATTTTGTGAAAAACGAGGTTCACTTTTTGGTAAATTTTAACATGTTTAATATAATAATTAAGACAATTAGGAGGAAAAAAAACCCAAGTATGGCCGGCTGAGTGACTTGGCATTCAGCCAAGTCTACACCTTGCTATCTCAGAGACAGTCTTTAAATACCCTTTCTGTCACATCAATATATGAATATTCATATAATTCCATAAACTAGTTTCCATATTCCTGGAACTGTTTTGCATGGCTCCTCCTTGGATCTGCCTTTTTAGAGCATGCGTGTTTCGTGCCTGTGTCTTTATTATCGCTTCCAGCTTGGGCCTTGGTCCACGCTTTCTTCAGGTGATAGATGCTGATAGTTGGTATATCAATAGCAGGGTCCTCTTTAGATGTTCAATGGATGCTATCCCGACCAAACAGACAGTTTAAGCATATACATCAGTTACTAACACTATGCCTAATTTTCTAAAAGCAAAAATAAAAAACTTATATTCTATATCTTTACCACAACATTATTAACCATATAGCACATATCTTGCAAAAAGCTAACTCTATAATATATATATAACAATTTTGTCCCTCTCAGCAAGGGACTGAGAGAACCCCAGAAGAAGATTCTGCAAATCCCACACCCATCTGCTCAACAACCTGACTGGGACCATCCTCCTTCACGAGATGGACAGACAGAACTCAACAAAAGAAAGAAAACCCAAACATTTTTCTGAATTTAATCAAAAAGCAGGATTGTGGATTCAGTAAGAGGAGTAGAGGTTGTGTGCCTCCCTGACAGTGAGAGAGGAATTGAGGAGCCCCGTGGGGTGCTGTGGAACGCAAAAAGGAACCCCTGAGGGGAATCGATGCCCCCAAGTGCTGCCAGTGTCCCCCAGTGTCACAGCACATTCTTGAAGGTGTCACTCGGGTTCCTCTGTCCCTTATAAGGTCTTGGCAGCTCCGTGTTGGTCACTTGTGTATCCTGAGGTGGCACAGGGCCGGAGGACACCTGTGGGGTCCTTGAAAGTGGCAGTGATTGTGGGGACCTGGCTGGGGGGTGACACCCCTGGGTGACGTGTCCCTGTGCCCCCCTGTATTCACCCCCTTCCCTGCTTGGTGCTCACGATGTGGGGGTCCAGCACTGCCCCCTCCTCTGGGGGTTCCTCTGGGGATAAGGGGGGTCCAAGGAGTGTCTGAGGAGGGGGAGAAGGGAGTCCTGGCAAGAGCCCCCCACTCACCTATCCTGGGGTTTCCTGGCAGCTGCAAGGAAAAGGGGAAGGGGTGACCTTGGGGACCCCGGGACCCCTGAACTTTCCTGGGATCTCGGCAGCTCCAACCACCCAAAGGACCCCCAAATCCCCATTGGAGCCCTGAAACCCACTGGGCCGCTGATTCCCCCCTGAACACTCCAAGAACCCCTGAATCCCCAAAACTTCTGCACCATCACAGTGCTCCCAAGTTCCCATTGTCCCCAACACTCTGATCCCCTGGAACTCTAAGCTCAGCAGGGAGGGGCACGCCTCAGACTCCCCCAGAACCCCAGAAAGATCCCTCCACATTCCTGAACGGCCCTCCAAGAGCTCCCCAAACCCTCCAGGAGCACCCAGTGCCACCCCAATGCTTGTTCAAAGCCCACCTAGGGATGGACCTGGAGCCCAACACAGACCCTCCAAATTCCCCTCAAATCCCCCCCACCAGGATCCCCTGTCGAGGTCCCTGTGGGCTCAGTTTCCCCCAGCTCAGGGGCCCTGGGTGCTGCCCCAGCTCTGCCCCCACTCTGGGGGCTTCCCCTCACTCCAGGACCCCAATCCCCCCCCTTCTCACCCACCCCGGCGGTGCCAGCAGTGACAGCCCCCGATGACAGCCAGGAGCAGGACCAGGAACAGGAGGGTCCTGCCGACGTTCACAGCAACTGCTGGGGACAGAGGGGGACAGGGTGGGGTCACCCCAAACCGTGAGGGTCCTGAACACCCCATGTGACCCTGTGTGAGCCCACCTGTGACCCAGGGTGAGCCAGGGGTCACCTCCAGGGCCAGCTCAGGGCTGAGTGCCTGAAACACGCGGTGCCCGTCCTGTCCCAGCTGGTTGGTGGCCACGCACTGGTAGGTGCCCGAATGTCCCACATCGACGTCCCCAAGCTCCAGGACGGGAGCCCAGGCCACCTCCTGGCCATCACGCAGCCAGGTGAAGGTGACAGGGGCTGAGCCCACCTGCACCGAGCAGCGCAGGGTCACATTGTCACCTGCTCGCACCTGGTGTGACAGGGGACTGGGGGTGATGGTGGCATTGGCCACAGGCACTGTGGGGACAGAGAAAGGGCTGGCACCTGGTGAGGTGGGATGGGGGTGTCATGGGTGGGATCAACCCCTCCCCAAGAGTCCTGCTCACCCAGGACAGTGACATTCAGGGGGACACTCTCCTCCATGCTGTCCCCATTGCTGACCCGGCAGTGATAGTGGCCGCTGTCATTGTCGCCAGTGTGTCGCAGCTCCAGGTGGGGGCCAGTGCCCAGTGGTGCCCCAGAGCCCCCCCGGTGCCAGGTGAAGGTCAGGGGACCTGTCCCCGCGGCCACCTCACAGCTCAGCACCAGAGTGTCCCCCGGTGCCACCTGTCCCCCAGGGGGCTGTGCCCATATGGACACCCATGGGATCGGGATTTCTGCGGGAGAGGACAACAGCAGGGGACAGTGAGGGACACGATGGGACAGTGAGGGACATGGCAGGGTAGTGGAGAGAGGCAGGGTTACCCCAGGGAGGAAGAAGGGGCAGAGAGCTGGGAGGAGGCCTGGAAAGGAACCCCAAGGATGGATGGAGGGTTCAGGGAGGGGACACCTGGAAAGGGACAGGGGGGGACTCCAGCGAAGGTGTGGGGACCCAGGGAGGGGATGGTGGGACCTGGGGATGGTGGGGGAAGATCATGGAGGGGTAGGGTTGTCTCAGGTATTGGCAAAGGGACCCAGTGAGGGATGAGGGGATAAGGAGGGGGACTTGAGCAGTGATGGGGGGACATAGAAAAAGTTTACAGAAAGATGGGGGTACCCACATAGCGCTGGGGGATCCAGTGAGAGACCTGGAAATGCTCTGGGCAGTAATGGGGGTCCGCAGGCCAGTCTGGGGGTCACCAGACGGGGCTGAGTGTCCCCAGCCAGGGGACCCAAGGAGGCTGTGGGGATGAGGCTCACCGTGCACTGTCACTGTCACCGGTGACGACTTCTGCCGCTCCCATGACCCCTTGGAGTACACCTGGCCCTCACAATGGTAGCGGCCGCTGTCGTTCAGCTGCAGAGGGGACAGGGACAGTTCGGTCCCAGGGCGGGGGCTCCTCACCTCCTCATTCCCATGGTAGAATCGCACCTGGGTGACTGAACTGTTCCACCAGCCCCGGCAGCGCAGTGTCACCGTGTCCCCCTCCAGCAGTGCCCGTGCCGGCACCTGCAGCACCAGCCAGTCTGTGGGACACGGGAGTCCCGTCACACCAGGGGGGTCCTGTTTTCACAGGGCCCCCATATTGAGTCACACCCAGAGCACCAGGGGTCCCCACTTCCACAAACAGGGTCCTCCTGCACTGGGATGCTCTGGGATGTCCCCGTGTTCAGGGCACAGGCTCTGGTCACCCCAGGAGGTGACCCATGGAGTGGAGCCCACCCAGAACCCTCTGAGTCCCACAGGAGCCACCCTGGGATACCCAAACACCCCTCACCATTTAAGACGCTCACTGTGTGGCTGAACCCGCTGCCAGGTCTGTAACACTGGTAGGTGCCATTCTTGGTGACAGTGAAGTTGTCGAGTTCCTTTGGCTGCCAGCTCTGCTCATTCACGTACCAGGTGGTGTCACTGGTGGTTCCCAAGCCCTGGCAGATCAGTGTCACCTGGTCCCACAGCACTGCTGGCCTCCAGGGAGGCTCCACAAGGAGCTGGGTGGTTTGGGCACCTGCAGGTGGCAGGGGACACCAGCCTGCCAGGGCCACCATGGGGCTGGGGACAGCGGGGTGGGGACATGGCATACCCCGAGGACTCACCAGCGAAGCCGAGTGTCTGGGCTGGAAGGGAGAAGGGACAGGGCTGGATCAGGGTAGACCCGTAGAGAGAGGTATGGGGGCACAGGGTGTGGGGGCTGTCCCTGAACTGTCACCAGGGGGACACAGGTGGGGCACAGATGTCTCAGAGATTGGGGAACTGCAGGCACCCCATGCTCAGGCAGGACATGAGGACATTGTGGACAACCCAGGCATGGGGACCCTGTGCTGGCACAGGTCACCCCCACCAGCCCTACGGCCTCTGTCCCCATGGCCCATCTGCATGGTGCTTGTCCCCTTGTCCCTGTCCCTGCATCCCTGTCACTCCTTCCCTGTTCTCACAGCTGCACCAGTCCCATAATTCCTCTCCCCACTTTCAGGTCCCTCCAGTTCTGTCCTCCTGATCCTGTCCCCACAGCCACCCCACAACCATGGTCACCTCATTGCCCTGGCTCTTCTGGCCTTGGGGACCTCAGGGGACCCCCACAGCCCCCCTGTGCCCCCTCCCCACCAGTCTCTGCCTCACCAGGGCCCAGCCCCGGGGAGTCAGGCCCGTGCCCGGGGCACTCACGCCACAGGAGCAGCGCCACCTTCCCGGCCATCCCCATGTCCCCAGCCATGTGGACTGGCTGTCACTTGCTGCTGTGGCCACTGGTCCCCTGGGTGGTGGCTCTTCGGATGAAGAGGAAGGAAGCGAGGTCACGTCTCGTCCCCACGTGTAGGTGGCCCTTGGTGGGGGCAGGGCGGGGCATAGGTGGAGACACAGTAGGGGACAGGCTGGGGACATGATGGGATAGTCTGGGGGCTCAGAGGGGGATGGTGTTCCCAAGAGTGGGGGCCTCAGGAGTTGTGGGGAACCAAGGATGTGTGTCCAGGAGAATGGGGGTCCAGGGGAATTGGGGTCTTCATGCCTTGGTGCATTCAGGGATGGAGGCCCTTCAGGAACATGTTGCCCAGGGATTTAGGGTCATGGGATGTGGGTCCCAGGGCTGGGGATGAAGGGCAAAAAAAGGAGACCTCAGCAAGAGGAGTTCTGGGGGAAGACGCTGCCCATGGGATGGGATGAAGCCAATGGTGGTCCTAAGCAATGGGAGTCCTGGAATGGGGGTCCCAGGGAGGAGAGACCAAAGGAATAGTTGTCTCATGGTTGGGTTCCCAGAGGAATGGGGGTCCCAGGGATGGGCAGTGTCAGGTGGGCATGGGGGTTGCAGCTCCTTCCCTGAGTGTCTCAGATTTTGGGATGACTCAGAGCCCAGCACAGCCCCCACAGTGTGCTCATGGCCAGGGGGGACACCCCAGGGTTGAGGCTCTGGGTCTGTGCCCCACACACCCCTGGGCTTTTTCCCATCCCCCCCATTTCCTGGCTCAGCCATCCCAGGGAACACCTGAGCAGGTAACAGTGGGGGGATCCCAGGAAGGGACAAAGGGGGCTGGGGGGTACAGGCAGTGTCTGGGGGGCTGTGGGGGATGAAAGATTTTCATGTTCTCTTTCCTGTAGCAGAAGGAAGAGGGTATTTATGCTGAGCTGAGGACGTGGGTTCTGTCCTCCCTGCAGGGCGGGGATAACCAAAGAGGTCCTGCCCTGAGGGAAAAGGGCTCCTCTGCTGTGGTGACACCTGGATCTTGTCCTGCCACAGGGAGTTCCTCCTTCTGGGGGTGGCACATCTTTGGGGATTCTGGTCCAAGAGGTGGCAAATCCTGGGAACCTGTGTCCGGGAGGACCCTGACCATTTTTACTGTCCCCAATGGGGCCCTCTGATATTTCGGCTGCTGAAACTTAAGGGGCATGTGTTACAACCTTGCCCTGATGATGGTAACTGCTGGCTAAATTTGATGTAATTCCCTGATGCCCAGCTGGTTGAGACAAAACTATACACCCAGAATGTAAATGTAAGAATCTTTTCCAACACCATTTTTTTCCCAACTAAAGGGAAATTCAGCAAAAATCAAACTGACAATGTAGAAAATGGTCTGGTTGATAGAATCCTTTTAAACACTGCTCTCCCAACAAGTCACTCACAATAACAACACAAACAAATCACAGAGGAAATGAGACCTTTTGGTTCCCTTTAGGAGCCCATTGGTGCATCCCACAGCAGTGTTTGCTTGTGGATAACACAGAGTGTGAAATCTCCCTGAGTGTCCTACAGGTCGATGGGATTGTTCCCTGCCTGCTGGGCAGTAACCCAGCCCATAGGGAAGGCTTTGGTTGGGCCATATTTAGGAACTCTTCCCATTTTTCTCCTTCGCACTTATAAACTTGACTTACTTCCCAAGTGTTCTGCTCCCAAAATGGGGAGAACAAACTCTGTCCATGCTAAGAATGGTGCACAGGAGACCATGGAAATACCCGTGTGTCCCTCAGGGTCTGCTTCCCTGGGAAATGCACTCCACCCTGCCCTGAATTCCCCTGCCTGGGCACTTCCTGCTCCTGCTGGGACATCCCTGTACCCCAGATCCACTTGTAGAGCCCCTGCTCAATATTTCCAAACTCTTCCCGCTCTGCTGGTGTCCACATCCAGAACCCAAACATTCTTTCTGGGAGGTTCCAAAGGGCTGCAGGTTTTGTTCAAGGAGGAGGGTTTCAGTCAGGTTGTTTTGGGATTTGCAGAATTTCTGGGGCTCTCTCAGCCCCATTGTGAGAGGGAGAGAACGATCAATTGCTGCATTTCTGGACTGGTTCACTCACAGCTGCCCCTGCAGGGGCTGTTTCCAGCCAGCCCTGCTCTGAAAACCATCAAAGGCCCTCACAGAGCCACTGCTTGGGCTCCCTTTGGCTTTTGTGCTTCTTGCAGGGCTGAGCAAACCACAGCCAGGCCTTTTTTCCACCACAGAATTCTCACCTTTGCAGCAGCTCTGAAGCTGCCAGAATCAAAGCCAAGGGGGCAGGGGGGACCCTCAGGTCCTGGCTGCCAGCTGGGGCTGGCCAGAGCAGGGCTGGCCAATGCCCATCCCTGTGCACTGGGGCTGGGCCATGGCTGGGCCCCACACTTGGATGGGCACTGGCTTCAAGGAGGAGGAGTTGGGGAGCTCCTTCCTGCCTGGGGCTCCATTCTCAAGCTGCTCCTGCCAGCTCAGATCCTGCAGGGGACCAGCAAGAATGGAGAAGTCTGGAACGCTCCCGCAGCTGCCATCCTCCAGGACAGGATTCCCTTGGCCAGCATGTGTCCCCCCTGGGACAGGATCCCCCCTGGACAGAACCCACTCCCATGTGACACTCAGCACAAACAGCCTCTTCCTTCTGCTGCAGGAGAGAGAAAGTGAAAGTGTTTTAGGGGCACAGCTGGACACCCCCATCCCCCACAGCCTCCCAACCCTCCCTGCAGACCCCTCACCCCTGCTTCCCACACCCTGGTGTTCCCCCAGCCCCTTCCCTGCTCAGGTGCTCCACAGGATCATTAAGACAGAAACTGGGGAGATGTGAAAATGAGGGAAAAAAGGAAGGAAATGGAAATTAAGAGAGGATAAAGCTTCTGGGGGGTAGGGGGACACAGACTCAGAGCCTCTTGGAATCCCCTTTTGGTGCCTCCCAGGAACATATGAGGGGGGCAATGGTGGGCCCTTGGTTTTCCCAAAATGTGAGGTACACCCCTTGAAGGAGCTGTGACCCATGGGGCCAATCAGCCACTGCCCAACCCTGGCACTCCCATTCACCTGCGACCTTAAACATAGGACCCCCATTCTTTATGCTCCCCCTGCCTGGGACCCCCATCCCAGTACTCACATTCTTCAGGATCTCCATGGCCCAGGCCCCTCATTCAGAGGAACCCTCTTCCACAGATTCCATCCCCTACAACTCCCCTTCCCCCAGGATATTGATTCTCCCAGGACTCCCCTCCCAATTCCTGTGGGCCTGCCCTATTCCCTTCACAGCCCATTCTTGGCAGACCCAACCAATGACCCTAAATCCCTGGACCTTACATTCCCCTGGGACTCCCATCCATGAGTCCCCCCAGCCCTGGGACCCCCAATTTTCCTGGACACCCATCCCTGTCTCCCCAAAACCACTCAGCCTTCTACTCCTGAGAACCCCATGTCCCACTGTGTGCCCCCCAGCCTTGTCCACAGCCCGTCCCCACCCTGATCACAGCCTGTCCCCAGCTTGTGGCCACCCTGCCCCCACCAGGTGCCACTTAAACATGAGGATGAGACCTGATCTCACTTTCTTCCCCTTTATCCAAAGAGCCGCCACCCAGGGGACCGGTGGCCACAGCAGCAAGTGACAGCCAGTCCACATGGCTGGGGACATGGGGATGGCCAGGAAGGTGGCACTGCTCCTGTGGGGTGAGTGCCCCAGGCACAGGCCTGACAACCCGGGGATGGGCCCTGGTGAGGCAGAGACTGGTGGGGAGGGGGCACAGGGGGGCTGTGGGGTCCCTTGATGTCCCCAAGGTCAGCAGAGCCAGTGCATGGGCATGGACCCCAGTGTGACCAGAGTCATGGGGTGGCTGTGGGGACAGGAACAGGGAATTGTGATGTGGGAACAGGAAGAGGGGGATAGAGATGTGGGCACAAGGATGTGTCAAAAGGAACCTTGGGGCTGAGGCAGCAGTAGGGTCAGGGACGAGGGAACAGGGGTGCAGAGTAGATCTTTGGTCACTTCTCTCTTTCAGCAATGTCCAGAGCCAATTGAACAGCTCTGAGTTCAGCGAGTTGGCTCGATCCACCTTCTCATTCAGCAGCTTGTGTGACCTGTTACGTGGGGCTCCATACGGCTGCTTTCCACTTCTGAGTCATCCATACAATGCAACAAGAACCATCTGTAAAAAGAGCATAACATGTTTCTTTTCTGGCAGTTGATTATACAGTGGAGCTTCTTCAGCATGTGTCACTTGCTCTTGTTCCTCTTCATCCATGAGACTAATGTTTTCACCTTCAGGCCAATTTGTAATTATCTCCAAATTCTCAGGGCAATTCAGTTTTCCAATAGGGGCGTGCTTTGTGATGAGAGCAATCCACTTACTCCATGTGGCATTGGTGGCGTGGTGGGTAGAGGGAACCTCTGCTTTGAACATCCACCCCAGAACAGGTAGTCGAGGTGCCAGGGGGAGTTGTGTTTCAGTGCCTGTTACCTCTGAGGCAGCTCAGACTCCTTCATGGGCTGCTAAAATTTCCTTCTCTGTTCGAGTGTAGTTGGCTTCAGACCCTCTGTAGCTTCAGCTCCAGAATCCCAGAGGTCAGCCTAGAGTCTCCTCAGGCACCTTCTGCCAAAGGCTCCAGGACAGACCATGGCTCCCAGCTGCAGAGTAGAGCATGTCCTTCACATCTGGTGCCGTCCTGACTGGGCCAAGGGCTACTGCATGAGTGATCTCCTGCTTGATCTGGGCAAAGGCTTGTTGCTGTTCAAGACCCCAGTGGAAAGTGTTCCTCTTGTGGGTGACCAGGAAGAGAGGGCTCACAATCTGGCTGTACTCAGGAATGTGCATTCTCCAAAAACCTGTGATGCCTAGGAAAGCCTGTGTTTCCTCCTTGTTGGTTGGCGGAAACATTGCGGTTATCTTGTTGATGACATCAGTGGGAATCTGACGCCGTCCATCCTGCCACTTGACTCCCAGGAACTGGATCTCTCAAGCAGGTCCCTTAACTTTGCTCGTCCTAATAGCAAAACCAGCTTTCAGGAGAATCTGGATGATCTTCTCTCCCTTCTCAAACACTTCAGCTGCAGTGTTCCCCCGTACAATGATGTCATCAATGTATGGCAGATGTTCTGGAGCCTCACCCTTTTCCAGTGCAGCCTGGGTCAGTCTATGGCAGATGGTGGGGCTGTGTTTCCACCCCTGGGGCAGTTGGTTCTAGGTGTACTGCACACCCCTTCACGTGAAGGCAAACTGAGGCCTGTATTCTGCAGCCAGAGGAATGGAGAAAAATGCATTGGCAATATCAATAGTGGAGTACCATTTTGCTGCCTTGGACTCCAGCTCATACTGGAGTTCCATCATGTCCAGCACAGCAGCGCTCAGTGGTGGAGTCACTTCATTCAAGCCACGATAGTCCACAGTCAGTCTCCATTCTCTGTCAGACTGGTGCACAGGTCAGATGGGGCTGTTGAAGGGTGAGTGGGTTTTGCTGACCACCCCTTGGCTCTCCAGCTCTCAGATCATCTTGTGGATGGGAATCACAGCATCTCGAGTTGTTCTGTACTGTCAGTGATGCACTGTCAAAGTGGCAATTGGCACTTGTTGCTCTTCCCCCTTCAGAGGTCCTACAGCAAATGGGTTCTCTGATAGTCCAGGCAAGGTGTTCAATCGCTTTACACCCTCTGTGTCTACAGCCGCTATCCTGAATGCCCACCTGAGTCCCTTTGGGTCTTTGAAATACCCATTTTGGAGGAAGTCTATGCCCAAAATGCATGGGGCCTCTGGGCCAGTCACAATAGGGTGTTTTTTCCACTCATTTCCAGTCAGTCTCACATCAGCTTCCACCAAAGTAAAATCCTGTGATCCCCATCACACCAGCAATAGAAACAGATTCTTCTCTCACGTCTTGATGGGAGTAATGTGCACTGTGCAGCAGTGTTAACCAAGGCCTCATATTTTTGTGGTTCTAATGTGCCAGGCCAATGAATCCACACAGTCCAAAAAACACGGGTTTCTCTAGCCTGTACCTTGCTAGAGGCAGGGCCCCTCTAAGCCTGGTTATCCTTCTTTCCCTGGGTAACTGGAGCTGCTTCCTTTTTGGTGGAACTTCCTCTCTGAGTCTTCCCTCCTTCCAATTCAAGCACAAGTCCAATTCAAGTCTCATCAGATTAGCAGTACATTTTCCATCCCATCTCCTCATGTCTTCTCCACAATCACTCAGGAGTGATCAGAGCTTACCTTGTGGGATGCTCCTTCCCTCTCTAGCTGGGGCATGTCTGCATTTAGTGCCAGAACTTCTGATCTTTACTGCCGAGATTTGGAGAAAGCCCTCTTTCAATACTTTAATCTCCTCTCTGAGTGTATTGTGATTCTCCTCTATCTTGCCTTCTAATTTCTACAGACAGGTTTCCAGAGCTGCAATTCCTGTGTGTGTTGGACCATGCACAGCATCTGCATATGCTCGAAGCTTCCTTGCCATATCCAGCACGTTCTCCTCTGTACCATCCTGCTTCATTATTGCTAAAGCAGAAGAGTATTCTTGTGGCCCAAGTCATACAAATTTATGCCACATCAGAGCTGCACATGGTACCAAGTCTGGGTTCCTAGTGTTTAGGTCATCTGAGTAGACAATCTCTGCCCCTGCCATTTCTCTCAAGTGTTGAATCCCTTGTTCTATGGTCTTCCATTGGGTTTGCTGCATATAGAGATTGTCTGCACACAGATATCTTTGTGCCACACTTCCCAGGACCCATTCCCAGAGACTGCAAGGGTGAGCCACACTCATCATTCCTTGGTCAATAAGTGGATCATGTGACAGGGATCCCAAATGCCTCGCGTCAGTGCCATCCAGCATTGTAGCCTCACCTGCAGCATCCCAAAGATGGACTAACCAACTAATTATAGATTCATGATGTTATGAATAAAAATGGGCGGAGAAAATATTAATCTCCTTAAAACGCCTTTATTGATCAGCTCTTACAATATTTGCTCGAGGGGTTTTTGGCTGCCCGTGGTCGCCGTGAAGGAGGAGGGTCTTTTTCAGCTCTGCTGCAGGGAACTGAGCAGAGCTGGAGAACCTGCCCTCGCTGGGAGCATTCCCAGGGTTCTGACAGTTCTTTGTCTTCTCCTGTGGTCTCATCTCTGGTTTGGTCTTTTTAACTTACAGCTAGTAAGCAAAACCGGAGAAATTAGCTCTTTTGATCTTTCAGGGTCTACACGGCTTAGAATTGGTTTCTGTGCGTTTCAATTTTGCTTGGTTTTTATTTTGTGAGGGGTTTTTTGGTGTTAAACTTCATCCCGAGATGCACTTGGAGTCCTTTATTTGCATGCGGGATCAGCCAGGGCGGGCGGTTGGAGGCTCTTTGCGGCCGCGTGGCAGTTCTGCCGCAGCCATGGCGTTTCGGTCTCACGCTGCCTCACAGCGGCGGCAGCGTTTGCGGGGGTTTAGGCCAGTTTCTTGTGAGGTGGGGGGGTGGAACGTGGCGGGCGTGGATTTTTTTCTTTTGGAACGGAGCGGCGGTCTGGCGGGCTCGGGGATGCGCCATCTGGCAGCGGCGGCTGACCGCGGGCGGGCCGCTCCGCGGCTGGAGCCACGTCGGGGCGGGCGCTCCGCGGCTGGAACTCTTTGTGCTGAGCCTGGGGGGGAAGCGGCCGGCTCCTCTCTTTTCCGCTCCGGCGGCGGCGGACGCGGGGGGTTTGGGATTTCCCCGTGCCGGACTGCCGACTGCTCCGCGGCTGGAGCCGTGTCGGCGGCGGTGGCTCCGCGGGCTTTGGGATCCCCCGCCGGCTCCCGGCTGCGGACGGGGCTGGGGAGGGGCTTCTCCGCGGATGCGGGCGGCCGACACTTCCCTCTCCTGCTCTGTCATTGGGGTGGGGGGGGGCGCAGCGCCGAGCGTCTCTGAAGGGAACGGGCTCCCGCCCCAGAGGTCTGCCTTTAAGGTGGTCTGAGGGGTAAGGTGCCACGGAGGTGGCTTTTCACTGTTACATTACAGGATAAACATTTTAAATTTCATTTTTATCAATCAGGTCGTCGAGTGTAATCCTTTCTTAGGCCACAAAGGTCCTTCAGGGAAAGAGACTCACTAGTGGCTCCTGATCTTGTGCCAACTGGTTGGGCTTCTGATTTTGTGTCAGTTTGTTCAGCTTCTGATTTGGTGTCAGTTGGTTGGGCTTCTGATTGAATATTGCTGGGAGGCGTGGAGTGTCCTTCACCTGCATCATCGTCCACTGGTCGATCTGTTTTGTGTGTGCACTTCTTTGCTGGGGGGATTGCCAGTGTCTTAGACTCACTGTCTGGTTTAGCTGCTGTCTGAGCTGCTGGAGTGTTGGCTGCAGCCTGAGTGACTGGGGTAGCTGCTGATTTATCTCCCTGCCCCCCTGCCTCTATCTGCTGCCCTACAGTATCTGGCAGTGTGAGATAATCATATGCCAGGGCCCAGCTAATTGGAATGAGCTTTTTCTCCTTAGAGTCATCATGGCACTTCTCCTTCAGATATTTACCCACCTCATCTGGGTTCTGAATTTGTTCATGTGAAAATTCCAAAGGTGGGAGATCAGAAAATTCCTTCAAGGCCTGGCCCATTCTCTCTCATTCTCCACACCACTCAGGATTTTCCACACCTGGGCCGACTTCTGGGTCTACTTCTGGGCCAGGAGTCACATCAGCCCCTCTGGAAATCTCAGACCTCACTCTAGAGAAGCTTGTCAAGGGTTAATACAGTTTGGTTTTTTTTGGTTAATAAAATATTGCTCTGCTGGGACCTTAGAATTCTTTGGAAAGGACAGGGATCTATCAGGGGTCAGGTTTTGGATTGACACGTAGTTCTGACCACTCAGAAAACAGAATGCAGCTTTTGGTAATACCCATCTAAGCTGGGGCTGGGTTCCAGACTTCCTCTTCCCTCCCCATCTGGTGACCAGGTGACATCGTGGGCAGCTGAGGAGGGCCCGGCTCAAGCCCCGCTGCCCCAGGGCGGCCGGGCCCGGCCGGGCCTCCAAGAGCTGCAGAGGAGGCAGAGCCGGCTGAGGTGTTTTTGCCCCCGGCTGCCGGCGGCAGTGCTGCAGTTGGGCAGAGCTGGCCGCGTGTCTGGGGCCGTGCCGGGGATCGGGGCCAGCCGTAGCAGGGCCGTGCCCCGGCCCCCTGGCTGCCGGTACCCCTGGCCCCAGAAAAAGATGGGATCTCTCCCCCACCCTACGCTGGGCCCCGAAGAGCAGCTGCGAGCGGCTCACGCCATCAGATCTGGAGGAAAAGTGAAGGCATTCATCAGCTTCCCCCACCTCCGGCTTGGCTTTGAAACCTTCATGGCTGCCATGGCAGAGATCACATAACCACCGCAGGCCTGGGCAAGCTTTAACTCTTTCCTGACACCAATTAAAACTTTCCTAAACTCTTCAGAGATGAGATAAAAGGCCCAACTGGAGACATGTAAAAAGACAATATAGAGATCCCAAAGTCAGTAAAGGAAGAGTGACTTCTTAAGTGAGGAAAATGACAAGTTGCCTTAGGTCTAAGCTGAAAATCTCCCATAGATTATAGTAACAGACTGTAATATGCTAGAATAATCCTTTAAATGGTAGACAATATGAATTGAAGAAATGATTTGTAGATTTGAGCAAAGGTATCTGTAATGAACTGAGTGAATACTGAATTAGTAACTGTGATCTTGTGATCCCATGAGAAATTAAACAGAAACAATTAAAAAAAATCCCTCTGGCAGTAAAGAAGTGAAAAGACATCTGTGTTCCCTGAGTTAAAAAAAAAAAAAAAAAATCATTGCCTTTGAAACTGCTCATTTTTAAAAGGGGCCATGCCAATCTGTGAATCTACAACCCATATGTGCAGTCACAGAAAAAGCTACGTAGATATAAGAAGTTCCACAATTGCAAAATTTCCAGGCCAGGCTGCTTTTGTGTAAGTTAGAAGCCACAAGCAAACTCTTTCTCTTGTAAAAAATTACCAAGCAAAAAGAGAGACTTCTCTCTCTCAGAAACTAAATGAATGCCTATTTTATAAGTAGTACTAGCCTGGAGTTCTAAGTTTTGCCTATTTACATTGTTTGTAAACAATGAACAATTTGTAGTAGAAGAAAGAGTTAGTTTAGAAATTAATTTGTGGGGTTTTTTTTTTTTCTTTTCTTATTTTCTTCTCTTAGTATATGTTAATAAAATCTCTCTGATGTACTTTTAAGTTGAGCCTGTTTTGCCTTTTTTTTCTCCCAGAATCCTATCTCCCACTTAGCAAACAAAATTCAGCAAACGTAAAACCACCACAAGCTGCAGACTGTATAGTGGAAATTCGCCAGATGAAATACCAGGAAGGTGGTCTCTTTAACATTCAGGGGACACGGAACATTCTCCAAAAGTGATGTAGCCGACTCAAAAGAGTAGAAGGAAAGGAAAGGCTGAAAAGATTTATCCCCTATTTCTCCTCTAACAAACTGGGTGCAATTATTCATAAATCCCCAAAACGTGCTGCTGGAACTAGGATGCAGGGTGGGACAAATAGACCATAAACCAAACATACCTGGCACAAACTCCAGTACCTTTATAAACTTTCTATAAATCATGATCACTGAGCCCAACAAAATAGCAATCCTAATTCATGCACCCCTAGTGTAAAAGCTGTGTGTTAGGGACAACATTGGAGGTATTTCTGGATAAGAAAACAAACTAGAATCAGAAAGGTATTAAAACCTCAAAAAGCCTAGGAAACAGAAACACAGAAAGGACTCCATTCCAAGAGACATTAGGAATTCAAGGAGCAACATGTCTACTGACTACTTTATCCCCACATATAGTACAACCAAAATGCAATCAATAATCAATACAAGATTTTCCACTCTCTCGAGCCATGCAGTTGGGTGCCAATTAAAAAATGTATTGTCCTGGTTTAGGGCAGATTTGGGTGGAAACTTCCAAATGGGGTTCCTCTGGAGAACAAACCCAAATGGCCCCACCCCCCAGCCAGTTCGGGAAAAGAATCTCCTCGGAAAAGTGGAAAAATCTATTTATTTAACAAAAAAAATGCCCACAAGCTTAAAGAACGAACAATATGAAACAACAAAACCTCTCACCACTCCGAAGAGAGATGGCAAAACTGAGGAAGTCCTTGCTGTGAGTGTAGCTCAGCTCACTCAGTCTCCCACCAGTCCCAGTCCCTCTGGAGGTCCAGGCCCTGGTGGGCTGCAGGTGCAAGCCCTTGATGCTCCTCTGGGGTTTTCTTCAGTCCAGAGTAGATTTAAACAGTCCCCCCCAAAAAAGGAAAAAAGTAGTCCAGGGATCTTCTCAGCCTCAGCTGGGTAAAACTAACTAAAAGCACAGGAGATCTCTGTCCCACTGCTCTCCGAGCCTCCGAAAAACACAGAGTTGGGAGAAGAAATGTGTAGGAGTGAAGACTGTTTACTCAAAACAAATTGCTCACTTCTTCTTTCCCTGCTTCGCTCTCAGAACCAGTCTTAAGTGAGAACACAACATACAGCACACACAGAACAGACAACTGGGGATACAAGCATCATAGTCACCCTAGGACACCTTTAAAGCAGGACACCATCCCTTTGGCAGCAGAGGGCAGGGCACACTTTGCCTTGACCTGGAGGAGTGTCCAGAGCTCCTGGAACTGACTGGAAACTCAGCCCCACCCTGTGCCATGGACTCATTCCAACTGCCCAGGAAAGTGGAAGGCTCCAGAACACCCACAGGGCCTTTGTGACATCACTGTGTGAGGAACAGGGCAGAGGAGGGGTTTGGGAATTGAGACAAGAGAATCCGGAGCCTCCTGAAAGCTGCTTTGGCCATCAGAGCAATGAAGGTCCAGGGCCTTGCCAGGTTCCTCCTGGTGGAGAAAATGTGCTGGGGGAAGGGTCTGGAATTTGCTCCTTTTTGGGGGTTTTCCCTGGAAATTCTTCCTTTTGTGACCCTCAGGGATTCTGAACTTTGTTGCTGTTGCTGTTGGTTTTGTTCTCTCGTTGCCGTTTGCAGGAAATTGTTCTTGTCTCAGTCCTTTGGGATCTTTGCATTTTCTGTCTCCACTGGCAGGGGGAGGACCAGCAGCCCCTGGTTTTCAGTGTCAGCCCAGAACTGGAGAATCCTATTCTTAAAGCCCAACAGAGCTTAACAAAGAAACATCATTTCTTCCAGTTGAACCGAAAGTCTGCATTTTGGGCTTATAACGGAAATGAGTCCATGGGTGTACTCAGAGTGCTGAGAGGGGGATTGCAGAGCCACTGGGAGTACAGGGGTACTAGGAGACAGAATGGGAAACACCTGGATCTACTGGGAACAGGAGGGGAAATAGGGAGCCCTTGGGGTTACTGGGAGCACTGTGGGGAGGGAGTGGAGATGCCTCTGAGAGTACTGGGAGCACTTGGTTGTGGAATGGAGAGCAACTTGTGGTAGTGGAAGGGGGGTGGAGAAGCCCTTGTGGGTTCTGGGGGCATGGGGAGCTCTGGGTGCCCTGTGCAGCCTCACATGTGACCCCCACTTGTGCCCACCTACCCGTGAATGTTGGGCACCCACAGGAGCAGTGTGGGGGGGACACACGTGTTGCCCATGGGTGGGGTCCTCCAGTGCCCTCCAGTTCTCTCAGAGCCCCCAGTGCCCACGTGTGCCCCGAGTGTCACAGCACATTCCCATAGATGTCACTGAGTTCCCGCTGTCGCCCATGGGATCCCTGCAGCTCCGCGTAGGTCACCTGGGGATCCTGGAGTGTGGTGGCACGGGGGGACACTGCGAGAGACACTGGCTGTGGGATCTGGCTGGGGGTGACACTCATGGGTGACATGTCCCTCTGTGTGTGTCCCACCCTGTACTCACCCCCCATCTGCTTGGTGCTCACGACGTGGGTGTACAGCACCTCCCCCTCCTCTGGGGGGGCCGGGGGATCCGGGGGGGCCCTGCAGGGATAAAGGGGATGTGTGGGAGGGAATGGGAGGCCTTGGGGGTTGGGGTAAAAGGGGACAGTGTGGTTTGAGGCCGCCACTCACCTTTCCTGGTGTTTTCTGGCAGCTGCAAAGGAAAGAGGGGAGGGGTAACTGTGGGGTCCCCAAGGCCCCCTCAGGAATCCTGAAACCCCACTGGACTCTCAGTTTTTTCCAGGACCTCTGAGCACCCCTGATGCCCTCCAGAACCCCTGAACCACCCCAGTGCTCTGGACCCCCTGAGTACCCAGTAGCCCAAGCCTGGCAGGAAGAGAGACGCTCCAACATCAGCCCAAATCCTTGAGAACCCCGAGCAAAGGTCCTGAGCACTCAGGACTCAAGTCCAGGCTGGTGGGTGCTGCCCATCACCCCCACATTCCAGGTGGCCTCCCACCTCCCCAGGACCTCCATTGCCCCCATTGTCACCCACTCATGTTGTTCCACCGGTGCCAGACCACAGCAACACCCACGAGCATGAACAGGAACAGGAGGGACACAGCAACCCCTGTGGCCACTGTGGGGGATAGAAGGGACAGATCAGGTTCACCTGTCACTCCGGGAATATGGCAATCCCAATGACCCTGTGTGACCCCACTTCTGTTCCAGTTTCCCTGTGGTGGCACCTCCAGGGCCAGCTCAGGGCTGAGTGCCCGGAACACGCGGTGCCCGTCCTGTCCCAGCTGGTTGGTGGCCACGCACTGGTAGGTGCCCGAATGTCCCACATCGATGCCCCCAAGCTCCAGGACAGGACCCCAGGCCACCTCCCAGCCATTGTGCAGCCATGTGAAGGTGACAGGGGCTGAGCCCACCTGCACCGAGCAGTGCAGGGTCACGGAGTCACCTGCGTGCACCTGGTGTGCCGGGGGACTGGGGGTGATGGTGGCATTGGCCACAGGCACTGTCGGGACAGAGACAGGGATGAGGCCAGGGGGAAGGGCCTGCACCTGGCGCGGGAGAATGAGGGAATCTGTGTGGTGGCACTTGGAGACAGAGGGTCTCCTTTACCCAGGAGAGTGACATCATGCTGGTGGGACCATAATGTGTTGTGGGATGAGGGCATCTGAATGATGAAGGGTGAGGGATGAGGATGGGATGAGGGTGAGGTGAGGATGGGATGAGGGCTGCTGTGCCCAAGGCTGGTGATGGCCATCACCTCATGGAGGGCACAGAATGGTGTGGGTGGGATGTGATGGGTCTGATGGGGCATATCAACAGGTGCATCACCCCAATCCCAAGGGTCTCACTCCCCTGGGAAGATCACTCTTATTAGGGTGAATGGGAACATGGGAAGAGTGGGGGACACTAGGGTGCAGTGAAGAATGCAGGGAGGTGCAGGATCTGACAGGGGAGAGTTGATCCCAGTGAGAAGTCGGGGGCCCAGAGATGGGAGAGAGGCTTGGAAAGAGATGGAAGGCACCCTGGGGTAAGGTGGGACATGTGCTGAGGGGACGGACAAAAATAGGGTTAAAGGGAACCACAGAGAAGGTTTTAGGGACCTAGACAGAGATGGTGGGACCTGTGGACAGTGGAGAGATTTCAGAGAGGGAGAGGTGCAGCTATGGAAGAGTGACAGGACCTGGTAAGGCATGCAGGAACCAAGGAAGGTGATGGAAGGATGCAGGGAGAGACCTGGGAAGGCAGGGTGGCACACAGAGGGTTGAGCAAGGCTGGGAGACCTGGGAGGGTTGTGGGGGCTCCCTGTGCCCATCCCCACACTCACTGTGCACCGTGACGCGGAGCCGAGAGCTTCTCTTCTGCACGGCCCCCCCCTTGGAGTGCACCTGGCAGCTGTAATTCCCAGAGTGGGAGACCCCCACAGAGGGCACCAGGAGCTGTGGGGACCCCTGCGGGCCCCCCACCAAGTGCCCGTCCTGGTAGAAGAGGTGCAGGAGGGGGGCTGGGGGCCGCAGGGTGCTGGGGGTGCTGAGGCAGCTGAGGTTGAGGGGGGACCCCTCGATGGGCTCAGGGGAACCCTCCAACACTGGCACCGTGAAGAGTTCTGGGAAGGAGAGGGGAGGGGGATTTGTGACTTTGAGTCCCTGGGGAAGGGCTATGGGGGTGTCGGGGTGGCAGCTGTGGGGTGCTCACCGTGCACTGTCACGTTCACTGGCGCTGACTCCTGCCACTCCTGTGATACCCCAATGCTCACCCGGACTCTGCAGTGGTATTGGCCACTGTGGTTCAACTGCAGAGGGGACAGGGACAGCTCTGTCCCAGTGAGGGGCCTGTTCACCTCCTCATCCCCATGGTAGAATCTCACCGAAGTGACCGACATGTCCCCCCAGAACCGGCAGCGCAGTGTCGGCGTGTCCCCCTCCAGCAGCGGCTGTGCCTGCACCTGCAGCACCAATGGGTCTGTGGGACACAGGGGATCTGTCACACCAGGGGGGCCCCTTTTCACAAGGACTCCTACTCTAGGTCACACCCAGCCCACCAGGGCTCCCCAATACCAGAAACAGGGTTCCTTTGCACTGGGATGCTCTGGGATGTTCCCCTGTGCGCAGACCAGGTGCTGGTAACACCAGGAGGTGACCCATGGGGTGGAGCTCACACAGAGCCCTTGGGGTCCCCCAGGTGCCATACTGGGGGCAACAAAAACCCCTCACCTTGTAAGACTCTCACAGGGGGGCTGCGCCCAGTGCCAGGTCTGTCACACGTGTAAGTGCCACTCTCAGTGACAGTGAAGTGGTTGAGTCCCTTTTGCCCCCAGCGCTTCCCATCCTTGTACCAGGTGATGGCACCAGCAATCCCCGAGCCCTGGCAGGTCAGTGTCACCCGGTCCCACAGCACCGCCGGCCTCCAGGGGGGCTCCACCAGGAGCTGGATGGTCTGGGCACCTGTGGGTGACAGGGGACACCAGCCTGCCAGGGCCACTGTGGGGCTGGGGAGAGTGAGGTGGGGACATGGCATCCCCTGAGGACTCACCAGCGAGGCCGAGGGTCTGGGCTGGAAGGGAGAAGGGACAGGGATGGGTGGGGGTGGCCCTGCAGGGACAGCAGCACCTGGGGACTAGGTGTGGTGTCTGCTCCCAAACTTTCCCCAAGGGAACAGGGGTGTTGCACAGAGGTCTTGAGGACAGGCACACCTCAATCACCCTTGGACAGGACATGGGGGCACTGTGGACACCCCACGTTTGCACAGGTCACCTCCACCACGCTCTCAGCACCTGTACCCACAGCCACATCCCCATGCCCCTGTGCCCATGATCTAATTCCAATGGCAGCTTTCCCAATGCCACAACTGCATGGTATGTGGCCCTTGTCTCTGTCCCTGCAGCCCGATTTCTCTGTCCCCACAGCTGCCCCAGTCGCAAGGTTCCTTTTGAATCATCCTTGTCTCCACATCTCTATCCCCTTGTCCTTATCCCCACATCCCAGTGCCCCTCTTCCTGTTCCCCTGTTCCTGTCCCCAGAGCCACCCCATGACTCTGGTCACACTGGGCTCCATGCGCATGCACTGGCTCTGCTGGCCTTGGGGAACTCAGAGGACCCCACAGCCCCCCTGTGCCCCCTCTCCACCAGTCTCTGCCTCACCAGGGCCCAGCCCCGAGGTGTCAGGCCTGTGCCCAGGGCACTCACCCCACAGGAGCAGCACCACCTTCCCGGCCATCCCCGTGTCCCCAGCCATGTGGACTGACTGTCACTCGCTGCTGTGGCCACCGGTCCCCTGGGTGGCGGTTCTTCAGATGAAGAGGAAGGAAGCGAGGTCACGTCTCGTCCCCACGTGTAGGTGGCCCTTGGTGGGGGCAGGGTGGGGGATGGGTGGAGACAGAGTAGGGGACAGGCTGGTGACACTATGGGACAGTCTGGGGGCTCAATGGAGGATGGTCTTTCCAGGAGTGGGGGGGCTCAGGAGTTGTGGGGAACCAAGGATGGGTGTCCAGGAGAATGGGGGTCCAGAAGAATTGGGGTCTCCATGCCTTGAAGCATTCAGAGATGGAGGTCCTTCAGGAACATGTTGCCCAGGGATTTAGGGTCACGGAATGTGGGTCCCAGGGCTGGGGATGCAGGGCAAAAAAATAGGAACCTCAGGAGGGGAGGTTTAGGGGAAAGAAGCATCCCATGGGATGGGATCAAGGCAGTGATGGTCCTGGGCAATGGGAGTCCGGGGATGGGGGTCCCAGGGCAGAGAGACCAAGGGAATGGGGGGTCCCATGGTTGGGTTCCCAGGGGATTGGGGGTCCCAGGGAAGGGCAGTGGCTGGGTGGGCAGAGGAGTTGCAGCTCCTTCCCTGGGTGCCTCAGATTTTGGGGTGACTCAGAGCCCACCACAGCCCCCACAGTGTGCTCATGGCTGGGGGGGCACCCCAGGGTTGAGGCTCTGGGTCTGTGCCCCACACACCCCTGGGCTTTTTCCCGTCCCCCCATTTCCTAGCTCAGCCATCCCAGGGAACACCTGAGCAGATAATGGTGGGGGGATCCCAGGAAGGGGAAAAGGGTGGGGGGGGGGTGCAGGCAGTGTTTGGGGGGCTGTGGAGGATGAAAGATTTTCACTTTCTCTTTTCTGCAGCAGAAGGAAGAGGCTGTTTATGCTGAGCTGAGGACGTGGGTTCTGTCCTAGGCTGGGGGGGCACATCCAAAGGGGTCCTGCCCTGAGAGAAAAGGGGTCCTCTGGTGTGGTGATGCCTGGGTCTTGTCCCAGGGTCTTGTCCCAGGCGGATTCTTCTTCTGGGGGTGCCACGTCCTTGGGGATTCCCAGAGGTGGCAAATCCTGGGAACCTCTGACCTGGGGAACCCTGACCATTTTTACTGTCCCCAATGGGGCCCTGTGATATCTGGGCTGCCCAAACTTAAGAGGCATGTGTTACAACATTGCCCTGATGATGGTAACTGCTGGCTAAATTTGATGTAAATCCCTGATGCCCAGTTGGTTGAGACAAAACCATACATCCAGGATGTAAATGTAAAAATCTTTTCCAACACCATTTTTTTTCCCAATTAAAAGGAAATTCAGCAAAAATCAAACTTACAATGTAGAAAATGGTCTGGTTGATAGAATCCTTTTAAACACTGCTCTCCCAACAAGTCATTCACAATAACAACACAAACAAATCACAGAGGAAATGAGACCTTTTCGTTCCCTTTAGGAGCCCATTGGTGCATCCCCCAGCAGCCTTTGCTTGTGGGTAACTCAGAGTGTGGAATCTCCCTGAGTGTCCTACAGGTCCGTGGCATTGTTCCCTGCCTGCTGGGCAGTAACCCAGCCCATAGGGAAGGCTTTTGTTTGGCCATATTCAGGAACTCTTCCCATTTTTCTCCTTCCCACTTATAAACTTGACTTACTCCCCAAGTGTTCTACTCCCAAAAGGGGGAGAACAGACTCTGTCCATGCTAAGAATGCTGCACCGGAGACCATGGAAATGCCTATGTGTCCCTCAGGGTCTGCTTCCCTGGGAAATGCACTCCACCCTGCCCTGAATTCCCCTGCCTGGGCAGTCCCTGCTCCTGCTGGGACACCCCTGTTCCTCAGTTCCACTTGTGGAGCCCCTGCTCAATATTTCCACAGTTTTCCCTCCCTTCTGGTGTCCACATCCAGAACCCAAACATTCTTTCTGGGAGGTTCCAAAGGGCTACACGTTTTGTTCAAGAAGGAGGGTCCCAGTCAGGTTGTTGAGCAGATGGATGTGGGATTTATAGAACTTCTAGGGCTCTCTCAGCCCCTTGCTGAGGGGAGGAAAATGATCAATTGTTGCATTTCCAGACTGGTTCCCTCACAGCTGCCCCTGCAGAGGGGGTTTCCAGCCAGCCCTGCTCTGAAAACCATCAAAGGCCCTCACAGAGCCACTGCTTGGGCTCCCATTGGCTTCTGTGCTTCTTGCAGGGCTCAGAAAACCACAGCCAAGCTTTTTTTTCTGTCCACAGAATTCTCACCTTTGCAGCAGCTCTAAAGCTGCCAGAATCAAAGCCAAGGGGGCAGGGGGGACCCTCAGGTCGTGGCTGCCAGCTGGGGCTGGCCAGAGCAGGGCTGGCCAATGCCCATCCCTGTGCACTGGGGCTGGGCCATGGCTGGGCCCCACACTTGAATGGGCACTGGCTTCAAGAAGGAGGAGTTGGGGAGCTCCTTCCTGCCTGGGGCTCCATTCCCAAGCTGCTCTTGCCGGCTCAGATCCTGCAGGGGACCAGCAAGAATGGAGAAGTCTGGAACTCTCCCAGAGCTGCCATCCCCCAGGACAGGACCCCCTTGGCCAGCATGTGTCCCCCCCGGGACAGGACCCTCCTTAGAACAGGACCTCTCTGGATGTTCCCTTGTAGTAATTTTGGTTTGCCTTTTTGTGTTACAGCAATATTTATGTGGTGGTTTCATGTTTGCTGAATTTTGTTTATTAAGTGGGAGATAGGATTTTGGGAGAAAAAGGCAAAATAGGTTTAACTTAAAAGTAAACAGACAGTAAGGGAAAAAGAGAGAAAAAACATGAAACTTACAAAACCCTTCTCATCCCCCCACAAGTGTTCACTTTCCTACAAACAACATAGGGACAAAACCTGGGACTTTCAGTCAGTTTCACCATTTAAATATAATCTTTCATCAATTCTTTAGGAGGGGAGTCTCTTGTTTACTATGGAATCTCCCCCACTGACAACCTAGAACAGTTCTCTTGTGGGTCAGAACTCTCACAGAAACAGCTGCCTAAAAAAACCTGCTTCCATGTGGTCTCCTCCCATGAGCAGTTTCCCAAGCTGCTCAGGGGTAATGGAACTCAGGCATCTAGGGTGTCACTTTTTAAAGATAAGCAACTTCAAAGGCAAAGGATTCTTCATCTCAAGGAACAGAGATGTTTTCTCACTTCTTTCACTGGTGCAGGAGATTCTCATTTTTCTTTCTCTGTTCAGGCACCTCATGGGAACACAAGAATTGCAGATTCTAATGCAATATTACTCAGTCCATCACAAACACTTTTGCTCAAAAATCCACAAATCATCTCTCTAAATGCATATTTTTCTAAGATTTAAAGGACAGTCTACCTATAGAGTTCATTTCCGTAGTTCAAACAAGAAAGTCCAGACAGCAGGCAACTCCTTCATTCTTCCTGTAATTAATCCCTTTCTCACTCTCTCCATCTGACTGTTATGCCAAGTCTTCTCTGTGCTCAATCCCTTGGTCTGTTCTCACTCTGGGAAGAGCTGGTGCTCTGGAAGTTCCATCTGCTGGCAGGAAAGAGTTAAAGCTTGCCCAGGCCTGTGAGGGTTACATGATCTCTGTCCGGGGGCAGCCAGGATTTTCAAAAGCCTGGAGAATAGAAAAAGAACCTCATTCCGGCAGATCTCAGAGCAGCCCGGCTGATCAAAGGCTCTTTGCCCCCCAGCCCTCGGTCTCATTGCGGGCGGGCCCAGCTCGGAGCGGCTGCAGGCTGCAGGCTCCCCTCCCCTGCTGGGGAAAGGGCCCAGGCCACGGCCAGGCCTCGGGCCAGCTCCCCACCCCATCGGGGGGTCTGCAGGGTGTTTTACAGCTGATAAAAACTGATCGGGGCCGGGACAGGGGCACATCATCCCCTCCCTGGGCTGGGAGTCACCGGGCCAGGCCTCCCGTGACAGCCCGGGCCCCTCCACAGGAGAGAGCCGGGACTGCCTTTCCTGCTGTGAGGGCGGAAGGGAGAGAGAGACCCCAGGCTTCCTTCTGGCGTTTAAGGCTGTGTGACCCAGAGGTGTATCCCTGCATGCAATTGGCTATTTTGGTTGTCAGTTCAAAGGAAATCATAAATTGCACCTCACCATCTGTGCAAAAACCCCACAAGTTCCCGGGGGAATGGGGATGCCAGGGATGGGCAGTGGCCAGGTGGGCGTGGGGGTCGCAGCTCCTTCCCTGGGTGCCTCAGTGTGAAAAACGAGGTTCACTTTTTAGTAAATTTTAAGGAATATGTTTAATAAAATAATTAAGACAATTAGGAGATAAGAAAAAACCAAAAACGGCCGGCCGGGTGACTTGGCATTCAGCCAAGTCCACCCCTTGCTTTCTCAGAGAGACTCGTTAAATACCCTTCTTGTTATATCGATATATGAAATTTGTGATAAAAATAGGGTAAAAATTCGTGTATAAAATAATAATTCGATGTATAATGAAATAAAGCTAAAGTAAAATTGTAAAATCCAGTAGAAGGGTAACCGTTCTCTCTCAGCCTGCTAATCTCAGTTGCAAAGACAGGACGAAGATCATCAACTTAGACAAAAGACACTGGCCAACCCTGATAAGAATCACTTCCTCGCCAAGGCAAGGAGAAATTCCTTCCTGACGACGATGCCAATATCATCAACCTTCTGGTGCCACAAGCGGAATGAAATCAACATAAGACAGACTCTTGGAATTGACATAAGAAAGGAGCCTTCCCGAAATGAGACAACTAGACTTGATGAGATCCGGGAGGGCCATTGAAAAGAAATCCGGACTATTCAACCCACCTTGGACACCTGGACTGCCTAAGGGCAGAAAAATCCTATAAAACGGTGGACTGAAAGCTGCACCGGCGTGGACTAGGGCGTCTTGTACATCGGTGCGGACCTCTATCCACCCAGCGCGGCGCTGAAAATTTCCTATTTTTGTGGTTTTTCTCTTTTTCAGGTGCTCGATATTCTGTTGTTAATAAATTGTCATTTATTAACCTGAAATTTGCCTTTGCATTTATAACAAAATTCCATAAACTAGTTTCCGTATTCCAGGAACCGTTTTGCATGGCCCCTCCTTGGGTCCGCCTTTTTAGAGCATGCGTGTTTCGTGGCCGTGTCCTTTTTATCGCGTCCAGCTCGGGCCTTGGTCCGTGCTTTCTGCGGGTGGTAGATGCTGATAGTTGGTGTTATCAGTAGCAGAGTCTTCTTTACATGTTCACTGGATGTTATCCCAACCAAACAGACAGTTTAAGCAGCTGCTACATCAACTACTCCCTTTATATCTAGTCTTACCAATAGCAGAAATAAACTTATATCCTTATATCCTTACTATGTTATTAATCATATAGCATACATCTTGCGAAAAGCCAATTTTATAATACACACATATAACAAACCCCACTCCTTCTTTTATAATTCATTTGGCTTTGAGCCATATTCCTTGTTTTCTAGCTTCCATTATTTCCTCTTATAGACACTTACTTTCCAACCAGTCACCACTGGTCCTTAAGTTTTCCACAATTTAATATTTTCCCAATTATGAATACAACTATCTAATTTGGATGGGTTATAACAGTGACTGTCGATACGGGTATGTGTAATAAGAAAGGAACCCCGGTGTCTTTTCATATAGAACTTTCAATAGTATCTGTAGCATGATTTTGCCAATATCCTATAAGGCAAAAGACAAAGAATGAGTGAAGTGACAGAAAAAAGAATAACAGAGGTCTGGTATGGCTTATACCTCCACCCTCCATGCCTATGGGGTTGCTACCCACAGCAGGAGTATATGATCTTCTTGGTGGCAAGTACAGCGGCCAACCCAGTCTTGCCCTCTATTTCCTTGGCAATTCTTTTTGTTTGTTTGTTTGTTAGTTTTCAGACAAATTGCCTTTGACTTTTTTTTTTTTTTTTTTTAACCGTAATTCTCTCCACTGTTCCTCAGGTATTTCCCACTCAACAGGCACTGGTAATCCCCATTTACTGGGATATATGTACACATGCATCACTAAAAGGCAGTAAAGTCTTTTAATCCCAAGGCCAGCTGCAAAGCCTTTTTAGAACTGACAATTAATTATGCTGGCCAGAGCTGCACTTCGAGTAAAACTGCATCTTTAGTTCAACTATTCCATGTACTGTGACTTTTCCGCATGATCATTTTACTGAAATTAGGGTGTCATCTTCCTCTCTGGGGAATCACTTCTGCTACCATTTAATTTTTGAAAGCTTCCACCTTTTTAACTGTAACTAGGATTGAGGGACAGGTTAAAAAGAAATTGAAAGAGAGAGAAAAAAATCTACTAAAAAAATAACTTAAACTACAGAGAGAAAGAAAAAACAAAACAAAACAAAAAACCCAACAGAAACTTCTTTTACCCCTTCTGATGTTAGAGTTTTATCATATTGAAGGTTTCTGTTGGGCCAATCCTCTGCTCAGCCTATTCTTAGGGCAGGAAGGCAATGAATTCTTGCTGTTCTAGAAGATTTTCCTTCACTATTTAGGAGAACTTAGAAAGGTACATACACTATAGGATTTATTTCTATCTAAGGCAAACACATTCACTCAATTTGACATGCATTGATTTGAAAGATTAGATACTCCTTAGAAACTTCGATAAGAACTCCCTTTGACAATCAACACCACCAGTTTTGTGAGCTAGGTCTCATCTGCAGCCAGCTGGAAAACTAAGACAAAAAAAGCTTCCAAAACAGTTTCTGCAAAATTTATAGTAACTTATCAAGCAGGGAAATAAATGAAACTACTAAAAAATTTTGCATATACCACAATAATATTTCCAAGCAGCAAGTATCTTGTCATTCATACTATCTCTCCTTATATTCCACAAGAAAATCTGACATCTTCTTATATAAAAAAGAAAACCAAAACACCTTCAAAAGCTTCTTAACAAAGACACACAAAGAACTGCCCATAGAAAAAGAAAAAAACAAAAAAAACCACCTCTCAACCAATACCTACATCTCAACCTCTGTCTAAGAGGCGAATGACAAAGTTTTTCCACCTTATAAAGTTATATAATTAGTACTTTAAATTATTTTTGATCCACCCACTTGAAGAGCAAATCTTTATATCCCTTCTCATGACTTCTAAATAGTAGAAGAAAAATTTGCTCTTGAGAATAAAACCTGACAGAACTAGATTTCTATCAGTAATTATCTGTACCTTTTTGTGGGGACAACGCTGCCAGCGTAACTGAAGAATGTCCTGTATTGGTTACAAATATCTGCATGTTTGTGTGTGTACACAAAGGAATCACAGCTCCTGTATTAACTTTGACACAGTACCAGTTTAGTTGAAAACTCTTTCCTTAATTCCCACTCTGCCGGGTAGTAGTTCACCCTATATTTTGTGAGCACTAACATATCCTCTTGGTATTTCACATAGGCGCTCTTCTCTGCCCTCCTTCTTTAAACAAAACAGATTAATAAGTAATAAAATGTCTTTAAGTTAGTATGAAAGAAGTACCTTAAACACACACAAAAATAGGAAAAAATAAAGGAGGCAAAAACATATTGTTTGTTCTGTAAGATATAAAACCTAAAATATATTAGCCAAAATGTTAGGGATATGGAGCCCGTCTTCTTCTTGTGATTTTCATGTACCTGCAATATTATACAGTGGAGTGACATAAACACTTTCAAAAAAAAAACAATATTACATATTTCAATTTCAACTCCCCACACTAGAATTACTTGAAAGTCCATTTCCTTTGTAGCTGTGAAGAAACAGAGGTAGCATTTGACAGACCGGACTGATTTTTAGGTGTTATGCAGAGAAGTAAAACAGAGAAAGTCCTTTGTCCATAACTTCCAAATTTACTTGAGTCTTTTCCAGTTCATGACCACTCAGCTCTGTTTAAAATTCAACTTTGTATCACCTGGTTTAGATGCTACAGTTCATTCTTGGGTTCTCACACCGGTCTCTTGATTTTGCTGACGTTGATTTAAAACTTGCAGCTTTAGTTTTTCAGCCATACCGCAGCTTCAGTTGCCTGCAATACCTGAAAAAGCATCTTCCCACTGTGGGGTTAAAGAACTTCCTCTCCCATTTTTGCAATTGTAAAGCTATACCCTTTTAACATTAATTTCTCTTTATTTCATGATTTAAACATTGTATCATAGGGTGTTACTTTCAGGTTCCAATATGGGTTGTATTTGGACTCCCAACATACATTTTACTCATGGCATTTGAGCATTAATTTTGTTTAAAAAAATTCCCAATAACAAAAGATCTAATTTCATCCATAATTCCTTCTTCTTCTAATTCTTTCTTATCAAACACCAGAACTCTCACAACTCTTTTGACTCCAATCTCCTGTTCCATTAAAACTATTTCTTCCTATTTCTGAGGTCATCCCCCAGCATTTGATGTCTTATAGCTCTCTTTAGGCAATTTTAATGCACTCCCAAAAAACAAAAAAACCAAACCAAACAAAAACAACTTCTAAGACCTCTAAGAATTTCCAAAATTCTCAAAAAACCTTTCAAGACCTCTAACATAAGACTCTCCAAGCTTCTGTCCCACCTTCAGGATTCCATCCAGTCACTGCCTGGTCTCCTCTCTGCCATCCAACAGCCCGAACACCACCCCCTCCCTTTTTCCCCCGAGGCACAGAAAACTCATCAGCTCAGCAGCACAGCACCATGTGCTGCATACACCATCTTTCAAAACAAAAACTCCTATTTTACTTCAGCAGTCTATATTACACATACATTCACTCAAGAACAACAATAACAACAACAATAAAAACTCTTCAAAATGAATTTCCCCATTAATCTGCAAAACTGCACCAATCCTCTTTTTAGACAGCCCTCTTCTTCTCCCAATCTTTCCCAGGTATGCATTATTCCCCAGTCAGTAAACATTTTACACCCTTTTTTTTTTTTTTAACTCCCATTCTTTTCTTTAAGATTTTCATACAAACTATCAATACATTTTCTCTCTTTTTCTAAGAGGATTTTTTTTTTCTTTTGCCAAACTTTCTTTATTCTTCTGCTATAGCCTTCATTCCCAATAATATTCTTAGATCTTTTCCCAACACATTAAGACCCAATTCAGGCATTAATAATATATTTCCCATCCATATGTTTGTATTCCTTTTAATTACTATGTTTTTTATAATGGATGCTTCAAACTTTTTCCCTTCTGCAGTCACCATTTCTGAGATTTCTTTACTTACTTTACATCCTATGGGGCTTTTAATGATACATGTTTTCTCTGTTTTAAGATCAACCAAAAATTGGAATACTTCCTCTTTAGGACGTATTTTTAAAGTCACTAAAGGCTTTATAAAATATTCATCCCTTGAAAACCAAACTCTTTGTTTTTCTTTTAGATGTATCTCTGTCGGAGTTTGGTTTTCTCCCTTCTTTCTGTCTTCAAAACTCAAATCGAGACAATTTTGGATTCTAACTAGGCTTCCTGTCTCAAAGAGAAAGTCATTCATTACAGATGTAAGAACAGAATCTGTTTCATGGATTAATTCTTCTAAGGCAGAGGGGAGAAAAACAGGACTCCACGCCGAGCCCTCCAAGAACGAGGGGGTGTGAACCACCTCTGTTGTAACATAAGCAGGTGAGGACAGGGCTGCGGGGAAAGTGGACGGCGGTGGAGTGGTCGGAGCAGTGGGACCCCCGGCGTGGCAGGCGGGGCGGCCGCGGTCAGGGCAGCCAAGGCTGGGTGAGACTGAGCTCCCAGTGGGTTTAGGGCTGGCGCGGGGGCCGAGGGGAACGGGAGCACAGGCGGCGACTCCAGTTGCGGGCAGGGGCAGGGGCAGGGGCGGGCAGGCAGCAGCACAGGGGCCAACGCTTCAAAGAGACCCCAATCCTCCTCCTCCCCCTCCCATTCCACTTCCCGCGTTTCTGTCATTGCAAACAACCTTCTTGAACCTGAATTCTTCATTAATTCCCTCGCAGTTCCCCCTTTTTGTGAGCACAACTCCTCAGAATTCCACTCTGGCCTGCAGTTCCCCTCTTTCCATTCAGACATTTTAACCGTTTCAACAATTCACTTCTTTAACACAAACTCCACAACAAGCACACCTCTTCAGCTGCACTTACTTCCACTTACACAAAGACAACACAAAAAGATTAGTACCCTTTTTTTAAAATAAAATTTTGTTAGTTTTTACTCATAGGTATTTGACTAACCCCCAGATGTTCTTAGATTATCACACTTTTTAAGCCTTTAGTATTCCTCAACCTGGCAGCCTTTTCCAAAGCCCAGGTGTCTTGGACCTTACACCTGCAAGGCTTTTTTGTGTTTCTATCCTCAATCTGGCAAAAACCCCAAAATACCTATATTTGGCCAAACCCTAAATGCTCTTGGGTCTTACGTAACCCTTTTAATTCAGCAGCAAGTCTAGGTGTCCTTTGCTCTCTTCCTTTAAGGGCTCCAGCCCCTTTTCCTGGGACCCCGTCCCAGACCAGGGGGTTCAAACGTTTCCCCCCCCCCCCCCCCCCAGTATCCCGCTTTCCCAGTGGATTGTATAGGAAAACTATCGGCTCCCTTCCTGAGGGGTCCAAACCCCTCCCTGGGACCGTCCCAGCCACCTGGGGTTTTTTACAACCCCTTTTTCCTCTGGGATCCCATCCCAATCACCAGGGGGTCACATTCACACTTTTTATCTTTCACTTCACCTTTGTGCTGGCCGTTTCCCTTGTGAGATAACGAACAGCATGAGAAGCCACACCACACTCACTTCACCAGTCTGGAGTACCCAGCCAGTGTCCCATTCACACACCACATAGACCCCCTTTAACTCACTCCCCTGAGAAATACTTACCAATCATTTTCTTTCTCAGGTTCTTCGTGCACGAGGTTTTTATGGAGCAAAAATACCGCAGTTTTAGGGAGCCTTTTCCCTTTTCCTTACTTGCTTTTTTTCTTTCTCCTTGCTTGTCTCTTTGGATGTTTACCTGCAATCCCCAATTCTCACCAGGAAAAACAAAGTTTTGGGCCGCCAAAAACCCAGGCGGGGCGCCTCCCTCGCTCTGGATTTCCTGGGGTTTCAGGGACGAGGTATATCCCGGCAAGAGCCCCCAAATTGTGAAAAACGAGGTTCACTTTTTAGTAAATTTTAAGAAATATGTTTAATAAAATAATTAAGACAATTAGGAGATAAGAAAAAACCAAAAACGGCCGGCCGGGTGACTTGGCATTTAGCCAAGTCCACACCTTGCTTTCTCAGAGACACTTGTTAAATACCCTTCTCGTTATATCGATATATGAAATTCCATAAACTAGTTTCCATATTCCAGGAACTGCCCTGCATGGCCCCTCCCTGGGTCCGCCTTTTTAGAGCATGCGTGTTTCGTGGCCGTGTCCTTTCTATCGCGTCCAGCTCGGGCCTTGGTCCGTGCTTTCTGCGGGTGGTAGATGCTGATAGTTGGTGTTATCAGTAGCAGAGTCTTCTTTACATGTTCACTGGATGTTATCCCAACCAAACAGACAGTTTAAGCAGCTGCTACATCAACTACTCCCTTTATATCTAGTCTTACCAATAGCAGAAATAAACTTATATCCTTATATCCTTACTATGTTATTAATCATATAGCATACATCTTGCGAAAAGCCAATTTTATAATACACACAAATAACACTCAGAATTTGGGATGACCCGGGCTAAGCAAAGTCCCGGTGTGCTCATGGTCTGCTGGGGTCACCCCAGGTGAATTCTGAGGGGCTCTGGGTCTGTGACCCACCCCCCAAACCCGAGGGGCTTTTTCCTCTCTTCATTTCCATTTCCTTCCTTTTTCTGTAACTTTTGCATCCTCCTCCAGTTCCCTGCTTAGCGATCCTGGGGAGCTCCTGAGAAGGTACCGGGTTGAGGGGACCCCATGGAGGGGAAAAAGGGTGCGGGGGCTGTAGGAGAGGTGGGGGGGTTTTGGGGACTGGGGGTGTTCGGCCTTGCGCCCCCCACACTTTCACTTTCTCTCTCCTGCAGCAGAAGGAAGAGGCCGTTTGTGCTGAGTGAGACGGGAGGGGCGGGTTCTGTCCTGGGGGGCACATCCAGGGGGTCCTGTCCCTGTTCAGGGGTGTCCCTGTTCTGGGGGTGACACATCCTGGGGGTGGCACATCCCAGCCAGTGGTGCCCTGCCCTGGGAGAAGGACAGGGAGGGCTCAGTCTGTGAGCACCGTCATGGCCAAAACGGACTCGACTTGAGGAAATGAAATAAATTTCTCATTCATCAAATCAGCCGCTGGGGACACAGGGCCACCGTCGGTGCCCGCAGCCCGGGACAGTCCCGGCCCCGGCAGCGCGATGGCAGCCGCGACGTGCGACAGTGACCCGAGGGCAGGACTCGGCTCCCGCAGTGCCGGGGGCTCCTCCCCGGGCTCCCTGGTCCCCTCGGCCCTCCCGGCACCTCCCTCCCGGCGCCCCCCGCCCGCCCCAGGGCCGGGCCCGGCGGAGGCTCCGCAGCAGCTCCGGGGCTCAGACGCCGCTCGGGGAGCGCCGGGTGCGGGGCTTTGGGCACCGGGGGGCACCGGGCAGGGCTGGGCCGGGGATGGGCTGAGCTGGGCTCGGCCCGAGGGGCTCGGCAGCTGCGGGATCGGTGCCCGTGGCCACGGGGCGGCACCGCCGCAGGTCCCCGAGCCCTTGGCCGGTGTCACCCAGAGGGGACAAACAGGGAGCGGCAGCTCCTTCCCCTGTGCGGGGCAGCTGCGAGGGAACCAGTCCGGAAATGCCCCAATTGATCATTTTGTCCCTGTCCCCAAGGGACTGAGAGAGCCCCAAAAATCCTGCAAATCCCACACGGATCTGCTCAACAACCTGACCGGGACCCTCCTCCGTCCGAGCTGACCTGGCACAGCTGAACAAACAAAAACCATTTCTCCCGGTTTAATCAAAAAGCTGCGTTTTGGGTGCCATGGGAGGGACAAGGGTCCTGTGCCCCCTGGCACTGGGGGAGGGAATGGGGAGCCCCTGGGGGTACTGGGAGCACTGGGAGCTCTGGAACGGGGAGCTCTGGGCAGCCCCACATGGGACCCCGCACTCATGGCCCCCCCGGGCACGGTGGGCACCCACAGGAGCTGGGGGGGGACACACACGGGGGGTGGCCTTGGGCAGGAACCTCCAGTTTCCCCAGTGTCCCCAGTGTCACAGCACGTTCCCGTAGATGTCACTGGGGTCCCGCTGTCGCCTGTGGGGTCCCAGCAGCTCCGCGTAGGTCACCTGGGGGGATGTGGCATGGGGGGGACCTGGGAGAGACACCGGTTGTAGGGACCTGGGTGGGGGGTGAAACCCGTGGGTGACATGTCCCTGTGTCCCCACCCTGTACTCACCCCCTGCCCGCTCGGTGCTCACGACGTGGGTGTACAGCACCTCCCCCTCCTCTGGGGGGGCCGGGGGATCCAGGGGGGCCCTGCGGGGATAAGGGGGTGTCTGTGGGGGTGGGGGAGGTTTGCAGTGAGGGTAAAATGGGGGGTCAGATCCGGAGCCCCCCACTCACCTTTCCTGCTGCTTCCTGAGGGCTGTAAAGGGAACGGGGGAGGGATGACTGTGGGGTCCTCAGGGCCCCTGAACACCCTCAGGACCCCTGACTGCCTCCAGGACCCTCGAGCATCTCTGGAGCCCCCAAAAAGCTTTGAACCACTTCTTGAACCCCATGAGCCCCCAGAATCCACAAACTCCTCCCTAACCCCTGAGAGAACCCCCAACATCCCTGTACGACCCTCCAGGACCTCCCCAAATCCCCCAGGACCCCCAGCTGAGGTCTCTGGGGGCTCAGCTTCACCCGAGTCAGGAGCTGTTTGTGACACCCTATGACCCCTCTACTCTGGGGGCTCTTCACCCCAATCCCTGGGACCCCCATCCCCCCTCATTGTCACCCACCCCGGCGGTGCCACCGGTGGCAGCCCACGATGACAGCCACGAGCAGGACCAGGAACAGGAGGGACCCACCGACCCCTGCGGCCACTGCTGGGGACAGAGGGGGACACGATAGGGTCACCCGGAACTCCGAGAGTTCTGCACTCCTCGTGTGACCCCGTGTGAGCCCACCTGTGACCCAGGGTGAGCCAGAGGTCACCTCCAGGGCCAGTTCAGGGCTGAGTGTCCAGAACACGCGGTGCCCGTCCTGTCCCAGCTGGTTGGTGGCCACGCACTGGTAGGTACCGGAATGTCCCACATCGATGTCCCCAAGCTCCAGGACAGGACCCCGGGCCACTTCCTGGCCGTTGTGAAGCCAGGTGAAGGTGACAGGGGCTGAGCCCACCTGCACTGAGCAGTGCAGGGTCACGGGGTCACCTGCATGCACCTGGTGTGACAGGGCACCAGGGGTGATGGTGGCATTGGCCACGGGCACTGTGGGGACAGAGACGGGGCTGGCACCTGCTGAGGTGACATCGGGAGTGGCATGGGTGGGGTCAACCCAAGCCCGAGGGCCCCACTCATCCAGGACAGTGACATTCAGGGGGACACTCTCAGCCACGCTGTCCCCATTGCTGACCCAGCAGTGATAGTGGCCGCTGTCATTGTCCCCAATGTGTCGCAGCTCCAGGTGGGGGCTGGTGCCCAGTGGTGTCCCCAAGCCCCCCCGGTGCCAGGTGAAGGAAAGGGGACCTGTCCCTGTGGCCATGGCACAGCTCAGCACCAGGCGGTCCCCTGGTGCCATCTGTCCCCTGGGGGGCTGTGCCCACACGGACACCCACGGGATCGGGATTTCTGTGGGAGGGGGAAACAGCAGGGGACAGTGAGGGACGCTGGGGGTGTCAGAGAGAGGCAGGAGCACCCCAGTGAGGAAGAGGGGTTGCAGAGCTGGGGGGAGGCCTGGAAAGGAACCTCAAGGGAGGATGGGGGTTCAGGGAAGGGACACCTGGAGAGGGATCCGGGGGAGATGCCGGGGAGGGTGTGGGAACCAGGGAGGGGATGGTGGGACCTGGGGACCGTGGGGAGAGATCAGAGAGGGGTGGGGTTGACTCAGGGATGGGTGAAGTGACCCAGTGAGGGATGGTGGAATAAGGAGCGGGACTCGAACAGTGATGGGGGGACATAGAAAAAGTTTACAGGAAAGATGGGGGTACCTACGTAGGGCTGGGGGACCCAGTGAGAGACCCAGAAATGGATGAGGGACCTGCTGCAGGTATGGGGGGTCTAGGCAGTAATGGGGGTCTGCAGGCAGGGCTGGGGGTCTGCAGACGGGAGTGAGTGTCCTCAACCATGGGACCCAGGGAGGCTGTGGGGGGGAGGCTCACCATGCACTGTCACGTTCACTGGCGCCGACTTGTGCTGCTCCCATGATCTGCCGGAGTACACCCAGCCCCGGCAGCGGTATTGGCCACTGTGGTGCAGCTGCAGAGGGGACAGGGACAGCTCGGTCCCACTGGGGGACCTCCTCACCTCCTCATCGCCACGGTAGAATTGCACCTGGGTGACCGAATTGTTCCGCCAGCCCCGGCAGCGCAGTGTCACCGTGTCTCCCTCCAGCAGCGGCCGTGCCAGCACCTGCAGCACCAGCCAGTCTGGGGGACACGAGGGTCCTGTCACACCGGGAGGGGGGTCCCATTTTCACGGGGAGCCCCCATTCAGTCACACCCAGAGCACCAGGGGTCCCCAATTCCACAAACAGGGTCCCCCTGCACTGGGATGCTCTGAGATGTCCCCAAAAGAGGGGACGGGCTCTGGTCACTCCAGGAGGTGACCCATGGAGCGGAGACCCCCCAGAGCCCTTGGGGTCCCTGCAGGTGCCTGGTTGGGGACACCCAAACTCCCCTCACCATTTAAGACTGCCACGGTGGGGCTGAACCCACTGCCAGGTCTGTCGCCAGGTCTGTCACACATGTAGGTGCCACTCCTGTTGACAGCGAAGTTGTTGGGTCCCTCTTTCCACCATTCCTGCCCATCCTTGTACCAGGTGGTGGCAGCGGCAATCCCCGAGCCCTGGCAGGTCAGTGTCACCTGGTCCCACAGCACCGCCGGCCTCCAGGGGGGCTCCACCAGGAGCTGGGTGGTCTGGGCACCTGTGGGTGACAGGGGACACCAGCCTGCCAAGGCCAATGTGGGGCTGGGGACAGCGGGGTGAGGACATGGCATCCTCCAAGGACTCACCAGCGAGGCCGAGGGTCTGGGCTGGAAGGGAGAAGGGAGAGGGCTGGGTGGGGGTGGCCCCATGGGGAGAGAGGTAGGGGGGCATGGGGTGTGGGGGCTGTCCCTGAACTGTAACCAGGAGGACACTGGTGTGGCACAGATGTCTTGGAGATTGAGGAACTGCAGGCACCCCATGCTCAGGCGGGGCATGAGGACATTGTGGACACCGCAGGCATGGGGAGAGGCCACCCCCACCAGCCCCATGGCCTCGGTCCCCATGGCCTATCTGCATGGTGCTTGTTCCCTTGTCCCTGTCACCCTATCCCTGTCACCCTGTCCCTGTCCTCACAGCTGCACCAGTCCCATAATTCCTCTCCCCACTTTCAGGTCCCTCCAGTCCTGTCCTCCTGATCCTGTCCCCACAGCCACCCCACAACCACGGTCACCTCATTACTCTCGCTCTGCTGGCGATAGGGACCTCAGGGGACCCTGCAGTCCCCCTGTGCCCCCTCCCCACCAGTCTCTGCCTCACCAAGGCCCATCCCCGGGGTGTCAGGCCTGTGCCTGGGGCACTCACCCCACAGGAGCAGCGCCACCTTCCCGGCCATCCCCGTGTCCCCAGCCATGTGGACTGGCTGTCACTTGCTGCTGTGGCCACCGGTCCCCTGGGTGGCGGCTCTTTGGCGGAAGGGGAAGGAAGCCAGGTCAGGTCTCACCCTCATGCGTAGGTGGCACCTGGTGGGGGCAGGGTGTGCACAAACTGGGGACAGGCTGTGGACAGGGTGGGGACAGGCTGGGGTCAAGGCTGGGCAGCACAAAGTGGGATATGGGGTTCTCTGGCGTGGGGGGCTCAGGGGATTTGAGTAGCCAGAGATGGGTGTCCAGGGGAATGGAGGGTCCTTGGAATGGGGTCCCTGGGGAATGGAGGTCCTGGCAGGGGGGAGTCACTGAGGATGGGGGTGCCATAGGAATGGGGGTCCTTAGGGCTGGGGGGACTCAGGGCTGGGAGTCCCAGCGGAATGTGGGCTCCAGGGATTTGGGGTGATGGGATGCATGTGCCAGGGATGATGGCACCATTGGAATGGTGGCTCCTGGGAGAGTGAAGGCCATGGGACAAGGGGGATTTCAGAAGATGGATTGAAGGGGAGAGGGTCCCTTTGGAATGGGGGCCCTGGGCCATGGAAATCCTGGGGAATGGCAGACATGGGGGCCCAGGGAGGAGGCAGTGCCTGGGCCATGGGTCGCAGCTCCTTCCATGGGTGCCCCAGATTTTGGGGTGACGCAGAGCCCAGCAGTGCCCCTGAGGTGCTCATGGCCTGGTGATTACCCAAGGCAAATCAAAGGTGCTCTAAGTCTGTGTCCCCCCACCTCCCAGTGAACTTTCCTCTGTTCATTTCCATTTCCTTTCTTTTTATTTCAATTTCACAATCCCCTAGTTTGTGCCTTGATGATCCTGGGGAGCACCTGAGCAGGGAACTGGTTGGGGAAACCCCAGGGTGGGGGAAGCAGGGGTGAGGGGTCTGCAGGGAGGGTTCGGAGGCTGTGGGGATGGGGGTGTCTGGCTGTGCTCCCCCAACACTTTCACTTTCTCTCTGCTGCAGCAGAAGGAAGAGGCCGTTTGTGCTGAGTGTCACACGGGGAGGTGGGTTCTGTCCTGGGGGGCACATCCACGGGGGTCCTGTCCTGGAGGGAGACACATACTGGCCAAGGGAATCCTGTCCTGGGGGATGACAGCTCTAGGAGGGTTCCAGACTTCTCCATTCTTGCTGGTCCCCTGCAGGATCTGAGCTGGCAAGAGCAGCTTGGGAATGGAGCCCCAGGCAGGAAGGAGCTCCCCAACTCCTCCTCCTTGAAGCCAGTGCCCATCCAAGTGTGGGGCCCAGCCATGGCCCAGCCCCAGTGCACAGGGATGGGCATTGGCCAGCCCTGCTCTGGCCAGCCCCAGCTGGCAGCCAGGACCTGAGGGTCCCCCCTGCCCCCTTGGCTTTGATTCTGGCAGCTTTAGAGCTGCTGCAAAGGTGAGAATTCTGTGGCAGAAAAAAGACCTGGCTGTGGTTTGCTCAGGCCTGTGCAAGAAGTACAAAAGCCAATAGGAGCCTGTGAAAAACGAGGTTCACTTTTTAGTAAATTTTAAGAAATATGTTTAATAAAATAATTAAGACAATTAGGAGATAAGAAAAAACCAAAAACGGCCGGCCGGGTGACTTGGCATTCAGCCAAGTCCACACCTTGCTTTCTCAGAGACACTTGTTAAATACCCTTCTCGTTATATCGATATATGAAATTCCATAAACTAGTTTCCATATTCCAGGAACTGCCCTGTATGGCCCCTCCCTGGGTCCGCCTTTTTAGAGCATGCGTGTTTCGTGGCCGTGTCCTTTCTATCGCGTCCAGCTTGGGCCTTGGTCCGTGCCTTCTGCGGGTGGTAGATGCTGATAGTTGGTGTTATCAGTAGCAGAGTCTTCTTTACATGTTCACTGGATGTTATCCCAACCAAACAGACAGTTTAAGCAGCTGCTACATCAACTACTCCCTTTATATCTAGTCTTACCAATAGCAGAAATAAACTTATACCTTTATATCTTTACTATGTTATTAATCATATAGCATACATCTTGCGAAAAGCCAATTTTATAATACACACATATAACAAACCCCACCTCTTCTTTTTATAATTCATTTGGCTTTGAGCCATATTTCTTGTTTTCTAGCTTCCATTATTTCCTCTTATAGACACTTACTTTCCAACCAGTCACCACTGGTCCTTAAGTTTTCCACAATTTAATATTTTCCCAATTATGAATACAACTATCTAATTTGGATGGGTTATAACAGTGACTGTCGATACGGGTATGTGTAATAAGAAAGGAACCCCGGTGTCTTTTCATATAGAACTTTCAGTAGTATCTGTAGCATGATTTTGCCAATATCCTATAAGGCAAAAGACAAAGAATGAGTGAAGTGACAGAAAAAGGAATAACAGAGGTCTGGTATGGCTTATACCTCCACCCTCCATGCCTATGGGGTTGCTACCCACAGCAGGAGTATATGATCTTCTTGGTGGCAAGTACAGCGGCCAACCCAGTCTTGCCCTCTATTTCCTTGGAAATTCTTTTTGTTTGTTTGTTTGTTAGTTTTCAGACAAATTGCCTTTGACTTTTTTTTTTTTTTTTTTTTTTTTTTTTTTTTTTTTTTTTTTTTTTTTTAAACCGTAATTCTCTCCACTGTTCCTCAGGTATTTCCCACTCAACAGGCACTGGTAATCCCCATTTACTGGGATATATGTACACATGCATCACTAAAAGGCAGTAAAGTCTTTTAATCCAAAGGCCAGCTGCAAAGCCTTTTTAGAACTGACAATTAATTATGCTGGCCAGAGCTGTACTTCAAGTAAAACTGCATCTTTAGTTCAGCTATTCCATGTACTGTGACTTTTCCTCATGATCATTTTACTGAAATTAGGGTGTCATCTCCCTCTCTGAGGAATCACTTCTGCTACCATTTAATTTTTGAAAGCTTCCACCTTTTTAACTGTAACTAGGATTGAGGGACAGGTTAAAAAGAAATTGAAAGAGAGAAAAAAAATTTACTCAACAAAAAAATAACTTAAAATACAGAGTGAAAAGAAGAGAAAAAAACCAACAAAAAAAACAACAGAAACTTCTTTTACCCCTTCTGATGTTAGAGTTTTATCATATTGAAGGTTTCTGTTGGGCCAATCCTCTGCTCAGCCTATTCTTAGGGCAGGAAGGCAATGAATTCTTGCTATTCTAGAAGATTTTCCTTCACTATTTAGGAGAACTTAGAAAGGTACATACACTATAGGATTTATTTCTATCTAAGGCAAACACATTCACTCAATTTGACATGCATTGGTTTGAAAGATTAGATACTCCTTAGAAACTTCGATAAGAACCCCCTTTGACAATCAACACCACCAGTTTTGTGAGCTAGGTCTTATCTGCAGCCAGCTGGAAAACTAAGAAAAAAACCTTCCAAAACAGTTTCTGCAAAATTCATAGTAACTTATCAAGCAGGGAAATAAATGAAACTACTAGAAAAATTTTGCATATACCACAATAATATTTCCAAGCAGCAAGTATCTTGTCATTCATACTATCTCTCCTTATATTCCACAAGAAAATCTGACATCTTCTTATATAAAAAAAGAAAACCAAAACACCCTTAAAAGTTTCTTAACAAAGACACACAAAGAACTGCCCATAGAAAAAAAAACCAAAAAAAAAAAAACAAACTTCTCAACCAATACCTACATCTCAACCTCTGTCCAAGAGGCGAATGACAAAGTTTTTCCACCTTATAAAGTTATATAATTAGTTCCTTAAATTATTTTTGATCCACCCACTTGAAGAGCAAATCTTTATATCCCTTCTCATGACTTCTAAATAGTAGAAGAAAAATTTGCTCTTGAGAATAAAACCTGACAGAACTAGATTTCTATCAGTAATTATCTGTACCTTTTTGTGGGGACAACGCTGCCAGCGTAACTGAAGAATGTCCTGTATTGGTTACAAATATCTGCATGTTTGTGTGTGTACACAAAGGAATCACAGCTCCTGTATTAACTTTGACACAGTACCAGTTTAGTTGAAAACTCTTTCCTTAATTCCCACTCTGCCGGGTAGTAGTTCACCCTATATTTTGTGAGCACTAACATATCCTCTTGGTATTTCACATAGGCGCTCTTCTCTGCCCTCCTTCTTTAAACAAAACAGATTAATAAGTAATAAAATGTCTTTAAGTTAGTATGAAAGAAGTACCTTAAACACACACAAAAATAGGAAAAAATAAAGGAGGCAAAAACATATTGTTTGTTCTGTAAGATATAAAACCTAAAATATATTAGCCAAAATGTTAGGGATATGGAGCCCGTCTTCTTCTTGTGATTTTCATGTACCTGCAATATTATACAGTGGAGTGACATAAACACTTTCAAAAAAAAAACAATATTACATATTTCAATTTCAACTCCCCACACTAGAATTACTTGAAAGTCCATTTCCTTTGTAGCTGTGAAGAAACAGAGGTAGCATTTGACAGACCGGACTGATTTTTAGGTGTTATGCAGAGAAGTAAAACAGAGAAAGTCCTTTGTCCATAACTTCCAAATTTACTTGAGTCTTTTCCAGTTCATGACCACTCAGCTCTGTTTAAAATTCAACTTTGTATCACCTGGTTTAGATGCTACAGTTCATTCTTGGGTTCTCACACCGGTCTCTTGATTTTGCTGACGTTGATTTAAAACTTGCAGCTTTAGTTTTTCAGCCATACCGCAGCTTCAGTTGCCTGCAATACCTGAAAAAGCATCTTCCCACTGTGGGGTTAAAGAACTTCCTCTCCCATTTTTGCAATTGTAAAGCTATACCATTTTAACATTAATTTCTCTTTATTTCATAATTTAAACATTGTATCATAGGGTGTTACTTTCAGGTTCCAATCTGGGTTGCATCTGGATTCCCAACATACATTTTACTCATGGCATTTGAGCATAAATTTTGTTTAAAAAATTCCCAATAACAAAAGATCTAATTTCATCCATAATTCCTTCTTCTTCTAATTCCTTCTTATCAAACACCAGAACTCTCACAACTCTTTTGACTCCAATCTCCTGTTTCATTAAAACTATTTCTTCCTACTTCTGAGGTCACCCCCCAGCATTTGATGGCTTATAGCTATCTCTTTAGGCAATTTCAATGCACTCCCAAAAAACAAAAAAACCAAACCAAACAAAAACAACTTCTAAGACCTCTAAGAATTTCCAAAATTCTCAAAAAAACCTTTCAAGACCTCTAACATAAGACTCTCCAAGCTTCTGTCCCACCTTCAGGATTCCATCCAGTCACTGCCTGGTCTCCTCTCTGCCATCCAACAGCCCGAACACCACCCCCTCCCTTTTTCCCCCGAGGCACAGAAAACTCATCAGCTCAGCAGCACAGCACAGCACCATGTGCTGCATACTCCATCTTTCAAAACAAAAACTCCTATTTTACTTCAGCAGTCTATATTACACATACATTCACTCAAGAACAACAATAACAACAACAATAAAAACTCTTCAAAATGAATTTCCCCATTAATCTGCAAAACTGCACCAATCCTCTTTTTAGACAGCCCTCTTGAACCTGAATTCTTCATTAATTCCCTTGCAGTTCCCCCTTTTCCATTCAGACATTTTAACCGTTTCAACAATTCACTTCTTCAACACAAATAAACTCCACAACAAGCACACCTCTTCAGCTGCACTTACTTCCACTTACACAAAGACAACACAAAAAGATTGGTACCTTTTTTTTTTTAAAAAAAAAAATTGTTAGTTTTTACTCATAGGTATTTGACTAACCCCCAGATGTTCTTAGATTATCACACTTTTCAAGCCTTTAGTATTCCTCAACCTGGCAGCCTTTTCCAAAGCCCAGGTGTCTTGGACCTTACACCTGCAAGGCTTTTTTGTGTTTCTATCCTCAATCTGGCAAAAACCCCAAAATATCTATATTTGGCCAAACCCTAAATGCTCTTGGGTCTTACGTAACCCTTTTAATTCAGCAGCAAGTCTAGGTGTCCTTTGCTCTCTTCCTTTAAGGGCTCCAGCCCCTTTTCCTGGGACCCCGTCCCAGACCAGGGGGTTCAAACGTTTCCCCCCTCCAGTATCCCGTTTTCCCAGTGGGTTGTATAGGAAAACTATCGACTCCCTTTCTGAGGGTCCAACCCCTCCCTGGGACCATCCCAGCCACCCGGGGTTTTTTACAACCCCTCTTTCCTCTGGGATCCCGTCCCAATCACCTGGGAGTCACATTCACACTTTTTATCTTTTGCTTCACCTCTGTGCTAGCCGTTTCCCTAGTGAGATAACGAACAGCATGAGAAGCCACACCACACTCACTTCACCAGTCTGGAGTACCCAGCCAGTGTCCCATTCACACAGCACACAGACCCCCCTTTTAACCCGCTCCCCTGAGAATTACTCACAACCATTTTCTTCCTCAGGTTCTTCGTGCACGAGGTTTTTATGGAGCAAAAATACTGCAGTTTTAGGGAGCCTTTTCCCTTTTCCTTACTTGCTTTTTTCTTTCTCCTTGCTTGTCTCTTTGGATGTTTACCTGCAATCCCCAATTCTCACCAGGAAAAACAAAGTTTTGGGCCGCCAAAAACCCAGGCGGGGCGCCTCCCTCGCTCTGGATTTCCTGGGGTTTCAGGGACGAGGTATATCCCGGCAAGAGCCCCCAAATTGTGAAAAACGAGGTTCACTTTTTAGTAAATTTTAAGAAATATGTTTAATAAAATAATTAAGACAATTAGGAGATAAGAAAAAACCAAAAACGGCCGGCCGGGTGACTTGGCATTCAGCCAAGTCCACACCTTGCTTTCTCAGAGACACTTGTTAAATACCCTTCTCGTTATATCGATATATGAAATTCCATAAACTAGTTTCCATATTCCAGGAACTGCCCTGCATGGCCCCTCCCTGGGTCCGCCTTTTTAGAGCATGCGTGTTTCGTGGCCGTGTCCTTTCTATCGCGTCCAGCTTGGGCCTTGGTCCGTGCCTTCTGCGGGTGGTAGATGCTGATAGTTGGTGTTATCAGTAGCAGAGTCTTCTTTACATGTTCACTGGATGTTATCCCAACCAAACAGACAGTTTAAGCAGCTGCCACATCAACTACTCCCTTTATATCTAGTCTTACCAATAGCAGAAATAAACTTATACCTTTATATCTTTACTATGTTATTAATCATATAGCATACATCTTGCGAAAAGCCAATTTTATAATACACACATATAACAAGCCCAAGCAGTGTCTCTGTGAGGGCCTTTGATGGTTTTGAGAGCAGGGCTGGCTGGAAACAGCCCCTGCAGGGGCAGCTGTGAGGGAACCAGTCCGGAAATGCAGCAATTGATCATTTTGTCCCTCTCAGCAAGGGGCTGAGAGAGCCCCAGAAGTTCTGCAAAAACAACAACGATCTGCTCAAACAAACCTGGACACTCCTCCTTCCTGTGTCCAACCTGCAGCCCTTTGGAACTGTGCAGAAATAATTTTTGGATCCGGCTGCTGCCTCTAGGCAAGAGGGAAGTGTGGAAATATTGAGCAGGGGCTCTTCCCTGTGGTTATGGTGTGGCTGTGTGGAGTGACCCTGTGTGGATTTCAGGTGTTTGAAATATACTATATGATTGGCTTTTCACAAATATTGAAATAAATACTATATGTATTATATTAGAAAGTTATGTTGTATTAATCTGGTATGCTTGAACTATCTGTTTGGCCAGGATAACATCCAGTGAACATGTAGAGAAGACCATGCTATTGATATACCCACTATCAGCATCTGCCATCTGAAGAAAGTATAGACCACGGCCCAAGCTGGAGGTGATAGTGAAGACACAGCAAAGAAAGAGGCATGCTCTAAAAAGCCAGACCCAAGGAGGGACCATGCTAAACAGTTCCTGGAATATCAAAACTACTTTGTGGAAAAGTTTGAATATTTAACAAGACTGATGCAATAGAAAGAGTATTTATACAAGGGCTCTGAAATAGCAGGTTGTGGACTTGGCTGAGTGCCAAGTCACTCGGCCATCTGTACTTTGCTTTTCTGTTTCATAATTGTCTTATATTTTTTTTTTATTATTAAACCTCTTTCTTAAAATTTACCAGGAAAATGAAATCTGTTTTTCACACAGGTGTCCCCAAAGCTGCTCCATCCCTGCCCTCCTCACCTGCACAGGGCACAGGGAATAGACAGGGGTCTGCCTCGCCCCTGCCCCACCCATTCCAGGGCACCCCCTAAGTGCCCAAAGCTGTGGGGGCGTTACCCTGGCAACGGTCAGTCCCAACACATCACGACAGTGGCTTGGGACACGCTGTCACAGTCGGTTCAGACACCCCGTGACAGTCCCGGCACTCGCAGCGCGATGGCAGCTGGGCCCTTCCCAGTGCTCTGGGACCACCGTGCCGGTCCCTCCTTCCCGCAGAGCCCAGCCCAGGGTCTCTGCTCCCCCGCCGGGCCGGGGTCTCCCCTCGGCCATTTCGGTCCCTCCACCCTCGGGGCTCCCCACTGGGGTCCCGGTCCCTCCATCCCGGCCCCTCCCACCCGGTGCCCCCCTGCCCCTCCGGCCGCGCCCCCCGACAGCCGCAGGGCCGGCACCGGCAGAGGCTCCCGAGCTCCTGCAGGATGAGACGTTCCTCGGGCAGCGCCGCCTGAGTGGGGCCCGGCTCCCTCCCGCCGTCCTTGCCCGCAGCACTCGGGCTCCAGCAGCCCCGGGCTGATCCTTCGGGATGTGCCCACCGCTCCCGCAGCGCTGCCCTTTGTCGGGAACAAGCCCAGGAGTGCCCAAATCGTCCCCAAGGCCTGGTCTGATTCCTCCTGTGAGGCTGTGCCCGAGCCCTGAGGGGGTTTTGGAGCCCAATGGGTGTCACTGCTCTGTCCCAAAATCTCAGGGCAGCAGGAATGGCAAGTGGTGCCCCACCATGCCCCGGCCCTGTGGGCCTCACCTGAGCACCCTGTGCAATTCCCGGTGCTCCTGCTCCACCTGCATGGCCAGGTGCTGTTCCCGTGGCCACCTGCTCCAGCCGCTCCCGCCTCAGCCGCTGCTCCAGCTCGGCCTTCCTGGCCACATGGCACAGGCACTGAATCATCCCCAGCACCAGCAAAAACCACCAGAAAACCTTCCTGGCAGCCAAAATTGCTCCTTGTGGGCAGAGCTGGGGGCACCTGTCCCACAAAATGTGTCCAGGGCTGCCTGGTGTGGCCCAAATTTCTTGGCAGAGGAAATGAAGCTGTGTGTTTGTGCACAGGGATGATTTAGGAGCACAGCTGAACTTTAGGAACCCCAGCCCTAATTCCAAAACGTTGTTAAGGCACTGCAGCACCCAGAGCTGAACAGGGGCATGGTCCAAGCAGCTCTAATTTCACTCCATTTTGCCCTCTCAAGCCACTGCTCCTGGCCCAATTTGTCCCTGTGCTCCAGCTGCAGCTGCAGAGCCCTCAGGACTGTGGCTCTGCTCTCCTCCTCCTCCTCTCCCTGTGGCTGCTGTGTTGGGACCAGAACTCCAAACGTGGGCTGGAGCCCTCTGACAAGCCCTGGCAGTAGCACCACCGAACACCTGCTTTCCTCACCATCCCAAAGGAATTCAACATTCCCAAAGCTGCTGTGAGAGGGCTGAATGAGGAAAAGGGAGGGAAAGGATGAAGGTTTTCAGGAATAGTGGCATCAATGCACAAGAGGTGCTGTTGTGACCCTGAGACTTGGCTGGGCAGTCAGTGACAACCTGACCAGGACCCTCCCCATTCAAACTGACCAGGGCAGAGCTGGACAAAAAACCCCCATTTCTTGCAGTTTAATCAAAAAGCTGCGTTTTGGGTGCAATGGGAGGGACAAGGGTCCTGTGCCCCCTGGCACTGTGGGGGGAAGGGAATGGGGGGCCTCTGGGGATACGGAGAGGACTGGGAGGACTGGAACGGGGAGCTGTGGGTAGCCCCCTCACTCGTGGCCACCCCCCGGCATGGTGGGCACCCACGATGCCCCAGAGTGGGGGGGTGAGACACACACAGGGGGTGCCCTCGGGCAGGAATCTCCAATGCTCCCAGTGTCCCCAGTGTCACAGCACATTCCCGTAGATGTCACTGGGGTCCCGCTGTCGCCTGTGGGGTCCCGGCAGCTCCGCGTAGGTCACCTGGGGGGATGTGGCATGGGAGGGCCCTGCGAGAGACACTGGTTGTGGGGACCTGGGTGGGGGGTGACACCCGTGGGTGACATGTCCCTGTGTCCCCACCCTGTACTCACCCCCTGCCCACCTGGTGCCCACGACGTGGGTGTACAGCACCTCCCCCTCCTCTGGGGGGGCCAGGGGATCTGGGGGAGCCCTGCGGGGATAAGGGGCTGTCAGTGGGGGTGGAGGGAGTTTGGGGTGAGGGTAAAATTGAGGGTCATACCTGGAGCCCCCCACTCACCTTTTTTGCTGATTCCTGAGGGCTGCAAAGGGAAGGGGGGAGGGGTGACTGTGGGGTCCTCAGGGCCCCTGAATACCCTTGGGACCCCTGACTGCCCCTGGGACCCTCTAGCATCCCTGAAGCCTCCAAAAATCCTTGAGCTACTCCTTGAACCCCCTGAGCCCTTAGAGCCCCCAAGTTTCCCCAAAATCCCTCACAGGACCCCCAACATCCCTGCATGACCTTTTTCAACATCCCCAGATTCTCCAGGGCTCCCAGCCAAGGCCTTAGGGGCCTCAGCTTCACCCAGGTCGGAAGCTGTTGGTGACACCATATGGCCCTGTACCCTGGGGGAGCTTCATCCCAATCTCTGGGACCCCAATCTCCCTCATTGTCACCCACCCCAGCGGTGCCACTGGTGCCAGCCCACGATGACAGCCACAATCAGGACTAGGAACAGGAGGCACCCGCTGACCCCGGTGGTCACTGCTGGGGACAGAGAGGGACACATAAGTGGCACCCTGAATCTCGAGGGTCCTGAATACCCCAAGTGACCCCATGTGACCTCACCTGTGACCCAGGGTGAGCCAGGGGTCACCTCCAGGGCCAGCTCAGGGCTGAGTGCCCGGAACACACGGTGCCCGTCCTGTCCCAGCTGGTTGGTGGCCACGCACTGGTAGGTGCCTGAATGTCCCACATTGACGTCCCCAAGCTCCAGAACAGGACCCTGGGCCACCTCCTGGCCATTGTGAAGCCAGGTGAAGGTGACAGGGGCTGAGCCCACCTGCACTGAGCAGTGCAGGGTCACGGGGTCACCTGTGTGCACCTGGTGTGACAGGGGACCGGGGGTGATGGTGGCATTGGCCACGGGCACTGTGGGGAGACAGATGGGGCTGGCACCTGGTGAGGTGGAATTGGGGATGCCATGGGTGGGGCCACCTCCATATCAAAGCTCCTGCTTACCCAGGACAGTGACATTCAGGGGGACACTCTCCTCCACGCTGTCCCCATTGCTGACCCGGCAGTGATAGAGGCCACTGTCATTGTCCCCAACGTGCTGCAGCTCCAGGTGGGGGCCACTGGCCAGCAGTGCCCCTGAGCCCCCCTGGTGCCAGGTGAAGGAGAGGGGACCTGTCCCCGCAGCAACCTCACAGCTCAGCACCAGGTGGTCCCCCAGTGCCACCTGTCCCCCAGGGGGCTGCGCTGACAGGGACACCCCTGAGATTGGGACCCCTGTAGGAGGAGGGGAACAGCAGGAGACAGTGAGGAACATGGGGGTGGTTGTCAAGGGGCAGGGGGACCCCACTGAGATGGAGGGTGCACAGAGCTGAGGGAGGGCTTGAAAAGGAACCCCATAGAATGATGGGGGTTTCCGGGAGGGGACAACTGGAGAGGACTAAGGGGGATAACAGGGAGGAGATTGGGGGACCTGGAGAGCATGGGGGAAGACCAGAGAGAGGTAGGGTTGACCCAGGGATAGGTCAAGGGACCCAGTGAGGGATGAGGGGACCTGGGGGGGACCTGAGCATGATATGGAGATGTGGAAAAATTTGAGGGGAAAGATGGGAGTACCCAGGTAGGGCTGGAGGACGAGGCGAGGGACCTGGGAAAGGATGGGGGACGGGCCACAGGAATGGAGGGTCTGGGCAGTAATTGGTGACCCCAGGCAGGGACCCAGGGAGGGATGTGGGGGCTCCCTGTGCCCATCCCAACACTCACTGTGGACTGTGACACGGAGCTGAGTGCTGCTCTTCTGCACAGCCCCACCTTGGGAATGCACATGGCAGCTGTAATTCCCCGAGTGGGAGACCCCCACAGAGGGCACCAGGAGCTGCGGGGATACCTGCGGGCCCCCCACCAACTGCCCGTCCTGGTAGAAGAGGTGCAGGAAGGGGGCTTGGGGCCACAGGGGGCTGGGGGTGCTGAGGCAGCTGAGATTGAGGGGGGACCCTTCAATGGGCTCAGGGGGACCCTCCAGCACTGGCACCGTGAAGAGCTCTGGGAAGGAGAGGGGAGGTGAGGACTGTGACTCTGAGTCCACTGGGAAGTGGCTTTGGGGGTGTCAGGATATTAGAGTTCCAGCCATGGGGTACTCACTGTGCACTGTCACTGTCACTGGTGCTGACAGTGACAGCCCAAAGCCCATCAAGCCCTCACAGTGGTATTGGCCACTGTGGTGCAGCTGCAGGGGGGACAGGGACAGCTCGGTCCCCCTGAGGAACCCCCTCAAAACCTTCCCATCCTGGTAAAATTGCACCCTGGTGACCGACATGTACTTCCTGGCCCGGCAGTGCAGTGTCACCGTGTCCCCCTCCTGCAGTGTCCGTGCTGGCACCTGCAGCACCAGCCAGTCTGTGAAACAAAAAGGTCCCATTGCACTATGGGGCTTGTGACAGGTCCAAGGTGGGTACCCAAGGCACTGGAGACATCTGGGTGGAGTCTCCATTTTGCCAGAGGATCCCAGGGAAAGCACAAAAAACCCCATGATACAGGTGTTGCCATGGGGGTCCCATCACACTGGGATGCACTGGGATGCATGAGGGGTGTAAGGCCACTAATGGAGTGGAGCCAACCCACACCTATCAGGGGGCTACCCTGATCATATAAGATTCCCCCTCACCATTTAAGACCATCACAGGGGGACTGAGCCCACTGCTGGCTCTGTCACACGTGTAGGTGCCACTCTCAGTGACAGTGAAGTGGTCGTGTCTGTTCTGCCCCCAGCGCTGCCCATCCTTGTACCAGGTGGTGTCACTGGCGGTTCCCAAGCCCTGGCAGGTCAGTGTCACCCGGTCCCACAGCACCGCCGGCACCCAGGGGGGTTCCACCAGGAGCTGGGTGGTCTGGGAATCTGCAGATGACAGGGGACACCAGCCTGCCAGGGCCACCATGGGGCTGAGGACAGCAGGGTGGGGACATGTCATTCCCTGAGGACTCACCAGCAAGGCTGAGGGTCTGGGCTGGAAGAGAGAAGGGACAGGGGCTGGGTAGGGGGGGCCTGGAGGGACAGGAGCACCTAGGGGACATGGTGTGGTATCTGTTCCCAAACTGTCCCCATTGGGAACACTGATACAGCACAGAGGTCTTGAGGACAGGAACACCTCTGTCACCCTGGGCTAAAGCAGGACATGGGGACACTGTAGACACCCCATGTTTGCACAGGTCACCGCCACCACCCTCACAGCACCTGTCCCCACAGTCACATCCCCATGGCCCCATGGGCATGATCTCATTCCAATGACACCAGTCCCCATCGCCCATCTGCATGGTACAGGGCCCTTGTCCCTGTCCCTGTATCCCTGTTCCACTTTCTCTGCCTTCAGGACCTCAGGGGACCCCATAGCCCCCCTGTGCCCCCTCCCCACCAGTCTCTGCCTCACCAGGGCCCATCCCTGGGGTGTCAGGCCCGTGCCCAGGGCACTCACCCCACAGGAGCAGCACCACCTTCCCGGCCATCCCCGTGTCCCCAGCCATGTGGACTGGCTGTCACTCGCTGCTGTGGCCACCGGTCCCCTGGGTGGTGGCTCTTCGGATGAAGAGGAAGGAAGCAAGGTCATGTCTCGTCCCCACGTGTAGATGGCCCTTGGTGGGGGCAGGGTGGGGGAAAGGTGGAGAAACAGTAGGGGACAGGCTGGGGACATTATGGGACAGTCTGGGGGCTTAATGGGGGGTGGTGTTCCCAGGAGTGGGGGGCTCAGGGGTTTTGGGGAACCAAAGATGGGTGTCCAGGAGAATGGGGGTCCAGGGGAATTGGCCTGAGAGCATTCAGGAATGGGGGTTCTGGGGAATATGATCCCAAGAGATGTGGGCCCCAGGAGTGATGGTGCAGGGGGAAAAAAAGGGGACCCTCAGGAAGAGGGGTTCTGGGGGAAGAAGCAGTCCATGGGATGGGATGAAGGCAATGGTGGTCCTGCGCAATGGGAGTCCTGTGATGGGGGCCCCAGGGATGAGAGACCAAGGGAATGGGGGTCCCATGGTTGGGTTCCCAGGGGAATGGAGGTCCCAGGGATGGGCAGTGGCTGTGGCTGGGTGGGCACAGTGGTCACAACTCCTTCCCTGGGTGCCTCAAATTTTTGGGTGACTCAGAGCTCAGCACAGCCCCCACAGTGTGTTCATGGCCAGGGGGGAGCCCCAGGGTTGAGGCTCTGTGTCTGTGCCCCACACACCCCTGGGCTTTTTCCCATCCCCCCCATTTTCTGGTTCAGCCATCCCCAGCGCCCTTTAGGAGCCCATTGGTGCATCCCACAGCAACATTTGCTTCTGGATAACACAGAGTGTAGAATCTCCCAGAGTGTCCAATAGGTCCATGGGGTTGTTTCCTGCCTGCTGGGCAGCAACTCAGCCCATAAGAAAGGCTTTGCTTAGGTCATATTTAGGGAGTCTTCCCATTTTTCTTCTTCCCATTCTGAAACTTGATTGACTTCCCATGGCTTCTGCTTCCAAAAGGGGACAAACTCTGTCCATCCTTGGGACAGTGCACAGGAATCCCTGGAAATGCCTTTGTGTCCCTCAGGGTCTGCTTCCCTGGGAAATGCACTCCACCCTGCCCTGAATTCCCCTGCCTGGGCACTCCCTGCTCCTGCTGGGACACCCCTGTTCCCCAGATCCACTTGTGGAGCCCCTGCTCAATATTTCCACACTTTTCCCTCTCTGCTGGTGTCCACATCCTGAACCCAAACATTCTTTCCAAGAGGTTCCAAAGGTCTGCATGTTTTGTTCAAGAAGGAGGGTCCCAGTCAGGTTGTTGAGCAGATGGGTGTGGGATTTATAGAATTTCTGGGGCTCTCTCAGCCCCTTGCTGAGAGGAGCAAAATGATCAATTGCTGCATTTCCGGACTGGTTCCCTCACAGCTGCCCCTGCAGGGGCTGTTTCCAGCCAGCCCTGCTCTGAAAACCATCAAAGGCCCTCACAGAGCCACTGCTTGGGCTCCCATTGGCTCTTGTGCTTCTTGCACAGGCCTGAGCAAACCACAGCCAGGCCTTTTTCCTGCCACAGAATTCTCACCTTTGCAGCAGCTCTAAAGCTGCCAGAATCAAAGCCAAGGGGCCAGGGGGGTCTCTCAGGTCCTGGCTGCCAGCTGGGGCTGGCCAGAGCAGGGCTGGCCAATGCCCATCCCTGTGCACTGGGGCTGGGCCATGGCTGGGCCCCACACTTGGATGGGCACTGGCTTCAAGGAGGAGTTGGGGAGCTCCTTCCTGCCTGGGGCTCCATTCCCAAGCTGCTCTTGCTGGCTCTGATCCTTCAGGGAACCAGCAAGAATGGAGAAGTCTGGAACCCTCCCAGAGGACAAGATCTCCCCAGGACAGGACCCACTGGATGCGTCCCCAAGGACAGAACTTGCCCCCCGCGCCCCCCGCCCTCAGCACAAAGGGCCTCTTCTTTCTGCTGCAGAAGGGAGAAAGTGAAAGTGTTGGGCAGGCACAGCCAGACACCCCCATCCCCACAGCCTTCCAACCCTCCCTGCAGACCCCTCACCCCTGCTTCCCGCACCCTCGGGTTTCCCCAACCCATTCCCTGCTCAGGTGCTCCCCAGGATCAAGGCACAAACTGGGGAGTTGTGAAATAGAGGGATAAAAGGAACGAAATGGAAATGAAGAGAGGAAAATGTCACTGGGGGTTGGGGGGACAGTCACCAAGAGCCCCTTGGAAATCTCCTTGTGGTGCCTCCCCCAAACTAGGAGCATATTAGGGGGGCAGTGCTGAGTCCTTGGTCTTCCCAAAATGTGAGGTACACCCCTTGAAGGAGCTGTGATCTACGGGCCCATGCCGCCACTGCCCATCCCTGGCACCCCCATTCCCCTGGGAACTCAAACATAGGACCCCCATTTCTTTATGCTCTCCTGGTCTGGGACCCCCATCCCAGTACTCACATTCTCCAGGATCTCCATGGCCCAGGCTCCCCATTCTGAGAAATCCTCTCCCATAGATCCATCTCCTACAACTCCCCTTCCCCCAGGATATTGATTCTCCCAGGACACCCCATTCCCTCGGGCCCACCCTATTCCCTTCACAGCCCATTACTGGCACACCCATCACATGACCCTTAATCCCTGGACCTTACATTCCCCTGGGACTGCCATCCATGAGTTCCCTCAGCCCTGGGACCCCCAATTTTTCTGGACATCTATCCCTGGCTCCCCAAAACCACTCAGCCTTCTACTCCTGAGAACCCCATGTCTGACCTCGTGCCACCCAGCCTTGTCCACAGCCCATCCCCACCCTGATCACAGTTTGTCCCCATCTTGTGGCCACCCTGCCCCCACCAGGTGCCACCTAAACATGAGGATGAGACCTGACCTCGCTTCCTTCCCCTTTATCCAAAGAGTCACCCAGGAGTCTGGTGGCCACAGCAGCGAGTGACAGCCAGTCCACATGGCTGGGGACATGGGGATGGCCGGGAAGGTGGCGCTGCTCCTGTGGGGTGACTGCCCTGGGCACGGGCCTGACACCCTGGGGATGGGCCCTGGTGAGGCAAAGACCGGTGGGGAGGGGGGCTTTGGGGGTCCCCTGAGGTCCCCAAGGCCAGCAGAGCCAGTGCATGGGCATGGAGCCCAGTGTGACCAGAGTCATGTGGTGGCTGTGGGGACAGGAAAGGGAATTGTGATATGGGGACAGGAAGAGGGGGATAGAGGTGTGAGGACAAGGATGTGTAAAATGGAACCTTGGGGCTGGGGCAGCATTAAGGACAGGGATGAAGGAACACAGGTGCAGGGTAGAGTTTTGGCCACTTCTCCCTTTCAGCAATGTCCAGGGCCAATTGAATGGCTTTGAGTTCAGTGAGTTGGCTCGACCCACCTTCTCCTTCAGCAGCTTGTGTGACCTTTTATGTGGGGCTCCATACAGCTGCTTTCCACTTCTGATTAATCCCTTCAATGCAACAAGAACCATCTGTAAAAAGCGCATAATGTGTTCTGATGGCAGTTGATTATATGGTGGAGCTTCTTCGACACGTGTCACTTGCTCTTCTTCTTCTTCATCCATGAGACTAACGTTTTCACCTTCAGGCCAATTTGTAATTATCTCAAAAATCTCAGGGCAATTCAGTTTTCCAATAGGGGTGTGCTTTGTGATGAGAGCAATCCACTTACTCCATGTGGCATTGGTGGCGTGGTGGGTAGAGGGAACCTCTGCTTTGAACATCCACCCCAGAACAGGTAGTCGAGATGCCAGGGGGTGTTGTGTTTCAGTGCCAATCACCTCTGAGGCAGCTTGGACTCCTTCATGGGCTGCTAAAATTTCCTTCTCTGTTGGAGTGTAGTTGGCTTTGGACCCTCTGTAGCTTCACCTCCAGAATCCCAGAGGTCAGCCTTGAGTCTCCCCAGGCACCTTCTGCCAAAGGCTCCAGGACAGACCATGGCTTCTGGCTGAAGAGTAGAGCACGTCCTTCACATCTGGTGCCGTCCTGACTGGGCCAAGGGCTACTGCATGAGCAATCTCCTGCTTGATCTGGGCAAAGGCTTGTTGCTGTTCAAGACCCCAGTGGAAAGTGTTCCTCTTGTGGGTGACCAGGTAGAGAGGGCTCACAATCTGGCTGTACTCAGAAATGCGCATTCTCCAAAAATCTATGATGCCTAGGAAAGCCTGTGTTTCCTCCTTGTTGGTTGGCGGAAACATCGCAGTTATCTTGTTGATGACATCAGTGGGAATCTGACGCCGTCCATCCTGCCACTTGACTCCCAGGAACTGGATCTCTCAAGCAGGTCCCTTAACTTTGCTCCTCCTAATAGCAAAACCAGCTTTCAGGATAATCTGGATGATCTTCTCTCCCTTCTCAAACACTTCAGCTGCAGTGTTCCCCCGTACAATGATGTCATCAATGTATGGCAGATGTTCTGGAGCCTCACCCTTTTCCAGTGCAGCCTGGATCAGTCCATGGCAGATGGTGGGGCTGTGTTTCCACCCCTGAGGCAGTCGGTTCTAGCTGTACTGCACTCCCCTTCACATGAAGGCAAACTGAGGCCTGTATTCTGCAGCCAGAGGAATGGAGAAAAATGCATTGGCAATGTCAATAGTGGAGTATCATTTTGCTGCCTTGGACTCCAGCTCATCCTGGAGTTCCATCATGTCCAGCACAGCAGCGCTCAGTGGTGGAGTCACTTCATTCAAGCCACGATAGTCCACAGTCAGTCTCCATTCTCTGTCAGACTGGTGCACAGGTCAGATGGGGCTGTTGAAGGGTGAGTGGGTTTTGCTGACCACCCCTTGGCTCTCCAGCTCTCAGATCATCTTGTGGATGGGAATCACAGCATCTCAAGTTGTTCTGTACTGTCAGTGATGCACTGTCCAAGTGGCAATTGGCATTTGTTGCTCTTCCCCCTTCAGAGGTCCAGCAGATGGGTTCTCTGATAGTCCAGGCAAGGTGTTCAATCGCTTTACGCCCTCTGTGTCTACAGCCGCTATCCTGAATGCCCACCTGAGTCCCTTTGGGTCTTTGAAATACCCATTTTGGAGGAAATCTATGCCCAAAATGTATGGGGCCTCTGGGCCAGTCACAATAGGGTGTTTTTTCCACTCATTTCCAAACAGTCTCACATCAGCTTCCACCAAAGTAAAATCCTGTGATCACCCTGTCACACCAGCAATAGAAACAGATTCTTCTCTCACGTCTTGATGGGAGTAATGTGCACTGTGCAGCAGTGTTAACCAAGGCCTCATATTTTTGTGGTTCTAATGTGCCAGGCCAATGAATCCACACAGTCCAAAAAACACGGGTTTCTCTAGCCTGTACCTTGCTAGAGGCAGGGCCCCTCTAAGCCTGGTTATCCTTCTTTCCCTGGGTAACTGGAGCTGCTTCCTTTTTGGTGGAACTTCCTCTCTGAGTCTTCCCTCCTTCCAATTCAAGCACAAGTCCAATTCAAGTCTCATCAGATTAGCAGTACATTTTCCATCCCATCTCCTCATGTCTTCTCCACAATCACACAGGAGTGATCACAGCTTACCTTGTGGGATGCCTCTTCCCTATCTATCTGGGGCATGTCTGCATTTAGTGCCAGAACTTCTGATCTGTACTGCCAAGATTTGGAGAAAGCCCTCTTTCAATACTTTAATCTCCTCTCTGAGTGTATTGTGATTCTCCTCTATCTTGCCTTCTAATTTCTGCAGACAGGTTTCCAGAGCTGCAATTCCTGTGTGTGTTGGACCATGCATGGCATCTGCATATGCTCAAAGCTTCCTTGCCATATCCAGCACGGGCTCCTCTGTACCATCCTGCTTCATTATTGCTAAAGCAGAAGAGTATTCTTGTGGCACAAGTCATACAAGTTTTTACCACATCACGGGTGTACGTGGTACCAAGTCTGGGTTCCTAGTGTTTGGGTCATCTGAGAAGACAATCTCTGCCACTGCCATTTCTCTCAGGCATTGAATCCCTTGTTCTATGGTCTTCCACTGGGTTTGCTGCATATAGAGATTGTCTACACACAGATATCTTTGTGCCACACTTCCCAGGACCCATTCCCAGAGACTGCAAGGGTGAGCCACACTCATCATTCCTTGGTCAATAACTGGATCATGTGACAGGGATCCCAAATGCCTCACTTCAGTGCCGTCCAGCATTGTAGCCTCACCTGCAGCATCCCAAAGATGGACTAACCAACTAATTATAGATTCATCAGGTCATCGAGTGTAATCCTTTCTTAGGCCACAAAGGTCCTTCAGGGAAAGAGACTCAATAGTGGCTCCTGATCTTGTGCCACCTGGTTGGGCTTCTGATTTTGTGTCAGTTTGTTCAGCTTCTGATTTGGTGTCAGTTGGTTGGGCTTCTGATTGAATGTTGCTGGGAGGCATGGAGGGTCCTTCACCTGCATCATCGTCCACTGGTCGATCTGTTTTGTGTGTGCACTTCTTTGCTGGGGGGATTGCCAGTGTCTTAGACTCACTGTCAGGTTTAGCTGCTGTCTAAGTAGCTGGAGTGTTGGCTGCAGCCTGAGTGACTGGGGTAGCTGCTGATTTATCTCCCTGCCCCCCTGCCTCTATCTGCTGCCCTACAGTATCTGGCAGTGTGCAATAATCATACGCCAGGGCCCAGCTTATTGCAATGAGCTTTTTCTCCTTAGAGTCATCATGGCACTTCTCCTTCAGATATTTCCCCACCTCATCTGGGTTCTGAATTTGTTCACATGAAAATTCCCAAGGTGGGGGATCAGAAAATTCCTTCAAGGCCTGGCCCATTCTCTCGCATTCTCCACACCACTCAGGATTTTCCACACCTGGGCCTATTTCTGGGTCTGCTTCTGGGCCAGGAGTCTCATCAGCCCCTCTGGAAATCTCAGACCTCACTCTAGAGAAGCTTGTCATGGGTTAATACAGTTTGGTTTTTTTGGTTAATAAAATATCGCTCTGCTGGGACCTTAGAATTCTTTGGAAAGGACAGGGATCTATCAGGGGTCAGGTTTTGGATTGACACGTAGTTCTGACCACTCAGAAAACAGAATGCAGCTTTTGGTAATACCCATCTAAGCTGAGGCTGGGTTCCAGACTTCCTCTTCCCTCCCCGTCTGGTGACCAGGTGACACCGTGGGCAGCTGAGGAGGGCCCGGCTCCAGCCCCGCTGCCCCAGGGCGGCCGGGCCCGGCCGGGCCTCCAAGAGCTGCAGAGGAGGCAGAGCCGGCTGAGGTGTTTTTGCCCCCGGCTGCCGGCGGCAGTGCTGCAGTTGGGCAGAGCTGGCCGCGTGTCTGGGGCCGTGCCGGGGATCGGGGCCAGCCGTAGCAGGGCCGTGCCCCGGCCCCCTGGCTGCCGGTACCCCTGGCCCCAGAAAAAGATGGGATCTCTCCCCCACCCTAGGCTGGGCCCCGAAGAGCAGCTGCGAGCGGCTCACGCCATCAGATCTGGAGTAAAAGTGAAGGCATTCATCAGCTTCCCCCACCTCCGGCTTGGCTTTGAAACCTTCATGGCTGCCATGGCAGAGATCACATAACCACCGCAGGCCTGGGCCAGCTTTAACTCTTTCCTGACGCCGATTAAAACTTTCTTAAACTCTTCAGGGATGAGAAAAAAGGCCCAATTAGAGACACATAAAAAGACAATACAGAGATCTCAAAGTCAGTAAAGGAAGAGTGACTTCTTAAGTGATAAAAATGACAAGTGGCCTTAGGTCTAAGCTGAAAATCTCCCATAGATTATAGTAACAGGCTGTAATATGCTAGAATAATCCTTCAAATCGTAGACAATATGAATTGAAAAAATAATTTGTAGATTTGAGCAAAGGTATCTGTAATGGACTGAGTGAATATTGAATTAGTAACTGTGATCTTGTGATCCCATAAGAAGTTAAACAGAAACAAATAAAAAAAATCCCTATGACAGTAAAGAAGTAAAAAGACATCTCTGTTCCCTGAGTTAAAAAAAAATTGTTGCCTTTGAAACTGCTCATTTTTAAAAGGTGCCACGCCAATCTGTGAATCTACAACCCATATGTGCAGTCACAGGAAAAGCTACGTAGATAGAAGAAATTCCACAATTGCAAAATTTCCTGGCCAGGCTGCTTTTGTGTAAGTTAGAAGCCACAAGCAAACTCTTTCTCTTGTAAAAAATTACCAAGCAAAAAGAGAGACTTCTCTCTTTCAAAAACTAAATGAATGCCTATTTTATAAGTAGTACTAACCTGGAGTTCTAAGTTTTGCCTCTTTACATTGTTTGTAAACAATGAACAGTTTGTCGTAGAAGAAAGAGTTAGTTTAGAAATTAATTTATGTTTCTTTTTCTTATTTTCTTCTCTTAGTATATGTTAATAAGATCTCTCTGTTGTACTTTTAAGTTGAGCCTGTTTTGCCTTTTTTTTTTCTCCCACAATCCTATCTCACACTTAGCTAACAAAATTCAACAAACGTAAAACCACCACAAGCTGCAGACTGTATAGAGGAAGGTTACCAAATGAAATACCAGGAAGGTGGTCTCTTTATCATCCAGGGGACGCTGAACATTCTCCAAAAGTGATGTAGCTGACTCAAAAGAGTAGAAGGAAAGGAAAGGATGAAAAGCTTCATCTCTTATTCTTCCTGTAACAAACTGAGTGAAATTACTCATAAATCCCCAAAACATGCTGCTGGAACTAGGATGCAGGGTAGGAAGAAGAGACCATAAACCAAACATACCTGGCACAAACTCCAGTACCTTTATAAACTTTCTATAAATTATGATCACTGAGCCCAACAAAATAGCAATCCTAATTCATGCACCCCTAGTGTAAAAGCTGTGTGTTAGGGACAACATTGGAGCTATTTCTGGATAAGAAAACAAACTAGAATCAGAAAGGTATTAAAACCTCAAAGAAGCCTAGGGAACAGAAACACAGAATTTCATTCCAAGAGACATTAGGAATTCAAGGAGCAACATGGCTACTGACTACTTTATCCCCACATATAGTACAACCAAAATGCAATCAATAATCAATACAAGTATTTTCCACTCTCTCAAGCCATGCAGTTGGGCACAAATAAAAAATGTATTGTCCTGGTTTAGGGCAGATTTGGGAGGAAACCTCTGAATGGAGTTCCTCTGGAGAGCAAACCCAAATGGCCCCACCCCCCAGCCAGTCCAGGAAAAGAACTTCCTTGGAGAAATGTGGAAAAAACTATTTATTTTACAAAAAGAATGCCCACAAGCATAAAGAATGAACAATATGAAACAACAAAACCTATTGTCACTCCAAAGAGAGATGGCAAAGCTGAGGAAGTCCTTGCCGTGGGTGTAGCTCAGCTCACTCCGTCTCCCACCAGTCCCGGTCCCTCTGGAGGTCCAGGCCCTGGTGGGCTGCAGGTGTGAGCCCTTGGTGCTCCTCTGGGGTTTTTTCAGTCCAGAGTAGATTTAAACAGTCCCCCCAAAAAGCAAAACAACCCAGGGAACTTCTCTGCCTCAGCTAGCTAAAACTAACTAAAAGCACAGGAGATCTCTGTCCCACTGCTGTCCATGCCTCTGAAAAAACACAGAGTCCAGAGAAGAAATGTGTAGGAGTGAAGACTGTTTTCTCAAAACAAACTGTGCACGTCTTCTTTCCCTGCTTTGCTCTCAGAACCAGTCTTTAAGGTGAGAACACAAGGTACAGCACACACAGAACAGATGACTGGGGATACAAGCATCATAGTCACCCTAGGACACCTTTAAAGCAGGATACCATCCCATTGGCAGCAGAGGGCAGGGCACACTTTGCCTTGACCTGGAGAAGTGTCCAGAGCTCCTAGAACTGACTGGAATATGGGGATTCACAAGAGTAAGACAGACTTCATTAGCATATCTAGTCTGGTGACTAGGACGCCCTGGAAAGAACAAACAGAACTTTGAGCTCATGAGAAGATGGGATTAGTGTAAGGGAATTATTGAGCCGTGGTAGACATGCCTCATGCTATCATGGTCAGCAAGTCTCGTTTTATTTCAAATTGAGTTACACTTCTATACATTTCATAACTAGTTCATACATATTGCAAAAATATAGCTCCTTATTGGCTCTCAGCCAATGACGCACACGTTGCTAAGTACTAATCCCACTGTTAGTGTTATCCTTATCTTTATGGCTTACTCTTCATTCCTCAGGAAGCTTCTGCATTTTGTTAACTAAACCAGATCTGCCTCAATGACATTTTGACCTTTTAAACTTTTACTAGCCACATAGTATATGTCCTTTGGAATGCAGCCATTCTTCAGTCAGGCTCTCTACATCTCCCCCGTTTTCTTTTACAGCAAGTAAGGCAACATTTTTTGATGTAAATGCTGACATTAACATGCGCTGCAAACATTGCAAAATACAAGGCAAAAGTAACAATAACATAAACAGAATAACTAGTCCTACAAGTATAAATTGAACCAAACCCTTAAGCCATCCAGTAAGTCCCCAGTCCCCAAGATTAAGTCCAAAAAATGTATCATCCCTGCGTAACAGTGCAGTATGCTGCTGCAATTGTTTTATCTTGGCATGGATGGACTCAGAGTTATTATTTAAGTTCATACAACACATTCCTTCAAAATCTTCACACCCATGGCCATGGGATAGAAGAAGGAAGTCTATAGCTGCTCTGTTCTCCAAAGTTGCGTGTCTAATACCGTCTACATCACTGGCTAGTGCAGACAAAATTTCCGAGGTAGTATTAGCCTGCTTAGCAATCCAGCATTGCATTTTTTCTAATTCAAAAAGAGCATGTCCTACAGCCAGATGCGGAAGAAAGAGCGAGGCTGCTATCTGCTCTCCTCTGTTAAAAAGGTTGACGTTATCATTACAGGAGGAGTCGACGACCGCTCTTTTCCGACGAACTGTGACCTGTGTAATATTCGAACGTACAGCTTTTAGCATTTCTTTAGAAGGGAGAGCAATCACCAATTTCCCAAATGTACAGGGTCCTCCTATAGGTTTCTGCGGTATACCAGAAAAGGCACGATCGCCACAAAGCAAAAATATACCCGGGGGCAGTTTTCTAGGGAAGGTGGTCCCCGGGGCAGGATGTGTCTTATCCCGGGCTAGGTTCCTACACCAATTACTGCTGTTTTTCCAAAAATTTTCATTAGGGGACACATCAGTGGTAAGTGTCAAATTACACTGCAAGTTGGAGCCTTCATTACATTTAAACAATGAGCTATTCACAAACAAACAAGCTGTCGCGTTTAAGGTTCCCAGAATTTCAAGCTCATTAGGGGCTCCGCCTATGGGGTGTCTATCATCCCAGCTATCATAATTCTCTAAGCAATATAATATTCCTGTTCTATTATGGTTAGAGGAATTGTAATTTTTGCAGTGCCAAGGTCTCGAGCGGGGGTCCAGAATTGATGTTTCATTGTCACCCAAGGGAACTCTAATTAAACAGGTATGAAATGGAGATTCCGGCCTAGCAAGTGATACACAAAAATTTGTGCGGTTTAAAGACTTTGCTAGGGTAACCCACATGTTTTGCTTAGGGAATTGTTTAGCTATTGAAGGGATTTTATTTGTGGTGGCGTCGCTGCTGCTTAAAATGACGACAAGTAAAATCCCAATTATGGGGTTCAACTTGCCACCTGACTGGAACTCCCACATTTTAATTTAACCCAAGCACAATGGTAGTCCCCACAACAGACAAAACACCACACAGGTAGGATATGCTGAACGCGCAATTCCTGCAACAGAGGAATGACGTGGAGCTGCACGTCCTCCTCAGATTCGATGTGGAAGGAGATCCCAAACTGCTTCTGTATTGTTAGCAGCAATGGTGCAAGCGTTATCTGAAGCCTGTGACGCCTTCTTTCCTCCAGACTGCTCTTGTGGATTTGCAGGACGTGTCCATCTAGCAGGAATCCATTGAGAGCCTGTAGGGGTGGAAACACATACATAACCTCTTCCCCAGTAAAGAACCTGAGCAGGGCTTTGCCACACACCAGTTTTAGGGTCTCTATATGTAACATATACGGGAGGGACAGGTGCGGGGTCCTTCTGAAAATGCATCATGACAGGGGGCACATCCCTGTCAGCAAACAGGCAAAGATGATTTAATACAAACAAAGCCCTAAGCAATCTTTCTGCTGGAATGCGTAGATCGGTATATTTTTCTAAGTACCGCTTCAGGGTGCCATTGGCTCGTTCTACTACTGCCTGACCTGTAGGGACATTAGGGATTCCCCTAACATGTTTAATGTTCCAAAAACTAACTAATTTTGCAAATCTCTGACTGGCATAGGCAGGCCCATTGTCTGTTTTGATTTCCTTAGGAACACCCATAACTGCAATACAGCTATGCAGGTGTCTTTCAACGTGCTTTGCTTGTTCTCCTGCCTGTGCGGTTGCCCAAATGTAATGACTATAGGTATCAATTGTAACATGAATATACTTCAGTTTCCCAAATGCTGCAAAATGAGTCACATCCATCTGCCATAATTGATTAGACTCCAAGCCTTTGGGATTGACTCCTAGGCCAATTCCTTGGCCTCCATTGTGGAAACTACAAGTGGGACATGCTTTTACTATTGCTTGAGCTTCGTTAAGTGAAATTTTAAACTCGCGAGCAAGTCCTTTGGCATTCTGATGAAAAATGCTGTGACTTTCTCGTGCTGCCGTCGTGTGCGGGAGAGGAGCTGGTTGTTGTATTGCTACTAGTTTATCTGCCCTGGCATTGCCTTCTCCTAATCCTTCTTCCAGTTTATGGCTTCGGATGTGTAATATGGAGTATGGGTGCTGTCGATTCCGTAGTGTTCTCTGTAGCTGCATGAAGAGTTTTCCTAGCCGTGGGTTGTTGACCTCCTTGATGCTCGCATCTTCTATTCTTGACGCAACTCCAACAGTATACATTGAATCTGAGATAACATTTACGGGCTGTGCAAAAGTTTGAAAGGCCCAAATGACTGCCACTAATTCCAAAGTTTGCAGGTTGTCTTGTGGAGTGGCCTGAATAATGTGATGATGCCACTGTTCTTTGATTTTCCATGTGACAGCTGCCTTTTGTGATCGTCGTCCAGCATCAGTGAAAACAGTAAGCGCATTCGGGATAGGCTTATCCTCCCGAAGGAGTTTAACAATCCACTGCCATTGTCCTAACCATTGCAAATGCTTCGGGGCCAGCGGTGCTGAGGTGATGTGGCTAGGGGCATTAAGCAGGGCTTCCGCAAGTTCTGAAGAGTTAAGAAGATACCAGTCCATTGTCGCCTTGTGTCGCAGTGCACTCACGACGTATGTGTCCGGTACGTCCACATCGAAAATATTCCATCCGAGCTTCTGTGGGAGCTGGACGGCGCTGCACTGCCGGGGCCTGAAGGGGTGCAAGGGCAGCTAACACCTGTTGCTGAGCCTGTGCCTGATTATTCAGACCTTCACTTATCTTTTCCCCTATTTTTTCTAATGCCTGTATCATAAAAACTTGACTGCCAGCCGGGAGTGCTGCAGCCTTATCTAACAAGTCACGAACCGTCCAATCTCCTGGTGCAGTCGAGATAAGAGACCGGGTAGATGAATTTCCGTTCTGAATAACACATTGTTTCAGGATTGCATCACGCATGTGATCAGCAACGCCTGCTTTGGATAAAGCAGTCATAATCTTATCTACAAATGCACCAAGGGGTTCCTCGCGACCTTGTTTAATTCCCATATAGATGGGGAGACCTCCCAGATCGCGAACTTTATCCATGGCTCTTTTTGCAACCGTCATAGCCTCTCTAAGCTTTTCCGGACCTAACGCAGCCTGCTGTTCTAAAGGAATGTGGTTACCATCGCCCATGAGCTCATCTAATGCAATTCCTTGAAGAGGATTTCCCGCAGGGCGCGGCAAAGCAACAGAAGCGGCTGCTTCCTCTTTCCAGCGCGCCTCAAAAAGTATTTTCTGGTGGGGGGTATATATTAAACAAGCTATGCCTTTAATATCTCCGGGCAACAAGACTGTGGAATTAAAAAGATAATCTAACATCTGTTTTGCGGGCTCGCTAGTAACCCCAAACTGAGCTACAGTGGCACGGAGCTGTGCTAGCAGTTTCCAATCTAACTGTGTCACGTCCGCTCTCGGGGGCGCCCCTTGACGCTGGTGAAAAATGACAGGGAACGCCAGCGACATTGCCGGAACTTGTTCCTGGGCCACCGCTGCCAGATCTAAGTCGCCGTCATTAATGCCTTGTTTAGCCAACGCTGCCCATGCCTCCCTTCTCTTTTTTGCCATAGCCTCCGCGATATCCGACAGGGCACCGGGGAACGGCTCCGTGGCATTACTGGGAGGGGGGGGTGGTCCGAGCGGAACCGGAACGGCAGATGGGAGTACCGGTGGCAAGCCGGACAAGGCTGACGGTGGGACCGGCGCGGGAGCGACAGGATTATAAGAAAAGGGGGGGGCTGACGGAGGAGCGGCAGGATTATCAGGAAAAGGGGGAGCTGGCGGGGGAGCGGCAGGAAAAGGGGGGGCTGGCGGGGGGGCCTCTGGGATTTCTACCGACGCGAACATAGGGGGATTAGGTGCGGAAGGATCGTAGTCCCGGTTTCGCGCCTGCGCTAACCGAGCGCTTTCCGCCGCTCGTTTTTCCGCCTGAACCATAAGTAACGCATTCTGCACTACTTTCCAAAATTTACTCATCTTTTTTGCTGGCTTATCATCATCTAACACTAAATCCCACAAACGATCTCCGTATCTGCGCCACTCAGCTAAATCATGAACACTATGAGGGTCTGAAAAGAACCTATACGAGAGCGTATGCGCCAAAAGCGCTGGCAGATCTTCATCCAAATCTACACCCTTAATATCCCGCTTCCTAAGAAAAGTAGTAAAAAGTTCATACGCCGCTTGCCTGTCCATGCTTACTCGGTACCGTTGCAACCCTCAGGCGTCGGCAGCGCGTATCGGCAGAGAATACCGGTGTATTCCTCTGGGCGAAGTGGCCTGACGACTTCTTCCGATGAAGCAAGGCGCAGCGCCGAGATCCGCCGTCTTAGTGACCCGAACCCATCACAGCTCTTTTAAGAGGGAAAGGGGAATTGGCTATTCGGGCGCCAATTGTAAGGGAATTATTGAGCCGTGGTAGACATGCCTCATGCTATCATGGTCAGCAAGTCTCGTTTTATTTCAAATTGAGTTACACTTTTATACATTTCATAACTAGTTCATACATATTGCAAAAATATAGCTCCTTATTGGCTCTCAGCCAATGACGCACACGTTGCTAAGTACTAATCCCACTGTTAGTGTTATCCTTATCTTTATGGCTTACTCTACATTCCTCAGGAAGCTTCTGCATTTTGTTAACTAAACCAGATCTGCCTCAATGACATTTTGACCTTTTAAACTTATACTAGCCGCATAGTATATGTCCTTTGGAATGCAGCCATTCTTTAGTCAGGCTCTCTACAGATTAGAAACCTGCTTAGAAGAAGAAGATTCAATCAACCTCCTACATGGATATGTTGAAAATTGTATGAGTTGTCTGTATGATCTTTTAACCTAATTGTTGTAGTAGAAATTATTAACCTTACTGAAATGGTATATAAGTTCTTGGAAAACCTGAGTAAAATCGGATTCTGATCATGGTCAGTCTCCCTGTCTCTCCTTCAATCGCCGATACTGGAAACTCAGCCCCACCCTGTGCCATGGACTCATTCTGACTGCCAGGAAAGCTGAAGGCTTCAGAACACCCAGAGGGCCTTTGTGACATCATTGTGTGGGGAACAGGGCAGAGGAGGGGTTTGGGACTGGGGACAAGAGAATCCAGAGCCTGCTGAAGGCCCCTTTGGCCATTAGAGCAATGAAGGTCCAGGGCCCTGCCAGGTTCCACCTGGTGGACGAAATGTGCTGGGGGAAGGGTCTGGAATTTCTTCCTTTTCAGGGGCTTTCCCTGGAAATTCTTCCTTTTGTGACCCTTTGGATTCTGAAGTTTGTTGCTGCTGCTGTTGGTTTTGTTCTCTCATTGCCGTTTGCCAGAAATTGTTCTTGTCTCAGCCCTTTGGGACCTTTTCCTTTTCTGTCTCCACTTCCAGGGGAAGGGGCAGCAGCCCTTGGTTTTTAGTGTCAGCCCAGAACTGGAGAATCCCATTCCTAAAGCCTGACAGAGCTAAACAAAGAAATGCCATTTCTGCCAGTTTGACCAACGAGTTGCATTTTGGTGCCAATAACAGGGAGATGAGTCCTTTGTTCCCCTGGCACTGGGAGGAGAGATGAAGAGCCATGGGTGTACTCAGAGTGCTGAGAGGGGGATTGCAGAGCCACTGGGAGTACAGGGGTACTGGGAGACAGAATGGGAAACACCTGGATCTGCTGGGAGCAAGGGAGAGGCCCTGGGAGGGGAAATAGGGAGCCGCTGGTACTGGGAGCACTGTGGGGAGGGAATGGGGAAGTCTCTGAGAGTACTGTGAGAACTTGGAGAGGAACGAGGAGCCAGTCGTGGTAGTGGAAGGGGGGTGGGGAAGCTCTTGGGGATTCTGGGGGGATGGGGAGCTCTGGGTGCCCTGTGCAGTCTCACACGTGACCCCCACTTGTGCCCACCCACCCATGAATGTTGGGCACCCACAGGAGTTGTGTGGGGGGGGGTGGAACGGAACACATATGTCTGCCCATGGGTGGGGTCTCCCACTGGCCCCCAGTACCCCCTCAGCTCCCCAGTGCCCACGTGAGCCCAGAGTGTCACAGCACATTCCCGTAGGTGTCACTGAGTTCCCGCTGTCGCCCATGGGGTCCCCGCAGCTCCACGTAGGTCACCTGGAGTGTGGTGGCACGGGGGGACACTGCAAGAGACACTGGCTGTAAGATCTGGGTGGGGGAGACACTCATGGATGACGTGTCCCTCTGTGTGTGTCTCACCCTGTACTCACCTCCCATCTGGTTTGTGCTCACGACGTGGGTGTACAGCACCTCCCCCTCCTCTGGGGGGGCTGGGGGATCTGGGGGGGGGGGGGGGGGGGGCTGCAGGGATAAAGGAGATGTGTGGGAGGGAATGGGAGGTCTTGGGGGTTGGGGTAAAAGGGGACAGTGTGGTTTGAGGTCCCCACTCACCTTTCCTGGTGTTTTCTGGCAGCTGCAAAGGAAAGAGGGGAGGGGTAACTGTGGAGTCCCCAAGGCCCCCTCAGGAATCCTGGAACCCCACTGGACCCTCAGTTTCTCCCAGGACCCCTGAGCATCCCTGATGCCCCCCAGAACCCCTGAACCACCCCAGTGCTCTGGATCCCCTGAGCACCCAGAAGCCCAAGTCTAGCAAGGGAGGGAGACCCTCCAAATTCCCCCCATGATCACTGAAAAAATGCCCAACATCCCTGCAAGACCCTCTGACATCATCCCAAATCCTTGAGAACCATTAGGAAAGGTCCTGAGTAGTCAGCACTGCCCAAGTCAGAGGCTGTGGATGCTGCCCATCACCCTCATATTCCAGGTGGCCTCCCACCTCCCCAGGGCCCACTGTTGCCCCCATTGTCACCCACCCATGTTGTTCCACTGGTGCCAGCCCACAGCTACACCCACAAGTACGACCAGGAACAGGAGGGACCCTCCAACCCCTGTGGCCACTGCTGGAGATAGAAAGGACACATATGGGTCACCTGTGATTCCAGGGGTCTTCATATCCCAATGACTCCCTATGACCCCACCTCTGTTCCAGTGTCCCTGTGGTGTCACCTCCAGGGCCAGCTCAGGGCTGAGTGCCTGGAACATGCGGTGCCCGTCCTGTCCCAGCTGGTTGGTGGCCACGCACTGGTAGGTGCCTGAATGTCCCACATTGACGTCTCCAAGCTCCAGGACAGGACCCCAGGAAACCTCCCGCCCGTCATGCAGCCAGGTGATGGTGACAGGGGCTGAGCCCACCTGCATTGAGCAGCGCAGGATCACGGGGTCACCTGCATGCACCTGGTGTGCCGGGGGACTGGGGGTGATGGTGGCATTGGCCATGGGCACTGCAGGGACAGAGACAGGGATGAGGCCAGGAGGAGGGGCTGGCACCCAGCATGGGGGAATGAGGGAGTCTGTGTGGTGGCACCTGGAGACAGAGAGTCTCCTTCAGCCAGGACAGGGATCCCATGGTGGTGGGGGTCATCAGGTGGTGTGGGATGAGGGCATGTGATGGATGAGGGGTGAGGGATGAGGATGGGATGAGGGTGAGGTGAGGATGGGATGAGGGCTGCTGTGTCCAAGGGTGGTGATGGCTGTCACTTCATGGGGGACATAGAATGGTGTGGATGGGATGTGATGGGTCTGATGAGGCATATCAACGGGGGCATCACCCCAGTGCCAAGGATCTCACTCCCATGGGAGGGTCACTCTCAGTAGGGTGATTAGGGACATGGCAGAAGTGAGGGACATCAGGGAGCAGTGAAGGACTCAGGGAAGGGGAGGATCAGAAAGGGGTGGGGGAATCCCAGTGAGAAGTAGGGGGCCCAGAGATGGGAGAGAGGCTTGGAAAGGGCTGGAAAGGACCCCAGGGAAGGGTGGGAGATGTGCTGAGGGGACAGACACAGATAGGGTTAAAGGGAACCACGGGGAAGGTTTTCGGGATCCAGACAGGGATGGCAGGACCTGTGGACAATGGAAAGATTTTGGAGTAGGAGAGGTGCAGCTATGGAAGACTGAGGGGACCTGGTGAGGGATGAAGGCACCAGGGAAGGTGACGGGAGGAGCCAGGGAGAGACCTGGGAAGGCAGAGTGGCACGCAGAGGATTGAGCAAGGATGGGAGACCAGGGATGGCGGTGGGGTCTCCCCGTGCCCATCCCCGCATTCACTGCGCACCATGACGCGGAGCTGGGCGCTGCTCTTCCGCACATTTCCCCCCCTCGGAGTGCACCTGGCAGCTGTAATTCCCCGAGTGGGAGACCACCAGGGCGGGCACCAGGAGCTATGGGGACCTCTGCGGGCCCCCCACCAACTGCCCATCCCGGTAGAAGAGGTGCAGGAGGGGGGCTGGGGGCCGCAGGGGGCTGGGGGTGCTGAGGCAGCTGAGATTGAGGGGGGACCCCTCGATGGGCTCAGGGGAACCCTCCAGCACTGGCACCACGAAGAGCTCTGGGAAGGAGAGGGGAGGGGGATTTGTGACCGTGAGTCCCTGGGAAGGGACTGTGGATGTGTCAGGATGGCAGCTGTGGGGTGCTCACCGTGCACTGTCACCGTCACTGGCGCTGACTCCTTCCACTCCTGTAATACCCTGATGCTCATCCGGCCTCTGCAGTGGTATTGGCCACTGTTGTTCAGATGCAGAGAGGACAGGGACAGCTCTATCCCAGTGAGTGGCCTGTTCACCTCCTCATTCCCACGGTAGAATCTCACCAAAGTGACAGAATTGTCCCGCCAGAACCGGCAGCGCAGTGTCACCCTGTCCCCCTCCAGCAGCGCTGTGCCTGCACCTGCAGCACCAATGGGTCTGCGGGACACAGGGGTCCTGTCACACCAGGGGGACCGCCTTTCACAAGGACTCCCCCTCTGGGTCACACCCAGCTCACCAGGGGTCCCCAATATCAGAAACAGGGTCCCTTCACACTGGGATGCTCTGGGATGTCCCCCTGTGCACAGACCAGGTGCTGGTAACACCAGGGTGTGACCCATGGAGCAGATCCCACACAGAGCCCTTGGGGTCCCTCAGGTGCCATGCTGGAGACAACAAAAACCCCTCACCTTGTAAGACTCTCACGGGGGGGCTTAGCTTGGTGCCACGTCTGTCACACGTGTAGTTGCCACTCTCAGTGACAGTGAAGTGGTTGAGTCCCTTTTGCCCCCAGCGCTGCCCATCCTTGTACCAGGTGGTGGCACCAGCAGTCTCCAAGCCCTGGCAGGTCAGTGTCACCTGGTCCCACAGCACTGCCGGAGTCCAGAGGGGCTCCACCAGGATCTGGGTGGTCTGGGCACCTGTGGGTGACAGGGGACACCAGACTGCAGGGCCACATCAGGACTGGGGACAGCAGGGTGGAGACACGGCATCCCCCGAGGACTCACCAACAAGGCCGAGGGTCTGGGCTGGAAGGGAGAAGGGACAGGGCTGGGAACTGCAGAGACTGCAGCACATGGAAGTGAGTTGTGGGGTCTGTCACTAAACTTTCCCCAAATGAACACTGGTGTAGCACAGAGGTCTTGAGGACAGGGATGTTTTCGTCACCCTAGACTGAGGCAGGACATGGAGATACTATAGGTTTGCACAGGTCACTTCCACCCAGCCATACTGCACCTGTCCCCACAGACACATCCCCATAGCCCTGTACACATGATACGATTCCAATGGCACCTATACCTATGCCCCATCCACATGGTATGTGACCCTTGTCCCTGTCCCTGCATCCCTGTTCTGATGTCACTGTTCCCACGGCCTCCCCAGCCCCAAGGTTCCTTTTGACATATCCTTGTCCCCACATCTCTATCCCCTGTTCCTGTCCCCACAGCCACCCCACGACTCTGGTCACACTGGGGTCCATGCCCACACACTGGCTCTGCTGGCATTGGGGACCTCAGGGGACCCCACAGCCCCCCTGTGCCCCCTCCCCACCGGTCTCTACCTCACCAGGGCCCAGTCCCAGGGTGTCAGGCCTGTGCCTGGGGCACTCACCCCACAGGAGCAGCACCACCTTCCCGGCCATCCCCGTGTCCCCAGCCATGAGGACTGGCTGTCACTCGCTGCTGTGGCCACCGGTCCCCTGGGTGGCGGCTCTTTGGATGAAGAGGAAGGAAGAAAGCTCACACCTCCCCCCCATGTGTAGGTGGCCCTTGGTGAGGGGAGAGTGGGGGATGGATGAAGACACAGTAGGGGACAGGCTGGGGACATTATGGGACAGTCTGGGGGCTCAGTGGGGGATGGTGTTCCCAGGAGGGGGCTCAGGTGATGTGGGGAGCCAAGGATGGGTGTCCAAGAGAATGGGAGTTCCAGGGAAGTCTCCATACTTGGGGACATTCAGGGATGGCGTCATGTAGGAACATGGTCTCAAGAGATTTCAGGTCATGGGATGTGGGTCTCAGGGCTGCGGGTGCAGAGGGAAAAAAAAGGGGAGCCTTGGGAATTGGGGTTCTGAGGCAAGAATCATCCCATGGAATGGGATCAAGGCAGTGGTGGTTCTGGTGAATGGGAGTCCAGGGATGGGGGTCCCAGGGATGAGAGACCAAGGGAATGGGGGCGGGGAGTGTCCCATGGTTGGGTTCCCAGGGAAATGGGGGTCCCAGGGAGGGGCAGTGGCTGGGTGGGCATGGGAGTCAGAGCTCCTTCCCTGGGTGCCTCAGATTTTGGGGTGACTCAGAGCCCAGCACAGCCCCCACAGTGAGCTCATGGCCAGGGGGGGACCCCAGGGTGGAGGCTCTGGGTCTGTGCCCCACACACCCCTGGGCTTTTTCCCATCCCCCCCATTTCCTGGCTCAGCCATCCCAGGGAACACCTGAGCAGGTAATGGTGGGGGGATCCCAGGAAGGGGCAAAGGGGGGTGGGGCTGCTGGCAGTGTTTAGGGGGCTGTGGGGGATGAAAGATTTTCACTTTCTCTTTCCTGCAGCAGAAGGAAGAGGCCGTTTATGCTGAGCTGAGTATGTAGGTTCTGTCCTGGGGGGCACATCCAGAGGGGTCCTCCCCTGAGGGAAAAGGGCTCCTCTGGTATGGTGACACCTGGGTCTTGTCCCAGGGTCTTGTACCAGGTGGATCCTCGTTCTGGAGGTGCCATGTCCTTTAGGATTCCTGTCCCAGAGGTGGCACATCGTGGGGTCCTCTATCCTGGGGTGCCCCTGAGCATTCCCACTGTCCCCAGTGGGACCCTGTGACCTCTGGGCTGCCCAAACTTAAGGGGGCACCTGTTACAACTTTATCCTGATGATGGTAAATGCAAGACTAAATTTGGTTGAATTACTTGATGTCCAACTGGTTGAGACAAAATTAGACATTCAGGAAATAAAGGCAAAAATCTTTTCCCACACCATTTTTTTTTTTCCAGTGAAAAAAGAAACTCAGCAAAAATCAAAAAGACAATGTAGAAAATGTTCTGGTTGATAGAATCCTTTTAATCACTGCTCTCCCAACAATGCCTCACAGTAACAACACAAACAAATCACAGGGAAATGAGACTTTTTGGTTCCATTTAGGAGCTCATTGGTTCATCCCACGGCAGCATTTGCTTCTGGATAACACAGAGTGTGGAATGTCCCTGAGTGTCCTACAGGTCGATGGGATTGTTCCCTGCCTGCTGGGCAGTAACCCAGCCCATAAGGAAGGCTTTGGTTGTGCCATATTTAGGAACTCTTCCCATTTTTCTCCTTCCCACCATGACACTGATTTATTTCCCATGGCTTATGCTCCCAAAGAGGACAAACTCTGTCCACTCTTGGAACAGTGCACAGGAGAGTGTGGAAATGCCCGTGTGTCCCTCAGGGTCTGCTTCCCTGGGAAATACACTCCTCCCTGCCCTGAATTCCCCTGCCTGGGCAATTCCTGCTCCTGCTGGGACATCCCTGTACCCCAGATCCACAGGTGGAGCCCCTGCTCAATATTTCCAAACTTTTCCCTCTCTTCTGGAGTTCCCAAGAGCTTCAGCTTTTATTCAAGAAGAAGGGTCCCAATCAGGTTGTTGATCAGATGGATGTGGGATTTATAGAACTTCTGGGGCTCTCTCAGCCCCTTGCTGAGAGGGACAAAATGATCAATTGCTGCATTTCCGGACTGGTTCCCTCACAGCTGCCCCTGCAGGGGCTGTTTCCAGCCAGCCCTGCTCTGAAAACCATCAAAGGCCCTCACAGAGCCACTGCTTGGGCTCCCATTGCCTTCTGTGCTTCTTGCACAGGCCTGAACAAACCACAGCCACGCCTTTTTTGCCCACAGAATTCTCACCTTTGCAGCAGCCCTAAAGCTGCCAGAATCAAAGCCAAGGGGGCAGGGGGGACCCTCAGGTCGTGGCTGCCAGCTGGGGCTGGCCAGAGCAGGGCTGGCCAATGCCCATCCCTGTGCACTGGGGCTGGGCCATGGCTGGGCCCCACACTTGGATGGGCACTGGCTTCAAGGAGGAGGAGTTGGGGAGCTCCTTCCTGCCTGGGGCTCCATTCCCAAGCTGCTCTTGCCGGCTCAGATCCTGCAGAGGACCAGCAAGAATGGAGAAGTCTGGAACCCTCCCAGAGCTGCCATCCCCCAGGACAGGATCCCCTTGGCCAGCATGTATCCCCTCCCTGGAACAGGATCCCCCCAGGGCAGGACCCCCCCCGGATGTGCCCTTGTAGTGGTTTTGGTTTGCTTATTTGAGTTACAGCACTATTTATGTGGTGGTTTGGTGAATTCACTTTACTAATTGGGAGATGGGATTTTGGGAGAAAAAGGCAAAACAGGCTTAACTTAAAAGTAAACAGACAGTTTATTAATACACAGTAAGGGAAAAAGAGAGTGAGAAAATGAAACTTGCAAAACCCTTCTTGGCCCCCCACAAGTGTTCACTTTCCTACAAACAACATAGAGACAAACGCTGGGACTTTCAGTCAGTTTCACCATTTAAATATAGTCTTTCATCAATTCTTTGGGAGGGGAGTCTTTTATTTACTATGGAATTTCCCCCACTGACAGCCTAGAACAGTTCTCTTGTGGGTCAGAACTCTCACAGAAACACCTGCCTGACAAAACCTGCTTCCATGTGGTCTCCTCCCATTAGCAGTTTCCCAAGCTGGTCATGGGTAATGGAACTCAGGCATCTAGGGTGTCACTTTTTAAAGACAAGCAACTTCAAAGGCAAAGGATTCTTCATCTCAAGGAACAGAGATGTTTTCTCACTTCTTTCACTGGTGCAGGAGCTTCTCATTTTTCTTTCTCTCTTCAGGCATCTCATGGGATCACAAGAATCACAGATTCTAATGCAATATTACTCAGTCCATCACAAACACTTTTGCTCAAAAATCCACAAATCATCTCTCTAAATGCATATTTTTCTATGGTTTAATGGACAGTCTACCTATAGAGTTCATTTCCATAGTTCAAACAAGAAAGTCCAGACAGCAGGCAACTCCTTCATCCTTCCTGTAATTAATCCCTTTCTCACTCTCTCCATCTGACTGTTATGCCAAGTCTTCTCTGTGCTCAGTCACTTGGTCTGTTCTCACTCTGGGAAGAGCTGGTGCTCTGGAAGTTCCATCTGCTGGCAGGAAAGAGTTAAAGCTTGCCCAGGCCTGTGAGGGTTACATGATCTCTGTCCGGGGGCAGCCAGGATTTTCAAAAGCCTGGAGAATAGAAAAAGAACCTCAGTCGGGCAGATCTCAGAGCAGCCCGGCTGATCAAAGGCTCTTTGCCCCCCAGCCCTCGGTCTCATTGCGGGCGGGCCCAGCTCGGAGCAGCTGCAGGCTGCAGGCTCCCCTCCCCTGCTGGGGAAAGGGCCCAGGCCACGGCCAGGCCTCGGGCCAGCCCCCCACCCCACAGGGGGGTCTGCAGGGTGTTTTACAGCTGATAAAAACTGATCGGGGCCGGGACAGGGGCACATCATCCCCTCCCCGGGCTGGGAGTCACCGGGCCAGGCCTCCCGTGACAGCCCGGGCCCCTCCACAGGAGAGAGCCGGGACTGCCTTTCCTGCTGTGAGGGCGGAAGGGAGACAGAGACCCCAGGCTTCCTTCTGGCTTTTAGGGCTGGGTGACCCAGAGGTGTATCCCTGCATGCAATTGGCTATTTTGGTTGTCAGTCTAAAGGAAATCACCAATTGCACCTCACCATCTGTGCTAAACCCCCACAAGTTCCCGGGGGAATGGGGATGCCAGGGGTGGGCAGTGGCCAGGTGGGCGTGGGGGTCGCAGCTCCTTCCCTGGGCGCCTCAGAATTTGGGATGACCCGGGCTAAGCAAAGCTCCGGTGTGCTCGTGGTCTGCTGGGGTCACCCCAGGTGAATTCTGAGGGGCTCTGGGTCTGTGACCCACCCCCCAAACCCGACAGAGGCTTTTTCCTCTCTTCGTTTCCATTTCCTTCCTTTTTCGGTAACTTTTGCATCCCCCTCCAGTTCCCTGCTCAGCGATCCTGGGGAGCTCCTGAGCAGGTACCGGGTTGAGGGGACCCCATGGAGGGGAAAAAGGGTGCGGGGGCTGTAGGAGAGGTGGGGGGTTTGGGGACTGGGGGTGTCTGGCCTTGCGCCCCCCACACTTTCACTTTCTCTCTCCTGCAGCAGAAGGAAGAGGCCGTTTGTGCTGAGTCAGACGGGAGGGGCGGGTTCTGTCCTGGGGGACACATCCAGGGGGTCCTGTCCCTGTTCAGGGGTGTCCCTGTTCTGGGGGTGACACATCCCGGGGGTGGCACATCCAGGGGATCCTGTCCTGGGGACGAGCGTGGAAAGATCGAGCAGTGGCTCTGCCCCCCGGCCGTGCTGGGGCTGAAGTGGTGACCCCAAATGGGCGCCCCGTCAGTGCCCGGAGCTGTCGGTCCCGTTGCCACGGCAACAGCCGGTCCCGACACACGGCGACAGTGGCCTCGGACACGCTGTCACAGCCGCTGGGGACACAGGGCCACCGTCGGTGCCCGCAGCCCGGGACAGTCCCGGCCCCGGCAGCGCGATGGCAGCCGCGACGTGCGACAGTGACCCGAGGGCAGGACTCGGCTCCCGCAGTGCCGGGGGCTCCTCCCCGGGCTCCCTGGTCCCCTCGGCCCTCCCGGCACCTCCCTCCCGGCGCCCCCCGCCCGCCCCAGGGCCGGGCCCGGCGGAGGCTCCGCAGCAGCTCCGGGGCTCAGACGCCGCTCGGGGAGCGCCGGGTGCGGGGCTTTGGGCACCGGGGGGCACCGGGCAGGGCTGGGCCGGGGATGGGCTGAGCTGGGCTCGGCCCGAGGGGCTCGGCAGCTGCGGGATCGGTGCCCGTGGCCACGGGGCGGCACCACCGCAGGTCCCCGAGCCCTTGGCCGGTGTCACCCAGAGGGGACAAACAGGGAGCGGCGGCTCCTTCCCCTGTGCGGGGCAGCTGCGAGGGAACCAGTCCGGAAATGCCCCCATTGATCATTTTGTCCCTGTCCCCAAGGGACTGAGAGAGCCCCAAAAATCCTGCAAATCCCACACGGATCTGCTCAACAACCTGACCGGGACCCTCCTCCGTCCGAGCTGACCTGGCACAGCTGAACAAACAAAAACCATTTCTCCCGGTTTAATCAAAAAGCTGCGTTTTGGGTGCCATGGGAGGGACAAGGGTCCTGTGCCCCCTGGCACTGGGGGAGGGAATGGGGAGCCCCTGGAGGTACTGGGAGCACTGAGAGCTCTGGAACGGGGAGCTCTGGGCAGCCCCACATGGGACCCCCACTCGTGGCCTCCTCCGGGCACGGTGGGCACCCACAGGAGCTGGGGGGGGACACACACGGGGTGTGGCCTTGGGCAGGAACCTCCAGTGTCCCCAGTGTCCCCAGTGTCACAGCACGTTCCCGTAGATGTCACTGGGGTCCCGCTGTCGCCTGTGGGGTCCCGGCAGCTCCGCGTAGGTCACCTGGGGGGATGTGGCACGGGGGGGCCCTGCGAGAGACACCGGTTGTGGGGACCTGGGAGGGGGTGACACCCATGGGTGACGTGTCCCTGTGTCCCCACCCTGTACTCACCCCCTGCCCGCTCGGTGCTCACGACGTGGGTGTACAGCACCTCCCCCTGCTCTGGGGGGGCCGGGGGATCCCGGGGGACCCTGCGGGGATAAGGGGGTGTCTGTGGGGGTGGGGGGGTTTGGGATGAGGGTAAAATGGAGGGTCAGACCTGGAGCCCCCCACTCACCTTTCCTGCTGCTTCCTGAGGGCTGCAAAGGGAAGGGGGGAGGGGTGACTGGGGGGTCCTCAGGGCCCCTGAACACCCTCAGGACCCCTGACTGCCCCCAGGACCCTCGAGCACCTCTGAAGCCACAAAAAACCCTGAACCACTCCTTGAACCCCCTGAGACCCCAGAGCTCCCAAACTCCCCCCAAACCCCTGATAGAACCCCCAATATCCCTGCACGACCCTCCAGGACCTCCCCAAATTCCCCAGGACCCCCAGCTGAGGTCTCTGGGGGCTCAGCTTCACCCGAGTCAGGAGCTGTTTGTGACACCCTATGGCCCCCGTAAACTGGGGGCACTTTACCCCAATCCCTGTGACCCCAATCCCCTCTCCTTGTCACCCACCCAGGTGGTGCCTCTGGTGCCAGACCACGATGACAGCCACGAGCAGGACCAGGAACAGGAGGGACCCACCGACCCCTCCGGCCACTGCTGGGAACAGAGGGGACACAGCGGGGTCTCACTGAAGCCCAAGGCTCCTGCACCACCCGTGTGACCCCGTGTGAGCCCACCTGTGACCCAGGGTGAGCCAGGGGTCACCTCCAGGGCCAGCTCAGGGCTGAGTGCCCGGAACACGCGGTGCCCGTCCTGTCCCAGCTGGTTGGTGGCCACGCACTGGTAGGTGCCTGAATCTCTCACATCGACGTCCCCAAGCTCCAGGGCAGGACCCTGGGCCACCTCTTGGCCATTGTGCAGCCAGGTGAAGGTGACAGGGGCTGAGCCCACCTGCACTGAGCAGTGCAGGGTCACGGGGTCACCTGTGTGCACCTGGTGTGACAGGGGACCGGGGGTGATGGTGGCATTGGCCATGGGCACTGTGGGGACACAGACAGGGCTGGCACCTGGAGAGGTGGGATGGGTGTACAGTGGGTGGGATCACCCCCAGCCCGAGGGTGCTGCTCACCCAGGACGGTGACATTCAGGGGGACACTCTCGGCCACACTGTCCCAGTTGCTGACCCGGCAGTGATAGTGGCCGCTGTCATTGTCCCCAACGTGTCGCAGCTCCAGGTGGGGGCCGGTGCCCAGTGGTGTCTCCGCCCCACCCTGGTGCCAGGTGAAGGACAGGGGACGTGTCCCTGCAGCCACTGCACAGCTCAGCACCAGGCGGTCCCCCGGCGTCACCTGTCCCCTGGGGGGCTGTGCCCACACGGACACCCACGGAAGCAGGACCCCTGCAGGAGAGGGGACACCAGGGGGCAGTGAGGGACATGGGCGGGGGTTGCATAGCGAGGCAGGGAGACCCCAGTGAGGAAGAGGGTTTGCAGAGCTGGGGGGAGGCCTGGAAAGGAATTCCAGGGAAGTTTTGGGGCCCCGGGAGGGGATGGTGGGACCTGGGACCGTGGGGGGAGATCAGGGAGGGGTGGGATTGACCCAGGGACGGGTGAAACGACCCAGTGAGGGATGGGGAGATAAGGAGGGGGACCCAAGTAGTGATGGGGAAACAGAGAAGAAGTTTACAGGAAAGATGGGGGTAGGGCTGGGGGATCCGGTGAGAGACCCAGATGGATGAGGGATGAGACCCGCGGCAGGGATGGGGGGTCTGGGCAGTAATGGGGGTCCTCAGACATGTCTGGGGGTTGCCAGATGGGGCTGAGTGTCCCCAAGTAGGGGACCCAGGGAGGCTGTGGGGGTGAGGCTCACTGTGCACTGTCACTGTCACCGGCGCCGAATGGTGCTGCCTCCATGAACTTGATACCTCAGAGTACACCTGGCCCCGGCAGCGGTATTGGCCACTGTGGTGCAGCTGCAGAGGGGACAGGGACAGCTCGGTCCCATTGGGGGACCTTCTCACCTCCTCGTCCCCATGGTAGAATTGCACCAGGGTGACCGACCTGTCCTTCCAGCCCCGGCAGCGCAGTGTCACCGTGTCCCCCTCCAGCAGCGGCCACGCCGGCACCTGCAGCACCACCCAGTCTGGGGGACACGGGGGTCCTGTCACACTGGGGGGTCCCGTTTTCACGGGGAGCCCCCATTCAGTCACACCAAGAGCACCAGGGGTCCCCAATTCCACAAACAGGGTCCCCCTGCACTGGGATGCTCTGGGATGTCCCTGTGTGCAGGGGATGGGCTCTGGTCACACCAGGAGGTGACCCATGGAGCAGAGCCCACCCAGAGCCCTCGGGGTCTCACAGGTGCCACCCTGGGGACACTCAAACCCTCCTCACCATTTGAGACTCTCATGGTGGGGCTGAACCCACTGTCAGGTCTATAACACTGGTAGGTGCCACTCTTGGTGACAGTGAAGTTGTCGGGTCCCTCCTGTCCCCAGCGCTGCCCATCCTTGTACCAGGTGGTGTCACTGGCAGTCCCCAAGCCCTGGCAGGTCAGTGTCACTCGGTCCCACTCCACCGCCGGCCTCCAGGGGGGCTCCACCAGGAGCTGGGTGGTCTGGGCACCTGTGGGTGACAGGGGACACCAGCCTGCCAGGGCCAGCACGGGGCTGGGGACAGCGGGGTGGGGACATGGCATCCCCTGAGGACTCACCAGTGAGGCCGAGGGTCTGGGCTGGAAGGGAGAAGGGACAGGGCTGGGTGGGGGTGGCACCGTGGGGAGAGAGGTATGGGGGCACGGGGTGTGGGGGCTGTCCCTGAACTGTCACCAGAGGGACACTGGTGTGGCACAGATGTCTCGGAGATTGGGGAACTGCAGGCACCCCATGGTCAGGCAGGACATGAGGACATTGTGGACACCCCAGGCATGGGGACCCTGTGCTGGCACAGGTCACCCCCAGCAGCCCCATGGCCTCTGTCCCCATGGCCCATCTGCATGGTGCTTGTCCTCTTGTCCCTGTTCTCACAGCTGCACCAGTCCCATAATTTCTTTCCCCAAATTCCGATCCCTCCAGACCTGTGATCCTTCTCCTGTCCCCACTGCCACCCCACAACCCTGATCCTCTCATTGCACTGGCCCTGCTGACATTGGGGACTTCAGGGGACCCCCACAGCCCCCCTGTGCCCCTCCTCACTCGTCTCTGCCTCACCAGGGCCCATTCCCATGCCCAGGGCACTCACCCCACAGGAGCAGCACCACCTTCCCGGCCATCCCCATGTCTCTGACCATCCAGACTGGCTGTCACTTGCTGTCAGGGGTGGCTGTCCCCTGGGTGTTGGCTGTTCCGAAGAACGGGGAAGGAAGTGAGGTCAGGCTGTGTCCCCAACGTGGCTGTGGCCTTTTGTTGGTCTTTGTGGCCACAAGCTTGGGACGGGCTGTGGGCTGGGTGGGGACAAGGCTGGGTGGCACAAAGTGGGACATGGTGATATCAGGAGTGGGGGCTCAGGGCTTTGTGGACCCTGGGATGGGGTACCTGGGGAATGGGGGTCATGAGAAGGAGGAGTCACTGGGAATGGGGGTCCCTGGGGCTGGGGGGACTCAGGGCTGGGAGTCCCATGGGAACGTGGGCTCCAGGGATTTGGGATCATTGAATGGGTGTGCCAGGGATGGGGTGCGGGGGGAATGGAGGGTCCCATGGGAATGGGGTTTTCAGGGGACAATGAAGGTCTTGTGGGAATGGGAATTTCAGGGAATGGAATGAATGGGGGAGGGTTCCTTGGGAATGGGGCTCCTGGGCCACGGAGATCCTGGGGAATGGCAGTGGTGGGATGGGAGTCCAAGGAAGAGGGGGAACATAAGGAATGGAGGCCCCATGGTTCAGGTCTCTGGGAATGGGGGTCCCAGGAATGTGCAGTGTCTGGGTGGGCCCGTGGGTCACAGCTCCTTCCCTGGGTGCCTGAGAATTTGGGCTGACCCAGGGCCCAGCACAGCCCTCTGAGGTGGTTGTGGCCTGAGGGTCACCCCAGGTGAATTCCAAAGGGCTCCGGGTCTGTGTTCGCCCACCCCCCAGGGGCTTTTTCCTCTCTTAATTTCCATTTCCTTCCTTTTTCCCCTCAATTTCAAAATCCCCCAGTCAATGCCTTGATGATCCTGGGGAGCACTTGAGCAGGGAAGGAGTTGTGGGAACCCCAGGGTGGGGGAAGCAGGGGTGAGGGGTCTGCAGGGAGGGGTGGGAGGCTGTGGGGGCTGGAGGTGTCCAGCTGTGCCCCCCCAAAACTTTCACTTTCTCTCTCCTGCAGCAGAAGGAAGAGGCCATTTGTGCTGAGTGTCCCACGGGGGGAGGTGTTTGTGCTGGGGGGATCCTGTCCCGGGGGGGACACATGCTGGCCAAGGGGGTCCTGTCCTGGGGGATGGTGGCAGCTCTGGAAGGGTTCCAGACTTCTCCATTCTTGCTGGTCCCCTGCAGGATCTGAGCCGGCAAGAGCAGCTTGGGAATGGAGCCCCAGGCAGGAAGGAGCTCCCCAACTCCTCCTCCTTGAAGCCAGTGCCCATCCAAGTGTGGGGTCCAGCCATGGCCCAGCCCCAGTGCACAGGGATGGGCATTGGCCAGCCCTGCTCTGGCCAGCCCCAGCTGGCAGCCACGACCTGAGGGTCCCCCCTGCCCCCTTGGCTTTGATTCTGGCAGCTTCAGAGCTGCTGCAAAGGTGAGAATTCTGGGGGGCAGGAAAAAGCCTGGCTGTGGTTTGCTCAGCCCTGCAAGAAGCACAAAAGCCAATGGGAGCCCAAGCAGTGGCTCTGTGAGGGCCTTCGATGGTTTTCAGAGCAGGGCTGGCTGGGAACCCCCCTGCAGGGGCAGCTGTGAGGGAACCAGTCCGGAAATGCAGCAATTGATCATTTTGTCCCTCTGAGCAAGGGGCTGAGAGCTCCAGAAGTTCTGCAAATCCCACACTCATCTGCTCAACATCCTTAGTGGGAATCTCTGCCTTCCTGTCTCACATTTGCAGCCCTTTGGAACCTCCTGGAAAGAATATTTGTGTTCTGGCTGGGGCCGACAGGCAAGGGGGAAATGTGTGGAAATATTTCCAGTGGCTCTGCCCCACAGTCATGGTGTGGCTGTGGTGAGTGACCCTGGCTGGATTCCAGGTGTCCCCAAAGCTGCTCCATCCCTGTCCTCCTCACCTGCACAGGGCATGGGGAATAGACAGGGCTCTGACCCGCCCCTGCCCCGCCAATTCCAGGGCACCCCCGAGTTGGGTCAGTGAAACTCTCTGCCAAACCAGGTACTGAGTTGCCAGGTGACCTGAACTCCCACCTGGGGAGAGGGCCCTTGGTGTCCCAAGGGCTTCAAAGGCAGAGCATGAGGTGGCCCTGTGTCTGACCCTGTCTTCTCTTGGAGTGTCTGTCCCATCCACGCTGGAACCCAGGAGCTGGCAACTGTCTTGGTTTAAAAGAGAAATGTCTGACAATGGGTGACCTCACACCCCTCGTGTGGTGAAAGTCTGTCCCCTGCACTCAGGGACATCCCAGGGCATCCCAGTGTGATGTGACCCCCGTGGAACACCTGTGCCATTGCTGCCCGTTCCCGAGAGAAAACACAAACCAACAGAGTGTCAGTTTATGCGGTGCTTTTTTTGAGGCCCCGGGGACCTGAGGACTAATGTCTCAAAGTCAGCGTCCCAAGTTGGTTACAAAAGATGCTCATCTTTTATACCTTTGTTACAAGTCTTACTTCATCAGCCTACGTGCAGTCTCCTACGTACATTTACATTCATCTTACAGGTAACCTTTCTAAAGGCTATAAATTTTGCACGCTTGCTCTAGCTAAAATAAAGGTTAATTCTCTAAGCTTAACTCCCACCACAGAAAACATTTTATTGGTAACCATGTAATCATATTTCACAAGTAATTTGTATACCTATATGTACTACATGCTCTACTAAGTCCTTTAAACATTGTTTCTTGTATCTGCAGATTCTCAGGCCTCATTTCTCAGGTTTGGTTCCCATGGGCCTGCACAGGGACCAACTCCTTAGCCTAACTACTAACGGAGGCCTTATGGCAACACCATAGGGTTGCTCCTGCTGTTTCTGGGATCCTCCTGCACAACGGAGACTCCACCCAGATGTCCCCAGTGCCATGGGCACCCACCTTAGACCTGTCTCCAGCCCTTCACTGCAATGGGGTCCTCCTGTCCCACAAACCCGCTAATGCTGCAGGTGCCAGCACAGACACTGCTGGAGGGGGACACGGTGACACTGCGCTGCTGGGTCATGGAGAACATGTCAGTCAGCAGGGTGTGATTTTACCAGGAGAAGAAGGATCTGGGGGGGTCCACATAGGTACTGAAGTGTCCCTGTCCCCCCTGCAGCTGCACCACAGCGGCTGTGACCACTGTGAGGGCTGGGTGAGCTTTGGGCCATCACTGTCAGCACCAGTGACAGTGACAGTGCTCGGTGAGCACCCCATGGCTGGAACTCCAATATCCTGACACCCCCAAAGCCCCTTCCCAGTGGACTCAGAGTCACAGTCCTCATCTCCCCTCTCTTTCCCAGAGCTCTTCACAGTGCAAGAGCTGGAGGGTCCCCCTGAGCCCACCGAGGGGTCCCCCCTCAATCTCAGCTGCCTCAGCACCCCCAGCCCCCTGTGGCCCCCAGCCCCCCTCCTGCACCTCTTCTACCGGGATGGGCAGTTGGTGGGGGGTCTGCTGGGACACCCCGGGGCTGCTGCTACAGCTGCAGAGTTTCTGTTCCTTTTTGTTTTGCCACTCTGGGGTCTGCTCACCTCTCCCATTCCAGCTTGCTGCTTCCGAGGTTACCCAGGGAAAGTCAATTTCCATTAACTTGTTTCTCACCATATAGACTAGTACAGAACTGTTATTCCTTTTCCCATATCTTTTCCTGAAAGCCCCTTAATTGCAAAGTTATTATAATTTGGAGAGTAGGGGGTCATCTTTTCCATTCCAAGGGAGGTTCCCACTGTCCTTGGCAGACACCTGTCTTTCAAACCAAGACGTATTGGCAGCTGAAAATGGAAGAATCCAGTTCCTAAAGCCTGACAGAGCTGAACAAAGAACAACATTTGTGTCAGCTTAACCAAAAAGCTGCATTTTTGTCCCAGGAGCAGGAAACCAGTGTTGGAGTCCAGGGCATCCCTCTGGGTGCCCTGGGAAGTCACAGACCTCGGTAGAGAGGCCTGGGACCCAAGAAAGAGGGTCTGGGGTCTTTGCAGGGGGGTTTGCCTGGCACAGAGCCCAGGAAGACACAGTCTTTGATCTTGGTCCATGTGAAAAACATCTAACAGAGAGAAGAATTGCAAGTCACAAAGGTGTTACAGAGAGTAGTGTAGTTTATCACTGTGTAGAAGTTTTTGTAGTTTTGGGTTTTTAGAAAGTAGATGCAAAGGGACAAGATGGTGATTTTAGGGCAGTGCCCTGGGTTCTTCTTCTTCTCCCTTGGCATCCATCTTCTGCAGTGACATGGGCACAAAGTAGTTTTGGTGGATTGGATCAGAGTAGACATGACCCTGTTAGTATAGGTGATAGACATTGGCATTGAATTGTAAACAATGGGTACGTAGTTATCTGTATAAGAGATAGCGACCTCCCATCACAGGAGGGGAGTCGCCTTGTGTCCGAGCTCTGTGGACATCATGGCCGGACACAGGGGAAGGGGAGTCACCTCGAGTCCAGGCTGCTGAGAACACCATGGCCGGACACAGGGGAGTCACCTCGTGTCCAGGCTGCTGTGAACATCTTAGCTGGACAGAGAGAATTGTAAGATAAGAACTAATAAACAACGCGAGAAACCAGAAAAGCAAGACCTTGAGACTCCTCATCATTCTCGCGCCGAACACCGAGCACCGAGCTGAGCACAGAACACAGAGACACAGAGTCAGACAGCAGACCTAAATCCTTCAGAGGTCAAGAGGGAAAATCACTCCCTTCGTGCCCACACAAACCACCAGCCAGCATTGGAATCTCGGGTGAGAAACAACCAGATTAAACCCCGAGAAACCAGGTCCTGTGCTGTAGCCCTGGTTCGTGCCTGAGATGGTATTAATTTTCTGAAATTCCTTTCCCAGGAAATTTTCTGTAAACAAGAAACATGTTTTTGAAATGGCAAATTGTTGACATTTCTTTCCCTAGGAGGGACTTCTTCTTGATGTCCCTCTGGTCTGACCAATGTGATTGAAGAGGTTTGTCTTTGTTTTACCAATCAAATTGGTCTGTGTAGAATAGTATAAAAAGGGAGACACATCCCAAGAATAAAGGAGTCATTTTCAGCCTTCTGAAGTCGGATTCTTTGTGTCGTTGTGGTGTACAACAGCATCACTGTGCTCCCTTGGAACTGGGATGGGCAGTGGAGAGCCACGTAGTGTACTGGGAGCACTGGGAAGGGGATTGCAGGGCCAAAGGGGGCATGGGGGTTGAGAGGAATCCATCTGATTTTCATTAATGTCTCAACATACGCTGTACATGAGCAAATAAAAGCAGTTAACTGTGACACAACAGGAGCCATTTTGCTGTGGATTTCTTGGGGGTATCAGGAGCTTGCTCAGAGGATCAGCTTGGTCCTCCTCCTCACCTCACCTTTTCCTCCCGATGGTCCTTCTCTGTCTGCACCTGTTCTCCCCTGCTTTGCTGCTTCTGTGAGGCAGCTCATTCCTGCAACGACCTGGTGCTCCACTGCTTCCCCAACCTGGTGCTCCACCACTTCCCCAGCGGAGCAGAGGCTGCCTGCACACACCTGCTGCCTTTGCCATTTTGCCCGTGTTGCCCACAGCAACGAGCCTGCTGCACCCCAGCACCTGCCCATGGCAGCCATCCCATGGCCACCAGTGCCACAGCACCAGCCCACAGCCAGCCCACAGCCATCGCTCACCGATGCCAGAGACACGCAGGTGCCACCACTTGGAAATCACACCCAGCCACTCACAAAAACCATGAGGGCTCATCACACTCACACTCCATCTGCTGAGTGATGCCAACAGAGCGCCCGGGGTTCCTGTGGTAATGCTGTGTCACAGAATATTGCCATGTTTGTGCTTTATTTTCATCTGAGAAATCGATCAGAAAGAATCCTCCCCGACTGCCCCTTTTACAGCAGGACGGGCCAGGGGAATGGGGAATGTGGGAAACCCCTGTGTGTGCTCTGAGCACTGTGGGGAGAGAATGGGGAAGCCACTGAGGGTACTTGGAGCACTCGGATGGGGATTGGGGAGACCCTGCAGGTACTGGGAAGGGGATGGGGGAGCCCCTGGAGGTACTGGGATAGGAAATGGGGAGCACAGGGTGCCCTGTGTAGCCTCCCCCTGACTCATGACCACCTCCCTTGGAAGGAAGGGCAACCACAGGAGCCATGGAGGGAGCACCCCCAGTGTCTCCCAGTGCTTCCCGTTCCCCAGAGTGTCACAACTTTTGTTGCAGATTGTCATAGCTGTCACTGGGTTCCCATGGCTGCCCGTGTGGCCCCTGCAGCTCCATGTAGGTTGCCTTAGGATCCTTCGTGGGGGGTGCCAGGGGCTCTGGAAAAACCCTGTAGGGATAAAGAGGTGTATGAAAGGGGATGGGAGGTGCTGGGGGTTTGGGTAAAAGGTGTATCATGGCTGGAGCCTGCACTCACCTTTCCTGGTGCGTCCTGGCATCTGCAAAGGAAAACTGAAGTGGTGACTTTGGAGTCCCAGGGGCCTCCATCCACCCAGGGGAATCTTGAACCACCCCCAGGCCCTCAATTCCCCCCAGGTCTCCCCAGTATCCTGATGCCCCTCAGAAACCCTGAACCACCCCAGTTCCCCCAATATCCTGATCCCCTAGAATCTCAAACCTGGCAGAGAGGGGTACCCTCTGAATTCCCCAAAAATCTCTGATAGAACCCCCAATTACCCTGCACGACTCTGCAAAACCACCCCAGACACCTCAGGGCCCTGAGCCGAGGTCACTGGGGGATCACCCCCTCCCAAGTCAGGGGCTGTGGGTTCCCCCCCATGGCCTCTGTATTCTGGGGGCCTTCCCACCACTCTCCAGGACCCCCGTTCCCCATTGTCACCCACCCATGTGGTGCCACCAGGGAAAGGCCACGATGATACCCATGAGCAGGACCAGGAACAACAGGCACCCAATGACCCCTGCAGCGACTGCAGGAAATAGAGGGAGACACACTGGGGTCACCAGGGTCACCCCAGAGGTTCTCCAGTCCCAGTGACCATATGAGTCCCCATCCGGTGCTAGCCAGTTCCCTTTGCTGACCCCACCTTTGCCTCCATGTCCCCACGATGTCACCTCCAGGGCCAGCTCAGGGCTGAGTGCCCGGAACACGCGGTGCCCGTCCTGTCCCAGCTGGTTGGTGGCCATGCACTGGTAGGTGCCTGAATGTCCCAAATCGACATCCCCAAGCTCCAGGACAGGACCCGGGCCATGTCCTGCCCGTCGTGCAGCCAGGTGAAGTTGACAGGGGCTGAGCCCACCTGCACTGAGCAGCGCAGGGTCACGGGGTCACCTGTGTGCACCTGGTGTGACAGGGGACCGGGAGTGATGGTGGCATTGGCCACGGGCACTGTGGGGACACAGAGAGGGCTGGAACCTGGCGAGGTGGGATGGGGCTAACATAGGTGGGGTCACCCCCAGCCCAAGGGTCCCTCACACCCAGGACAGTGACATTCAGGGGGACACTCTCAGCCACACTGTCCCCATTGCTGAGCCGGCAGTGATAGTGGCCACTGTCATTGTCCCCAGTGTGCCGGAGCTCCAGTTGGGGGCCGGAGTCCAGCCGGCGTCCCTGGTGCCAGGTGAAGGACAGGGGACGTGTCCCTCTGGGCATGGCACAGCTCAGCACCAGGCGGTCCCCTGATGCAACCTGTCCCTTGGGGGGCTGTGACCACACGGACATCCACGGGATCGGGATTTCTGCGTGACGGGGATACAGCAGGGGACAGTGAGGGACATGATGTGGGCGGGGGGTGGCGGGTAGAGAGAGACAGGAGGACCCCAGTGAGGAAGAGGGGTTGTGGAGCTGGCGGGAGGGCTGGAAAGGAACCCCAAGGAAGGATGGGATTTCAGGGAAGGGACACCTGGAGAGGGATCGGGGGGGACGACCCCAGAGAGGGTGTGGGGACCCAGGGAGGGGATGGTGGGACCTGGGGACCATGGGGGATCAGAGATGGGTGGGGTTGACTCAGGGACGGGTGAAGTGACCCAGTGAGGATGGGGAGATAAAGAGAGGGACTCGAGGTGGGATAGGGGGACATAGAAGAAGTTTACAGGAAAGATGGGGGTACCCACGTAAGGCTGGGGGATCTGGTGAGAGACCTAGAAATGGATGAGGGACCCGCTGCAGGGATGGGAGGTCTGGGCAATAATAGGGGTCTGCAGTCAGGGCTGTGGGTCCCCAGACAAGGCGGAGTGCCCCCAACTAGGGGACCCATGGAGGCTGTGGGGGCGAGGCTCACCGTGCACTGTCACATTCACCAGCTCCGAATTGTGCTGCACCCATAATCCCCCGGAGTACACCTGGCCCCGGCAGCGGTAGTGGCCACTGTGGTGCAGCTGCAGAGGGGACAGGGACAGCTCGGTCCCAGGGAGGTACCTGCTCATTTCCTCGTCCCCATGGTAGAATTGCACCTGGGTGACTGAATTGTTCCGCCAGCCCCGGCAGCGCAGTGTCACCGTGTCCCCCTCCAGCAGTGGCCGTGCCGGCACCTGCAGCACCAGCCAGTCTGGGGGACACAGGGGTCCTGTCACACCAGGGGGGTCCTGTTTTCGTGGGGAGCCCCCATTGAGTCACACTCAGAGCACCAGGGGTCCCCAATTCTACAAACAGGGCCCTATTGCACTGGGATGCTCTGGGATGTCCCCATGTGCAGGGGACGGGCTCTGGTCACACCAGGAGGTGACCCATGGAGTGGAGCCCACCCAGAGCCCTCGGGGTGCCACAGGTGCCACCCTGGGGACACCCAAACTCCCCTCACCATTTGAGACTGTCACGGTGGGGCTGTGCCCAGTGCCAGATCTGTCACACTGGTAGGTGCCAATCTCAGTGACAGTGAAGTGGTTGAGTCCCTCTTTTCCCCAGCGCTGCCCATCCTTGTACCAGGTGGTGGCACCGGCAGTCCCCAAGCCCTGGCAGGTCAGTGTCACCTGGTCCCACAGCACCGCCGGCCTCCAGGGGGGCTCCACCAGGAGCTGGGTGGTCTGGGCACCTGCGGGTGACAGGGGACACCAGCCTGCCAGGGCCAGCACAGGGCTGGGGACAGCGGGGTGGGGACATGGCATCCCCCAAGGACTCACCAGCGAGGCCGAGGGTCTGGGCTGGAAGGGAGAAGGGACAGGTCTGGGTGGGGGTGGCACCATGGGGAGAGAGGGATGGGGGCACGGGGTGTGGGGGATGTCCCTGAACTGTCACCAGGCGGATCCTGGTGTGGCACAGATGTCTCGGAATTTGGGGAACTGCAGCCACCTCATGGTCAGGCAGGACATGGGGACATTGTGGACACCCCAGGCATGGGGACCCTGTGCTGGCACGGGTCACCCCCAGCAGCCCCATGGCCTCTGTCCCCATGGCCCATCTGCATGGTGCTTGTCCCCTTGTCCCTGTCCCTGCATCCCTGTCACCCTGTCCCTGTCCTCACAGCTGCACCAGTCCCATAACTCCTCTCCCCACATTCCGATCCCTCCAGTCCTGCCCCCCTTCTCCTGTCCCCACAGCCACCCCACAATCCTGATCCTCTCATGCACTGAGGATCCCACAGCCCCCCTGTGCCCCCTCCCCACCAGTCTCTGCCTCACCAGGGCCCATCCGCTGGGTCAGGCCCGTGCCCAGGGCACTCACCCCACAGGAGCAGCACCACCTTCCCGGTCATCTCCATGTCTCTGACCATCCAGCTGGCTGTCACTCACTGTCAGGGGTGGCTGTCCCCTACCTGGTGGCTCTTCAGAAGAACAGGGAATGAAGTGAGGTCAGGCCATGCCCCCAGCGTGGCTGTGGCCCTTGTTGGGGGCAGGGTGACCACAAGCTGGGGGCAGGGTGGGGACAGGCTGGGGACAAGGCTGGGTGGCGCATGGTGGGACAGGGGATTCTCAGGAGTGGGGGCCTCAGGGGGTTTGTGGACCCAGGGATGGGTGTCCAGGGCTGGGGAATGGAGGTCATGAGAATGGGGAGTCATTCAGGATTGGGGTGCACTGGGAATGGGGGTCCCTGGGGCTGGGGGGACTCAGGGCTGGGAGTCCCACAGGAATTTGGGCTCCAGGGATTTGGGGTCATTGAATGGGGGTGCCAGGGATGGAGTGCAGGGGAATGGAGGGTCCTGTGGGAAGGGGGGTCCTGGGAGAATCAAGGTCTTGAGGGAAGGGGGTTTTCAGGCCATGGAATGATTGGGAGAGGGTTCCTTGGAATGGGGCTCCTGGGCCATGGAGATCCTGGGGAATGGCAGTCCTGGGCTTGGAGTCCAAGAGAGAGGGGGACATAAGGAATGGGGGCCCCATGGTTCAGGTCCCTGGGGAATGGGGGTCCCAGGGATGTGCAGTGGCTGGGTGGGCCCGTGGGTCACAGCTCTTTCTCTGGGTGCTTCAGATTTTAGGGTGACACAGGGCCCAACCCTGTTCCCGTGATGTGTTTTTGGTTTGGGGGGATCACTCCAGGTGGATTCCGAGGTTTCCTCCCTGCCTCCCCAAGGTCTTTTTGCTCTCTTCATTTCTATTTCCTTCCTTTTTTTTCTGTCACATTTCCACCCCCCCAGTTCCCTGCTCAGCGATCCTGGGGAGCTCCTGAGCAGGTACCGGGTTGAGGGGACCCCGGGGAGGGGAAATGGGGTACAGGGGGTGCAGGGAGAGGGGGGGGGGGGGGCCGTGGGAGCGGCCAGTTTCCAGTTGTGCACCCCAAACTTTCACTTTCTCTCTCCTGCAGCAGAAGGAAGAGGCCGTTTGTGCTGAGTCAGACGGGAGGGGCGGGTTCTGTCCTGGGGGGCACATCCAGGGGGTCCTGTCCCTGTTCAGGGGTGTCCCTGTTCTGGGGGTGGCACATCCTGGGGGTGGCACATCCAGGGGATCCTGTCCTGGGGACGAGCGTGGAAAGATCGAGCAGTGGCTCTGCCCCCCGGCCGTGCTGGGGCTGAAGTGGTGACCCCAAATGGGCGCCCCGTCAGTGCCCGGAGCTGTCGGTCCCGTTGCCACGGCAACAGCCGGTCCCGACACACGGCGACAGTGGCCTCGGACACGCTGTCACAGCCGCTGGGGACACAGGGCCACCGTCGGTGCCCGCAGCCCGGGACAGTCCCGGCCCCGGCAGCGCGATGGCAGCCGCGACGTGCGACAGTGACCCGAGGGCAGGACTCGGCTCCCGCAGTGCCGGGGGCTCCTCCCCGGGCTCCCTGGTCCCCTCGGCCCTCCCGGCACCTCCCTCCCGGCGCCCCCCGCCCGCCCCAGGGCCGGGCCCGGCGGAGGCTCCGCAGCAGCTCCGGGGCTCAGACGCCGCTCGGGGAGCGCCGGGTGCGGGGCTTTGGGCACCGGGGGGCACCGGGCAGGGCTGGGCCGGGGATGGGCTGAGCTGGGCTCGGCCCGAGGGGCTCGGCAGCTGCGGGATCGGTGCCCGTGGCCACGGGGCGGCACCGCCGCAGGTCCCCGAGCCCTTGGCCGGTGTCACCCAGAGGGGACAAACAGGGAGCGGCAGCTCCTTCCCCTGTGCGGGGCAGCTGCGAGGGAACCAGTCCGGAAATGCCCCAACTGATCATTTTGTCCCTGTCCCCAAGGGACTGAGAGAGCCCCAAAAATCCTGCAAATCCCACACGGATCTGCTCAACAACCTGACCGGGACCCTCCTCCGTCCGAGCTGACCTGGCACAGCTGAACAAACAAAAACCATTTCTCCCGGTTTAATCAAAAAGCTGCGTTTTGGGTGCCATGGGAGGGACAAGGGTCCTGTGCCCCCTGGCACTGGGGGAGGGAATGGGGAGCCCCTGGAGGTACTGGGAGCACTGGGAGCTCTGGAACGGGGAGCTCTGGGCAGCCCCACATGGGACCCCCCACTTGCGGTCACTCCCCGGGCACGGTGAGTACCTCAGTGGTCAGCCAGCCCCTGCAGCGATAGCGGCCTCTGTGGTGCAGCTGCAGGGGGGACAGGGACAGCTCGGTCTCATCCCTGTCCCTGCATCCCTGAGCCCCTATTCCTGTCCCCACAGCTGCACCAGTCCCATGACGCCTCCCCACCCCTCTGTCCCCCCATTATTGACCCTCCAGTTCTCTCCCATCTCTCCTGTCCCCACAGCCACCCCACCATCCTGGTCACCTCATGCACTGACTCTGCTGCATTAGGGACCTCAGGGGACCCCACAGCCCTCCTGTGCCCCCTCCCCACCGGTCTCTGCCTCACCAGGGCCCAGCCCCGGGGTGTCAGGCCCGTGGCCAGGGCACTCACCCCACAGGAGCAGCACCACCTTCCTGGCCATCCCTATGTCCCCAGCCATGTGGACTGGCTGTCACTCACTGCTGTGGCCACTGGTCCTCTGGGTGGTGGCTCTTTGGACAAAGGGGAAGGAAGCGAGGTCACATCTTATCATCATGTGTAGGTGGCACCTGGTGGGGTCAAGGTGACCACAAGCTGGGCACAGGCTTTGGGCAGGGTGGGGACAGGCTGGGGACAAGGCTGGGTGGCAAAAGGTGGAACATCAGGTTCTTAGAAGTGGGGGGCTCAGGGGGTTTATGGAGCCAGGGGTGGGGGTCCCAGGGATAGGTGTCTATGTGAATGAGGATCCTGAGGAGGGGGAGTCACTCAGGATTGGGGTGCAATGGGAATGGGGGTCCCTGGGGCTGGGAGGACTCAGGGATGGGAGTCCCAGAGGAACATGGGCTCCAGGGATTTGGGGTCATTGGATGGGTGTGCCAGGGATGGGGTGAGGGGGAATGGGAGGTCCCATAGAAATTGGGGTCCTGGGAGAATCATGGTCCTGAGGGAAGAGTGATTTCAGGGGAGGGAATCAAGCTGGTTGGGTTCATTGGGGATGGGGGTCCTGGGCCATGGAGATCCTGGGGAATGGCAGTCCCGGGATGGGGGTCCCAGGGATGGGCAGTGGCTGGATGGGCCCATGGGTCACAGCTCCTTCACAGGGTGCCTCATATTTTGGGGTGACCCAAGGCCCAGGGAAGCCTTCCAGAGGTGCTCGTGGTTTGGGGTGGTCACCACAGGCTGATTCTAAGGGGCTCTGGGTCTGTGTCTCCCCACTTCCCAGGGGGTTTTCCCCCTCTTTGTTTCCATTTCCTTCCTTTTTTCCCACGATTTCCCTCATCCTCGGTTCCTGGCTCAGTGACTCTGTTGCCATAAGGCCTCCGTTAGCAGTAGTTAGGCTAAGGAGTTGGTCCCTGTGCAGGCCCATGGGAACCAAACCTGAGAAATGAGGCCTGAGAATCTGCTGATGTAAGGAACAACGTTTAAAGGACTTAGTAGAGCATGTAGTACATATAGGTATACAAATTTCTTGTGAAATATGATTACATGGTTACCAATAAAGTGTTTTCTATGGTGGGAGTTAAGCTTAGAGAATTAACCTTTATTTTAGCTAGAGCAAGTGTGCAAAATTTATAGCCTTTAGAAAGGTTACCTGTAAGATGAATGTGAATGTTTAAAGTAAAATACGTAGGAGACTGCACGTAGGCTGATGAAGTAAGACTTGTAACAAAGGTATAAAAGATAAGCATCTTTTGTAACCAACTCGGGACCCTGACTTTGAGACACTAGTCCTCAGGTCCCCGGGCCCTAAATAAAGCACCGCATAAACTGACACTCTGTTGGTTTGTGTTTTCTCTGGGGATCGGGCAGCAGTTTTCTGGCGACCGCGGCAGGACTCCGGAGGTGGCTGGGGCGGTTCGCGAGCTGATCAACTCCACGCCGGCACCAGGTGATTTCTGGGGAGTCATCGACCCGCGCCCGACCCCGCGCCTGACGGACAACGGTGAGAAGGTAAGCCCAAAAGGTGCTTTATTTTTTTTTAAGGTTTGGGTGCCTGCCTAATAAGACGGGACGGCGATTCCCGCAGGGTTGGGCTAAAGACGTCTATGGTCTGGGAAGCCTAGGCGCCGACCGTCAGACGAGGCGAAAGCCTCGCAGGCTCGGCACTTGCACCTCGCGGCGACAAGAAGTGGCAAGTTTGGTATTGGTATTGGTATTGGTACTGGTATTGGTATTGGTATTAGTATTAGTATTGGTGTGTGTGTGTGTGTGTGTGTGTGAGCAACTTAAGGTGTAAAAAAAAGAAAAAAAAAAGAAAAAGAAAAAAAAAAAAAGAAAGAAAGAAAAAAAAAAAGATGATGCCGTTTAAAACCTTTAAGGCTTTGGTACAATCTAATGATAAGGTCTCAGGGGATTCCCCCTTGGGATGTTTACTGGGAAGGTGGAAAAAGGAAGGATTCCACCAAGAGTTACATAAAAGTAAAATGATTGATTATTGTAATCATCGATGGCCACTATATGAAACTGGTGGCCCAGAGTGGCCTTTGAATGGATCTGTTAACCCTGATGTTATAACCCCTTTGATGTGCTTTTTACAGAATAATGAGAAATGGGATGAAATACCTTATCTTGATTTGTTTTATGCTCTCAAAAACAAACCAGAGATGGCCGGAAAATGGGTCTTTACAATCAGAACTTATATCACAACTGATGCCACATTGTAAACGAGAATCGAAACTTGATGAATTGCCATACATAGATCTTTTCTTTTATTTAAAAGAGAAACCGGCATGGTTAGTGGAATGTGGAATACAAGCACTGGTCTTAGAAAATAATCATTGTTTGGCTTGCGTCCAAGATAAGTGTTGTGTAGAACACCTGGTTTTAGAAAAAAAAAAAAAAAAAGGGAGGAGATGATTTGGAAGCTGATTTATTTGTAGGACCCACTGCCCCTACCAATGTTCCCTCAGCATTAAGTTTTACTCCACTTACTCTCACCCCACCTGATTCTGTTTCCTCTCCCCTGCTTGCGCCTATCCAAAATGCTTCTCCTGGCTATCCCCCTTCTCTGCTGACACTTGCTCAAAGATTTATCCCTCTACCGACCCTCCTCTCCCACCTACGACTATGTCATCGGCTCCTGTCCCCTATCCTCAATCCTCCTCTGCCGGAGTTGCCCATTGCTTCTATCCCTGGCAGCGATCGGGATTTGACTGTGGGGCGGGGATGAAGGGAAGGGAGATGCAGAAGGGACAGGGCGGAGAGCAGTGGTGGTGGAGGGGATGGCTCGGATGCGGCCAGGAGGTATACTGGTCTTCAGATAGATAGTGAGCAAGCAAAGATTCAGCTCGCCTTTATTTTTCTAGACCAGTCACAGGAGGACACTAGGAAAAGTTACAGAAACTGGAAAGCGGAAAGTTAAAAAGTTTGGACAAGCTTTTAGAGGTGGTGAGGACGTAGTTGCAGAACCGGTCGGGACAGTAATAGAAGTGGTTTTGGCAGAGGCTGTGGAGTATTAAGAATAAATAAATTAGAAGGACATTGAAAGCGAGAGTGCCCAAACTGGTTTAGTCAGTATGTTCAGCCTCAGTTGAATAGCATAGCCAGAGTCATGGATTTGTGAGGGGAAGCCAGGATCAAAGGAACAGATGGTCACTCTGCGCTTAGAAGGGAAAGATGTCACTTTTCTTCTAAATATTTCATATTAAATTATGTAGAAGGGCAGACTGGAAAAAAAAAATTTAGAAAAAAAAAAATTGACTGTAATTATTGGAGCCACAAGGAAGGAGGAGATCTGGCCATTCCTGCAGCCCCTAGATCTGAGCTTTGGAAATAAAACTTTAACACATAAATTTTTATATATGCCTGGGTGTTCAGCTTTGCTTTTAGGATGTGATTTTCTGGCAGCTCTAGAGGCAGTGATTACTTTTGAGAATGGTGAACTTGTAATGAGGATACCTGAGTCTAAACCAGGAAAACGGTAAAAGAGAAACCAACTCCAATATTCCTAAAAAGGTAGAAGAAGTAGTGATTCCCTCTGTGTGGGAAACGGATATACTAAGGAAATCTAAATTGGCACAGCCAGTACAGGTAGAATTGAAGGAAGGGCAAGTCGAGTGCCATGCAAATTAAACAATATCCTATCAAGGCAGAAGCACGATACGGAATAATAAAGACCATTGATAAATTCCTAAAGTACCAAATTCTAGAAGAATGTGAATTAAAATACAATACTGCAATATTCCCAGTAAAGAAATTTAATGGTGAGTATAGACTTGTACAAGATTTAAGGGGCATAAATGAGATAACTAAAAAGACATTCATTTAGTAGTTGCTAATCCTTATACATTGTTAGCATCAGTGAAAGAAATATACAAATGGTAAGTATAGACTAGTGCAGGATTTAAGGGCAATAAATAACATTGTCAAAGACATTCACCCGGTGGTGGCCAATCCGTATACTTTGTTAACATCTGTGTCAGAGAAATTCCAATGGTTTACAGTTATTGATTTAAAAGATGCCTTCTTCTGCATCCCACTGGCATTAGAAAGTAGGAAATATTTTGCCTTCGAATGGGAAAATCCGGATACCGGACGAAAAAGGCAGCTCACTTGGACACGACTTCCCCAAGGATTTAAGAATTCTCCTACAATTTTTGGAAATCAATTAGCCAAAGAGCTGGAGGAATGGAAGACGACTCAGGTAAGAGAATCACCCTTCTCTTACCTTCTCCTCCAGTATGTGGACGACATCTTTCTGGCTACAGAACAACGGGAGGTCTGTTTAACCCTAACCACAGAACTGTTGAATATGCTGGGACAAGGAGGATATCGGGTTTCGAAGGAAAAGGCCCAATTAGTCCAAGAGAGTGTGATATACCTAGGCTGTGAAATCTCAAAGGGGATAAGGAAATTGGGAATCAATAGAGTTGAAGCTATCTGTGCAATACCCACACCCCGAAACCACCAAGAACTAAGATCCTTTTTAGGAATGGTGGGTTGGTGTAGACTCTGGATACCAAACTTTGGGCTAATGGCTAAACCCCTTTATGAAGCTTTAAAGGAGTCTCAACTGCAGTGGAACAAACCACAGGAGAAGGCCTTCCTAGATCTGAAACAGGCCTTGAAAGAGGCACCTGCACTCGGCCTACCAGATTTAAATAAAGACTTTCAGCTACATGTCAATGAGAGGCAGCGACTAGCCCTGGGCGTACTAACCCAAACCCTTGGATCGTGGAAGAGGCCTGTTGGGTATTTCTCTAAACAACTGGACACTGTGAGCGCAGGATGGCCGGCATGCTTGCGGGCAGTGTCAGCCACAGTGATACTGATCCAGGAGGCCCGAAAATTGACTCTGGGGAGAAAGATGGAGGTGTTTGTGCCCCATATGGTACTGGCAGTTTTGGAACAAAAAGGGGGGCATTGGATGTCCTCTAGCAGATTGTTACAATACCATGCATTGCTCAGAGAACAGGAGGATGTTGAGCTCAAAGTGACTAATTGCATCAATCCAGCAGAGTTCCTCCGCAGTGAGCAGAATGAGGGCGAATTAACACATGACTGTGTGGAAACCATCGAACAGGTGTACGCTAGCCGACCGGACCTGAGAGATGTGCCCCTGGAGGTGCCAGACTGGGAACTGTATACCGATGGATCCAGCTTCGTAGAGAATGGAACCAGGTATGCCGGGCATGCCGTGGTGACCCTCACGCAGGTGGTGGAAGCTAGGGCCCTCACTCCAGGAACGTCTGCACAGAAGGCTGAAATTATAGAATTAACCAGAGCCCTGGTCCTGAGCAGGGGGAAAAAGGTAAATATATGGACAGATTCAAAATATGCATTTGGAGTTCTGCACGTACATGGGGCTTTATTGAAAGAGAGAGGACTGTTAAGTTCACAGGGGACATCCATTCGACATCGGAATAAGATCCTGCTGCTACTGGAAGCTGTGTATAAGCCAGTGGAAGTGGCTGTGATGCATGTGAAAGGACACCAGAAAGATGAGGGAAAGATTTTTCGAGGGAATCGGCTGGCTGATTTAATCGCACAAAAAGCTGCTAGAAAGGTCTGGACCGAAATGGCGCTGATTCCAATGAAGGTAGGACCGGTACAACCTTATATGGGACAAAACCCCAGTTATTCCGCTGAGGATGAGAAATTGGCACAGCTGGTCCAGGCCCAGAAGAATGCAATGGGATGGTATGTGACTGGGACTGGCCAAGTAGTGGTCCCTACCAAATTGATGAAGGTGATTTTAGAAACTGAGCGTAATAAATGCCACTGGGGAGCAGAGGTATTGGTAAAATTTCTGAAGAAGGAAATTATCTCTAACCAGATGTTAACAATGGCTAAACGAGTGAATGCCATGTGCCCAGTGTGTCTTAAAAATAATCCAATAGTGAGGAAGCAGATACAACTAGGGAAATTACAGGTAGGAGCAGAGCCAGGAGATTATTGGCAGATAGATTTTTCCGAATTGCCCCGATCACAAGGATACAAGTGTCTGCTGGTGTATGTCTGCACGTTTTCGGGATGGCCAGAGGCTTTCCCTTGCAGAACTAATCAGGCCAAAGAAGTAGTGAAAACATTAATGAGAGAAATCATTCTGAGATTTGGGGTTCCATTAGGGATCTCTTCTGACAGGGGACCTCATTTTGTGGCAGGAGTGGTACAGACAGTTGCTCGACTGTTAGATGTTACCTGGAATTTGCATACCCCATAGAGGCCTCAATCCAGCGGGCAAGTAGAGAGGATGAATCAAACCCTGAAAGGACAGATTAAGAAAATCTGTCAGGAGGCCAAAATCCAGTGGCCTCAGGCCCTGTCATTAGCCTTGTTAAGAATTAGGATTAAACCCCGGGAGAGGATAGGAGTAAGTCCATACGAGGTACTGTATGGCAGACCATATCATGCTCCAGTATTAAAAGGAGACCCTCATGTAGTAGGGAATGATGTGCTTTTTAATTATGTGTTGTCTCTGAACAAGGTACTTACTGCCCTAAAAGGAGCCCTGCAATGGAACAGACCCCCCCGCCGCTGGAAAATCCTGTCCATGACATCCAGCCGGGAGACCAGGTCTATGTGAAGAATTGGAACACAGACCCCCTGAAAGAAACATGGGAAGGCCCGCGACAAATGATCATGACTACCTTCACCGCAGTAAAAGTCGATGGGATCGACAATTGGATACATTACACCTGAGTCAAGAAGGTGCCGACCCGTGGGGAAGTTCAACTGTTAACCTCCACTCAAATGGTGTTCCAGCCCAAGATCGGATTCTGACAGTTGGGTTCTTGCTGATCTGTTTATTACTTTTAACCAATGAATTTTTAGTTATTACAGAACTCGAGCCCAAATAGTGATGATGGAAGGAATGAATGTGTCTATGACCTGTCTGTTCACGGACAACCAGAAAGTTGGATCCGAAGAAATCAATATAAAGTGGAGGAGACATGGGGCAGAACAAATTCATACAGGTATAACTATGGTTTGGGATGAGGATGAGCAAAAAGGAAATACCACCTTGCAACTATCCAATGTTACGATAACTGACAGCGACGTTTATCGTTGAGTAGACTGGATAAGAAAAAGCTTTGATTATGGGAGTTTCAAATTGAAAGTTTTACCATGGGATACTGGGAAAATAAGTGAAGAAACTGTAGCTGTAAATGTAACTCCAGTCTCAACTCAGGTGGATATGTGGGACGGACCTCCTTTGAAAATAAATTGTACCTTCAAATTGGAAAAGAAATGTTATCAGAATATCCAAGTCAAGTGGTGGAAACAGAATAAACATCAGCAATGGGAAAGACAGCTGGGGAATATAAGTTGGTGGACTCTGGGAACTTATGGGAAGGGGTGGCTGAATTATACTGATCCAAAGATAGGAGAGACAGAAGGTATATATCTGTGCATAGTGTCTTGTGGAGGGAAAGGGAATTTTGGGTTACAAAAGGTGGAGGCAAGGGCCCACTTAGGCTCTGAAATTAAGGCCCAACATGGAGAATATGAAGTGGCCAAAGGGAAGGATGTGATTCTTACTTGTGAAGTTAAAGAAGGCCAGCATTTTTCTGAGTATGGATGGTGGTTTGGGAAAAATTTAACATCTGGAGGAAAATATCAGATAGAAAGGAGATCAGGAGAATCAATTATCCAGGAAAAGATGAAAGCATTTACTGGTGTTGGATAGCACAGGATGATTGGTGGGCACATACAAGAACGATGATGTACCTAGATGAGATGAGAGTGACTCGGCAGGTAGATAATGAGGTAGGGTTACCAAGAAACTCTAAACAGGAAAATCTGGTAGTAGGACTGATACGAGACTTTGGAAAAACTCAGAATGTGTCATCCATAACTGCTTGTCTACCTTTACGCCATGCAGCAGGGGATCCCATACCCTGGGGAATTATTCCTATCACTGAAATGCCCCCGATCACCAGAAATGGGACAAAGGAATGTAGGAAAGAGTTGCATAACCGTACTGAGTGGACAGTTAAAACAACAACTCTCCGCAAACAGTGGTCATCACCTGGAAGCAGAGGGGATTGTGAAGCCTTACCCAATTCCAAATTCATCACAATTGGACGATTCAAAAATGTAGGATGGTGTGAATATGATGAGGTACAATCGCATAAAATGCCCATTACAAAATATTACTATGAAGTGGTTTGCCAGGATGGCAAGGAAGAGTGGACTACATGGCAAGCAATCTGGGGGCCAAGCTTGCTGGAAACATATAGTTATCTAGGGAAAATTGGATGGTGTATACAATGGACTGGTAGAAAGAACCAGACACATGCCCATGTCCTGACAGCAGAAACAAGTCATAGGAAAATGACAAAGAAAGTAGAGTCATGGAATTGCACAAGGGTAATTACGTGTGATACACCAGGAGAGCAGATAGGGCTGGTACCAGTGAAGATTTTGCTGAAATGGGGATGTGAATGTAGAGGATACAACCACTCTATAAAAGGAGAATTAAAAGGACAAAAGCAGGTGAATTGCAAAACTACTACCATAAGGAGTCCAGGGAATTTAGTATGGGTCATGGGACATGGAATGTGGACCACACATATACCTATAGATGGATTGGTACCCCAAATAACGTTGGGAGTGCCCACATTATGCCCATTCTGGAAACAATCAAGATTGACAGATTTGGACATAGGAAGGAGGAATAAAAGAGAGGTCATGGAGGGAATAGATCCAGAAGATGAGTGGCATGAACCATCAGGAGGGGTCAAATTGGGTTGGATGTTAGAATCCTTATTTGCTCCCATATCGACCTATAGAAATAGGGAAATGCTCTACCGGCTTTTGGGACAAACTGAGAGATTAGCATCAGCCACTAAAAAGGGGTTTAAGGATTTGAACTTGCAGCTACAAGCAACTAGTAGGATGGCTATAAAAATCAAATGGCATTGGATATGTTGTTCTTAAAGGAACATGGTGTCTGCGGGTACCTACATGATAGAACAGATCATTGCTGTATCCATATCCCAAACGTTACAAAGGAAGTAGAAAAAGACATAAGTCAATTGGATGATATAGAGTCTAAGATACAGGAAACCAAAGGAGATGCTGAACACAATTGGATTGGAGCAATATTTAGCTCTTTAGGGATCCCGGTTTCTGGTTGGATATCCTCTGTTATTCAATATGTAATAATGATTATAATCTTGGTTGTGATTATTTTTGTAGCATATCGTTGTTTCTTAGGAATGATCTTTAGGGAAAGGATGCATACGAGAAGAGTCATGAAGGCCATGACCCGAAATGAAGTCATGACAAGAATTACTCCACCACCATCTTATATAGAGACTGCTGCATGAAGAAGAGAATTGAGCATCCTTGCAACTGGTTGAAGAATGCTCAAAAGGGGGGAGTTGTTGCCATAAGGCCTCCGTTAGCAGTAGTTAGGCTAAGGAGTTGGTCCCTGTGCAGGCCCATGGGAACGAAACCTGAGAAATGAGGCCTGAGAATCTGCTGATGTAAGGAACAACGTTTAAAGGACTTAGTAGAGCATGTAGTACATATAGGTATACAAATTACTTGTGAAATATGATTACATGGTTACCAATAAAATGTTTTCTATGGTGGGAGTTAAGCTTAGAGAATTAACCTTTATTTTAGCTAGAGCAAGCGTGCAAAATTTATAGCCTTTAGAAAGGTTACCTGTAAGATGAATGTGAATGTACGTAGGAGACTGCACGTAGGCTGATGAAGTAAGACTTGTAACAAAGGTATAAAAGATGAGCATCTTTTGTAACCAGCTTGGGACGCTGACTTTGAGACATTAGTCCTCAGGTCCCCGGGGCCTCAAATAAAGCACCGCATAAACTGACACTCTGTTGGTTTGTGTTTTCTCTCGGGAACGGGCAGCAAAGGGAAAGGGCAATATAGGTAAATTGTTGAGTTTCATCAACGGGCACCTCTTGCCCCTTACCTGAGGGAGGAGGGGTACATGTGTTTCCTATTTTTATGGAGGGTAGCTCACAGTTTCTTGGAGATCAGGCACACACGGTAAGGGAAGCTCTAGGAATCTCTGTAGGGGTCAGGAGAGAGAGGCCAGAGCATAAAGGGTTGTTCAGTGAGAATTCCCTTCTCTCTGATCTCTACTGGGGTTGTATATGGATGTTTAAAACTTGATGCATCCATTCTTCCTCTGACTCACACCAAGACCAGTACACTTGGTTTGACTCCAATCTTTCTTTCAGTCCACGATTACACAATACTGCATAACCTTATGTCTTGGTTTGGAAAGACAGGTGTCTGCTAGGGAGAGCAAGGCCTCCCTTGGAATGGACAATGCAAACCCCCTCCCTCCAAACTGTTATAATTTTGAAAAATTAAGGAGCTCTCAGGCAAAGATATGGGGATAGGGAAAACAGTTCTTTACTAGTATGTATAACAAGGCAAACAACCAACAACCACCACAGCATTAATAATAAACAGAAGCCAGAACCCCGTAACAGTTTCCCTGAGTGCAGCCCTTTCCCCTTTGGTGCAGTTCCGGTCACAGCCAGCAGGGGCGCTGGTGGCTCCCGGTGGGCGGGGCAGGTGTGATGATCCCCCCGTGGCTGCAGGGGGCGCTGTGGGGTGGGCTGGGGGAGCACGTGGTGATGGCGGCTGGGCCCAGATGGGAAGGGATGGAAGGGATGGATCGGAAACTCCAGAGCTGAGGCTAAAGACGCAGAAGGTCTCAGCAGACAGGGGTAGTGCTGAAGAAGCATTGAGGGCAGGACAACAGCGACCCTGTTTCCAGCACAGCAACAGGCCGCACTTTTAGTGAGGCAGGAGATAACCAGGTGCCAGTTCAGTGGCTGCTCCCAGCAGCAAAGCTCACCCCACACCAGAAGAAACAGGACTGAGCTGGACATCTGCAGCAGCAGTGAAGTCCTTTCCCCAAGAAGCCACTCTAACATCACCATCTCTGAAAGCTCAGATCAAGTGAGCAAGAGTTTCCCATCCCTGCCAAGAGTTTTCCCCTCTCTGCCATCTCATGCATGCAGCCATCAGTGCTTCTTAGCAAGTTGATGGGAAAAAAATTCCCACAGGTAAAAAGGAAAGAAAAGGAAAGAAAAAGAAACCAACTTCCAACACCTTATTTTCACTCTTGGTGTTCAGGCTACATCTCCACTGCGTTCATCTGCTGCCCAGGCGGCTATTTAAGGGTACACTTGTTGCTATCTCTTCCTTCTTTTCTCCTTAGGGATTCTCTACTTGCTCCCAGTCCTATCCTGACAGCCAGGCACAGTTCTCCTGACAAAACACGCCTTCCCAACTAGCCAACCACAGGCCCTCCCAACCAGCCAATCACAGGCCCTCTCGACAAGACCCACCTTCCCAACCAGCCAACCACAGGCCCTCTCGACAAGAGCTGCCTTCCCAACCAGCCAACCACGATCCACCTAACAAGGCCCACCTTCCCAATCAGCTAGAAGGAAAAGGAAAGGGAAAAAAAGGAAAGAAAGGAAAGGAGGGAAAAAAAAGAGGAAAACAAACCAGACCTTCTCCCTGGAAAACAAAAGCAAATAAACAACTCTCCTGTGATCTGGTGACTCCCATCCCACTGGGTCAGTTCCGCTGGGTCGGTGAGTGCCGGGAGTTCCTGTGCCGGGTCCCCACTCGCCGCTCCCCACGTGGGCCCCCACGGCTCCTCTGCACCGCCTGGCCGCCCCTGGCGCCAGAGGCCCCTCGCCCCGGACAAGCGCGGTCTGCGCCGCTTGGCTGCCTCCACTGCCGGCGCCATGTGCTCGGAACCTCCTGATACAAGCACGGCCACCACTGATCTGACACCCCCTAAATCCGGTAACTCTGAACCTGACATCCTCTGGAGCTCTTGAGTCCCCTTAAAACTGATGACCTTCAACCTGGTGTCCCCAGGTGCCCTTGAGTATCTCTAAATCCAGCAATTAAACACACTCCTGGGTTCACACACACTCAAATAGTCACAGTCTTCCAGATTATCTGGAGTTCTGTCCCCAAAGGACTTTTTCTCTTTTCTTTTTGTTATTCAGTCTTCTGCTGTCCCCAGGGTTTCAACCTGTGATCACCAATGGTCCCAGGAGGAACTGACTGAGTCACTGAACACATGGTGGGGTGTGATTCTCTTTTCAAAACTCCCAGGGCCACGAAGATGAGGTGGATATCCCAGACTGAGTCTCCATTTGTGAGAAAAAACACTCACTTTTAAAGTTTCAAAGGTTAACCAGAACATAACAAAATACTGAATAAGGAGGAAAAGCAGCACTGGGAGCATGAACCTGAACCACCCATGTGCTTGTCTACAAAATAGCTGCTCTGCCTTTTATACTCCTGGTGTTACATCAGCCAACTTTGGCCCCTCCCAAAGCCTGTCAGTCAACTCCTCTTTGCCATTAATTGGTGGATGTCATCCCTCACTTAGAGGGGTCACACGTTGTGACGTTGTGACGTGGGTGTAGACCCTCACAGAGAACAAGCAGGCAGCAGCAGGATAAAGCATGGAAGGCTTCTTTATTTTTCTGACTCCATTACTTATATACACTTTTTACAGAGGGCCAGGATTGGCCCAAGAAGGTTACAACTTCCTGACTCCATTGGTCACTGTGACCATCAGTCAAGTTCTTATCTAAGAGAAGAACTGCAAAACACATAGATAATTTCTAAAAATACATATAGTTTACATTATAGTTACATTAAAGCACTGTGAGAATCAGGCTGCAAAGATTCCAACATTTGAAAGCAAGAAAATCAGGGGCGACAGGTGGAGACTACTTTCTTGCAATTTGATGGAGGTCAGGTGTTGCCATGCCACGCCTCCTAGTGACAAGCCAGCCCCTCCCCCAATGCCCTGACTACCAAGGCCATGCCCTGACATGGGCAGGGGAAACAACAATACAAGGGCAGGGGAAAGAGGACTATGGGAGGACTTACCCCAATAACATAACTATACATCAATAAAATTTCTCTTAACATACACATAATATTCATCTCTTGATTGTGAGAGCCAAACATTGCATTACTCATCTACAACATGGGGGCTCTGCTGGGCACTGGGTCACCCCAAGTGAGTCACCCTCTGAGGCACCCAGGCAAGGAGCTGTGACCCACGGGCCCACCCAGACACTGCACATCCCAGGGACACCCATTCCCCAGGGACCTGAACCATGGGATCCCCATTCCTTATGTCCCACTCTCACTTATACTCCCATCCCAGACTGCCATTCCCCAGGATCTCCATGGCCCAGGAGCCCCATTCCCAAGGAACCCTTTCCCATTTATTCCATTCCCTGAAATCCCCATTCCCACAGGACCTTGATTCTCCCAGGATCCCCCTTCCCACAGGACCCTCCATTCCCCTGCACCCCATCCCTGGCACACCCATCCCATGATCCCAAATTCCTGGAGCCCACGTTTGCCTGGGAGTCCCAGCCCTGAGTCCCCCCAGCCCCAGGGATCCCCAGTCCCCAGGTACCCCATCCCTGGCTCCCGAAACCCCCTGAGCCCCCCCTCCTGAGAACATCATGTCCCACCATGTGCCACCCAGTCTTGTCCCCACCCAGGCCACAGCCTGTCCTGAGCTTGTGGTCACCCTGCCCCCAACAAGGGCCACAGCCACGTTGGGGACATGGCCTGACCTCACTTCCTTCCCCATTCTACAGAAGAGCCACCACCCAGGGAACAGCCACCCCTGACAACAAGTGACAGCCAGTCCACATGGCTGGGGACATGGGGATGGCCGGGAAGGTGGTGCTGCTCCTGTGGGGTGAGTGCCCCAGACATGGGCATAGGCCCTGGTGAGGCAGAGACCGGTGGAGAGGGGGAACAGGGGGGCTGCAGGTTCTCCTGAGGTCCCCAATGCAGTAGAGCCAGTGCATGAGGTGACAGGATTGTGGGGTGGCTGTGGGGACTGGAGAAGGAGGACAGGACTGGAAGGATGAGAATGTGGCGAGAGGAATTATGGGGCTGGTGCAGCTGTGAGGACAGGGACAGGGTGACAGGGATGCAGGGATAGTGATAAGGGGACAAGCACCATGCAGATGGGCCATGGGGACAGAAGCCATGTGGCCCCATGGGTGGGGGTGGCCTGTGCCAGCACAGGGTCCCCATGCCTGGGGTGTCCACAATGTCCTCATGTCCTGCCTGACCATGGGGTGGCTGCAGTTCCCCAATCCCTGAGACATCTGTGCCATACCAGTGTCCCCCTGGTGACAGTTCAGGGACAGCCCCCACACCCTGTGCCCCCATACCTCTCTCCCCACGGGGCCACCCCCACCCAGCCCTGTCCCTTCTCCCTTCCAGCCCAGACCCTCGGCCTCGCTGGTGAGTCCTTGGAGGATGCCATGTCCCCACCCTGCTGTCCCCAGGGCCGCAGTGGCCCTGGCAGGCTGGTGTCCCCTGTCACCCACAGGTGCCCAGACCACCCAGCTCCTGGTGGAGCCCCCCTGGAGGCCGGCGGTGCTGTGGGACCGGGTGACACTGACCTGCCAGGGCTCGGGGACTGCCAGTGCCACCACCTGGTACAAGGATGGGCAGCGCTGGGGGCAGGAGGGACTAAACCATCTCACTCTTCACTCTGTAGGAGTGGCACCTACAGGTGTTACAGACCTGGCAGTGGGCTCAGCCCCACCGTGAGTGTCTCAAATGGTGAGGGAGGTTTGGGTGTTCCCAACCAGGCACCTGCTGGGACCCTGAGGGCTCTGGGTGGGCTCCGCTCCATGGGTCACCTCCTGGGGTGACCAGAGCCCGTCCCCTGCACACGGGGACATCCCAGAGCATCCCAGTGCAAGGGGACCCTGTTTGTGGAATTGAGGACCCCTGGTGCTCTGGGTGTGACTCAGTGGGGCTCCCCGCAAAAACGGGACCCCCCCGGTGTGACAGGACCCCCCGTGTCCCCCAGACTGGCTGGTGCTGCAGGTGCCGGTGTGGCCGCTGCTGGAGGGGGACATGGTGACACTGCACTGCCGGGGCTGGGGAGACAGTTCGGTCACCGGGGTGCAATTCTACCACGGGGACAAGGAGGTGACCAGGTCCCTCCCTGGGACCGAGCTGTCCCTATCCCCTCTGCAGCTGCACCACAACGGTGACTACCACTGCCGGGGCAAGGTGTACTCTGAGGTATCAAGGTCATGGGAGCAGCACAAGTTGGCGCCTGCGACAGTGATGGTGCACAGTGAGCCTCATCCCCACAGCCTCCCTGGGTCCCCTGCTTGGGGACACTCAGCCCTGTCTGAGGACCCCCAGCCCTTCCTGTGGACCCCCATTATTGCCCAAAACCCCATCCCTGCAACGGGTTGCTCATCCATTTCTGGGTCTCCCACTGGGTCCCCCAGCCCTACGTGGGTACCCCCATCTTTCCTGTAAACTTTTTCTATGTCCCCCCATCACTGCTTGAGTCCCCCTCCTTATCTCCCCATCCCTCAATGGGTCACTTTGCCCATCCCTGGGTCAACCCCACCCCTCCCTGATCTCCCCCGACGGTCCCCAGGTCCCACCATCCCCTCCCGGGGCCCCACACCTTCCCTGGGATTCCTTTCCAGGCCTCCCCCAAGCTCTCCGACCCCTCTTCCTCACTGGGGTTTCCCTGATTCTCTCCACCCCCCCCTCCACCCATGTCCCTCACTGTTCCCTGGTGTCCCCTCTCCTGCAGGGGTCCTGCTCCCGTGGGTGTCCATGTGGGCACAGCCCCCCAGGGGACAGGTGGCACCTGGGAACTGCCTGGTGCTGAGCTGTGCAGTGGCTGTGGGGACAGGTCTCCTGTTCTTCACCTGGCACCAGGGGGGGTTGGAGGCACCACTGGGCACCAGCCTCCGCCTGGAGCTGCGACATGTTGGGGACAATGACAGCGGCATCTATCACTGCAGGGTCAGCAATGGGGACAGCATGGCTGAGAGTGTCCCCCTGAATGTCACTGTCCTGGGTAAGCGGGACCCTTGAGCAGGGGTTGACCCCACCCACAGCACCCCCATCCCACCTCTCCAGGTGCCAGTCCTCTCTGTATCCCCACAGTGCCCGTGGCCAATGCCACCATCACCCCCGGTCCCCTCTCACATCAGATGCACACAGGTGACAACGTGACCCTGCAGTGCTCAGTGCAGGTGGGCTCAGCCCCTGTCACCTTCACCTGGCTGCACAATGGCCAAGAGGTGGCCCAGGGTCCTGTCCTGGAACTTTGGGACGTCAATGTGGGGCATTCAGGCACCTACCAGTGCGTGGCCACCAACCAGCTGGACAGGACGGGCACCGCGTGTTCCGGGCACTCAGCCCTGAGCTGGCCCTGGAGGTGACCCCTGGCTCACCCTGGGGCACAGGTGGGCTCACACGGGGTCACACGGGCGGTGCAGGACTCTTGGGCTTCAGGGTGACCCTTCTGTGTCCCCTCTGTCCCCAGCAGTGGCCGCAGGGGTCGGTGGGTCCCTCCAGTTCCTGGTCCTGCTTGTGGCTGTCATTGTTGGTTGGCACCGGAGGCACCGCCTGGGTGGGTGACAATGAGGGGGGATTGGGGTCCCAGGGATTGGGGTGAAGCACCCCCAGTATAGGGGGGTTCATAGGGTGTCACAAACAGCTCCTGACTTGGGTGAAGCTGAGCCCCCAGAGACCTCAGTTGGGCGTCCTGGGGAATTTGGGGAGGTCCTGGAGGGTCGTGCAGGGATATTGGGGGTTCTGTCAGGGGTTTGGGGGGAGTTTGTGGACTCAGGGGGCTCAGGGGGTTCAACAGGTGGTTCAAGGTTTTTTGGGGTTTAAGGGATACTCGAGGGTCCTGAGGGCAGTCGGGGGTCCTGAGGGTGTTCAGGGGCCCTGAGGACCCCACAGTCACCTCTCCCCCTTCCCTTTGCAGCCCTCAGGAAGCAGCAGGAAAGGTGAGTGCGGGGCTCCAGGTCTGACCCCCCATTTTACCCTCACTGCAAACCCCCCCACCCCCACAGACACCCCCTTATCCCCGCAGGGCCCCCCCGAATCCCCCGGCCCCCCCAGAGGAGGGAGAGGTGCTGTACACCCACGTCGTGAGCACCGAGCGGGCAGGGGGTGAGTACAGGGTGGGGACACAGGGACATGTCACCTACGGGTGTCACCCCCCGCCCAGGTCCCCACAACCGGTGTCTCTCGCAGGGCCCCCCCGTGCCACATCCCCCCAGGTGACCTACGCGGATCTGCCGGGACCCCACAGGCGACAGCGGGACCCCAGTGACATCTACGGGAACGTGCTGTGACACTGGGGACACTGGGGGCACTGGAGGTCCCTGCCCAAGGACACCCCCCATGTGTGTCCCCCCCCAGCTCCTGTGGGTGCCCACCGTGCCCGGGAGTGGCCACGAGTGGGGGGTCCCATGTGGGGCTGCCCAGAGCTCCCCGTTCCAGAGCTCCCAGTGCTCCCAGTACCCCCAGGGGCTCCCCATTCCCTCCCCAGTGCCAGGGGGCACAGGACCCTTGTCCCTCCCATTGCACCCAAAACGCAGCTTTTTGATTAAACCGGGAGAAATGGTTTTTGTTTGTTCAGCTGTGCCAGGTCAGCTCGGACGGAGGAGGGTCCCGGTCAGGTTGTTGAGCAGATCTGTGTGGGATTTGCAGGATTTTTGGGGCTCTCTCAGTCCCTTGGGGACAGGGACAAAATGATCAATTGGGGCATTTCCGGACTGGTTCCCTCGCAGCTGCCCCGCACAGGGGAAGGAGCTGCCGCTCCCTGTTTGTCCCCTCTGGGTGACACCGGCCAAGGGCTCGGGGATCTGCGGTGGTGCCGCCCCGTGGCCACGGGCACCGATCCCGCAGCTGCCGAGCCCCTCGGGCCGAGCCCAGCTCAGCCCATCCCCGGCCCAGCCCTGCCCGGTGCCCCCCGGTGCCCAAAGCCCCGCACCCGGCGCTCCCCGAGCGGCGTCTGAGCCCCGGAGCTGCTGCGGAGCCTCCGCCGGGCCCGGCCCTGGGGCGGGCGGGGGGCGCCGGGAGGGAGGTGCCGGGAGGGCCGAGGGGACCAGGGAGCCCGGGGAGGAGCCCCCGGCACTGCGGGAGCCGAGTCCTGCCCTCGGGTCACTGTCGCACGTCGCGGCTGCCATCGCGCTGCCGGGGCCGGGACTGTCCCGGGCTGCGGGCACCGACGGTGGCCCTGTGTCCCCAGCGGCTGTGACAGCGTGTCCGAGGCCACTGTCGCCGTGTGTGGGGACCGGCTGTTGCCGTGGCAACGGGACCGACAGCTCCGGGCACTGACGGGGCGCCCCGGGACAGGCGGGGGGAGCGGGGAGGGGCTGGGGCCGCCCAGTGTTGGGAAGGGCAAAGCCAAGGGATGGCAGAGATGGAATTGCGGCAGCCGAGAGGAGCCCGAGGCTGCGGGAGGAACATCCCTGCAGGGAAGAGGGAGGGGCACGAGGGGCTCCGGAGATTCCCCGGCAGCCTGTGGGGGTCCCCGGGGAGCAGAGACCCCCCTGCAGCCCTGCAGGAGCCCCCGGCCGAGCAGGGGATGCCCGAAGGGGGCTGTGAGCCGGTAGAAAGTTTCCGCTGGAGCCTTTCCCAAGAGCGGAAGGGTTTTTTCAGACGTGTTTCACTTCTCCTTTTTGAGCTCTGAAGTGAGGAATGATAAATTCAATTAATTTTCCCAAGTCGAGTTAGTTTTGGCCGTGACGGCGCTCAGGGACTGAGCCCTCCCTGCCCTTCTCCCAGGACAGGACACCACCGGCTGGGATGTGCCACCCCCAGGATGTGTCACCCCCAGAACAGGAACACCTCTGAACAGGGACAGGAGCCCCTGGATGTGCCGCCCAAGGACAGAACCCGTCCCTCCCTGTCTGACTCAGCACAAACGGCCTCTTCCTTCTGCTGCAGGAGAAAGTTAAAGTGCGGGGGGGCACAGCCGGACACCCACAGCCCCCAAATCTCTCCACCTCTCCTACAGCCCCTGCACCCCCTTTTCCCCTCTTGGGGGTCCCCTGAACCCATTACCTGCTCAGGAGCTCCCCAAGATCACTGAGCAGGGAAAAGGGGAGTTGTGAATGTGACAGAAAAAAGGAAGGAAATGAAAAGAGGAAAAAGCCTCTGGGGTTTGGGGGGGCACAGATCCAGAGCCCTTGGAATCCACCTGGGGTGGCTCCCAGCAAACCACAAGCTCACCGGGGGGCAGCTCTGGGCCCTGAGTCACCCCAAAATTTGAAGCACCCAGGGGAGGAGCTGTGAACCCTGGGCCCACCCAGCCACTGCCCATCCCTGGGACCCCCATTCCCCTGGGACCCCCATTCCCCTGGGACCCCAACCATGGGACTCCCATTCCTTTGGCTCCTCCTCCTTGGAATCCCCATCCCAGGACTGCCATTCCCTAGGACCTCCATTCCCCAGGACCCCCATCCTGGTAATTCCAGCCCCTGGGACCTTGTTTGCCCTGGGACCTTGATTCCCCCAGGGCACCCACCCTTGGCTCCCTACAGCCCCCAGCCTTCAAATACTGGAAACACCGTGTCCCCACCAGGTCCCCGCCATGTCCCACCATCACCCACAAGTCCCACAGTGTCCCCACTATGCCCACAGTCTGTTCCCACCCTGCCCCCACCAAGGGCCACCTACACGTGGGGACAGACATGATCTCACTTCCTTCCCCTTTGTCCAAAGAGCCGCCACCCAGGGGACCAGTGGCCACAGCAGCGAGTGACAGCCAGTCCACATGGCTGGGGACACGGGGATGGCCGGGAAGGTGGCGCTGCTCCTGTGGGGTGAGTGCCCCAGGCACGGGCCTGACACCCTGGGGATGGCCCCTGGTGAGGCAGAGACCAGTGGGGAGGGGGCACAGGGGGGCTGTGGGGTTCCCTGAGGTCCCCAAGGCCAGCAGAGCCAGTGCAATGAGGTGACTGGGGTCATGGGATAGCCATGGGGACAGGAAAAGGGTGACAGTACCAGGGGAACTGGTCTCTGGGGACAGGAAAGGGGGCACAGGAGAGGAGGGACAGGAATGTGGGAAGAGGCATCATGGGGCTGGGGCAGCAGTGGGGACAGGAACAGGGAGACAAAGATGTAGGGACAGGGACAAGGGGACAAGCCGCATATGGATGGGCCATGGGGACAGGTGCCATCAGAATGGGACCGTGGGGACAGGGCCACGGGGATGAGGGTGTGGTGCTGGTGGGTGGGAGTGACCTGTGCCAGTACGGGCTGGCTGTGGTGTCCCCATGCCTGGGGTATCCACACTGTCCCTTGTCCTGCCTGGGCCCAGGGCAGCCGCAGTGTCCCCATCCCTGACAGGTCTGTGGCACTCCAGTGTCCGATGGGGACAGGTCGAGGACAGCCCCACACTCCACCCCCAGGTGCCGCTGTCCCTGCAGTGCCACCCCCACCCAGCCCTGTCCCTTCTCCTTTCCAGCCCAGACCTTTGGCCTTGTCAGTGAGACCTTGGGGGATGCCACGTCCCCACCCCACTGTCCCCAGCCCCACAGTGGTGATGCCTTAAGTTTTAGCTTTCATGTTTTTTCAGATTCTGTGCTGCCAAGGGGTGTAGTTCTGAGTCTCATATTAAGTGTCAGTAAGCTCTCCTCACAGAATAGGTAGACAAAACAGAACCTTTTCCTGCTGGAGACCAAGGACTACGGTCACAAGTTTTCAGGCCCAAAAGCACAAACAATGGTGGACTGAAGAGAGAAAACAATGGTGATGGAACTTCATAGCCTGAAGCAGTAATTGGACAATTAACCCCAATATGCAAATGAACCAAAACATACAAAAGTGTGAGACCTCGTGACTGACTGGTCATGCAACTTTTGTGACCATTTTGGGATCCACCTTGGGTGTAGGTCAGGCCAGGCTCCTGTACTGCCCAAGGTGTATCCTTTAATGCCTTTAAATAAATATCTACTTTATACTCTCAGCTCTGTCTAGTCTCTGTTCCAGGTCAACCCTCCCAAGGCATGAGTGGCCCTGGCAAGCTGGTGTCCCCTGTCACCCACAGGTGCCCAGACCATCCAGCACCTGGTGGAGCCCCCCTGGACACCGGCGGTGCTGTGGGACTGGGTGACACTGACCTGCCAGGGCTCAAGGACCAACGGTGCCACCACCTGGAACAAGGATGGGCAGCAGTGGGGGCAGAAGGGATCTGACCACTTCACCATCACCAGGAGTGGTACCCTACACATGTGACAGAGCTGGCAGTGGGCTCAGCCCCTGGCATGAGATTCTCAGTTGCTAAGGGGGGTTTGTGTCCCCAACCTGGCAGCTGCGGGACCCCGAGGGCTCTGGGTGGGCTCCACTCCATAAGTCACCTCCTAGTGTGACCAGAGCCCATTTCCTGCACCAGGGAACATTCTAGAACATCCCGATGCAAGGTGACCCCTGTGATGGGACTGGTGACCCCAGGTGCTGCTGGTGCTGCAGGTGCCGGTGCAGCCGCTGCTGGAGGGAGACATGGTGACACTGCCAGGGCTCAGAGGACAACTTGGTCACCTTGGTGTCATTCTACTGTGAGGAGAAGAAACTGGGGGGGGCTCCGTGATGGCACTGAGCTGTCCCTGTCCCCTCTGCAGCTGCACCACAGTTGCCACTACTGCTGTGGCAGTGGGGTGAAATCCTGGGTCTCAGAGAGGTCGTGTGAGTTGGCGCCGGTGACAGTGACAGTGCAGAGTGAGCGCCCCACAGCTGCCACTCCTACAACTCCACAGCCCCTCCCCAGGAACTTAAGAGTCACAAATCCCCTTCCCCTCTCCTTCCCAGACCTCTTCACAGTGCCGGTGCTGGAGGGTCACTCTGAGACCATCAAGGGGTCCCCCCTCAATCTCAGCTGCCTCAGCACCCCCAGCCCCCTGTGGCCCCCAGCCCCTCTCCTGCACCTCTTCTACTGGGACGGGCAGTTGGTGGGGGGCCCCCACAGCTCCTGGTGCCCACCGTGGGGGTCTCCCACTCGGGGAATTACAGCTGCCAGGTGCATTCTGAGGGGGGGCCGTGCAGACGAGCAGCGCCCGGCTCTGTGTGACGGTGCACAGTGAGTGCGGGGATGGGCATGAGGAGCCCCCACAGCTTCCTTGGGTCCCTTGCCCTGCCTGGGGTCCCCATCCCTCGCTGGCATCCCACATCCCTTCTCAGTTCCCTGCTCTGTCTTTTCATCTTCTTTTGTTGACTGAGTCCTTCAAAACCCAACTCTCCCATGTCACCCTAATCCCTCTCTGGGGTCCCTGCACCCATCTTTGGGTGCCCTTCCTTCTCCCCGTGATCCTCTCTGTCCTCCTGCTAAGCCCCCACTGGAGAGTCGTAAATGATGAGGGGTGTTTGAGTGTCCCCATTGTGGTACCTGTGGGACCCTGAGAGCTCTGGGTGGGCTCCACTCCATGGGTCACCCCCTGGTGTGACCAGAGCCTTTCCCCTGCACACGGGGACATCCCAGAGAATCCCAGTGCAGGGGGATCCTGTGGAATTGGGAACCCCTGGTGTGCTGGGTGTGACCCAGTGGGGGGGTCCCACTGCCATTGGGACACCCCAGGCCAGAGCAGAGCCGTGTTTCCATGGACATGTGAGGGCTGGGGGGGGCCGGAGCGATGGCGGCGGCATCCGGTGAGAAGAGACAGGGACCAGGAATGGGACTGGGAATGGGACTGGGAATAGGAACAGGGAATAGTACTGGAGGTACATAATCGTGACCAAGAATGGCACCAGGTATGGGAATATGGGAACAGGAAAAGAAATATGGAAACAACGACTGGAGAGAGAATATGGGATGGGGATTAGTGTTCAAAATGTTGCAGTGAAACCCATTCGGGGCTGGGAGCTCTGCAGCTGGGCCTCCCCTGGGCTGCTGCGGCCCAGGGCCCAAAGGCTGGAGCTGCAGCCTTGCTCCTGTCCCAAGAACAGCAGCCTCCTGCAGGCCCGTGTCCCCTCCATGTCCCCAGCATGAGGGAGGGCTCTGAGGCACAGCAGGTGCTGGCAGGAGGGGCTGCTCTGGCCAGCTGGGGGCCTCTGAGAAATGGCCAAAGCCTTGTGCTCTCTGCAGCCGGCCAAGGACAGCAGCAGGACTGAAGGGTTTGTGTGCCACAGGCAGCCTGAGCTGTGGAGCCCTCAGGGCCCCGTGTGAGAGGCGGCCCTGGGGAATGGTACTGGGAATGGGGACTGGGACTGGGACAGGCAATGGGGACAGGGACTGGGAATGTTGACAGGGACCAGGTGTGGGGAACAGGAAAGGGGACAGGGATGGGGAATGTGGGACAAGGACCAGGAATGGGGCCAGGAATATGGGAGAGGGACCTGCAATGGGACCTGGAATTAGGAATATGGAAGTGGGGTAGGGAATATGGAAACAGCAATCAGACAGACAATACGGGATGGGGAATACGAAGATGGGAAGGAAAACTGGAATATGGTAACGGGACTGAGAATACAGGAATAGAACAGAATATAGCAATGGAAATGCAGGCCTTGCAGCAGGCCTGACAACAGGACCAGGAATACGAGAATGGGAACACAACAGTGAATATGGGACTGGGAATATGGGAACGGCAAACCAGACAGAGAATACAGCACAGGGACAGGGAATGAGACCGGGAATGGGATCTGGATTGGGATGGGAGAAGGATGGGACCAGGAGTGGGGTGACACGGGAATGGGCAAGGGGCAAAGGGGGTGACAGCAGGGAGAGAGGGATCCTGGACAGGGGACACTGGGATCTGGGACAGGGGGACAGTTCCAGGGCAGGGGGTCCTTGATCAGCTGCCCCAGAACTTCCACCAGGGTCTCCCAGCACAGCTGGAGCCAGTCAGCCTGGGGTGCCCAAAGCCCTGAGCAATCCCCAAGTCCCTGCCAGGAACCCTCAACTCCCTCACACCACCATGCCCCACATCCCCTGGAAGATCCCACCATGTTTCCCATCCTTGTCTTAGTTCAGCTTCTTTATTTTTACCTGGTGTTGGGTGTTTTGAAAGGCAAAGAGGAATGAAAAGGAAATCCAGGCCACGGAGAGCCAGAAGGATGTGGAGCCCCCAGCCAGGTGTCTTCCCAACAAAGATCACCAGCACCAGGGATCACCAGGGCTCTGCCCACCAGGAGTCACTGGGGATCATCCAGTGTGGATCCTGCCATGGGGGATGGAGCTGCAGCAGACACAAAGCTCTTCCCGCACTCGGGCCAGTCACAGGGCTGCTGTTGGTGGCTCAGTTGGTGTTGGGTCAAGTTAGAGATGTCTGAGAAGCTCTTCCCACAGTGTGGACACTCGTAGGGCCTCTCCCCAGTGTGGTTCTTCCGGTGTCTGATCAGGTTGGATCTCTGCCTGAAGCTCTTCCCACACTCCCCACACTCATAGGGCCTCTCCCCAGTGTGGATGTGCCGGTGGGTGATGAGGGTGCAGTTGTGCTTGAATCCCATCCCGCAGTCGGGGCAGCGGAAGGGCCTCTCGTCCGTGTGAATCCGCTGGTGTGTGAGGAGATTAGAGCTGGTCGAAAACCTCTTCCCGCATTGATCACACTCGTAGGGCCTCTCCCTGGTGTGGCTCCTCTGGTGTTGGATCAGGTGGGAGCTCGTCCTGAAGCTCTTCCCACACTCCCCACACTCATAGGGCCGTTCCCCCATGTGGCTCCTCTGGTGGACCATCAGGTGGGAGCTCCGTCTGAAGCTCTTTCCACACCCCCCACATTCGTAGGGCCGTTCCCCCGCGTGGATTCCCCAGTGGAGGATCAGGGAGGATCTCTGGCTGAAGCTCTTCTCACACTCCCCACACTTGTAGGGCCTCTCCCCGGTGTGGATGCGCCGGTGGGTGACGAGGGTGGAGTTGTGCTTGAATCCCATCCCGCAGTCGGGGCAGCGGAAGGGCCTCTCATCCGTGTGAATCCGCTGGTGCAGGACGAGATTGGAGTCGGTCTGAAACCTCTTCCTGCACTGATCACACTCGTAGGGCCTCTCCCCAGTGTGGACTCTCCAGTGGCGGATCAGTTTGGGTCTCTGCCTGAAGCTCTTCTCACATTTCGAGCACTTGTGGGGCTTTTCCCCGTTGTGAAGCTGCTCAGGGAGCCCCAGCTCCAGGCTCCAGCTGCATCTCTGGCCGCCTCCCCAGCCCAGGGTGTGTCTTTCCCCCTCGGATCGCTGTGATGTGCCTTTGCAGCCCCTCCTCGTGGGGGATCTCTGGAGCTTTTCCTCCCCATTGGATTCCTGTGCCGTGGAGCTGCTAAAAACGGTCTCTTCCACGAGGTTCTGCCGCGGGGAACTGTCCTCCCTGGGCTCCATCCTCAGCTCAGTGTCTGGGGAGGAAGGACAAGGAGAGGATGGGATTTGCCTCCGTTCCACAGGGAAGGGGAAGGAGACCCCCCTCAGTGCTGAGGCAGGACGGCGTCGGCAGCAGAGTTGTCCTGCAGCCGGGGCCAGGCTGGGCGGGGAGATGGAGCAGGAGAGGGGGAAAGGGGCACTGACTTCCTCCTCACCTGCCTGGGGCTCCCGGGCCATCTTCCTCTTCCTCCCGGCCTCCTCCTCCTCCATCGGGCCAAGGTTTGGGAACGGGAAATCCTGGTTTGGAGGGGAAAACAAGGGCTGAGCGCGTTGGGTTTGACGATTCCGCCGCCCAAGTGCAGCTGGAGAAGTCAGCGCCCCTTTCAGCCTGGGGGGGCCCGGACCCCGCTCATCTCCAGGCTCCCCCACCCCTCCAGGCTGCCGGGGGTCCCCCGGCTCCGGGATCGCCCCTCTGCGCTCTCCCCGCTCCGGGGCTCCCGCGTTCCCTCCCGGCTCTCCCGGGGGTCCCAAACCCGACACGGCCCCTCTGCCGCCGCTACCGGGCGATGGCCACGTGGGATCCCCCAAGATCCCTCCAGGGGCATGTCCGGCTCGGCTTTGGCTCCTGCAAGATCCAAACATCCCCTGCCGCGCAAAAAACCCTCCCGGAGACCTTCCCCAGATGGATTTGGGGTGAGCTCCCGCTCCCCGCTCACCTGCGGCTTCCGGCGGGGAAACTTTGTCGCGCTCCTCCTCCTCCTCCTCTGTCCCTCCTGTTCCTGCTGCTCCTCCTCCTGCCGCTCCTGCCTTCCCTCGTCCTCGTCCTCTCTCCCTCCTCTTCCTCCCGCTCCTCCTCCGCTCCCAGCCCGGCCCGGGCGGTGCCGACACCCAAAAGCTGCCGCGCTCTGCCCTGGGGGAGTTCCAAAGCGGCCCCGGCCCCGCGGCCCCGGGAGCGATCCTGGGAGCACCGGGAGCGATCCTGAGAGCGGCGGGAAGGAATTGGGAGCGCTTTCCCTCCCAGTATCGCTCTGACCGGGAGCGCCGGGAGGGAACTGGGAGGAAACAGCGCCCCCACGCGGCTGCAGCCGGCGAGGGGCGGGGCCAAGACAAAGGCGTGGTTATGCAAATATGTGAGGGATCGCGCGCTGTGATTGGTGGGCGGGAGCAGCGCGGGGGTTCCCTGGTCGTGTGAGGGCCGGGGGGGGGCGGAGCGATGGCGGCGGCGTCCGGTGGGAGGGGAGCGGGAATGGGGACAGGGAATGGGGAATGGGGACAGGGAATGGGGAATGGGGACCGGGAATGGGGACAGGGACCGGGAATGGGGATGGGGACAGGGACCGGGAATGGTACTGCAGATACAGAACAGGGACCGAGAATGGGACCAGGGATGCGAATATGGGAACGGGACAGGGAATATGGAAACAGCAGCCGGAGAGAGAATAAGGGATGAGGATTAGGGAGATGGGACCGGGATCGGAAACGAGAATACAGGAGCTGGACTGGGAACTGCTAAATCGGAACGGGACAGGGAATAGAGAAATGAAAATGTGGGACAGGCAACGGCACTGGGAATACGAGAATGGGAACAGGGCAGGGAGTATGGAATTGGGAATAGGGGAATGGCAACCGGACAGAGAATACGGGACAGGAACAGGGAATGAGACCGGGAATGGGATCTGGATTGGGATGGGAGCAGGATGGGACTGGGAGTGGGGAGACACAGGAACGGGCAAGGGGCAAAGGGGATGACAGCAGGGAGAGGGGGATCCTGGACAGGGGACACTGGGAACCGGGAAGGGGAGACATGAGGACAGTTCCAGGGCAGGGGGTCCTTGATCAGCTGCCCCAGAACTTCCACCAGGGTCTCCCAGTGCAGGTGGAGCAGCTCGGCCTGGGGTGCCCAAAGCCCTGAGCCACCCCCAAGTCCCTGCCAGGAACCCTCAACTCCCTCACACCACCATGCCCCACATCCCCTGGAAGATCCCACCATGTTTCCCATCCTTGTCTTAGTTCAGCTTCTTCATTTTTACCCTGGTGTTGGGTGTTTGAAAGGACAAAGAGAAATGAAAAGAAAATCCAGGCCACCAAGAGCCAGGAGGATGTGGAGCCCCAGCCAGGTGTCTTCCCAACGTGGATCACGGGGGCTGTGCCCACCGGGGGTCACTGGGGATCATCCAGCGTGGATCCTGCCATGGGGGATGGAGCTGGAGCAGCACACAAAGCTCTTCCTGCACTTGGGCACTCGCAGGGTGTCGCTTAGTGGCACCTCTATTGGTGTTGGGTCAATTTAGAGCTGTCTGAGAAGCTCCCTGTGTCCCTTAGCCCTGCCTGGGGCCCCCCATTACTGCCAGGGTCCCCCAATTCCTGTGGCAGGTCCCCCATCCATTTCCAGGTCTGTCACCAGATCCCCCAGCCCTGTGTGGGTACCCCCATCTTTCCTGTAACATTTTTCTACGTCCCCCCAGCACTGTTCACGTCCCTGTCCCTGTCCCCCCACCCCTCACTGGGTCCCTTCACCCCTCCCTGGGTGAACTCCACCCCTCTCTGATCTCCCCCCACAGTCCCCAGGTCCCACCATCCCCTCCCTGGGTCCCCACACCCTCCCTGGCATCCCCCCTGTCCCTCTCCAGGTGTTCCCTCCCTGAACCCCCCATTGTTCCTTGGGTTCCTTTCCAGGCACACCCAAGCTCTGGGCCCCCTCTTCCACACTGAGGTCCCCCTACTCCTCACTGACCCTCCCTGTGTCCCTCACTGTCCCCTGGTGACCCCCATCTCACTCTCGGGGATGTCCCTGTGGGCGCAGCCCCCCGGGGCACAGGTGGCACTTGGGGGCTGCCTGGTGCTGAGCTGTGCAGTGGCAGTGGGGACAGGTCTCCTGTCCTTCACCTGGCACTGGGGGGGCTTGGGGACACCATTGGGCACTGGACCCTGCCTGGAGCTGCACCACATTGGGGACAATGACAGCAGCCACTATCGCTGCCAGGTCAGTGATGGGGACAGCGTGGCCAAGAGTGTCCCCCTGAATGTCACTGTCCTGGATAAGCAGGAGGCCTGGATTGAGGGTGACCCCACTCACAGCATCCTCCAGGCCACTCTCATCCCCCCTTTCTCTCCCTCTTGCTGGGTGTCAGCCCCTCCCCCCAGACTCAGCCCTCTCTGTGTCCCCACAGTGCCCGTGGCCAATGCCACCATCACCCCTGGTCCCCTGTCACACCAGGTGCACACAGGTGACCCCGTGACCCTGCGCTGCTCAGTGCAGGTGGGCTCAGCCCCTGTCACCTTCATCTGGCTGCATGATGGGCAGGAGCTGGCCCGGGATGCCATCCTGGAGCTTGGGGACATCGATGTGGGACATTCAGGCACCTACCAGTGCGTGGCCACCAACCAGCTGGGACAGGACGGGCACCGCGTGTTCCGGGCACTCAGCCCTGAGCTGGCCCTGGAGGTGACACCTCAGGGACACGGGGTCACAGGTGGGTTCACAGGGGTCATTAGGGAGTGCAGGATCCATGGGGTGATGGGTGATCCTGATGTCTCCCTCTCTGTTTCTTGCAGTGGCTGCAGGGGTCAGTGGATCCCTTTTGTTCCTGGTCTTGCTTGTGGGTGTAATTGTGACCTGGCACTGGTGGCACCACCTGGGTGGGTAACAATGAGGGGGCAGGGGTCCAGAGCAGCTGTAGGAAGCCCCACAGAGTTGGGCAGCAATAGGGCAGCACCCAAAGCCCCAGAATTGTGACCTTGGCTGGGAGTCCTGTAGGGTTAGGAAGGTGCTGGAGGATCCTGCAGGGATGTTGGGGTTTTTTTCAGGGGCCCTGCTGGGCTTTGGGTTCTTGAGGCTGAGTTGTTGGGGCCACTGGGGAGGTTCATGAATTCTGGGAAACTTCAGGGATGCTTGAGGGTCCCCATGGGAACTGAGGGTCCTTTGAGGGTTAAGGAATCTTGAGAGGGGTCAGAGCCTTGGGGACCCCACAGTCACCTCTCCCCTCTTTTCTCTGCAGCCACCAGGAAGCACCAGGAAAGGTAAGTGGGGGGTCTCCAGCTGTAGCCCCTCTTTTATGCCCATCCCACAACTCTCTATCCCCTCCCACACATCCCCTGTATCCCCACAGGGCCCCCCCAGAGTCCCCGGCCCCCCAGAGGAGGGGGAGGTTCTGTACACCCACGTCGTGAGCACCAAACAGGCACGGTGTGAGTACAGTGGTGGGGGGACAGTGACACGTCACCCACTGGTGTAATCCCCCAGCTTGTTCCCCCAAGTTGGTGTCTCTTGCAGGGCCTCTCTGTGTCACCATCCCCCAGGAACCCCATTGACCTACAAAGAGCCTCCAGGATCCCATGGGCATCCAGATGAGCCCAGTGACATCTATGAGATTGTGCCATGACACTGGGGGGCACTGAGGGGTCCCCACCCAAGGGCACTCACATGTGTCTGTGCTGCCAATAAAAACTGCCCCTCCCCCTGCCAGTGGAGGCTCAAAAGGCAAAGATCCCAAAGGGCTGAGAGAAGAGCAATTTCCTGACACAGCAAAGAGAGAACAAAACCAACAGCAACTGCAGTAAGGTGCAGAATCCCAAAGGGTCACAAAAGGAATGATTTCCAGGGAAAGCCCCCAACAAGGAACAAACCCCAGACTCTTCCTCCAGCACTTTTCCTCCACCAGAGAAACTAATCAAGGCCCTGGATCTTCATTGCTCTGATGGCCAACGCAGCCTTCAGGAGGCTCTGGATTCTCCTCTCCCCTGTCCCAAACCCCTCCTCTGCCGTGTTCCCCACACAGTGACGTCACAAAGCCCCTGTGGGTGTCCCAGAGCCTCCCCCTTTTCCAGGGCAGCCTGGATAAGGCCATGGCACAGGATGGTGTGTCAGAGACAGGAAATGTTTGATATCTCGAGACATTTTGGAAAACCAATGTGTGGCAGGGGTGGGTCAGCCTTGCTTTTGGTGAGACAGGGTCCTGTCTGTCAATCAGTCTGTCAGCCATGGCACAATGGGGACATCATCACACTCGGCCAAACCCAGGTCATGAGTGGCCAGATGACCAGAAGTCCAGCTTAGGGGAAGTGCCCTTGGTGGCCCAAGGGCTTCAAAAGCAGAGCATGAGGTGGCCCTGTGTTAGACCCTGTCTTCTCTTGGAGTCCCATCCACGCTGGAACCCAGGAGCTGGCAACTGTCCTGGTTTAAAAGACAAACGTCTGCCAAGAAAAGCGGGAACCTTCCTGGAATGGAAAGAAAACCCATGCCTGAAAACTTTTTATAATTTCAAAAATTGTTGGGTTTCCAGGAAAAAATGCAAGAAAGTGTTCAACAGCTTTTTACCACAAAAATTTTGGAAGAGAACAGAACAAACAACACAAAACCAGAACTTTCCCACCCGCTCAGGGCTGGTTTTTCATCTCTGGTGCAGTTATGACCACGCCCACCAGGGGGCGCTGCAAAAATCAAGCCATGCCAGCAGGGGGCGCTGCAGGGAGCACTCCCGGCCAGCAGGGGGCGCTGCAGGGAGCACTCCCGGCCAGCAGGGGGCGCCCCGGTGCCAGCTCGATCCCCTCAGGGCCGATGGTGGCCTCGGCCGGGAAGGAGGAGGGGAAATCGCTCCTTTTGCAAAGTCACGGCCACCAATCGGTCCCGGCACCACCACCGGCAGCGGGCAGAAGAGGCCAAGGAAGCAGGTTGGATCGTAGTGCTGAGTGGCAGCGTAGCATGTCCTGGGGCCAGGCACACGCCCTGTGCAACACACGTGACCGTTCACCGTTCCTGAGCGGAGGGAAGGCAGCACCGACTGCCCAGCCAAGTCTCGGGGTCACAACAGCACCTCTCATGGCTTTATGACACCATTCCTGAAGACCTTCAGCCTTTCACTCCCTTTTCCTCCTTCAGCCCTGTCACAGCAGCTTTGGGAATGTTGAATTCCCCTGGGATGGTGAGGAAAGCAGGTGCTCGGTGCTGCCACTGCCAGGGCTCCTCAGGGGGCTCCAGCCCACGTTTGGAGTTCCTGCTCTTCCTGGGCCACTGCTGGTCCTGAGACCAGCCACAGGGAGAGGAGGAGGAGGAGCAGAGCAGAACAACAGCCCCAAGGGCTCTGCAGCTCCAGCTGGAGCACAGGGACAGCCCAGCTGGGAGCAGTGGCTTGAAAGCGCAAAATGGGGCAAAATTGGAGCTGGCTGGGCCAAAGCCTCTGTTCTGCTCTGGATGCTGCAGAGCCTTAACGAGGTGTTAGAATTAGTGCTGGGGTTCCTTAAGTTCAGCCGTCCTCCTAAACCACCCCCATGCACAAACACACAACTCCACTACCTCTCCCGGCAATTTGGAGCACTGGACACATTTTGTGGGACAGGTGCCCCTAGCTCTGCCCACAAGGAGCTCTTTTGGCTGCCAGGATGGTTTTCTGGTGTTTTTTGCTGGTGCTGGGGATGATTCAGTGCCTGTGCCATGTGGCCAGGAAGGCCAAGCTGGAGCAGCGGCTGAGGCGGGAGCAGCTGGAGCAGGTAGCCCCGGGAACAGCACCTGGCCATGCAGGTGGAGCAGGAGCACCGGGAATTGCACAGGGTGCTCAGGTGAGGCCCATAGGGCCGGGGCATGGTGCGGCACCGCTTGCCATTCCGGCTGCCCTGAGATTTTGGGACAGAGCAGTGACACTCATTGGCCTCCCAAACCCCCTCAGGGCTCGGGCACAGCCTCACAGGAGGTCCCAGACCAGGCCTTGGGGATGATTCAAGCACTCCTGGGCTTGTTCCCGACAAAGGGCAGCGCTGCGGGAGCGGTGGGCACATCCCGAAGGATCATTCCGGGGCTGCTGGAGCCCGAGTGCTGCGGGCAAGGACGGCGGGAGGGAGCCGGGCCCCGCTCAGGCGGCGCTGCCTGAGGAACGTCTCATCCTGCAGGAGCTCGGGAGCCTCTGCCGGTGCCGGCCCTGCGGCTGTCGGGGGGCGCGGCCGGAGGGCCCGGGGGGCACCGGGTGGGAGGGGCCGGGATGGAGGGACCGGGACCCCAGTGGGGAGCCCCGAGGGTGGAGGGACCAAAATGGCCGAGGGGAGACCCCGGCCCGGCGGGGGAGCAGAGACCCTGGGCTGGGCTCTGCGGGAAGGAGGGACCGGCACGGTGGTCCCAGAGCACTGGGAAGGGCCCAGCTGCCATCGCGCTGCGAGTGCCGGGACTGTCACGGGGTGTCTGAACCGACTGTGACAGCGTGTCCCAAGCCACTGTCGCGATGTGTCGGGACCGACCGTTGCCAGGGTAACGCCCCCACAGCTTTGGGCACTCGGGGGGTGCCCTGGAATGGGCAGGGCAGGGGCGGGGCAGAGCCCTGTCTATTCCCTGTGCCCTGTGCAGGTGAGGAGGGCAGGGATGGAGCAGTCTGGGGACACCTGGAACCCACACAGGGTCACTCACCACAGCCACACCACAGCCGTGGGGCAGAGTCACTGCTCAGTATTTCCACACTTTTCCCTCTGGTCTGGTGGCTGCAGCCAGAACACAAATATTCTTTCTGGGAGGTTCCAGATGGCTGCAGGTTTTGTTCAGGAAGGAGGAGCGTCCAGGTCAGGTTGTTGAGCAGAGGGATGTGGGATTTGCAGAACTTCTGGGGCTCTCTCAGCCCCTTGCTGACAGGGACAAAATTATCAATTGCTGCATTTCCAGACTGGTTCCCTCACAGCTGCCCCTGCAGGGGGGTTTCCAGCCAGCCCTGCTCTGAAAACCATCAAAGGCCCTCACAGAGCCACTGCTTGGGCTCCCATTGGCTGTTGTGCTTCTTGCAGGGCTGAGCAAACCACAGCCAGGCCTTTTTCTGCCCACAGAATTCTCACCTTTGCAGCAGCTCTAAAGCTGCCAGAATCAAAGCCAAGGGGACAGGGGGGACCCTCAGGTCCTGGCTGCCAGCTGGGGCTGGCCAGAGCAGGACTGGCCAATGCCCATCCCTGTGCACTGGGGCTGGGCCATGGCTGGGCCCCACACTTGGATGGGCAATGGCTTCAAGGAGGAGGAGTTGGGGAGATCCTTCCTGCCTGGGGCTCCATTCCCAAGCTGCTCTTGCTGGCTCCAACCCTGCAGGGAATGGGTGAGAATGGAGACGTTTGGAACAGGTTTTCTCCCAAAACCCAATAAATTCAAAGTGCCCCAAGCCCTCAGGTCAGGAAACCCATTGGGGAATATAGGAAGGATCAGGAGAGAGCAGGGGTGGCCCCCAACAGCTTCAGCCAATCCTGATTTTGATGGTCTCAGCCCTGCGGAATCAAATTTGGGCTAAATCAGCCATTTCCATTGGAAAAAAAAGCAATTTTCACAGTGATGTGAGGTTGGAGCCAGAAGGGTTATGACGTGTTGTGGATGCTGGGGGAAGTGTCTGGAGTTTGTTTCTTGTTGGGAGCTTTCACTAGAAATTGTTTCTTTTGTGAACTTTTGGATTCTGAATCTTGTTGCTGTTGGTTTTATTCTCTGAGTGCTGTTTCAGGAAATTGTTCTCTCAATCCTTTGGGATCTTTGTCTTTTGTGCCTCCACTGGCAGGGGGAACGGCAGCTGTGTGTTGGTGGTCAGGATTTTTCCTCGTTTCCTTTCTCTCCAGGAGTTTTCTCCCATTTGTTGCTAAGAGAGAATAAGAGAATAAGGACCATCCATTAGAGAGGATCTGAGCTGGCAAGAGCAGCTTGGGAATGGAGCCCCAGGCAGGAAGGAGCTCCCCAACTCCTCCTCCTTGAAGCCAGTGCCCATCCAAGTGTGGGGCCCAGCCATGGCCCAGCCCCAGTGCACAGGGATGGGCATTGGCCAGCCCTGCTCTGGCCAGCCCCAGCTGGCAGCCAGGACCTGAGGGTCCCCCCTGCCCCCTTGGCTTTGATTCTGGCAGCTTCAGAGCTGCTGCAAAGGTGAGAATTCTGTGGCAGGAAAAGGCCTGGCTGTGGTTTGCTCAGGCTTGTACAAGAAGCACAAAAGCCAATGGGAGCCCAAGCAGTGGCTCTGTGAGGGCCTTTGATGGTTTTCAGAGCAGGGCTGGCTGGAAACAGCCCCTGCAGGGGCAGCTGTGAGGGAACCTGTCTGGAAATGCAGCTATTGATAATTTTGTCCCTCTCAGCAAGGGGGTGAGAGAGCCCCAGAAGTTCTGCAAATCCCACACCCATCTGCTCAACAACCTGACCAAGACCATCCTTCTTGAACAAAAACTGCAGCCCTTTGGAAACTTCCACAAAGAATGTTTGGGTTCTGGATGTGGATACCAGAAGAGAGGGAAAAGTGTGGAAATATTGAGCAGGGGCTCTACAAGTGGATCTGGGGAACAGGGGTGTCCCAGCAGGAGCAGGGAGTGCCCAGGCAGGGGAATTCAGGGCAGGGTGGAGTGCATTTCCCAGGGAAGCAGACTCTGAGGGACACACAGGCATTTCCACAGATTCCCATGCACTGTTCCAGGGATGGACAGAGTTTCTCCTCCCCCTTTTGGGAGCAGAAGCCATGGGAAGTAAATCAAGTTTCAGAATGGGAAGGAGAAAAATGGGAAGAGTTCCTAAGTATGGCCAAACCAAAGCCTTCCCTATGGGCTGGGTTGCTGCCCAGCAGGCAGGGAACAATCCCATGGACCTGTTGGACGCTCAGGGAGATTCCACACTCTGTGTTATCCACAAGCAAAGGCTGCTGTGGGATGCACCAATGGGCTCCTAAAGGGAACCAAAAGCTCTCATTTCTCTGTGATTTCTTTGTGTTTTTATTGTGAGCCACTTGTTGGGAAAGCAATGATTAAAAGGATTCTATCAACCAGACCGTTTTCTATATTGCCATTGGATATTTGCTGAGTTTATTTGTTATTCAGAAAAATTTGTTTTGGGAAAATATTTTTGCTTTTATTTCACAGATGCATTATTTTGTCTCAGCCAAACGGGTATCAGGGTATTGTACCAAATTTAGCCTGGCATTTACCGTCATCAAGACAAGGTTGTATCAGGTGCCCCCTTATGTTTGCGCAGCCTGGAAATCACAGGCCTCCACTGGGGACAGTGGGAATGCTGCCCGTTCCCAGAGAAAACACAAACCAACAGAGTGTCAGTTTATGTGGTGCTTTATTCAGGGCCCGGGGACCTGAGGACTAATGTCTCAAAATCAGGGTCCCGAGTTGGTTACAGAAGATGCTTATCTTTTATACCTTTGTTACAAGTCTTACTTCATCAGCCTACGTACAGTCTCCTACGTATTTTACTTTATTCATCTTACAGATAACCTTTCTAAAGGCTATAAATTTTGCACGCTTGCTCTAGTTAAAATAAAGGTTAATTCTCTAAGCTTAACTCCCACCATAGAAAACACTTTATTGGTAACCATGTAATCATATTTCACAAGTAATTTGTATACCTATGTACTACATGCTCTACTAAGTCCTTTAAACGTTGTTCCTTACATCAGCAGATTCTCAGGCCTCATTTCTCAGGTTTCGTTCCCATGGGCCTGCACAGGGACCAACTCCTTAGCCTAACTACTGCTAACAGAGGCCTTATGGCAACAACTCCCCCCTTTTGAGCATTCTTCAACCAGTTGCAAGGATGCTCAATTCTCTTCTTCATGCAGCAGTCTCTATATAAGATGGTGGTGGAGTAATTCTTGTCATGACTTCATTTTGGGTCATGGCCTTCATGACTCTTCTCGTATGCATCCTTTCCCTAAAGATCATTCCTAAGAAACAACGATATGCTACAAAAATAATCACAACCAAGATTATAATCATTATTACATATTGAATGACAGAGGATATCCAATCAGAAACCTGGATCCCTAAAGAGCTAAATATTGCTCCAATCCAATTGTGTTCAGCATCTTCTTTGGTTTCCTGTATCTTAGACTCTATATCGTCCAATTGACTTATGTCTTTTTCTACTTCCTTTGTAACGTTTGGGATATGGATACAGCAATGATCTCTTCTATCATGTAAGTACCCGCAGACACCATGTTCCTTTAATAACAACATATCCAATGCCATTCGATTTTGTATAGCCATCCTACTAGTTGCTTGTAGCTGCAAATTCAAATCCTTAAACCCCTTTTTAGTGGCTGATGCTAATCTCTCAGTTTGTCCCAAAAGCCGGTAGAGCATTTCCCTATTTCTATAGGTCGATATGGGAGCAAATAATGATTCTAACATCCAACCTAATTTGACCCCTCCTGATGGTTCATGCCACTCATCTTCTGGATTTATTCCTTCCATGACCACTCTTTTATTCCTCCTTCTTATGTCCAAATCTGTCAATCTTGATTGTTTCCAGAATGGGCATAATGTGGGCACTCCCAACGTTATTTGGGTTACCAATCAATCTGTAGGTATATGTGTGGTCCACATTCCATGTCCCATGACCCATACTAAATTCCCTGGACTCCTTATGGTAGTAGTTTTGCAATTCACCTGCTTTTGTCCTTTTAATTCTCCTTTTATAGAGTGGTTGTATCCTCTACATTCACATCCCCATTTCAGCAAAATCTTCACCGGTACCAGCCCTACCTGCTCTCCTGGTGTATCACACATAATTACCCTTGTGCAATTCCATGACTCTACTTTCTCTGTCATTTTCCTATGACTTGTTTCTGCTGTCAGGACATGGGCATGTGTCTGGTTCTTTCTACCAGTCCATTGTATACACCATCCAATTTTCTCTAGATAACTATATGTTTCCAGCAAGCTTGGCCCCCAGATTGCTTGCCATGTAGTCCACTCTTCCTTGCCATCCTGGCAAACCACTTCATAGTAATATTTTGTAGTGGGCATTTTATGCGATTGTACCTCATCATATTCACACCATCCTACATTTTTGAATCGTCCAATTGTGATGAATTTGGAATTGGGTAAGGCTTCACAATCCCCTCTGCTTCCAGGTGATGACCTGCGGAGAGTTGTTGTTTTAACTGTCCACTCAGTACGGTTATGCAACTCTTTCCTACATTCCTTTGTCCCATTTCTGGTGATCGGAGGCATTTCAGTGATAGGAATAATTCCCCAGGGTATGGGATCCCCTGCTGCATGGGGTAAAGGTAGACAAGCAGTTATGGATGACACATTCTGGGTTTTTCCAAAGTCTCGTATCAGTCCTACTACCAGATTTTCCTGTTTAGAGTTTCTTGGTAACCCTACCTCATTATCTACCTGCCGAGTCACTCTCATCTCATCTAGGTACATCATCATTCTTGCATGTGCCCACCAATCATCCTGTGCTATCCAACACCAGTAAATGCCTTCATCTTTTCCTGGCTGCACATTCCTTACTATCAGGATAATTGATTCTCCTAATCTTCTTTCTATCTGATACTTCCCTCCAGATGTTAAATTTTTCCCAAACCACCATCCATACTCAGAAAAATGCTGGCCTTTTTTAACTTCACAAGTAAAAATCACATCCTTCTCTTTGGTCACTTGATATTCTCCATGTTGGGCCTTAATTTCAGAGCCTAAGTGGGCCCTTGCCTCCACCTTTTGTAACCCAAAATTCCCTTTCCCTCCACAAGACACTATGCACAGATATATACCTTCTGTCTCTCCTATCTTTGGATCAGTATAATTCAGCCACCCCTTCCCATAAGTTCCCAGAGTTCACCAACTTATATTCCCCAGCTGTCTTTCCCATTGCTGATGTTTATTCTGTTTCCACCACTTGACTTGGATATCCTGATAACATTTCTTTTCCAATTTGAAGGTACAATTTATTCTCAAAGGAGGTCCGTCCTACATATCCACCTGAGTTGAGACTGGAGTTACATTTACAGCTACAGTTTCTTCACTTATTTTCCCAGTATCCCATGGTAAAACTTTCAATTTGAAACTCCCATAATCAAAACTCTCTCTTATCCAGACTACGCAACGATAAATGTCGCTGTCAGTTATTGTGACATTGGATAGTTGCAGGGTGGTATTTCCTTTTTGCTCATCCTCATCCCAAACCATAGTTATACCTGTATGAATTTGTTCTGCCCCTTGTCTCCTCCACTTTATATTGATTTCTTCGGATCCAACTTTCTGGTTGTCCATGAACAGACAGGTCATAGACACATTCATTCCTTCCATCATCACTATTTTGGGTTCAAGTTCTGTAATAACTAAAAATTCATTGGTTAAAGGTAATAAACAGATCAGCAAGAACCCAACTGTCAGAATCCGATCTTGGGCTGGAACACCATTCGAGTGGAGGTTAACGGTTGAACTTCCCAACGGGTCGGCACCTTCTTGACTCGGGTGTAATGTATCCAGTTGTCGATCCCCTCGACTTTTACTGCAGTGAAGGTGGTCATGATCATTTGTTGCGGGCCTTCCCATGTTTCTTTCAGGGGGTCTGTGTTCCAATTCTTCACATAGACCTGGTCTCCCGGCTGGATGTCATGGACAGGATTTTCCAGCGGCAGGGGTCTGTTCCATTGCAGGGCTCCTTTTAGGGCAGTGAGTACCGTGTTCAGAGACAACACATAATTAAAAAGCACATCATTCCCTACTACATGAGGGTCCCCTTTTAATACTGTAGCATGATATGGTCTGCCATACAGTATCTCGTATGGACTTACTCCTATCCTCTCCCGGGGTTTAATCCTAATTCTTAACAAGGCTAATGACAGGGCCTGAGGCCACTGGATTTTGGCCTCCTGACAGATTTTCTTAATCTGTCCTTTCAGGGTTTGATTCATCCTCTCTACTTGCCCGCTGGATTGAGGCCGCCATGGGGTATGCAAATTCCAGGTAACATCTAACAGTTGGGCGACTGTCTGTACCACTCCTGCCACAAAATGAGGTCCCCTGTCAGAAGAGATCCCTAATGGAACCCCAAATCTCGGAATGATTTCTCTCATTAATGTTTTCACTACTTCTTTGGCCTGATTAGTTCTGCAAGGGAAAGCCTCTGGCCATCCCGAAAACGTGCAGACATACACCAGCAGATACTTGTATCCTTGTGATCGGGGCAATTCGGAAAAAAAAATCTATCTGCCAATAATCTCCTGGCTCTGCTCCTACCTGTAATTTCCCTAGTTGTATCTGCTTCCTCACTACTGGATTGTTTTTAAGGCACACTGGGCACATGGCATTCACTCGTTTAGCCATTGTTAACATCTGGTTAGAGATAATTTCCCTCTTCAAAAATTTTACCAATACCTCTGCTCCCCAGTGGCATTTATTATGCTCAGTTTCTAAAATCACCTTCATCAATTTGGTAGGGACCACTACTTGGCCAGTCCCAGTCACATACCATCCCATTGCATTCTTCTGGGCCTGGACCAGCTGTGCCAATTTCTCATCCTCAGCGGAATAACTGGGGTTTTGTCCCATATAAGGTTGTACCGGTCCTACCTTCGTTGGAATCAGCACCATTTCAGTCCAGACCTTTCTAGCAGCTTTTCGTGTGATTAAATCAGCCAGCCGATTCCCTCGAAAAATCTTTCCCTCATCTTTCTGGTGTCCTTTCACATGCATCACAGCCACTTCCACTGGCTTATACACAGCTTCCAGTAGCAGCAGGATCTCATTCCGATGTCGAATGGATGTCCCCTGTGAACTTAACAGTCCTCTCTCTTTCCATAAAGCCCCATGTACGTGCAGAACTCCAAATGCATATTTTGAATCTGTCCATATATTTACCTTTTTCCCACTGCTCAGGACCAGGGCTCTGGTTAATGCTATAATTTCAGCCTTCTGTGCAGATGTTCCTGGAGTGAGGGCCTTAGCTTCCACCACCTGCGTGAGGGTCACCACTGCATACCCGGCATACCTGGTTCCATTCTCTACGAAGCTGGATCCATCGGTATACAGTTCCCAGTCTGGCACCTCCAGGGGCACATCTCTCAGGTCCGGTCGGCTAGCGTATACCTGTTCGATGGTTTCCACACAGTCATGTGTTAATTCGCCCTCATTCTGCTCACTGCGGAGGAACTCTGCTGGATTGATGCAATTAGTCACTTTGAGCTCAACATCATCCTGTTCTCTGAGCAATGCGTGGTATTGTAACAATCTGCTAGAGGACATCCAATGCCCCCCTTTTTGTTCCAAAACTGCCAGTACCATATGGGGCACAAACACCTCCATCTTTCTCCCCAGAGTCAATTTTCGGGCCTCCTGGATCAGTATCACTGTGGCTGACACTGCCCGCAAGCATGCCGGCCATCCTGCGCTCACAGTGTCCAGTTGTTTAGAGAAATACCCAACAGGCCTCTTCCACGATCCGAGGGTTTGGGTTAGTACGCCCAGGGCTAGTCGCTGCCTCTCATTGACATATAGCTGAAAGTCTTTATTTAAATCTGGTAGGCCGAGTGCAGGTGCCTCTTTCAAGGCCCGTTTCAGATCTAGGAAGGCCTTCTCCTGTGGTTTGCTCCACTGCAGTTGAGACTCCTTTAAAGCTTCATAAAGGGGTTTAGCCATTAGCCCAAAGTTTGGTATCCAGAGTCTACACCAACCCACCATTCCTAAAAAGGATCTTAGTTCTTGGTGGTTTCGGGGTGTGGGTATTGCACAGATAGCTTCAACTCTAGTGATTCCAAATTTCATAACCCCTTTTGAGATTTCACAGCCTAGGTATATCACACTCTCTTGGACTAATTGGGCCTTTTCCTTCGAAACCCGATATCCTCCTTGTCCCAGCATATTCAACAGTTCTATAGTTAGGGTTAAACAGACCTCCCGTTGTTCTGTAGCCAGAAAGATGTCGTCCACATACTGGAGGAGAACGTAAGAGAAAGGTGATTCTCTTACCTGAGTCGTCTTCCATTCCTCCAGCTCTTTGGCTAATTGATTTCCAAAAATTGTAGGAGAATTCTTAAATCCTTGGGGAAGTCGTGTCCAAGTGAGCTGCCTTTTTCGTCCGGTATCCGGATTTTCCCATTCGAAGGCAAAATATTTCCTACTTTCTAATGCCAGTGGAATGCAGAAGAAGGCATCTTTTAAATCAATAACTGTAAACCATTGGAATTTCTCTGACACAGATGTTAACAAAGTATACGGGTTGGCCACCACTGGGTGAATGTCTTTGACAATGTTATTTATTGCCCTTAAATCCTGCACTAGTCTATACTTACCATTTGTATATTTCTTTCACTGATGCTAGCAATGTATAAGGATTAGCAACTACTAAATGAATGTCTTTTTAGTTATCTCATTTATGCCCTTTAAATCTTTCCTGGTTTAGACTCGGGTATCCTCATTACAAGTTCACCATTCTCAAAAGTAATCACTGCCTCTAGAGCTGCCAGAAAATCACATCCTAAAAGCAGAGCTGAACACCCAGGCATATATAAAAATTTATGTGTTAAAGTTTTATTTCCAAAGCTTAGATCTAGGGGCTGCAGGAATGGCCAGATCTCCTCCTTCCTTGTGGCTCCAATAATTACAGTCAATTTTTTTTTTTTTTTTTAAATTTTTTTTTTCCCCCAATCTGCCCTTCTACATAATTTAATATGAAATATTTACAAGAAAAGTGATATCTTTCCCTTCTAAGCACAGAGTGACCATCTGTTCCTTTGATCCTGGCTTCCCCTCACAGATCCATGACTCTGGCTATGCTATTCAACTGAGGCTGAACATACTGACTAAACCAGTTTGGGCACTCTCGCTTTCAATGTCCTTCTAATTTATTTATTCTTAATACTCCACAGCCTCTGCCAAAACCACCTCTATTACTGTCCCGACCAGTTCTGCCACCACGTCCTCGCCACCTCTAAAAGCTTGTCCAAACTTCTTAACTTTCCGCTTTCCAGTTCCTGTAACTTTTCCTAATGTCCTCCTGTGACTGGTCTAGAAAAATAAAGGCGAGCTGAATCCCCGCTCGCCCACCATCCACCTGAAGACCAGTATACCTCCTGGCCGCATCCGAGCCATCCCCTCCACCACCACTGCTCTCCGCCCTGTCCCTTCTGCATCTCCCTTCCCTTCATCCCTGCCCCACAGTCAAATCCCGATCGCTGCCAGGGATAGAAGCAATGGGCAACTCCGGCAGAGGAGGATTGGGGATAGGGGACAGGAGCCGATGACATAGGCGTAGGTGGGAGAGGAGGGTCGGTAAAGGGATAAATCTTTGAGCAAGTGTCAGCAGAGAAGGGGGATAGCCAGGAGAAGCATTTTGGATAGGCGCAACCAGGGGAGAGGAAACAGAATCAGGTGGGGTGAGAGTAAGTGGAGTAAAACTTAATGCTGAGGGAACGTTGGTAGGGGCAGTGGGTCCTACAAATAAATCAGCTTCCAAATCATCTCCTCCCTTTTTTTTTTTTTTTTTTTTTCAAAACCAGGTGTTCTACACAACACTTATCTTGGACGCAAGCCAAACAATGATTATTTTCTAAGACCAGTGCTTGTATTCCACATTCCACTAACCATGCCGGTTTCTCTTTTAAATAAAAGAAAAGATCTATGTATGGCAATTCATCAAGTTTCGATTCTCGTTTACAATGTGGCATCAGTTGTGATATAAGTTCTAATTATAAAGACCCATTTTGCGGCCATCTCTGGTTTGTTTTTGAGAGCATAAAACAAATCAAGATAAGGTATCTCATCCCATTTCTCATTATTTTGTAAAAAGCACATCAAAAAGGTTATAACATCAGAGTTAACAGATCCATTCAAAGGCCACTCTGGGCCACCAGTTTCATATAGTGGCCATCGATGATTACAATAATCAATCATTTTACTTTTATGTAACTCTTGGTGGAATCCTTCCTTTTTCCACCTTCCCAGTAAACATCCCAAGGGGGAATTCCCTGGGACCTTATCATTAGATTGTACCAAAGTCTTAAAGGTTTTAAACGGCATCATCTCTTTTCTTTTTTTTTCCTTTTTTTTCCTCTTTTTTTTTCTTTTTTCTCTTTTTTCTCTTTTTCTCTCTTTTTTTTTTTTTTTTTTTTTTTTTACACTTCAAGTTGCTCACACACACACACACACACACCAATACTAATACTAATACCAATACCAATACCAGTACCAATACCAATACCAAACTTGCCGCTTCTCGTCGCCGCGAGGGGCAAGTGCCGAGCCTGCGAGGCTTTCGCCTCGTCTGACGGTCGGCGCCTAGGCTTCCCAGACCATAGACGTCTTTAGCCCAACCCTGCGGGAATCGCCGTCCCGTCTTATTAGGCAGGCACCCAAACCTTAAAAAAAAATAAAATAAAGCACCTTTCAGGCTTACCTTCTCACAGTCGTCCGTCAGGCGCGGGGTCGGGCGCGGGTCGATGACTCCCCAGAAATCACCTGGTGCCGGCGTGGAGTTGATCAGCTCGCGAACCGCCCCAGCCACCTCCGGAGGTCCTGCCGCGGTCGCCAGAAAACTGCTGCCCGATCCCCAGAGAAAACACAAACCAACAGAGTGTCAGTTTATGCGGTGCTTTATTAGGGGCCCCGAGGACCTTGAGGACTCGCGTCTCAAAGTCAGGGTCCCGAGCTGGTTACAAAAGATGCTCATCTTTTATACCTTTGTTACAAGTCTTACTTCATCAGCTTACGTGCAGCCTCCTACGTATTTTACGTTAAACATTCACATTCATCTTACAGGTAACCTTTCTAAAGGCTATAAATTTTGCACGCTTGCTCTAGCTAAAATAAAGGTTAATTCTCTAAGCTTAACTCCCACCATAGAAACATTTTATTGGTAACCATGTAATCATATTTCACAAGTAATTTGTATACCTATGTACTACATGCTCTATTAAGTCCTTTAAACGTTGTTCCTTGCATCAGCAGATTCTCAGGCCTCATTTCTCAGGTTTCGTTCCCATGGGCCTGCACAGGGACCAACTCCTTAGCCTAACTACTGCTAACAGAGGCCTTATGGCAACATTGTCATTTATTAACCTGAAATTTGCCTTTGCATTTATAACAAAGGGAGAGGGGACATAAGGAATGGGGGCCCCATGGTTCAGGTCCCTGGGAAATGGGGGTCCCAGGCAGGAGGAGCATAAAGAATGGGGATCCTATGTTTGAGTTCCCAGGGGAATGGGGGTGCCAGGGTTGGGCAGTGGCTGGGTGGGCCCGTGGGTCACAGCTCCTTCCCTGGGTGGCTCAGATTTTGGGGTGACCCAGGGCCCAGCACAGCCCTCTGAGGTGGTTGTGGCCTGAGGGTCACCCCAGGTGGATTCCAAAGGGCTCCAGGTCTGTTTTCCCCAACCCCCAGGGGCTTTTTCCTCTCTTCACTTTCATTTCCTTCCTTTTCCCCCTCAATTTCACAATCCCCCAGTCCATGCCTTGATGACCCTGGGGAGCACCTGAGCAGGGAATGTGTTGGGGGAACATCCCCAGGGTGGGGGATGCAGGGGTGAGGGGTCTGCGGGGAGGGTTGGGAGGCTGTGGGGGCTGGGGTTGTCTGGCTGTGCCCCCAAAACACTTTCACTTTCTCTCTGCTGCAGCAGAAGTGTGGTAAATGTCACATATGGGTAAAAATTCGTGAAGAGAAATATAGAAATGTATGTTTTATTGTATTGGTATAAAGATATAAAAAGGTGTGGTCTGTTTAAAATCCTTTCCGAGTCAGGCGGCTCCTCGAGCCACAGCCGCTTATCAGCCCGAGACAAAGAGCAGGATGAGGGCCATCCAGGTGGACAAAGAAATTGGCCAGCTGAGATAATGATCGTCAACACACCCGGCCGAGGAAACTCCTCTCTGGAGTCCACCCACTGATGCAACCAGGGACCGGCAAGCATTATCCACACGTGAAAAGAACCTTCCGGTATCACTGTTTACAAAGCTTGACGAATCTGGGAAGTTGTATTTGGAGTCTTTGTTGGACTGTGCCCCACACTTGTTTTGCCTAGGGATACGAAAAACCCTATAAAACCCCAAGCTGCATTCTGCTCCTCGTGGATTTGGGAAATCTGTACCTTAGGGCGCAGACCCCTGTCCACCCAGCGCTGCGCTGTCCGTCCTTATTGTGGTTTTTCTCTTTGTTGGTGATTGGGATAGTTTTTCTAATAAATTGCTTTTTGATATTAATCCGATTTGGGGATTGCATTTATAACAGAAGGAAGAGGCCGTTTGTGCTGAGTGTCACACGGGGAGGGAGGGTTCAGTCCTAGGGGATCCTGTCCCAGAGGGGGACACATGCTGGCCAAGGGGGTCCTGTCCTGGGGGATGGTGGATTTAGGATAGTTCCAGATTTCTCCATTCTTGCTGGTCCCCTGCAGGATCTGAGCTGGCAAGAGCAGCTTGGGAATGGAGCCCCAGGCAGGAAGGAGCTCCCCAACTCCTCCTCCTTGAAGCCAGTGCCCATCCAAGTGTGGGGCCCAGCCATGGCCCAGCCCCAGTGCACAGGGATGGGCATTGGCCAGCCCTGCTGTGGCCAGCCCCAGCTGGCAGCCAGGACCTGAGGGTCCCCCCTGCCCCCTTGGCTTTGATTCTGGCAGCTTTAGAGCTGCTGCAAAGGTGAGAATTCTGTGGCAGGAAAAGGCCTGGCTGTGGTTTGCTCAGGCCTGTGCAAGAAGCACAAAAGCCAATGGGAGCCCAAGCAGTGGCTCTGTGAGGGCCTTTGATGGTTTTCAGAGCAGGGCTGGCTGGAAACCCCCCTCAGGGGCAGCTGTGAGGGAACCAGTCCGGAAATGCAGCAATTGATCATTTTGTCCCTGACAAAAGCAAGGGACTGAGAGAGCCTCGGGAGTTCTGCAAATCCCACACCTATCTGCTCAACATCCTGACCAGGAATCTCTACTTTCCTGTCTCAGATTTGCAGCCGTTTGGAACCTCCTGGAAAGAATATTTCTGTTCTGGCTGGGGCTGACAGGCAAGGGGGAAATGTGTGGAAATATTTCCAGTGGCTCTGCCCATGGCCATGGTGTGGCTGTGGCGAGTGACCCTGGCTGTATTCCAGGTGTCCCCAAACTGCTCCATCCCTGCCCTCCTCACCTGCACAGGGCACGGGGAATAGACAGGGCTCTGCCCCGCCCCTGCCCCGCCCATTCCAGGGCACCCCCCGAGTTGGGTCAGTGAAACTCTCTGCCAAACCAGGTACTGAGTTGCCAGGTGACCTGAACTCCCACCTGGGGAGAGGGCCCTTGGTGTCCCAAGGGCTTCAAAGGCAGAGCATGAGGTGGCCCTGTGCCTCACCCTGTCTTCTCTTGGAGTGTCTGTCCCATCCACGCTGGAACCCAGGAGCTGGAGACTGTCTTGGTTTAAAAGAGAAATGTCTGCCAATGGGTGACCTCACACCCCTCGTGTGGTGAAAGTCTGTCCCCTGCACTCAGGGACATCCCAGGGCATCCCAGTGTGATGTGACCCCTGTGGAACACCTGTGCCATGGGGTTGCTCCTGGTGTCCTTCCAAGGGAGGTTCCCACTGTTCTTGGCAGACACCTGTCTTTCAAACCAAGATGTATTGGCGGCTGAAAATAGAAGAATCCCATTCCTAAAGCCTGACAGAGCTGAACAAAGAACAACATTTGTGTCAGTTGAACCAAAAAGCTGCATTTTTGTCCCAGGAGCAGGAAACTAGGTCCTGTGCTGTAGCCCTGATTCCTGCCTGAGATGTTTTTAGTTTTCTGAAATTCCTTTCCCAGGGAATTTTCTGTAAACAAGAGACGTTTTTGAAATGGCAAATTGTTGACATTTCTTTCCCTAGGAGGGACTTCTTCTTGATGTCCCTCTGGTCTGACCAATGTGATTGAAGAGGTTTGTCTTTGTTTCACCAATCAAATTGGTCTGTGTAGAATAGTATAAAAAGGGAGACACATCCCAAGAATAAAGGAGTCATTTTCATTCTTCTGAAGTCGGATTCTTTGTGTCGTTGTGGTGTACAACAGCGTCACTGTGCTCCCTTGGAACTGGGATGGGCAGTGGTAAGCCACGTAGTGTACTGGGAGCACTGGGGAGGGGATTGCAGGGCCACGGGGGGCATGGGGGTTGAGAGGAATCCATCTGATTTTCATTAATGTCTCAACATACGCTATACATGAGCAAATAAAAGCAGTTAACTATGACACAACAGGAGCCATTTTGCTTTGGGTTTCTTGGGTGGATCAGGGGCTTGCTTGGTGGATCAGCTTGGTCCTCCTTTTCACCTCACCTTTTCCTCCTGATGGTCCTTCTCTGTCTGCACCCATTATCCCCTGCGTTGCTGCTTCTGTGAGGCAGCTCATTCCTGCAACGACCTGGTGCTCCACTGCTTCCCCAACCTGGTGCTCCACCACTTCCCCAGCAGAGCAGAGGCTGCCTGCACACACCTGCTGCCTTTGCCATTTTGCCCCTGTTCCCCACAGCAACGAGCCTGCTGCACCCCAGTCCCTGCCCATGGCAGCCATCCCATGGCCACCAGTGCCACAGCACCAGCCCACAGCCAGCCCACAGCCATCGCTCACCGATGCCAGAGACACGCAGGTGCCACCACTTGGAAATCACACCCAGCCACTCACAAAAGCCACGAGGGCTCACCACACACACACTCCATCTGCTGAGTGATGCCAACAGAGCACCCGGGGTTCCTGTGGTAATGCTGTGTCTGTCTTCTGTTTCTCTCCCTGTCTCTCTTTTTCCATCTCTACTCTCTCTTTTATCCCTCTCCCATAAGAACAGTTAGCCTCCTTTATCAATAAACAGTTCTCAGATATAGTCTTGCCATGTTTGTGCTTCATTTTCATCTGAGAAATTGATCAGAAAGAATCCTCACTGACTGCCCCTTTTACAGCAGGACGGGCCAGGGGAATGGGGAATGTGGGAAACCCCTGGGTGTGCTGTGAGCACTGTGGGGAGAGAATGGGGAAGCCACTGAGGGTACTTGGAGCACTCGGATGGGGACTGAGGAGCCCCTGCAGGTACTGGGAAGGGGATTGGGGAGCCCCTGCAGGTACTGGGAAGGGGATGGGGGAGACCCTGGGGGTACTGGGATAGGAAATGGGGAGCACAGGGTGCCCTGTGTAGCCTCCCCCTGACTCATGACCACCTCCCTTGGAAGGATGGGCAACCACAGGAGCCATGGAGGGAGCACCCCCTGTGTCTCCCAGTGCCTCCCGTTCCCCAGAGTGTCACAACTTTTGCTGCAGATTGTCATAGATGTCACTGGGTTCCCATGGCTGCCCGTGTGGCCCCTGCAGCTGCATGTAGGTCGCCTGAGGATCCTCCGTGGGGGGTGCCAGGGGCTCTGGGGGGGCCCTGAGGGAATAAAGAGGTGTATGAAAGGGGATGGGAGGTGCTGGGGGTTTGGGTAAAAGGTTTATCATGGCTGGAGCCTGCACTCACCTTTCCTGGTGCTTCCTGGCATCTGCAAAGGAAAACTGGAGGGGTAACTTTGGAGTCCCAGGGGCCTCCATCCACCCACAGGAATCTTGAACCAACCCCAGGCCCTCAATTCCCCCCAGGTCTCCCCAGTATCCTGATGCCCCTTAGAAACTCTGAACCACCCCAGTTCCCCCAATACCCTGACCCCCTAGAACCCCAGACCTGGCAGAGAGGGGTACCCTCTGAATTCGCCAAAAATCTCTGATAGACACCCCAACTATTCTGCACGACCCTGCAACACCTCCCCAGACACCTCAGGGCCCTGAGCTGAGGTCACTGGAGGCTCAGCCCCTCCCAAGTCAGGGGCTGTGGGTGCCCCCCCCGCCATGGCCCCTGTATTCTGGGGGCCTTCCCACCACTCTCCAGGACCCCCATCCCCCATTGTCACCGACCCAGGCGGTGCCACCAGTGAAAGGCCACGATGATACCCATGAGCAGGACCAGGAACAACAGGGACCCAACGACCCCTGCAGCGACTGCAGGAAATAGAGGGAGACACACTGGGGTCACCAGGGTCACTCCAGAGGTTCTCCAGTCCCAGTGACCTTGTGAGTCCCTCTCCTGTGCCAGCCAGTTCCCTTTGCTGATCCCACCTGTGCCTCCATGTCCCCACGATGTCACCTCCAGGGCCAGCTCAGGGCTGAGTGCCCGGAACACGCGGTGCCCGTCCTGTCCCAGCTGGTTGGTGGCCACGCACTGGTAGGTGCCTGAATGTCCCACATTGATGTCCCCAAGCTCCAGGACAGGACCCCGGGCCACCTCCTGCCCATTGTGCAGCCAGGTGAAGGTGACAGGGGCTGAGCCCACCTGCACTGAGCAGCGCAGGGTCACGTTGTCACCGGCGCGCACCAGGTGTGACAGGGGACCGGGGGTGATGGTGGCATTGGCCACGGGCACTGTGGGGACACAGAGAGGGCTGGCACCTGGAGAGGTGGGATGGGTGTACTGTGGGTGGGGTCACCTCCAGCCCGAGGGTCCTGCTCACCCAGGACAGTGACGGTCAGGGGGACACTCTCGGCCACACTGTCCCCATTGCTGACCCGGCAGTGATAGATGCCGCTGTCATTGTCCCCAACGTGTCGCAGCTCCAGGTGGGGGCCGGTGCCCAGTGGTGTCTCCGCCCCCCCCTGGTGCCAGGTGAAGAACAGGGGACGTGTCCCAGAAGCCACTGCACAGCTCAGCACCAGGCGGTCCCCCGGTGCCACCTGTCCCCTGGGGGGCTCTGCCCACACGGACACCCACGGAAGCAGGACCCCTGCAAGAGAGGGGACACCAGGGGGCAGTGAGGGACATGGGCGGGGGTTGCATAGAGAGACAGGGAGACCCCAGTGAGGAAGAGGGGAGGCACAGCTACGGGGAGGCCTGGAAAGGAATTCCAGGGAAGTTTTGGGGCCCCGGGAGGGGATGGTGGGACCTGGGGACCGTGGGGGGAGATCAGAGAGGGGTGGGGTTGACTCAGGTATGGGCAAAGAGACCCATTGAGGGATGGGGGGATAAGGACGGGGACCCAAGCAGTGATGGAGAAACAGAGAAGAAGTTTACAGGAAAGATGGGGGTAGGGCTGGGGGATCCGGTGAGAGACCCAGATGGATGAGGGATGAGACCCGTGGCAGGGATGGGGGGTCTGGGCAGTAATGAGGGTCCTCAGACATGTCTGGGGGTCGCCAGATGGGGCTGAGTGTCCCCAACCAGAGGACCCAGGGAGGCTGTGGGGGTGAGGCTCACCGTGCACTGTCACTGTCACCAGCTTCGACTTGTGCTGCCCCCATGACCTTGTTTCCTCATAGTACACCCGGCCCCGGCAGTGGTAGTCACCGCTGTGGTGCAGCTGCAGAGGGGACAGGGACAGCTCGGTCCCATTGGGGGACCTGCTCACCTCCTCGTCCCCACGGTAGAATTGCACCTCGGTGACCGACCTGTTCCACCAGACCCGGCAGTGCAGTGTCACCGTGTCCCCCTCCAGCAGCGGCCGCGCTGGCACCTGCAGCACCAGCCAGTCTGGGGGACACAGGGGTCCTGTCACACCACGGGGGTCCCGTTTTCGCGGGGAGCCCCCATTCAGTCACATCCAGAGCACCAGGGGTCCCCAATTCCACAAACAGGGTCCCCCTGCTCTGGGATGCTCTGGGATGTCCCCGTGTGCAGGGGACGGGCTCTGGTCACCCCAGGAGGTGACCCATGGAGTGGAGCCCACCCCGAGCCTTTGGGGTGCCACAGGTGCCACCCTGGGGACACCCAAACTCCCCTCACCATTTGAGACTGTCATGGTGGGGCTGTGCCCAGTGCCAGGTCTGTCACACTGGTAGGTGCCAATCTCAGTGACAGTGAAGTGGTCCGATCTGTTTGGCCCCCAGTGCTGCCCATCCTTGTACCAGGTGGTGGCACCGGCAGTCCCCGAGCCCTGGCAGGTCAGTGTCACCCGGTCCCACAGCACCGCCGGCCTCCAGGGGGGCTCCACCAGGAGCTGGGTGGTCTGGGCACCTGCGGGTGACAGGGGACACCAGCCTGCCAGGGCCATCACGGGGCTGGGGACAGCGGGGTGGGGACATGGCATCCCCTGAGGACTCACCAGCGAGGCCGAGGGTCTGGGCTGGAAGGGAGAAGGGACAGGGCTGGGTGGGGGTGGCACCATAGGGAGAGAGGTATGGAGGCATGGGGTGTGGGGGCTGTCCCTGAACTGTCACCAGGGGGACACTGGTGCGGCACAGATGTCTCAGGGATTGAGGAACTGCAGCCACCCCACACTCAGGCAGGACATGGGGACATTGTGGACACCCTAGGCATGGGGACCCTGTGCTGGCACAGGTCACCCCCACCAGCCCTACGGCCTCTGTCCCCATGGCCCATCTGCATGGTGCTTGTCCCCTTGTCCCTGTCCTCACAGCTGCACCAGTCCCATAATTTCTTTCCCCAAATTCCGATCCCTCCAGACCTGTGATCCTTCTCCTGTCCCCACTGCCACCCCACAACCCTGATCCCCTCATTGCACTGGCCCTGCTGACATTGGGGACCTCAGGGCACCCTGCACCCCCCTGTGCCCCTCCTCACTGGTCTCTGCCTCACCAGAGCCCATTCCCATGTCTGGGGCACTCACCCCACAGGAGCAGCACCACCTTCCCAGCCATCCCCGTGTCTCTGACCATCCAGACTGGCTGTCACTCGCTGTCAGGGGTGGCTGTCCCTTGCGTGGTGGCTGTTCCGAAGAACGGGGAAGGAAGTGAGGTCAGGCTGTGTCCCCAGCGTGGCTGTGGCCTTTGTTGGGGGCAGGGTGGCCACAAGCTTGGGACAGGCTGTGGGCTGGGTGGGGACAAGGCTGGGTGGCACAAAGTGGGACATGGTGATATCAGGAGTGGGGGCTCAGGGGGTTTGTGGACCCTGGGATGGGGTACCTGGGGAATGGGGGTCATGAGAAGGGGGAGTCACTGGGAATGGGGGTCCCTGGGGCTGGGGGGACTCAGGGCTGGGAGTCCCATGGGAACGTGGGCTCCAGGGATTTGGGGTCATGGGATGGGTGTGCCAGGGATGGGGTGTGGGGGGAATGGAGGGTCCCATGGGAATGGTGTTTTCAGGGGAGAGTCAAGGTCCTGTGGGAATGGGAATTTCAGGGAATGGAATGAATGGGGGAGGGTTCCTTGGGAATGGGGCTCCTGGGCCATGGAGATCCTGGGGAATGACAGTCCTGGGCTTGGAGGGGGAACACAAGGAATGGGGGCCCCATGGTTCAGGTCCCTGGCAATGGGGATCCCAGGGATGTGCAGTGTCTGGGTGGGCACAGGGGTCACAGCTCCTTTCCTGGGTGGCTCAGATTTTGGGGTGACCCAGGGCCCAGCACAGCCCTCTGAGGTGGTTGTGGCCTGAGGGTCACCCCAGGTGGATTCCAAAGGGCTCCGGGTCTGTGTTTGCCCACCCCTCAGGGGCTTTTTCCTCTCTCTAATTTCCATTTCCTTCCTTTTTCCCCTCAATTTCAAAATCCTCCAGTCCATGCCTTGATGACCCTGGGGAGCACCTGAGCAGGGAAGGAGTTGTGGGAACCCCAGGGTGGGGGAAGCAGGGGTGAGGGGTCTGCAGGGAGGGGTGGGAGGCTGTGGGGGATGGGGGTGTCTGGCAAATCCCACACCCATCTGCTCAACATCCTTAGTGGGAATCTCTGCCTTTCTGTCTCAGACTTGCAGCCGTTTGGAACCTCCTGGAAAGAATATTTCTGTTCTGGCTGGGGCTGACAGGCAAGGGGGAAATGTGTGGAAATATTTCCAGTGGCTCTGCCCATGGCCATGGTGTGGCTGTGGCGAGTGACCGTGGCTGGATTCCAGGTGTCCCCAAAGCTGCTCCATCCCTGCCCTCCTCACCTGCACAGGGCACGGGGAATAGACAGGGCTCTGCCCCGCCCCTGCCCCGCCCATTCCAGGGCACCCCCCGAATTGGGTCAGTGAAATGCTCTGCCAAACCAGGTACTGAGTTGCCAGGTGACCTGAACTCCCACCTGGGGAGAGGGCTCTTGGTGTCCCAAGGGCTTCAAGGCAGAGCATGAGGTGGCCCTGTGTCTGATCCTGTCTTCTCTTGGAGTGTCTGTCCCATCCACGCTGGAATCCAGGAGCTGGCAACTGTTTTGGTTTAAAAGAGAAATGTCTGCCAATGGGTGGCCTCACACCCCTGGTGTGGTGAAAGTCTGTCCCCTGCACTCAGGGACATCCCAGGGCATCCCAGTGTGATGTGACTCCCATGGAGCATTTGTGCCATGGGGTTGCTCCTGTTGTCCTTGGGATCCTCCTGCACAACGGAGACTCCACCCAGATGTCCCCAGTGCCTTGGGCACCCACCTTGGACCTGTCTCCATCCACTCATTGCAATGGGACCCTCCTGTCCCACAGACCAGCTGGTGCTGCAGGTGCCAGCACGGACACTGCTGGAAGGGGACACGGTGACACTGCGCTGCCGGGCCATGCAGGACATGTCAGTGTCCTGGGCTGCAGTGTAGGATGTACACAAAGTATTCTATCACCATCTTCATGAACTGTTAAACCAAGTAGGGTACTGTTCTAGTGTTCCCAAGCCCCCCTGCCTTTGGGGTGTCTTCTGCTAATGGCCCATCAACACCTTGTCCAGGACTCACAGGTAACTCCCTCCAGAAGTTACTCCCTGAAATCCCCTCTCCTGAGAGAATCAGTGCCAAGGATTTCCAGGGCAGACAGATATCATAGAAGGGAACTGTGTGATATCACAGAATGGGCTGTGACATCACAGAGTGTGCTTTGACATCACAGAGCAGGCTGGGACATCACAGAGAATGTTGTGACATGACAGCATGGGTATGACATCATAGAGCACCCTGTGTCATCACCAAGCAGATTGTGACACCACACAGTGATTTGTGACATCGCAGGGCACATGTGTATGACAGCACAGAGCAAGTGGTGACATCCTATAGTAGCTGTTTCACATCATAGAGATGATTGTGACATCACAGGGTGGAGGTGTGACATCATAGAGGGGGCTGTTGCATCGCAGTGCAGGCTGTGACATCACAGGAGGAGTTGAGGTCACTGCCTTGGTCACTCTGCCCCACTCACCTCTCAACGTTTCTCCCCAGAGAAGTCCCCCCATGCTCCTCGTGCGAAGCAGTGTCCCCTGTCCCCCTGGGGCCCCTCCTGCCCCCCAGCACCACAGCCTCCCCCAGAGGATGTTCCACAAGATCAATCCCCACAGCCTGACACGGGGATGGGGGGCTGGGGCCATGGATGGGGTGGGACAGGGGAACAGGGACCCCCCAGCAGCATTCCTGTCTCAGCCCAGGGGGAGCCTGGGCCAGGGCTCCTCCCCCAGATCTACAAAAGCACCAGACAGGACCAGGATGAGGAGGACAGACCCTGCCAGCCCCCAGTGGTGCACGAGGTCATGGACAGCAGCCACCACAAGGGCCTTCAGGGGAGGGGCTTTCACAGCCCTCCCCCAGCTGTCCTGTATCCCTGTCCACTGACTCTCAGGCATCCATATCCCACATCTCCCACATCTCCATGTCCCACAGCCCCCACACACCCACATCCCATGGATCCCATGCATCCACACCCCACACCTCCCAATGCATACAACTCCCTCAGCTCCCACGTGTTCCTGGTGGTCCTCCCTTGCTGGCACCAGACCCTCCCAGTGTGTGGAGCCACACTGAGAGTCCTCATCCCTCTTCCCCCTACTCAGAGGAACAAGAAAATCACCCACGGGAATGTCTCTGCTAAGAAGGTGCTGCTGGCAGTGCTGAGATCAGCCACTGCCTGCCTGAGCTTGCAGAACAAACAACTTCCTTCCTTCCTTCCTTCCTTCCTTCCTTCCTTCCTTCCTTCCTTCCTTCCTTCCTTCCTTCCTTCCTTCCTTCCTTCCTTCCTTCCTTCCTTCCTTCCTTCCTTCCTTCCTTCCTTCCTTCCTTCCTTCCTTCCTTCCTTCCTTCCTTCCTGCCTTCCTTCCTGCCTTCCTTCCTTCCTTCCTTCCTTCCTGCCTGCCTGCCTTCCTTCCTTCCTGCCTTCCTTCCTTCCTTCCTTCCTTCCTTCCTTCCTTCCTTCCTTCCTTCCTGCCTTCCTTCCTGCCTGCCTGCCTTCCTTCCTGCCTTCCTGCCTCCCTCCCTCCCTTCCTTGGGTGCACTGGGCAACAGGGGGTGGGGATGGCACACATGGAATGGCAGCAGCAGAGAGGGTTTATGGTTTGTGACAAAGACTTGAGGAGATCACTCATCAAATCCTGTCAAGGGCGAAACAGAGTTGGAATTACAGATATAAATTGAATTTATTGCTAACAAAATCAGAGCAGGATAAGGAGAAGTCAAAGAAACCCTTCAATACACCTTCCCCCTGCTATAAATAACTATGTAGTTATTGACTTTTGTAATTATATTGGCATTTGCCGACCCCGCCGGCACCTGGTGACCTCTGCCCAGGCGGGAAGGAAAGAGAACGTTTCCCGGGATTCTTCTCATTTCAACCTCTGTGGCCACAGAGGCGTACCTGGCTCTTGAATTGGTTCCACAGATTGCCAATATTCAAAGCTAATCAATGATTGGTGTTGCCAAAGCCTTTCTTCAATCAATGCAAAACCAGCACAGGCGTGTACTTTGAGAAAAGGAGTCAAGGGTCAAACCAAGCAAAAGAATTCCTGGAAGATTTAACTCAAAAGACTGAATATGTATTATTTTCTTCAATATGTATTTCACCAATACAATGGGAAGGTACATGTTATAAATGTATATTATAAAATTGGCTTTTCGCAAGATGTGTGCTATATGATTAATAATGTTGTGGTAAGAATATAGGATATAGGTTTTTTATTTCTGCTATTAGTAAAAGAAGATTAGGCATAGTGGTAGTAGCTGATATAAGTATGTTTAAACTGTCTGTTTGGTCAGGATAACATCCAGTGAATATGTAAAGAAGACTCTGCTATTGATATACCAACTATCAGCATCTGCCATCTGAAGAAAATATGGACCAAGGCCCAGGCTGGAGGTGATAGTGAAGACACAGCCAAGAAACACACATGCTCTAAAAAGACAGACCCAAGGAGGGACCATGCTAAACAGTTCCTGGAATATGGAAACTAGTTTATGGAAGAATATGAATATTCATAAACTGATGCAATGGAAAAGGTATTTTATGAGTGTCTCTGATATAGTGGGGTGTGGACTTGGCTGAGTGCCAAGTCACCTGACCAGCCATACTTTGCTTTTTTTATCTCTTAATTGTCTTAATTTTTTATTAAACATATTTGTTAAAATTCACCAAAAAGTGAATCTCGTTTTTCACAGTACAGAAAAACAACTGTTATAGATAACCATGTGCCTCAGGAAGTGTCCTGGGTTGTAGTGTAGAATGTACACAAAGTATTTATTCTATCACCATCTTCATGAACTATTAAACCAAGTAGGGTAGTGTTCTAGTGTTCCCAAGCCCCCCTGCCTTTGGTCTGTCTTCTACCTATGGCCCATCAACACCTTGCCCATGACTCACAGGTAACTCCCTCCAGGAGCTCTCTCTGTTTAATGGGCCATCAAGGACCCACCTCACAACTCGTCATCCCATTGTGAGATGCTCTACCCAGGGGGAGGAGACAAGTATTCTCACCTGGATATAAAGTGGGATTTGGAACAGTACAAGCAGCCCTCACCTACTGAATTCTCAGAGGACCAGAGCTACCAGACCTTTCTACAGGATCACTGCTTCAGGAAGACCACCTCACCTGGATTGCTTCCACCATCCTGCTCAGGTTGTATGCTGACTCTTTCAGTGATCCTTTGTGTTATTGCATTTATTTTATTTTTACCTTTTTACCTTTCTTCTTATTAAATTGTATTTCTCACTTGAAGCTTCTCACTTGTTTTGCTTTCAAACCATGACAGTCAGTCAGCAGGGTGTGATTTTTCAAGGACAGGAAGGATCCATGTGGATTCCTCAGAGGGACTGGGCTCTTCCTCTCTCCCCTGCAGCTGTACCACAGCGGCCACTACCACTGCAAGGGTTCAGTGAGTTTTGGGCCATCACTGTCAGCACCAGTGACAGTGACAGTGCTCGGTGAGCACCCCATGGCTGGAACTCCAAGATCCTGACACCCCCAAAGCCACTTCCCAGTGGACTCAGGGTCACAGTCCTCACCTCCCCTCTCCTTCCCGCTCTTCACGCTCCCAGTACTGGAGGGTCCCCCCTGATCCCACCGAGGGGTCCCCCCTCAATCTCAGCTGCCTCAGCACCCCCAGCCCCCTGCAGCCCCCAGCCCCCCTCCTGCACCTCTTCTACCGGGACGGGCAGTTGGTGGGGGGCCTGCTGGGACACCCCGGGGCTCCTGCTACAGCTGCAGAGTTTCTGTTCCTTTTTGTTTTGCCACTCTGGGGTCTGCTCACCTCTCCCATTCCAGCTTGCTGCTTCCGAGGTTACCCAGGGAAAGTCAACTTCCATTAACTTGTTTCTCACAATATAGACTAGTACAGAACTATTATTCCAGTTCCCATATCTTTTCCTGGAAGCTCCTTGATTTCAAAGTTATAATAATTTGAAGGGAATGGGATCATCTTTTCCATTCCAAGGGAGGTTCCCATTGTCCTTGGCAGACACCTGTATGTCAAACCAAGATGTATTGGCAGCCAAAATTTGGAGAATCCCGTTCCTAAAGCCTGACAGGGCTGAACAAAGAACATAATTTGTGTCAGTTTAACCAAAAAGCTGCATTTTTGTCCCAGGAGCAGGAAACTAGGTCCTGTGATGTAGCCCTGATTTCTGTCTGAGATGTTTTTAGTTGTCTGAAATTCCTTTCCCAGGGAATTTTCTGTAAACAAGAGACATGTTTTTGAAATGGCAAATTGTTCATTTTTTTTTTTCCTAGGAGGGACTTCTTCTTGATGTCCCTCTGGTCTGACCAATGTGATTGAAGAGGTTTGTCTTTGTTTCACCAGTCACATTGGTCTGTGTAGAATAGTATAAAAAGGGAGACACATCCCAAGAATAAAGGAGCCATTTCAGCCTTCTGAAGTCGGATTCTTTGTGTCGTTGTGGTGTACAACAGCATCACTGTGCTCCCTTGGAACTGGGATGGGCAGTGGAGAGCCACGTAGTGTACTGGGAGCACTGGGAAGGGGATTGCAGGGCCACGGGGGGCATGGGGGTTGAGAGGAATCCATCTGATTTTCATTAATGTCTCAACATACACTATACATGAGCAAATAAAAGCAGTTAACTGTGACACAACAGGAGCCATTGTGCTTTGGATTTCTTGGGGGTATCAGGGGCTTGCTCGGAGGATCAGCTTGGTCCTTTTCCCTGCCTCGCCTTTTCCTCCCGGTGGTCCTTCTCTGTCTGCACCCGTTCTCCCCTGCTTTGCTGCTTCTGTGAGGCAGCTCATTCCTGTCATGACCTGGTGCTCCACTGCTTCCCCAACCTGGTGCTCCACCACTTCCCCAGCGGAGCAGAGGCTGCCTGCACACACCTGCTGCCTTTGCCATTTTGCCCCTGTTCCCACAGCAACGAGCCTGCTGCACCCCAGTACCTGCCCATGGCAGCCATCCCATGGCCACCAGTGCCACAGCACCAGCCCACAGCCAGCCCACAGCCATCGCTCACCGATGCCAGAGACACGCAGGTGCCACCACTTGGAAATCACACCCAGCCACTCACAAAAGCCATGAGGGCTCATCACACTCACACTCCATCTGCTGAGTGATGCCAACAGAGCACCCGGGGTTCCTGCGGTAATGCTGTGTCTGTCTTCTGTTTCTCTCCCTGTCTCTCTTTTTCCATCTCTACTCTCTCTTTTATCCCTCTCCCATAAGAACACTTAGCCTCCTTTATCAATAGACAGTTCTCAGATATAATATTGCCATGTTTGTGCTTCATTTTCATCTGAGAAATCGATCAGAAAGAATCCTCCCTGACTGCCCCTTTTACAGCAGGACGGGCCAGGGGAATGGGGAATGTGGGAAACCCCTGGGTGTGCTGTGAGCACTGTGGGGAGAGAATGGGGAAGCCACTGAGGGTACTTGGAGCACTTGGATGGGGATTGGGGAGCCCCTGCAGGTACTGGGAAGGGGATGGGGGAGACCCTGGGGGTACTGGGATAGGAAATGGGGAGCACAGGGTGCCCTGTGTAGCCTCCCCCTGACTCATGACCACCTCCCTTGGAAGGATGGGCAACCACAGGAGCCATGGAGGGAGCACCCCCAGTGTCTCCTAGTGCCTCCCGTTCCCCAGAGTGTCACAGCTTTTGTTGCAGATTGTCATAGATGTCACTGGGTTCCCATGGCTGCCCGTGTGGCCCCTGCAGCTCCATGTAGGTCGCCTGAGGATCCTCCATGGGGGGTGCCAGGGGCTCTGGGGGGGCCTGTGGGGATAAAGAAGTGTATGAAAGGGGATGGGAGGTGCTGGGGGTTTGGGTAAAAGGTGTATCATGGCTGGATCCTGCACTCACCTTTCCTGGTGCTTCCTGGCATCTGCAAAGGAAAACTGAAGTGGTGACTTTGGAGTCCCAGGGGCCTCCATCCACCCACAGGAATCCTGAACCAACCCCAGGCCCTCAATTCCCCCCAGGTCTCCCCAGTATCCTGATGCCCCTCAGAAACCCTGAACCACCCCAGTTCCCCCAATATCCTGACCCCCTAGAACCCCAAAACTGGCAGGGAGGGGTACCCTCTGAATTCCCCAAAAATCTCAGATAGAATCCACAACTATTCTGTACAACCCTGCAAAACCACCCCAGACACCTCAGGGCCCTGAGCCGAGGTCACTGGGGGCTCAGCCCCTCCCAAGTCAGGGGCTGTGGGTGCCCCCCCATGGCCCCTGTATTCTAGGGGCCTTCCCACCACTCTCCAGGACCCCCATCCCCCATTGTCACCGACCCAGGCGGTGCCACCAGTGAAAGGCCACGATGATACCCATGAGCAGGGCCAGGAACAACAGGGACCCAATGACCCCTGCAGCGACTGCAGGAAATAGAGAGAGACACACTGGGGTCACCAGGGTCACCCCAGACGTTCTCCAGTCCCAGTGACCATGAGTCCCCATCCGGTGCTAGCCAGTTCACTTTCATGACCCCACCTGTGCCTCCATGTCCCCACGATGTCACCTCTAGGGCCAGCTCAGGGCTGAGTGCCCAGAACACGCGGTGCCCGTCCTGCCCCAGCTGGTTGGTGGCCACGCACTGGTAGGTGCCTGAATGTCCCACATCGACATCCCCAAACTCCAGGACAGGACCCTGGGCCACCTCCTGCCCATAGTGCAGCCAGGTGAAGGTGACAGGGGCTGAGCCCACCTGCACTGAGCAGTGCAGGGTCACGGGGTCACCTGCGTGCACCTGGTGTGACAGGGGACCAGGGGTGATGGTGACATTGGCCATAGGCACTGTGGGGACACAGACAGGGCTGGCACCTGGCTAGGTGGGCTGGGGGTGCCATCAGTGGGATCATCCCCAGTCCGAGGGTCCTGCTCACCCAGGACAGTGACATTCAGGGGGACACTCTCGGCCACGCTGTCCCCATTGCTGACCCGGCAGTGATAGTGGCCGCTGTCATTGTCCCCAAAGTGCCGGAGCTCCAGTTGGGGGCCGGTGCCCAGTGGTGCCCCTGAACCTCCCACTGCACAGAGGGGACAACAGCAGAGGACAGTGAGGGACACCAGGGGACAGTGAGGGACACAGGGAGGGGGGTCATGGAGAGAGGCAGGGGTACCCCAGTGTGGAAGAGGGTTGGCAGAGCTGGGGGGAGGGCTGGAAAAGAATCCCAAGGAAGGATGGGGAGTTCAGGGAGTGGACATCTTGAGAGGGATGGGGGGGGGACACCAGAGAGGGTGTGGGGACCCAGGGAGGGGATGGTGGGACCTGGGGACCGTGGGGGGAGATCAGGCAGGTGTGGGGTTGACTCAGGTACGGGCAAATTGACCCAGTGAGGGATAAGGGGATAAGGAGGGGGACTCGAGCAGTGATGGGAGGACATAGAAAAAGTTTACAGGAAAGATGGGGGTACCCACGTAGGGCTGGGGGATCTGGTGAGAGACCCAGAAATGGATGAATGACCTGCTGCAGGGATGGGGGATCTGGGCAGTAAAGAGGGTCCACAGGCAGGGCGGGGGTCCACAGATGGGGCTGAGTGTCCCCAACCAGGGGACCCAGGGAGGCTGTGGGGGTGAGGCTCACCGTGCACTGTCACTGTCACTGGCGCCGAATTGTGCTGCACCCATGACATTGATACCTCATAGTACACCAGGCCCCGGCAGTGGTATTGGCCGCTGTGGTTCAGCTGCAGAGGGGACAGGGACAGCTCGGTCCCACTGGGGGACCTGCTCACCTCCTCGTCCCCATGGTAGAATTGCACCAGGGTGACCGACCTGTTCTGCCAGACCCGGCAGTGCAGTGTCACTGTGTCCCCCTCCAGCAGCGGCTGCACTGGCACCTGCAGCACCAGCCAGTCTGCGGGACACGGGGGTTCTGTCACATCGAGGGGTGCCGTTTTCTTGGGGACCCCCCATTGAGTCACACGCAGAACACCAGGGGTCCCCAATTCCACAAACAGGGTCCCCTTGCACTGGGATGCTCTGGGATGTCCCCGTGTGCAGGGGATGGGCTCTGGTCACACCAGGAGGTGACCCATGGAGTGGAGCCCACCCAGAGCCCTCGGGGTCCCACAAGTGCCAGGCTGGGGACACCCAAACCCTCCTCACCACGTGAGACTCTCACGGTGGGGCTGAGCCCACTGCCAGGTCTCTCACACTGGTAGGTGCCAATCTCAGTGACAATGAATTGGTCAAGTGCATTTGGCCACCAGCTCTCCCCATCCTTGTACCAGGTGGTGGCACCGGCAGTCCCCAAGCCCTGGCAGGTCAGTGTCACCCGGTCCCACAGCACCGCCGGCCTCCAGGGGGGCTCCACCAGGAGCTGGGTGGTCTGGGCACCTGCGGGTGACAGGGGACACCAGCCTGCCAGGGCCAGTGCAGGGCTGGGGACAGCAGGGTGGGGACATGGCATCCCCCGAGGACTCACCAGCGAGGCCGAGGGTCTGGGCTGGAAGGGAGAAGGGACAGGGCTGGGTGGGGATGGCACCATGGGGAGAGAGGTATGGGGGCATGGGGTGTGGGGGCTGTCCCTGAACTGTCACCAGGGGGACACTGGTGTGGCACAGATGTCTCAGGGATTGAGGAACTGCAGCCACCCCATGGTCAGGCAGGACATGGGGACACTGTGGACACCCCAGGCATGGGGACCCTGTGCTGGCACAGGTCACCCCCACCAGCCCCACGGTCTCTGTCCCCATGGCCCATCTGCATGGTGCTTGTCCCCTTGTCCCTGTCCCTGCATCCCTGTCACTCTGTCCCTGTTCTCACAGCTGCACCAGCCCCACAATTCCTCTCCCCAAATTCTGGTCCCTCCAGTCCTGCCCCCCTTTTCCTGTCCCCACAGCCACCCCATGACCCTGATCCCCTCATTGCACTGGCCCTGCTGGCATTGGGGACCTCAGGGGACCCCCACAGCTCCCCTGTGGCCCCTCCCCACCAGTCTCTGCCTCACCAGGGCCCATCCCCATGCCCGGGGCACTCACCCCACAGGAGCAGCACCACCTTCCCAGCCATCCCCGTGTCTCTGACCATCCAGACTGGCTGTCACTCGCTGTCAGGGGTGGCTGTCCTCTGGTTGGCGGCTGTTCCAAAGAACGGGGAAGGAAGTGAGGTCAGGCTGTGTCCCCAGCGTGGCTGTGGCCTTTGTTGGGGGCAGGGAGGCCACAAGCTCGGGACAGGCTGTGGGGTAGGTGGGGACAAGGCTGGGTGGCACAAAGTGGGACATGGTGATATCAGGAGTGGGGGCTCAGGGGGTTTGGGGACCCTGGGATGGGGTACCTGGGGAATGGGGGTCATGAGAAGTAGGAGTCACTGGGAATGGGGGTCCCTGGGGCTGGGGGGACTCAGGGCTGGGAGTCCCATGGGAACGTGGGCTCCAGGGATTTGGGGTCATGGGATGGGTGTGCCAGGGATGGGGTGCAGGGGGAATGGAGGGTCCCATGGGAATGGGGTTTTCAGGGGAGAATCAAGGTCCTGTGGGAATGGGAATTTCAGGGAATGGAATGAATGGGAGAGGGTTCCTTGGGAATGGGGCTCCTGGGCCATGGAGATCCTGGGGAATGGCAGTCCTGGGATGGGAGTCCAAGGGAGAGTGGAGCATAAGGAATGGGGGTCCCATGGTTCAGGTCCCTGGGGAATGGGTGTCCCAGGGATGTGCAGTGGCTGGGTGGGCCTGTGGGTCACAGCTCCTTCCCTGGGAGCCCTACATTTGGGGGTGACCCAGGGCCCAGCAGAGTTTGCATGTTATAGATGAGCAATGCAATGGTTGGCTCTCAGAATGGAGGGATGAATATTATGTGTCTGTTAAGAGAAGTTTTATTGATGTATAGTTATGTTATTGTGGTAAGTCCTCCCATAGTCCTCTTTTCCCTGCCCTTGTATTGTTGTCACAGGATTGGTAGTTGGGACATTGGGGGAGGGGCTGGCTTGTTACTAGGAGGCGTGGCATGGCAACACCTGACCTCCAATCAAATTGCAAGAAAGTAGTTTCCACCAATGGATGGCAAAGAGAAGTTGACTGACAGGCTTTGGGAGGGGCCAAATTGGTTGATGTAACACCAGGAGTAAAAAACGCAGAGCAGATATTTTGTAGATGAGTGTGGAGGAGATAGCTGAGGAATTGTTAGAGGAAAAGGGACACAATAGCTCTCAAATTAATCTTGTAATTAGAAGCTAGGACAAGGCTAGCATGTTCCTTGCAGAACTGTTAGAAAAGAACAGGATGAGGGAGAAAAACTGAGATCATGAGAAAAGAAGAACTGAACACTACAAGGCGATATGACTTTTGCAATATGCTGATATAGCATGAAGTAAGCTATTGTGTAGTCACTACCAATTAGGAGCTTGGCTTTTGCAATATGTATGAGCTGATTACTTAGAATATAAATGTAAGCAAGGAAACAAATAAAATTGAGCCTGATTGATCAACATCGGTTGAGTCAGTCTCCCTCTTTCCAACAAATGGTGGTGTGATACCACACCACAGTTAGAAGAGTAAAAGTTCAGGTCCTGCAAGCAGAAAAACAACAAAAAACCCCGATTTTAGATAATGATAAAACAGCTAAGAAGTTAAGAAAACAGTAGCAGGCAGTACATAATGCTGTGCTGCAACACCAAACAAAAAAACAAGCAGCTCAGCATGCAGTAGCAGTCCAAAAAAAAAATTTAACATATTCATCAAAACCAAACTTTTCCTTGCCTCCTGCATGTAAGACAGTACATCTACCCTCAGAGAGAAAAAGAAGAAAAAAAAGCCCCCAAAAAAGCTCGTATGTTGCATGATATTCACCAAGAAGCAGTTCTTGCTGAAAATATGCAAGCTGCCAAAATCCTGCATAAAGCAGTAGCTCAAGCCTTTCCAGTCACTTATATGCAGCAACAAACCCCACATAAAGTAATGACACAAAGTACTATTACTGCCCTAGATTGGAAAATTCTTACTCAGTTGCGTGCTACAGTAAATGAATCGAGTATTCATAGTGAGTCTGCTAAACAGTTACTAAATTATATCTGAAGTGCTAATGTTTTGTTACAAAATAATATTCAAACCATTATAAAAATAATTTAAACTCAGTCTCAGCAATTGCTTTAGCAAGCTCACTAGCAAAACTTGTGTATTACTAGTGCTAATGCACAAAAAAAGCAAAGACATCCCTTATTTAGAATCACTGCTGAAAAGCTGATAAAAACTAAACCATTTTCTAATTCAAATCATCAAGCTCTGCGAGGTCCTGATAAGCTAAGAGAGGCCACACAACTTGCTTTAGAAGCATTGAAGAAAGTTAAAAAACAGTAAAAATGCCCACCTACATAAATATTAAATAAAACAAAGAAAAATCATTTGCTCAATTTGTAAATAAATTGTCAACTGCCATAAATCAAACTCCAAATGTGTAAAAATAAATAAAAAATGCCTTATTACGACAGTGCTTGTTGCAAAACTGTAATCCAGCCACTAAGACAATTTTGGCCTCGCTCCCAAGTAATGCATCTATTGAAGAGATGCTAAAGCAAATAAATAAAGTCCCTGTTAGGCCCCAGGCTATGTTAGTCGAAGCAATAAAAAAGTCAGTAGAAGCTGTTAAGCAATTAAAGAAGGCATTGCAAAAAAAGCAGAAGCAGCAAACGCAGGCATTGGCCGCCCTGACATCGCTGCGAGCAGCAAGTACAGTGAGAACTGGACCAGCTCCAGCCAAAAAAATAACCTGCTACGTTGCGGTCATCCCTAGCAACAAAAGTCACCAATCTCTCCGCCCTGTCTCCTCCCTTCGTGCCTACACCTCAGGATCAGCTGGCCTGGACTTGGCAGCCGCAGTAAACATATCTATTAAAGACAATCACCCTGTGCCAATTCCCACTAAAGTAAAAAAACCCAATAACTTATCAAAAACAGCCAGTTCCTGTTTTACTTTTAAAACGATCTTCTACTTTTTAAAAAAGACATATTACTGTAAAATTCATTAATGCTAATTTTACAAGCAAAATTTGTATTTTGGCACAAACACTGTATCCTCCAGTGCTCATTCCAGCTAGCACCCAGATAACTCAATTGTTACCATTTTCAACCTTAGCTCCAAAACATCGCTCAAAAACACAAAGAAGAGACTATAGTCTTGTCTCTACAAGAAATCAACATTCTTAACACTGAGCCCACTGAAATACAATATATTGGTTGAGGTCACATGTGTGTGCTTACACACACAGGTCCTGTGTGGATTCCCAGCCGCTGGACGCAAGCAGGGAATGACAGCACCCAGCAGTCCAGCAGAACGAGAGCGGCATCGCCTGCTCCTGATCCTTCAACCTGTGATAGCTCAGCTCCAGCCAGTGTGGCCTAATCCTCTAGTAGTAGAAAATAGAACTGATGTACTAACATTGTTGCATGAACTACAAAGCACCCGACTACGATTAATTAAAAGTTCTAACTGTCTGCACTGTGTCAAGCCTAACTGTGATGCTTGGGTAAAAATATATTGTGGGACTTGTTGCAGACAGTGGTGAGTCTTTCAACAGCAGCTTGAAAAACCATAGTGTCCATGCTGCTCCTTTCATTAGCATTGTTATAATTAACAAACAGACATAAAAAATTATACAAAGTACAGTATTGTGCCAGAAGCAGTAAACCTTGTTCAAGATTTAAGTAAAAAAATTAAGCTAAAATTAGTATTTTTAATATAAAAAAAAGTGTGTCACCTGTTAGCACAAAAAGCTACTCGCATATTGCAGACAACCTGCAAATATAGAGTAAAAATACCTCATATACATCAAGTAAATCCTACTAATTAAAATATGTGTTGTCACCGCTGAGCTCACAAAGCTACCAAAAATAAACAAAAAACAAAACATGTAAGTCACTTAAGCTAATCAGCCTAGTCAAAATAGTTTGGGTTTATCACTTGCCACGCCTTCCAATCCATTTCGCACTTGTTTAATTAAAAAACAAAAATGTATGAAAAAAGCGTAGAAAAAATGTTTCTCATTAACAAAATGAGACAACAGCACAACAAAAATATTGTTCTTAGTTCAGCATTCCCAAACTTTTCTGTCAATAATTAAAAATAAATAAAACATGTAGAATACATAATCGTAAAATAATGCAGTATACAAATCAATCCTTTTCAAAAGTTCAAAAATTGCAATTATTAAAGTCAACCCCAAACCAATAATGTGTTAATTTTAATTTAAATAAAACGATCTCTACACAAAAGTATGATGTTACTCCTGATAGTAATTAGTATAGAAGTAACAAAATTAAATACTGTGTCAACCAGCTTATAAAGTTAAATTCACCCAAAAAAATTCGGCAGTTGCCTCAAAATTATTTTTTAATATGTAGTAACCGTGCCTAAACAAAAATACCCATTAACACAGTTAAAAAACGTTATTATCTAAAAAAGCTTACCTTGTTTGCCCCAAACATAACACAAGTGTTTGCAGCCACCCATACTGCTGTAACACAGCGTCATAAACGTACCATAAACCAGTTAAGTTCTGACTACAATAACAAAGTAAACTTGTAAGATCCCCCAAAAGTAACTGTTGTCTCCATCCTTGCCCCAAGTGTAACAAAGTCACAAGCCTTAAGGCAGTTACAGCGATTGGCTTATTAAACAAGTAAACAACTTAACATCGCATCCAACATTATATCTAATTTAGTAACTAATGTTAGCAACAACAACAATCTTTATAAACCCTTAATAAAAATTGTGATAACAAAGTAAAATTATGAAGTTCTACAGCTCGTATTTTTACATCTATAGCCCCTAAAATTGACACAGCTCATGCATTAGTGTCACTTAATAAGCTTGCATGTTAGACCATAAAGCAAGCCAATGTTACTACAAAAGTCATAACAGCACTGACTCAAGACATAAACAACCTAAAACACGCAGTCCTTCAGAACAAAGCCGCTATAAATTTTCTGCTCAAAAACACAACTGTTCAAAGTTCAAAAAACTGTTACTTTAATTTATCCAATCATAACCAATCAATACATGCACAACTAAACTAATTTAAAAAGCACACAACAAAAATTAAACTTTCACAAAATCCCCAAAATAACTAGCTAACCCAAACTTTTGATCTAACACCATAACTAACTCAGCTTTTTTTAAAAAAAGCTACAATTTTTGCTTATAATTTTAATTGTCATTCTATGCGTAAGACTACTGTTTGCTTACTTTTTTCGTCGTAAGTCCCAAGTACTTACAACCATTAAAGAAAAAGGGGGAACTGTGGAGAAGATAGCTGAGGAATGGTTAGAGGAAAAGGGACACAATAGCTCTCAGATTAATCTTGTAACTAGAAGCTAGGACAAGGCCAGCATGTTCCTAGCAGAACTGTTAGAAAAGAACAGGATGAGGGAGAAAAACTGAGATCATGAGAAAAGAGGAACTGAACACTACAAGGCGATACAACTGTTGCAATATGCTGATATAGCATGAAGTAAGCTATTGTTTAGTCACCACCAATCAGGAGCTTGGCTTTTGCAATATGTATGAGCTGATTACTTAGAATATAAATGTAGGCGAGGAAACAAATAAAATTGAGCCTGATTGATCAACATCGGTTGAGTCAGTCTCCCTCCATCCAACAGATGAGCACATGGTGGTTCAGTTCCAGGCTCCCAGTGCTGCTCTTTCTCCTTATTCAGTCTTTTATTGTATCTTGTTAAGGTTTAATAAACCTTGAAAATTTTAGAATTCTCACAAATGGAACTCAGTCTGGGATATACACCTCATTTCCATGGCCCTGGGAGTTTTGACAAGAGAAGCGTGCCCTGCCATGAGTTGAGTGACTCAGTCGATTCCTTCTGGGACCATCAGTGATCGCAGGTCAGAACCCCGGAGACAGTGGAAGACTGAATAATAAAAAATTAGGGGGGAAAGGGAAAAAGCCCTCTGGGGAAAAAACTTTAGATGATCTGGAAGACTGTATTTGCATGTGTGTGTGAGCCCGGGAGTGTGCTTAGAGTGTGTGTGAGACTTGAAAGAATTGCTGGATTTTGAGAGAATCAAGAGCACCTGGGGGACATCAGGTTGAAGGTCAACAGTTTTAAGGGGACTCAAGAGCTCCTGAGGATGTCAGGTTCAGAGTTACCGGATTTAGGGGGTGTCAGATCAGTGGTGGCCGTGCTTGTATCGGGAGGTTCCAAGCACACGGCGCCGGCAGTGGAGGCAGCCAAGCGGCGCAGACCGCGCTTGTCCGGGGCGAGGGGCCTCTGGCGGCAGGGGCGGCCAGGCGGTGCAGAGGAGCCGTGGGGGCCCACGTGGGGAGCGGCGAGCGGGGACCCGGCACAGGAACTCCCGGCACCCACCGACCCAGCGGAACTGACCCAGTGGGATGGGAGTCACCAGATCACAGGAGAGTTGTTCATTTGCTTTTGTTTTCCAGGGAGAAGGTGAGGTTTGTTTTTCTTTTTTTTTCTCTCCTTTCCTTTCTTTCCTTTTTTTCCCTTTCCTTTTCCTTCTAGCTGATTGGGAAGGTGGGCCTTGTTAGGTGGGTTGTGGTTGGCTGGTTGGGAAGGCAGCTCTTGTTGAGAGGGCCTGTGATTGGCTGCTTGGGAATGCAGGTTTTTTGGGAAGGCCTGTGGTTGGCTGGTTTGTAAGACATGTTTTGTCAGGAGACCTGCGATTGGCTGTCAGGATAGGAGTGGGAGCAAATAGAGACTCCTGAGTAGAAAAGAAGGAAGTGAAAAGATACCAAAAAGTGTACCCTTAAACAGTGCCCTGGGCTATAGACGAACCCAGTGAAGATGGAGAACAACAAGAGTGAAAATAATGTGTTGGGAGATGGTTGCTTTTTCTTTCATTTTCTTTCCTTGTTACCTGTGGGACTTTTTTTCCCACTGAGTTGCTAAGAAGCCCTGATGGCTGCGTGCTTGAGATGGTGAGAGGGGAAAACTCTCGGCAGGGATGGGAAACTCTCGCTCACTCAGTCTGAGCCTTTGAATGGAGACAGTGGAGTGGCTGCTTGGGGAAAGGAATTCACTGCTGCTGCAGAAGTCTGACTCACTCTTGTTTCTTCTGGTGTGGGGTGAGCCTCTGCTCCTGGGAGAAACCACTGAACTGGAACCGGGTTATCTCCTGCCTCACTAAAAGAGGCGCCTGTTGCTGTGCTGGGAGCAGGGCCACTGTTGTCCTGCCCCCAGTGCTTCTTCAGCCCTGCTCTGAGTCTTCGCTACTCTGTAGCTCACACCCTCTGGCTGCCGAGACTTCCTGGGTTTTCAGCCTCAGCTCTGGAGTTTCTGATCCATCCCTTCCATCCCTTCCCATCTGGGCCCAACCGCCATCACCACGTGCTCCCCCAGCCCGCCCCACAGCGCCCCCTGCAGCCACGGGGGGATCATCACACCTGCCCCGCCCACCGGGAGCCACCAGCGCCCCTGCTGGCCGTGACCGGAACTGCACCAAAGGGGAAAGTGCCGCGCTCAGGGAAGCTGTTACGGGGTTCTGGGTTCTGTTTATTATTAATGCTGTGGTTGTTGTTGGTTGTTTGCCTTGTTATACGTACTAGTGAAGAACTGTTATTCCTCTCCCCATAACTTTGCCTGAGAGCCCATTAATTTTTTCTAAATTTTAACAGTTTGGAAGGAGGGGGTTTGCATTGTCCATTCCAAGGGAGGCCCTGCTCTCCCTAGAAGACACCTGTTTTTCCAAACCAAGACATAAGATTATGCAGTATTGTGTAATAATGTGGACTGAAAGGAAGATTGAATCCAATCAAGTATACGGGCCTTGGTGTGAGTCAGAGGAAGAATGGATGTATCAAGTTTTAAACATCCATAAACAACCCCAGCAGAGATCAGAGAAAAGGGAATTCTCACTGAACAGTCCTTTATGCTCTGGTCTCTCTCTCCTGACCCTACAGAGAGGCCTGGAGCTTCCCTTACCGTGTGTGCCTGATCCCCAAGAAACTGTGAGCTACCCTCCATAACAATAGGAACCACATGTACCCCCCCTCAGGTAAGGGGCAAGAGGTGCCCCTTGACAAAACACAACAATTTACCTATATTGCTCTTTCCCTTCCTCTCCTAATGTGCACTGTCTGCTCCCATCCCAAAGGCACAGAGGGTGGAATATTGCCTACAGGGTAGCAAGCAGTAAATGTCCAACTACTCTCTTTTCCAGAAGGGCTCTAGGAACTGCTGTGCATGCATGTGCCAGTGTGTGTGACTCTGTGCCAGGGTGTGTAACTCTGTGCACGTATGTGCCAGTGTGTGTGACTTGCTGCACGCATGTGCCAGTGTGTGTGAATCTGTGCCAGGGTGTGAGTCTGCACATGCTGTGCCTGTGTGTGCCAGTATGTGTGGCTCTGTGTGCACACAGGTGCTGGGGTGTACCTGTGTGTCAGTGTGTGAAGCTGCCTGTGTGTTTTCTAGTGTGCCCAAATGTAAGTGTACACGTCCCACTTTGCACGGCTACCGATGTGCTTGTGTGCCCAGCACTGTGCACATGGACACCTCTGTAGTCCAGTTCTGACCAAGGAGTGCTGTTCCTTTTTCTCTGCTAGAGCTGGCTGCAGATCCTCTGTGGGATTATGTGTAAGCATAGCCCTGTGTAAGGTATGTATGTATATAACACCGCACATATTAGTGTGCACAACCACATGTATATGTGTACAAGTGTGTGTGTCACGAGTTAACACAGCTTGGTTTTTAGTTAAAAAGGAAACAGTTCCCTGTAAGGACCTTGGAATTTCCTTTGGAAAGGACAGGGACCTAGCAGAGGTTGATTTATAGATAGTGACATATTGTATAGCCACTGAGGAAGATGGATGTGCCTTTGTGAATACACATATAAGTTGAGCAATCCTGGGAAATTTTTCTTTTTCCTTCCTGCCTTGGAACAGGTAACAGGGCAGGTCCTGCTCTGCCGTGGGTCCTCCCTGGGCCTGGCACAGCCTGGCTGGGCTCTGCTGCTGCTGCAGCCCCGGTGGGGCCGAGCTGGCCCTGGGCCCCATCAGCTGCCGGCAGGGGAAGGGGAGGCCCCAGTACTGACATCTAGCTGACTTTAAGACCTACCCTGCCACAGGCCAGGCTGAGAGAGATGTCCCCTGTGTCCCCCAGGAGCAGCTCTGAGCCTGGGCTTGGCCGGGCCCCCCCATGAGCCTGAGGGGTGGAGGGGGGAGGCATCCACCAGCCTGGCTCCTGAGATCCTGGCCGCCGTTCCTGAGCCTTCCCCCATCGGCGCGGCTTTGAAATCCAACATGAAATCCAACAGCCCTGTAGCTACAGCAGCCACTCCCCAGCAGAGATTTCATGACCATCTACAGGCCTGGGTGAGGTGTTAACTCTTTCCTTACACAGATGAAATTTACAAAGCACTAACCTTTCTCTGAGTGAGAGAAAAGTTAGAGTGGGAGACATGTAAAGAGACAGTATGAAGATACCAGGCTGAACGAAAGAGAAGTTATATCCTAAGTGTTGAGGAGATGGAGAAGATGGGCTGAAAGTCTTTTGTGACCTGTGGTAACAGAGTGTATTGTGCTAGAATATTCCTTTAAACCGTGGAACAAATATGCATTTTGGGGAGATAATGAGAATGTTGAAATTGTAGAGATAAGCAAAGGCTTTTATTGATGGACTAAGTGAATATTGTTATTATGAGAAGCTGTGATCTTACGAGAAGTTTGAACAGAGAGAGCAAGAGATGAGATATGAGCCCTTTGCCCCAGGGAAAAAGAGCTCTCTCTTACAGGAGATGAAGAAAACCCTTGGCTTTTGGTGCTGTTCATCTGTAAAAATGATCCTCAATGAGTTTACATGAGTGCATGGCCCATATGCAGCTGCGGGAAAGGCTGCGTGATATGAGAGGTTCACAACTGCAGATTTTCCCCAGGCGGCTGCTTTTGTGAGAGATAAAAACCCCAAGCTGTTTCTTTCTTGTGGAATGTTACCATAACAGACCAAAAGAGACTTCTCTCTTTAAATGGACTGATGAAAGACTATTCTGTAAGTGGTACCAACCTAGAGTTCTGTGTTTTGTCTTTGCACATTTTCAGTGAGAAGAGAAAATGTAGAAGAAAGTGTTGATCAAGGATGTTGGGACAACAGGTGGCTCTTCAAAATGCTGTTTATTGTATCACATATGTTACAGCAGTCCTGGGTCCTGGGTGACAGAGCCATGCCTAAAGCTGCCAGCTACAGCTTTGCATGACTGGAGCCACTTTAGCTCTGGTTACAATGCATTATGTAGTTTTCTTTCCTGAGCATCTTAATACATAAAAGCCAATCAGCATCACATACAATACCTTTACCTCTAGCCTATCACAACTACTATTGTTAACATATTATGTTACAGTTTAAGCTTAAAGTTGTTTTTCTATTTTCTTGCAGTGGAAAATTCTTAGACCTTTTTTCTACTTGATGAAAAACATGCTTTTGTTTGCTGATGATATCTTTGGCTTTTCTTGAGACCTCTTCCTGCTTGCTAAAAACACCTTTGTTTGTGGTCAACATATCTTTTCCTCTAACCATAAAACCTCTTTCCAACTCGACTTAACCTTTGCCTTCTTAGTTGTCCAGTAACAAGTTTCATTTAGACATCTTTTACTCTTCTATATCAAAACTTGCTTCTATCTCTCTTTCACTTACAGGTTCCACATTCAGAGAGCCTTCTGCTCAACATTCATATCTGTAAAACTTTCCTGTAAACTTTCATCATTTCCAACATCTCCCCTGTTCCAATGAACCACAAAGATGGTAGGAATGGTCTTATTCATCATTTTCCGTGCAAATTGAAGTGTCCAGGGTGCCACTACTCTAATTACAATTATCACTACTAAAACAATCAAGCCTACTTTACAAGGTTCCTTCAGATAAGGTAAAAAGCTCCAACCATCAAACTGTTTAGCTAAAATGGTCTATTTGTTGTAATCTGGTGGAAAAAAGGCCTGAAATTCAACAGTACATTAATTTGAGATCTGGTAGAAGGTTTCTCTGTATTTTATTTACATTGTATTTGTAGTCTATGGCTACTTCTCTTGATTTACAAAGGGGTATTTAATATTTTTTTCTGTAGCTTTTGCTTGTGTTTTGTTAAGACCTTAATTCACTAATTGGTAAATTCGAAAATTTTACTCAAATCACAATAGTTTTGAAGTCTTTTGAGGCAGGACTGGGAAAGTTAGTACATATTTATACAATTTTAAATATGTATAAATTCTTTTACCAACTCTCAGGATAAGATTTGCTGAGACAGAATATACTTTTAGTTATACTATTTTTTCAGAAAAAAAAAGAAAAAAATTAGGCAAAAATTAAATTCAGTATTATGTAGAATGCTTTAACTAATATTTGTCTTCTCACTAAGATGCTCGCAAAGAAAATACAGACAAATAAAATATTAAGAAACTAACAATGCAAGCAACTAGAGTGGCACTTTAAATTTCTTTGGGTTTTATGCAGCTCCATCTGATGTGTTGGTAAGAGAGTTCAGGAGAAGTGGTTATCACATTTAGGTGTGATGTAGCTGTTTGCAGTTTCTTTGTTCCTGTCTTTATCTTGGATGCAGGGATGTTTGGCATTCCTAGAAAAGAGAAAACACAAAAGCTTCTCAGCAAACATGTGCCTGAAAGAAACAGTTATTTACATTGACTTATTCAGGTGAAGTTTTTTATTTTGTGAGGAGGGTTTTGGGGTTTTTTTTACTACTTTTATTGTTTCCCGTAAGTTTTTATTGTGGTTTCCTCTAACTAATTGTTCAGTGAGGGAGTGGGACTGCTTTTAACAAGTTTTGCAAGAGTTGCACTCTGTTGAAGGGGGCCTCTGCTCTTCACCTTGGAGCAGTTTGCTTTACCAGTTTGCTCCTTTCGTTTCAATGACTGAGGCACTGCCTAGAGCCAATCCTCTCCTTCCTCCCCCTTTTTTATATATATATATATTTTTTTTTTTTTCATTTTCATTGAGAAAGCAAATTTCTTCTCCACACTGTGATGGGTTCCTGCATGACATAGGGACAAATCAATGCTTTCTTTTCTTCTGGTCCTGTAACACTAATCAAAGACTGACTTTGCAAGCACAGAGTGGCACTTCTGATGCCTGTGAGAGCACCTGAGGGAGTTATCAACTTCCAACTTTTGGCCAAAGAGAATAAGAGATTACAGAAATATTGGCACCCGTATCTAACATGCCTGTGATATTAACCGGAACTCCTCAATTTGACAACTTACAAGTCAGCAGTGGTAGTTGGTGGCTAATTTTTTGGACCCAAAAATCATCAGGATTTTCAGGAGCATCTGAAAAACAGTGTGGTGGGATATATAGTGGAGGGTAGCAAGCATTAGTTAAAAGACTGTGAGTTTCTTGGTTGTCCAGTAACAACTTTCATTTAGATATCTTTTATTCTTCTATATCAAAACTTGCTTCTGTCTCTCTTTCACTTACAGGTTCCACATTCAGCCTTCTGCTAAACATTCTTAATGTAAAACTTTCCTGTTAACTTGCATCATTTTCAACATCAAAAGAAGCTATTGGGGGAGAGGGGAGTGTCTTGAAGGTTTCATTTTAATTCTCATTCTCTTCTTTTAGTGTTTGTTAATAAATCTATCTTCATACCTTTAAAGTTTGAGCCTGCTGTGCTTTTCTCCTAATCCTATCTCGCAGTAGAAAAAGAGTAAATGATTCTAGTGAGCACTCAGACCACTACACTACACCACTACACTAAATTTAGGAAACAGAAATTGGTGAATGTGAAACCACTACATGATTTGGTGTTTCCGCCTGGTTATGAACTTAAACCACCACAATGTGCTACTGACAAGTACCACTGTACACCAGGGCTCTGTGCCAGTGAGCAAAGCCTGTGTGTGTGCACTGGCTCTCCAGGTGTACCTGGGCACACACACGAGCTGGGCTCACAGGGATGTGGCTCCAGGGCACGGCTCCGGATGCAGAGCACTGTGTTCAGCTGCTGTCCCACCTGGGAAGAGCAGGCGTGTGTATGTATGTTTATGTGTGTCATTGATAGGTGTCACTAAAGTGGCCCTGGCTCTTTGTGTGCACTGTTTTCGTAGAAGAAAAAATTTGCCTCTGCATTTCCCTTTTATAGCTGTTAAAACAAGGAGAGGCTGCCCGCCCTGGGAAGAAGGGGAGGCATCATAGGCATGGCCAGACTTTTTGTCCCTTTTCTTTAGAAAAACTTTCCTTTCCAAGATCCCAGGAGCTGGACAGCCTGGTGCAGCTGAGAACTCAACTGGGTACAGGAAGAGCAGGTGGCTGTAGGAAAATAAAAAGCACTAAGAAGTCCAAAAAGTAAAATCACACTTTCACCAGCCAGCTCAAGAACTGTTTTAAGTAACACTTTGGGGAGGAAATTTGAACCATATTGGTTATTGATGTAATTGTCGTGTTTTAATGGATGGGGATTGTGAGTTTCTATTGAAGGGAAGTACATGGGGTAAGAGGTGCTGGGGTAGTTCATTAGGAATTGACAAATAGAGGAAGACAGGAACTAGAGGGCAAGACCAGGTTGGCCCCTGTGTTCACCACTGAGAAGATTCTGTAGCCCTGCTGGGGGCAGCAACCCTGTAGGCATGGTAAGGTGAGGGCAAAAAGCCATACCAGACCTCTGTCATTCCTCAATTGTCTTTTCCCTCCAGAATCCAATATGGGTGCAATTGACAAATAAAATACAATAGAGATTAGAGGGCAGGACCAAACTGGCCTCTGTACTCACCACCAAGATACACCTACTATGGGCAGCAACCCCATAGGAAGGGTAGATGAGAGTAAAAAGCCATACCAGACCTCTGTGATTCCCTTTGTCTGCTCCAACCAGTTCATGTCACCAGTTCCACCAATCATTGTGCTTAAAAAAAAACCCTGAGATTTTTTTCTCCATTCCCACTGTCCTCACCCACATCAACAGATGCTAGTAGGAGCCATCCAAAATTAAACTTTGACTCAAGAGAAGTAAAAGTAAATAATCAAAATTGAAAATAAAAAAAAAATTGTTCAAGTCAAATGACTTATAGAAAAAGTACAGCAGGGTTTGTTATAGATGAGCAATGCAATGGTTGGCTCTCAGAATTAGAGGATGAATATTATGTGTATGTTAAGAGAAGTTTTATTGATGTATAGTTATGTTATTGTGGTAAGTCCTCCCATAGTCCTACAGACAGTCTGTCGCTGGATAGATAAATCTGGCTATAATAAGAAACCCAATTAAGCTCTCCTAGTTTGATAAACAGGTCCCTTAGTGAACAATCATAGCACGGATTTAAACTCAAACAGAGACCTCAACCAACCCCTTCCAACCCTAAATGCAGATGTATCATTGGACAGAGAGCTGGGTGGTGTTAAAGCCCAGACCAATCAGTTGTCTAGACCTGGGAATTTTAAACTCCCAATATAAGAAGATTCTGAAGAATAAAACAGGCTGTTTGCCTCACTATCAGGAGGACTCGAGTCATGATTTCTGTCTCCAACCTACGACTGCACGTAACAGTGATTGGGGCATTGGGGGAGGGGCTGGCTTGTCACTAGGAGGCGTGGCATGGCAACACCTGACCGCCAATCAAATTGCAAGAAAGCAGTCTCCACCAATGGACAGTGAAGGGAAGTTGACTGACAGGTTTTGGGAGGGGCCAAAGTTGGCTGATGTAACACCAGGTGTATAAAAAGTGGAGCAGATATTTTGTAGACAAGCACATGGCGGTTCAGTTCCATGGTGCTAGCGCTGCTCTTTCTCCTTATTCAGTTTTTTTGTTGTCTTTTGTTAAGGTTTAGCAAACCTATGAAATTTTAAAAGTGGGCATCGTTTCTCACACCCCACAAGGTGCTTGTGGCCTGGGGGTCACCCCAGGAGGATTCTAAAGAGCTCTGGGTCTGTGTCCCCCAAACCCCAGGGGCTTTGTCCTGTCTTCATTTCCATTTCCTTCCTTTTTCCTCAATTCCGACAGCCCTCAGTTCATGGCTTGGTGATTCTGGAAGCACCTGAGCAGGGAATGGGTTGGGGAGACCCCGGGAAGGGGGGAAAAGGGGGTGCAAGGCCTGCAGGTAATGGATGAGGCTGTGGGGACCCCTGGGCTGGGATGTGTCACACCTGGGACAGGATCTCCCCCTCAGGATGTGTCACCCCCAGAACATGGAGCTCCCCAAGGACAGGACCCCCCTGGATGTCCCCTCCAGGATAGAACACACCCCACCCATGCAACACTCAGCACAAATGCCCTCTTCCTTCTGCTGCAGAAGAGAGAAAGTGAAAGTTTTGGAGGGGCACAGACGGACACCCACAGACCCCACCAGGCCCCCACCTCTCCCTGCACTCCCTGTTGCCCCTCCCTGGGATCCCCCCAATCCATTTCCTGCTCAGGTGCTGCCTGGGGTCACCAAGCCAGGAACTGGGGGAGTGTGAAATTGAGGGAAAAAGGAAGGAAAAGGAAATGAAGAAAGGAAAAAGGCTCTGGGGGGCAGGGGAGGCGTAGACCCAGAGCCCTTCAGAATCCACCTAGGGTGACCTCCTAAAAACCACAAGCACTTTGGGAGGCTTTGCTGGGGCCTGAGTCACCTCAAAAAGTGAGGCGCTAAAAATGTGAAGGAAGGAACTTTGACGCATGGGCCCATTCAGCCACTGCCCATCCCTGGGACCCCCATTCCTCTGGGAACCCAACCATGGGACCCCCATTCCTGATGTCCCCATTCCCTGGCACCCCATCCAGGTAGATGGCAGGACTTCCATTCCCCAGGATCGTCATGGCCCAGACCTTCCATTCCCAAGGAACTTTCTCCCATTCAATCCATCCCCGGAAGTCCTCCTTCTCCTAGGACCTTGATTCTCCCATGACCCTCCATTCCCATGGAGCCCCCCATTCCCCCTCACCCTATCCCTAGGAACCCCATGCAATGACCCTAAGCCCCTGGAGCCCATGTTCCCCTAAGACTCCCATCCCTGAGTCCCCCCACTCCTGAGAACCCCATATCCCACAGCCTGTCCCCAGCTTGTGGTCACCCTTCCCCCAACAAAGGGCACCTGTACATGTTGATAACACCTGACCTTGCTTCCTTCCCCTTTTGTAAAAGAGCCACCACCCAGGGGACAGCCGCTCCTGGCAGCGAGTGACAGCCAGCCCACATGGCCGAGGACACAGAGATGGCCGGGAAGGTGACACTGCTCCTGTGGGGTGAGTGCCCCGACCTGGGTCTGACACCCCGGGGATGGGCCCCAGTGGGGCAGAGACCGGTGGGGAGGGGGCACAGGGGGGCTGCAGGTTCCCCCGAGGTCCCCAAGGCCAGCAGTATCAGTGCATGAGGTGATTAGTATCATGTGGTGGCCGTGGGGACAGGAGAGGGCTAACAGGAACATGGGGACAATAATGGGGGGACAGGAGTGTGGGGAGGACTCATGGTGCTCGTGGGGGTGACCTCTGCCACCACGGAGTGGCCATGGTGTCCCCATTTCTGCCTGAGCATGGGGTGTCTGCCATGTCCCAGTCCCTTAGGGGTCTGTGCCACACAAGCACAGTTTGTGGAAAGCCCCCACACTCTGTGCCGCTGTCCCCGTGGTGCCACCCCCCACCCAGCCCTGTCCCTTCTCCCTTCCAGCCCAGACCCCCAGCCTCGCTGGTGAGTCCTGAAGCCACATCCCCAGCCCTGCTTTCCCCAGCTCCGTGTTGGCCCTGGCAGGCTGGTGTCCCCTGTAGCCCAGACCACCCAGCTCCTGGTGGAGCCCCCCTGGAGGCCGGCGGTGCTGTGGGACCAGGTGACACTGACCTGCCAGGGCTTGGGGACCAGCGGTGACACCACCTGGTACAAGGATGGGCAGCGCTGGGGGAGGGACCCGACAACTTTGTTGTCACTGAGAGTGGCAGCTACACCTGTGACAGACCTGGCACCGGGCTCAACCCTCCTGTGAGAGTCTTAGATGGTGAGGGGCGTTTGGGTGTCCCCAACCTGGGACCTGCAGGGACCCCGAGGGCTCTGGGTTGGCCCCACTCCATGGGTCACCTCCTGGTGTGGCCAAAGCCCATCCTCTGGGGATGGGGACATCCCCACATGGGGACATCCCAGTGCATCCCAGTGTCGAGTTGGGGACTTGGAGATTCCTGGTACACTGGGAATGACCCAATGGGGGACCCCATCTGAACCCCTGTGCCCTAGCGATGTGATGGGACCCCCGTGTCCTGCAGGCCCCTTGGTGCTGCAGGTGCCGGCTCAGGCGATGCTGGAGGGGGACACGGTGACACTGCGCTGCCACTGCCGGCAGGAAGTGTTGGTGACCACAGTGCGATTCTACCATGGGGACAAGGAGGTGAGGATGTCCCTCCTTGGGACCGAGCTGTCCCTGTCCCCTCTGCAGCTGAACCACAGCAGCGACTACCACTGCGGGGCCTGGATGAACTCCTGGCTGCCCCTATGGGCACAGTCGGTGCCGGTGACAGTGACAGTGCACGGTGAGCACCCCACAGCCACCACCCTGACACACCCACAGCCCCTCCCCATGGACTTGGGGTCACAAATCCCCCTCCCCTCTCCTTCCCAGAGCTCTTCACATTGCTGATGCTGGAGGGTCACTCCGAGACCATCGAGGGGTCCCCCCTCAATCTCAGCTGCCTCAGCACCCCCAGCCCCCTGCGGCCCCCAGCCCCCCTCCTGCACCTCTTCTACCGGGACGGGCAGTTGGTGGGGAGCCCGCAGGGGTCCCCACAGCTCCTGGTGCCCTCTGTGGGGGTCTCCCACTCAGGGAATTACAGCTGCCAGGTGCACTCCGAGGGGGGGGGGGGCGGGGGCGTGCAGAAGAGCAGCGCCCGGCTCTGTGTGACGGTGCCCAGTGAGTGCGGGGATGGGCATGGGGAGCCCCCACAGCTTCCTTGGGTCCCCCTGCTGTGCCTGGGGTCCCCATCCCTCTCTGGCATCCCACATCCCTTCTCAGTTCCCTGCTCTGTCTTTTCATCTTCTTTTGTTGCCTGGGTCCTTCAAAACCCAACTCTCCCATGTCACCCTAATCCCTCTCTGGGGTCCCTGCACCCATCTTTGGGTGCCCTTCTTTCTCCCCGAGGTCCTCTCCATCCTCCTGCTAAGCCCCCACTGGAGAATTGTAAATGACGAGGGGTGTTTGAGTGTCCCCATTGTGGTACCTGTGGGACCCTGAAAGCTCTGGGTGGGCTCCACTCCATGGGTCACCCCCTGGTGTGACCAGAGCCTTTCCCCTGCACACGGGGACATCCCAGAGAATCTCAGTGCAGGGGGACCCTGTGGAATTGGGAACCCCTGGTGTGCTGGGTGTGACCCAGTTTGGGGGGGGAGGGGGGGTGCCAGTGCCATTGGGACACCCCAGGCCAGAGCAGAGCCGTGTTTCCATGGACATGTGAGGGCTGGGGGGGCCGGAGCGATGGCAGTGGTGTCCAATTAGAGGGGACAGGGACCAGGAATGGGACTGGGAATGGAGCTGGGAATGGGAACAGGAACAGGGAATAGTACTGGAGGTACATAACTGTGACCAAGAATGGCACCAGGTACGGGAATATGGGAATGGGAAAAGAAATATGGAAACAGCAACCAGAAAGAATATGGGATGGGGATTAGTGTTCAAAATGTTGCAGTGAAACCCATTTGGGGCTGGGAGCTCTGCAGCTGGGCCTCCCCTGGGCTGCTGCGGCCCAGGGCCCAAAGGCTGGAGCTGCAGCCTTGCTCCTGTCCCAAGAACAGCAGCCTCCTGCAGGCCCGTGTCCCCTCCATGTCCCCAACATGAGGGAGGGCTCTGAGACACAGCAGGTGCTGGCAGGAGGGGCTGCTCTGGCCAGCTGGGGGCCTCTGAGAAATGGCCAAAGCCTTGTGCTCTCTGCAGCCGGCCAAGGACAGCAGCTGGGCTGAAGGGTTTGTGTGCCACAGGCAGCCCGAGCTGTGGAGCCCTCAGGGCCCCGTGTGAGAGGCGGCCCTGGGGAATGGTACTGGGAACGGGGACAGGGATTGGGACAAGAAATGGGGACAGGGACTGGGAATGTTGACAGGGACCAGGTATGGGGAACAGGAAAAGGGACAGGGATGGGGAATGTGGGACAAGGACCAGGAATGGGGCCGGGAATATGGGAGAGGGACCTGCAATGGGACCTGGAATTAGGAATATGGAAGTGGGGTAGGGAATATGGAAACAGCAATCGGACAGACAATACGGGATGGGGAATACGAAGCTGGGAAGGAAAACTGGAATATGGCAACGGGACTGAGAATACAGGAATAGAATAGAATATAGCAATGGAAATGCAGGCCTCACATCAGGCCTGGCAACAGGACCAGGAATACGAGAATGGGAGCAGAACAGGGAATATGGGACTGGGAATATGGGAACGGCAACCAGACAGAGAATACAGCACAGGGACAGGGAATGAGACCAGGAATGGGATCTGGACTGGGATGGGAGAAGGATGGGACCAGGAGTGGGGTGACACGGGAATGGGCAAGGGGCAAAGGGGGTGACAGCGGGGAGAGAGGGATCCTGGACAGGGGACACTGGGATCTGGGACAGGGGGACATGGGGACAGTTCCAGGGCAGGGGGTCCTTGATCAGCCGCCCCAGAACTTCCACCAGGGTCTCCCAGCACAGCTGAAGCCAGTCAGCCTGGGGTGTCCAAAGCCCTGAGCAACCCCCAAGTCCCTGCCAGGAACCCTCAACTCCCTCACACCACCATGCCCCACATCCCCTGGAAGATCCCACCCTGTTTCCCATCCTTGTCTTAGTTCAGCTTCTTCATTTTTACCCTGGTGTTGGGTGTTTTGAAAGGCAAAGAGGAATGAAAAGGAAATCCAGGCCATGGAGAGCCAGAAGGATGTGGGGATGTGGGGAGCCCCCAGCCAGGTGTCTTCCCAACACAGATCACCAGCACCAGGGATCACCAGGGCTCTGCCCACCGGGAGTCACTGGGGATCATCCAGTGTGGATCCTGCCATGGGGGATGGAGCTGCAGCAGACACGAAGCTCTTCCCGCACTCGGGCCAGTCACAGGGCTGCTGTTGGTGGCTCAGTTGGTGTTGGGTCAAGTTAGAGATGTCTGAGAAGCTCTTCCCACAGTGTGGACACTCGTAGGGCCTCTCCCCAGTGTGGTTCTTCTGGTGTCTGATCAGGTTGGATCTCTGCCTGAAGCTCTTCCCACACTCCCCACACTCATAGGGCCTCTCCCCAGTGTGGATGTGCCGGTGGGTGATGAGGGTGCAGTTGTGCTTGAATCCCGTCCCGCAGTCGGGGCAGCGGAAGGGCCTCTCATCCGTGTGAATCCGCTGGTGTGTGAGGAGATTGGAGCTGGTCGAAAACCTCTTCCCGCACTGATCACACTCGTAGGGCCTCTCCCTGGTGTGGCTCCTCTGGTGTTGGATCAGGTGGGAGCTCGTCCTGAAGCTCTTCCCACACTCCCCACACTCATAGGGCCGTTCCCCCATGTGGCTCCTCTGGTGGACCATCAGGTGGGAGCTCCGTCTGAAGCTCTTTCCACACCCCCCACATTCGTAGGGCCGTTCCCCCGCGTGGATTCCCCAGTGGAGGATCAGGGAGGATCTCTGGCTGAAGCTCTTCTCACACTCCCCACACTTGTAGGGCCTCTCCCCGGTGTGGATGCGCCGGTGGGTGACGAGGGTGGAGTTGTGCTTGAATCCCATCCCGCAGTCGGGGCAGCGGAAGGGCCTCTCATCCGTGTGAATCCGCTGGTGCAGGAGGAGATTGGAGTCGGTCTGAAACCTCTTCCTGCACTGATCACACTCGTAGGGCCTCTCCCCAGTGTGGACTCTCCAGTGGCGGATCAGTTTGGATCTCTGCCTGAAGCTCTTCTCACATTTCGAGCACTTGTGGGGCTTTTCCCCATTGTGAAGCTGCTCAGGGACCCCCAGCTCCAGGCTCCAGCTGCATCTCTGGCCGCCTCCCCAGCCCAGGGTGTGTCTTTCCCCCTCGGATTGCTGTGATGTGCCTTTGCAGCCCCTCCTCGTGTGGGATCTCTGGAGCTTTTCCTCCCCATTGGATTCCTGTGCCGTGGAGCTGCTAAAAACGGTCTCTTCCACGAGGTTCTGCCGCAGGGAACTGTCCTCCCTGGGCTCCATCCTCAGCTCAGTGTCTGGGGAGGAAGGACAAGGAGAGGATGGGATTTGCCTCCGTTCCACAGGGAAGGGGAAGGAGACCCCCCTCAGTGCTGAGGCAGGACGGCGTCGGCAGCAGAGTTGTCCTGCAGCCGGGGCCAGGCTGGGCGGGGAGATGGAGCAGGAGAGGGGGAAAGGGGCACTGACTTCCTCCTCACCTGCCTGGGGCTCCCGGGCCATCTTCCTCTTCCTCCTGGCCTCCTCCTCCTCCATCGGGCCAAGGTTTGGGAATGGGAAATCCTGGTTTGGAGGGGAAAACAAGGGCTGAGCGCGTTGGGTTTGACGATTCCGCCGCCCAAGTGCAGCTGGAGAAGTCAGCGCCCCTTTCAGCCTGGGGGGGCCCGGACCCCGCTCATCTCCAGGCTCCCCCACCCCTCCAGGCTGCCGGGGGTCCCCCGGCTCCGGGATCGCCCCTCTGCGCTCTCCCCGCTCCGGGGCTCCCGCGTTCCCCCCCGGCTCTCCCGGGGATCCCAAACCCGACACGGCCCCTCTGCCGCCGCTACCGGGCGATGGCCACGTGGGATCCCCCAAGATCCCTCCAGGGGCATGTCCGGCTCGGCTTTGGCTCCTGCAAGATCCAAACATCCCCTGCCGCGCAAAAAACCCTCCCGGAGACCTTCCCCAGATGGATTTGGGGTGAGCTCCCGCTCCCCGCTCACCTGCGGCTTCCGGCGGGGAAACTTTGTCGCGCTCCTCTTCTTCCTCCTCTTCCTCCTCCTCCTCCTCCTCTGTCCCTCCTGTTCCTGCTGCTCCTCCTCCTGCCGCTCCTGCCTTCCCTCGTCCTCCTCCTCTCTCCCTCCTCTTCCTCCCGCTCCTCCTCCGCTCCCAGCCCGGCCCGGGCGGTGTCGACACCCAAAAGCTGCCGCGCTCTGCCCTGGGGGAGTTCCAAAGCGGCCCCGGCCCCGCGGCCCCGGGAGCGATCCTGGGAGCACCGGGAGCGATCCTGAGAGCGGCGGGAAGGAATTGGGAGCGCTTTCCCTCCCAGTATCGCTCTGACCGGGAGCGCCGGGAGGGAACTGGGAGGAAACAGCGCCCCCACGCGGCTGCAGCCGGCGAGGGGCGGGGCCAAAGCAGAGGCGTGGTTATGCAAATACAGGCGCGATCACGGGCTGTGATTGGTGGGCGGGAGCAGAGCGGGGTTTCCCTGGTCGTGTGAGGGCGGGGGGGCAGAGCGATGGCGGCGGCGTCCGGTGGGAGGGGAGCGGGAATGGGGACAGGGAATGGGGACAGGGACCGGGAATGGGGACCGAAAATGGGGACCGGGAATGGGGACCGGAAGTGGGGACAGGGAATGGGGACAGGGACCGGGAATGGTACTGCAGATACAGAGCAGGGACCGAGAATGGGACCAGGGGTGCGAATATGGGAACGGGACAGGGAATAAGGAAACAGCAGCCGGAGAGAGAATATGGGATGAGGATTAGGGAGATGGGACCGGGATCGGAAACGAGGATACAGGAACTGGACTGGGAACTGCTAAATCGGAACGGGACAGGGAATAGAGAAATGAAAATGTGGGACTGGCAACGGCACTGGGAATAGGAGAATGGGAACAGGGCAGGGAGTATGGAATTGGGAATAGGGGAATGACAGCCAGACAGAGAATACGGGACAGGAACAGGGAATGAGACCGGGAGTGGGATCTGGATTGGGATGGGAGCAGGATGGGACCAGGAGTGGGGAGACACAGGAATGGGCAAGGGGCAAAGGGGGTGACAGCAGGGAGAGAGGGATCCTGGACAGGGGACACTGGGAACCGGGATGGGGAGACATGGGGACAGTTCCAGGGCAGGGGGTCCTTGATCAGCTGCCCCAGAACATCCACCAGGGTCTCCCAGTGCAGGTGGAGCAGCTCGGCCTGGGGTGTCCAAAGCCCTGAGCCACCCCCAAGTCCCTGCCAGGAACCCTCAACTCCCTCACACCACCATGCCCTACATCCCCTGGAAGATCCCACCATGTTTCCCATCCTTGTCTTAGTTCAGCTTCTTTATTTTTACCCTGGTGTTGGGTGTTTGAAAGGACAAAGAGAAATGAAAAGGAAATCCAGGCCACGGGGATCCAGGAGGATGTGGAGCCCCAGCCAGGTGTCTTCTCAACCCGAATCACTGGGGCTGTGTCCACTGGGGGTCACTGGGGATCATCCAGTGTGGATCCTGCCATGGGGGATGGAGCTGGAGCAGCACATGAAGCTCTTCCTGCACTTGGGCACTCACGGGTGTCACTTAGGGGCACGTCTGTTGGTGTTGGGTCAAGTTAGAGCTGTCTGAGAAGCTCCTGTGTCTCTTAGCCCTGCCTGGGGGTCTGCATTACTGCCAGGGTCCCCCAGTTCCTGTGGCAGGTCCCCCATCCATTCCCAGGTCCTTTACCGGGTCCCCCAGCACTGCGTGGGTACCCCCATCTTTCCTGTAACATTTTTCCATGTCCCCCCATCACTGTTCGCGTCCCCGTCCCTGTCCCCCCACTCCTCACTGGGTCCCTTCACCCCTCCCTGGGTGAACTCCACCCCTCTCTGATCTCCCCCCACGGTCCCCAGGTCCCACCATCCCCTCCCTGGGTCCCCACACCCTCCCTGGCATCCCCCCTGTCCCTCTCCAGGTGTTCCCTCCCTGAACCCCCCATTGTTCCTTGGGTTCCTTTCCAGGCACACCCAAGCTTTGTGCCCCCTCTTCAGCACTGCGGTCCCCCTACTCCTCACGACCCTCCCTGTGTCCCTCACTGTCCCCTGGTGACCCCCATCTCACTCTCAGGGGTGTCCCTGTGGGCGCAGCCCCCTGGGGCACAGGTGGCACTTGGGGGCCGCCTGGTGCTGAGCTGTGCAGTGGCTGCGGGGATGTTGCTTCGCGTATCTGTCTCTCAGGCCAGCCCAGTGTTCGGCTGGACCACCTTGCTAGCTCTGATACGCCCAACAGTACCTTTGCGTGGGTCTTGGCTCCGCAGCACCTTTGCCTTGGCTGTCACGGCCGTGGTTCGAAAAAGGGGACACTCTTTAAGGCTCAGGAAGAAGGTTTTATTCGGGAAACACAGGGGCAGTCCCTGGTTTCAGGCCTGTGCCTCTGGAGAGTGACCCCGGGCCTGGTTTGCAAGGGGGTTTTGTTCCCCAGAAATCTCAGGGGTGGGCACAAGTTACAAGACCAATGAAACAAAGCAAGGTGGGTAAGGCCAAATGCAATACACAACATTAACAAATCAGGTTGATTAAGGTGGGGTCCTCGGAGATCCACCAATCACTGTCCGACACCTCTCCGAAGGTTTTGGGCCTGGGGGATGATGGGCATGGGGGGGGAGAATATACATTGTGATGGGGGAAAAGACAATGGGATGACCGAAACTCTGGGCAGAGCATTAGGTTGCCTTGGAAACTCTTATCAGCTTCTGATAAGAACATTCCAAGCCAAGAACTTTACCTGGCTGGGGTTAAAGTCCAAATCACATCAAACTTACAACTAAAAAACCTATGAAACAATTTCAGCACCCCCACACGGGGACAGGTCCCCTGTCCTTCACCTGGCACTGGGGGAGCTCAGGGGCACCATTGGGCATTGGCCTTTGCCTGGAGCTGCACCACACTGGGGACAATGACAGTGGCCACTACCAGTGCCGGGTCAGCAATGGGGACAGCGTGGCCAAGAGTGTCCCCATGAATGTCACTGTCCTGGATGAGCAGGAGGCCTGGATTGAGGGTGACCCCACTCACAGCATCCTCCAGGCCACTCTCATCCCCCCTTTCTCTCCATCTTGCTGGGTGCCAGCCCCTCCCCTCAGACTCAGCCCTCTCTGTGTCCTTGCAGTGCCTGTGGCAAATGCCACCATCACCCCCGGGCCCCTGTCACACCAGGTGCACACAGGTGACAACGTGACCCTGCGCTGCTCAGTGCAGGTGGGCTCAGCCCCTGTCACCTTCATCTGGCTGCATGATGGGCAGGAGGTGGCCCGGGGTTCCGTCCTGGAGCTTGGGGACATCGATGTGGGACATTCAGGCACCTACCAGTGCGTGGCCACCAACCAGCTGGGACAGGACGGGCACCGCGTGTTCCGGGCACTCAGCCCTGAGCTGGCCCTGGAGGTGTCACAGCAGGGACATGGGGACACAGGTGGGCTCACATGGGGTCACCAGGGAGTATGGGACCCCTGGAGTGATGGGTGATCCTGATGTCTCCCTCTCTGTTTCTTGCAGTGGCTGCAGGGGTCAGTGGATCCCTTTTGTTCCTGGTCTTGCTTGTGGGTGAAAATGTGACCTGGCACTGGTGGCACCACCTGGGTGGGTAACAATGAGGGGGCAGGGGTCCAGGGTAGTTGTAGGAAGCCCCACAGAGTTGGGCAGCAAAAGGGCAGCACCCAAAGCCCCAGAATTGTGACCTTGGCTGGGAGTCCTGTAGGGTTAGGAAGGTGCTGGAGGATCCTGCAGGGATGTTGGGGTTTTTTTCAGGGGCCCTGCTGGGCTTTGGGTTCTTGAGGCTGAGTTGTTGGGGCCACTGGGGAGGTTCATGAATTCTGGGAAACTTCAGGGATGCTTGAGGGTCCCCATGGGAATTGAGGGTCCTTTGAGGGTTAAGGAATCTTGAGAGGGGTCAGGGCTCTGGACACCCCACAGTCACCTCTCCCCTCTTTCCTCTGCAGCCACCAGGAAGCACCAGGAAAGGTAAATGGGGGGTCTCCAGCTGTGGCCCCTCTTTTATCCCCATCCCACAACTCTCTATCCCCTCCCACACATCCCCTGTATCCCCACAGGGCCCCCCATGAGTCCCCGGCCCCCCAGAGGAGGGGGAGGTTCTGTACACCCACGTCGTGAGCACCAAACAGGCACGGTGTGAGTACAGTGGTGGGGGGACAGTGACATGTCACCCACTGGTGTCATCCCCCAGCTTGTTCCCCCAAGTTGGTGTCTCTTGCAGGGCCTCTCTGTGTCACCATCCCCCAGGAACCCCAAGTGACCTACAAAGAGCCTCCAAGACCCCATGGGCATCCAGAGGAGCCCAGTGACATCTATGAGATTGTGCCATGACACTGGGGGGCACTGAGGGGTCCCCACCCAAGGGCACTCACACGTGTCTGTGCTGCCAATAAAAACTGCCTCTCCCCCTGCCAGTGGAGGCTCAAAAGGCAAAGATCCCAAAGGGCTGAGAGAAGAGCAATTTCCTGACACAGCAAAGAGAGAACAAAACCAACAGCAACTGCAACAAGGTGCAGAATCCCAAAGGGTCACAAAAGGAATGATTTCCAGGGAAAGCCCCCAACAAGGAACAAACCCCAGACTCTTCCTCCAGCACTTTTCCTCCACCAGAGAAACCAATCAAGGCCCTGGATCTTCATTGCTCTGATGGCCAACGCAGCCTTCAGGAGGCTCTGGATTCTCCTCTCCCCTGTCTCAAACCCCTCCTCTGCCGTGTTCCCCAAACAATGACGTCACAAAGCCCCTGTGGGTGTCCCAGAGCCTCCCCCTTTTCCAGGGCAGCCTGGATAAGGCCATGGCACAGGGTGGGGTGTCAGAGACAGGAAACGTTTGATATCTCGAGACATTTTGGAACACCAATGTGTGGCAGGGGTGGGTCAGGCCTTGCTTTTGGTGAGACAGGGTCCTGTCTGTCAATCAGTCTGTCAGCCATGGCACAATGGGGACAGCATGACACTCTGCCAAACCCAGCTCCTCAGTGGCTGAGTGACCAGAAGTCCTACCTGGCAGGAGGGCCCTCGGTGGCCCAAGGGCTTCAAAGGCAGAGCATGAAGTGGCCCTTTGTCTGACCCTATCTTCTCTTGGAGTGTCTGTCACATCCACGCTGAAACCCAGGAGTTGGCAACTGTCTTGGTTTAAAAGACAAATGTCTGCCAAGGGAAGTGGGAACCTTCCTGGAATGGAAAGAAAACCCATGCCTGAAAACTTTTTATAATTTCAAAAATTGTTGGGTTTCCAGGAAAAAAATGCAAGAAAGTGTTCAACAGCTTTTTACCACAAAAATTTTGGAAGAGAACAGAACAAACAACACAAAACCAGAACTTTCCCACCCGCTCAGGGCTGGTTTTTCATCTCTGGTGCAGTTATGACTACGTCCACCAGGGGGCGCTACACAAATCAAGCCTCCAGCAGGGGGCGCTGCAAGGAGCACTCCCGGCCAGCAGGGGGCGCTGCAGGGAGCACTCCCGGCCAGCAGGGGGCGCTGCAGGGAGCACTCCCGGCCAGCAGGGGGCGCCCCGGTGCCAGCTCGATCCCCTCAGGGCCGATGGCGGCCTCGGCCGGGAGGGAGGAGGGGAAATCGCTCCTTTTGCAATCTCACGGCCACCAATCGGTCCTGGCACCACCACCGGCAGTGGGCAGAAGAGGCCAAGGCAGCAGGTTGGATCGTAGTGCTGAGTGGCAGCGTAGCATGTCCTGGGGCCAGGCACACGCCCTGTGCAACACACGTGACCGTTCACCGTTCCTGAGCGGAGGGAAGGCAGCACCGACTGCCCAGCCAAGTCTCGGGGACACAACAGCACCTCTCATGGCTTTATGCCACCATTCCTGAAGACCTTCAGCCTTTCACTCCCGTTTCCTCCTTCAGCCCTGGCACAGAAGCTTTGGGAATGTTGAATTCCCCTGGGATGGTGAGGAAAGCAGGTGCTCGGTGCTGCCACTGCCAGGGCTCCTCTGGGGGCTCCAGCCCACGTTTGGAGTTCCTGCTCTTCCTGGGCCACTGCTGGTCCTGAGACCAGCCACAGGGAGAGGAGGAGGAGGAGCAGAGCAAAACAACATCCCCAAGGACTCTGCAGCTGCAGCTGGAGCACAGGGACAGCCCAGCTGGGAGCAGTGGCTTGAAAGCGCAAAATGGGGCAAAATTGGAGCTGGCTGGGCCAAAGCCTCTGTTCTGCTCTGGATGCTGCAGAGCCTTAACGAGGTGTTAGAATTAGTGCTGGGGTTCCTTAAATTCAGCCGTCCTCCTAAACCACCCCCATGCACAAACACACAACTCCACTACCTCTCCCGGCAATTTGGAGCACTGGACACATTTTGTGGGACAGGTTCCCCCAGCTCTGCCCACAAGGAGCTCTTTTGGCTGCCAGGAAGGTTTTCTGGTGGTTTTTGCTGGTGTTGGGGATGATTCAGTGCCTGTGCCATGTGGCCAGGAAGGCCGAGCTGGAGCAGCGGCTGAGGTGGGAGCGGCTGGAGCAGGTGGCCACGGGAACAGCACCTGGCCATGCAGGTGGAGCAGGAGCACCAGGAATTGCACAGGGTGCTCAGGTGAGGCCCACGGGGCCAGGGCATGGTGGGGCACCACTTGCCATTCCTGCTGCCCCGAGATTTTGGGACAAAGCAGTGACACCCATTGGCCTCTAAAACCCCCTCAGGGCTCGGGCACAGCCTCACAGGAGGTCCCGGACCAGGCCTTGGGGACGATTTGGGCACTCCTGGGCTTGTTCCCGACAAAGGGCAGCGCTGCGGGAGCGGTGGGCACATCCCGAAGGATCAGCCCGGGGCTGCTGGAGCCCGAGTGCTGCGGGCAAGGACGGCGGGAGGGAGCCGGGCCCCGCTCAGGTGGTGCTGCCCGAGGAACGTCTCATCCTGCAGGAGCTCGGGAGCCTCTGCCGGTGCCGGCCCTGCGGCTGTCGGGGGGCGCGGCCGGAGGGGCCGGGGGGCAGCGGGTGGGAGGGGCCGGGATGGAGGGACCGGGACCCCAGTGGGGAGCCCCGAGGGTGGAGGGACCGAAATGGCCGAGGGGAGACCCCGGCCCGGCGGGGGAGCAGAGACCCTGGGCTGGGCTCTGCGGGAAGGAGGGACCGGCACGGTGGTCCCAGAGCACTGGGAAGGGCCCAGCTGCCATCGCGCTGCGAGTGCCGGGACTGTCACGGGGTGTGTGAACCGACTGTGACAGCGTGTCCCAAGCCACTGTCGCGATGTGTCGGGACTGACCATTGCCAGGGTAACGCCCCCACAGCTTTGGGTGCTCGGAATGGGAGAGGGAAGGGGCGGGGCAGAGCCCTGTCTATTCCCTGTGCCCTGTGCAGGTGAGGAGGATGGGGGAACACCTGGAATCCACACAGGGTCATTCTCCACAGCCACATCATGGCTGTGGGGCAGAGCCACTGCTCAATATTTCCAAAATTTTCCCTCTTGTCTGGAGGCCACAGGCAGAACCCAAATATTTTTTCTGGCAGTTCCAAAGGGCTGCACGTTTGAGAAAGGAAGGCGGAGCATCCTGGTAAGGTTGTTGAGCAGATGGGTGTGGGATTTGCAGAACTTCTGGGGCTCTCTCAGCCCCTTGCTTTTGTCAGGGACAAAATGATCAATTGCAGCATTTCCGGACTGGTTCCCTCACTGCTGCCTCTGCAGGGGCTGTTTCCAGCCAACCCTGCTCTGAAAACCATCAACGGCCCTCACAGAGCCACTGCTTGGGCTCCCATTGGCTTTTGTGCTTCTTGCACAGGCCTGAGCCAACCACAGCCAGGCCTTTTCCTGCCACAGAATTCTCACCTTTGCAGCAGCTCTGAAGCTGCCAGAATCAAAGCCAAGGGGGCAGGGGGGACCCTCAGGTCGTGGCTGCCAGCTGGGGCTGGCCAGAGCAGGGCTGGCCAATGCCCATCCCTGTGCACTGGGGCTGGGCCGTGGCTGGGCCCCACACTTGTAATGACAGGGGTCCCCAGGATGTGGCACCCCTGGGACAGGCACTCGACCAGGAACGTGCCGGGACAATTCCGGAACTGCCATCCCCTGGCAGGATCACCTCATGCCAGGATGTGCCATGTCCTGGACTGGATTCTTCCAGGTCATGTCACCCCCAGAAGAGGGACCTCCCAGGTCGGGACCCCCCTGGTTTTCCCACAGGACAGAGTGTCCCCCCTTTCCCATCTCAGCACAAAGGCCTCTTCCTTCTTGGCCAGGAAAAAGAAAGTGAAAGTTTTTGTTTGTTTGTTTTTTGTTTTTTTTTTTTGGGGGGGGGGGGGGGGCACAGCCCCACATCCCCATTCCCCAAAGCCTCCCCACCCCTCCCTGCACCCTCACACTCCCTTTCCCCCTCCCTGGCATCCCCTCAACTCATTACCTGCTCAGGTGCTCCTGGGGATTGCTGAGCCATGAACTGGGAGGGAGAGTGTACAATAGTGAGGAAAATAAGAACAAATAGAAATAAAGACAGGAAAGAGTCCCAGAGTGGGGAGCACAGACCTGGAGCACCATGGCAACCCCCTGGTGTTCCCCAGACCACCAATATTATGTAGGTCTCTGCTTTTGTCTGTGTCACCCCAAAATCTGAGGCACCCGGTGAAGAAGCTGCAACCCACGTGTCCACGCAGCCACTGCCCATCCCTGGGACCCCCATTCCCCTGGGACCCCAACCACGGGTGTCGCCCCTGCATTTCTTGCTTTCAAGTGTTTGAACCTTTGCAGCCTGATTCTCATGCTGCTTCATGTAAACAATATTGTATTCTTAGAATTTATCTGTATGTTTTGCATAGTGGTTCTCTGAGAGAGAACTTGATTGAAAGTAAGAGTGACCAATCAGGTCAGGAGGTTTTAACCTCCTTGGGCCAATCTTGGCCCGCTGTACAAAATGTATATAAGTAGATTGGAGTCAGATAATAAAGAGCCTTCCATGTTAGACCCTGCTGCTGCCTGCTGTCCTCTGTGAGGGTCCACACCCACGTCGCAACTTGTTACCCCTCTAAGGGCAGGGGTGACACATGGGACCTCGTTCCCTAGGTTCCCTCTCCTGGGAACCCCCATCCCAGGATGCCCATTTCCCAGAATCTCCATATCCCAGCACTCCCCTCCCCTTGATCCCATCCCATGGGCTCCCCATTGCCGCAGGACCCTCCATCCCTGGAACCTGCATCCCATGATCCCAAATCCCTGCAGCCCATATTCCCCTGGGAGCCCCATCCCTGGTCCCCCCCACCCAATGGGACCCACATTCCTCAGATCCCCACCTCCCGTGTCTCCCTTTCCCGAGGCACCCCATTCCCATGGCACCCCAATTCCCCAGGGACCGCATTCCTGGGCTGCCCTACTCCTCTGGAAATCCCTCATTGGCTCCCCACATCCCTGGAGCCCCCAGGTACTGGGATCCCCATGTCCCACCAGGTCCCATCATAGCCCAGTGAGGCTCTCAACGTCCCCAGCCTCTCCCCACCCGGCCCCCACCAAGTGCCACTTACATGTGGGGACAAGATATGACCTCACTTCCTTCCTCTTCATCCAAAGAGCCAACACCCAAGGGACAGGTGGCCACAGCAGCGAGTGACAGCCAGTCCACATGGCTGGGGACACGGGGATGGCCGGGAAGGTGGTGCTGCTCCTGTGGGGTGAGTGCCCCAGGCACAGGCCTGACACCCCGGGGATGGGCTCTGGTGAGGCAGAGACCAGTGGGGAGGGGGCAGAGGGGGACTGTGGGGTCCCCTGAGGTCTCCAAGGCCAGCAGAGCCAGTGCATGAGGTGGACGCTGGTGTGACGGGGATCATGGGGTGGCCGTGGGGTTAGGAACAGGGGGACAGGAATAGGGGGAATGAAATCTGGGGGCAAGGATATCATGACAAGCACATTGGGATTGGGCCAGCTGTGGTGACAGGGACAAGTAGAGGGATGCAGGAAGAAGGACAAAGGGACTAGCCCCTTGCAAATGGGCCATGGGGACAGGTGCCATGGGACTGGTGGATGTGACCTGTGGCTCCATGGTATCTCTGTGGTGTCCCCACACTCAGGGTGTTCACAGTGTCCCCATGCCCTACCTCACCCTGTGGTGGTTGCATTATCCCTGTCCCTCAGGTGTCTGTGCCACAGGGATGTGGCATGTGGGCAGCTGTGGCACAGACAGGTCTCTCCAGACCTGTTGGGGATCATCCCTGAGCACTTTCTCACAAGGACCAGTGTCCCATTGGGAACACTGGGGACAAACCCCACACCCTCACCCCCAGGTGCTGCTGTTCCCACAGTGCCACCCCAACCCAGCCCTGTCCCTTCTCTCTTCCAGCCCAGACCCTCAGCCTCGCTGGTGAGTCCTCGAAGGATGCCATGTTCCCACCTCATTGTCTCCAGCCCCGTGCTGGCCCTGGCAGGCTGGTGTCCCCTGTCACCCACAGGTGCCCAGACCACCCAGGTCATGGTGGAGCCCCCCTGGAGACCGGCGGTGCTGTGGGACCAGGTGACACTGACCTGCCAGGGCTCAGGGACCGCCGGTGCCACCACCTGGTACAAGGACAGAAAGCGCTGGTGGCAGAAGGGACCCAACCGCTTCACTGTCACCGCCAGTGGCAGCTACCAGTGTGACAGACCTGGCACCAGGCTCAGCCCCCGCATCCGTGTCTTAAATGGTGAGAGGTGATGGTGCCCTGGCACCCCCGGGGTCCCCCAGGGCTCTGGGTGAGCTCCACTTCCTGGGTCACATCCCTCGTGTGACAAGGGCCTGTCCCCTGCACACAGGGACATCCCAGAACATCCCAGTGCAATGAGACCCTCTGTTGCAATGGGGGACCCCTGGTGCTTCCCAAGGCCTTTGGGATCCCTCAGACACCCCAGATGTGACAGGTCCTTCCTGTCCCACAGAGTGTCTTGTGCTGCAGCTGCCAGCACTGCTGCTGGTGGAGGGGGACATGGTGACACTGCGCTGCCGGAGCTGGCACGGTGGGGCAGTCACTGGAGTACGATTTTACCACGAGGAGAAGGATCTGGGGGGACCCCTAAATGGGACCGAGCTGTCCCTGTCCCCCCTCCAGCTGCACCACAGCGGCCGCTACCACTGCGGGGGCTGGGTGAACTCTGGGCCATCATCGTGGTGGGAGATGTCAGCACCAGTGACAGTGACAGTGACAGCACATGGTGAATGTGGAAATGGGGATGGGAAACCACAACATCTTTCCAGCTTTCCCCCACCAGTGCCTGAGTCCCTCATCCCTCCTTTCATCCCTCCCTGGATCACCCACACCTTCCTATGCCCCTCTTGGGTCCCTCCATCTTTGTCTGGGTCTCTGTCCAGGTCCCCCCATCCCTACCTGGCAACCTATACCCCTTTTGAGTTCCTAGTTCCATCCTCTGCTCTCCTTTCCCTACCTGGCTTGCTTCCACCCCTCCCTGCTTCCCCCAAGTCCCACCCTGGGCTCCCCCCACCCATCTCTGAGCCACCCCATGTCCCTCCCTGGGTCCACTTCTCCCTCAATGGGGTCCCTTTCCAACCCCCTCGTACTCTCCTCCTGCCACTCCTCATACTTCCCACCCTTCACAGATCCTTCATCCCAACCATGTCCTCCAGCAGGGGTTTTGCTCTTGGGGGTGTCCCTGCTGGCCCAGCTCCCCAGGGGACAGGTGGCACTGGGTGACTCCCTGGTGAGCTGCACAGTGGCCAAAGGGACAGGTCCCCTGTCCTTCTGCTGGCACCAGGAGGGCTCAGATGCATCACTGGGCACTGACCCTGCCTGGAGCTGCACCACACTGGGGACAAGGACAGCGGCCACTACCAGTGCTGGGCCAGCAACGGGGACAGTTGGCCAAGAGCCCCTCACTGCAAGTCAGGTGAACGGGACCCTCATGGTGGTGACCCCAAGCCCAGCATCCCCCATCCCACACCAGGTAACAGCCCCCGCCACTGCAGGTCACAGTCCTGGGTGACCGGGACCCTCTGGCTCTGGCTGCCCTCACCCACAGCATCCCCAATGGGTGACTGGGAAACACCACCATAAGTCACAGTCCTGGGTGAAAGGCTTCCTCTGTCTCCAGGTGCCACCATGCACAGACTCCCTCATGTCCCCCATCTGACACTCCCTCCCCCCACTCCCCTGCCCCCACACCGGGTGCCAGCCACTTCCCTCAGCCTCAGCCCTGTCTGTGTCCCCACAGTGCCCGTGGCCAATGCCACCATCATCCCCGGGCCCCTGTCACACCAGGTGCACACAGGTGACCCCGTGACCCTGCACTGCTCAGTGCAGGTGGGCTCAGCCCCTGTCACCTTCATCTGGCTGCACAATGGGCAGGAGGTGGCCCGGGGTCCTGTCCTGGAGCTTGGGGACGTCGATGTGGGACATTCAGGCACCTACCAGTGCGTGGCCACCAACCAGCTGGGACAACACGGGCACCGCATTTTCTGGGCACTCAGCCCTGAGCTGGCCCTGGAGGTGACATCATGGGGACATGGATACACAGGTGGGTTCACACAGGGTTCCTATGTGGGCCTGAGACCCCCAGGTCATAGACTAACTGGGTTCAGTCCTGCTTTGTCCATGGCAGTGAAACAAATGGAACAGGGCACAGGAGGGGAACTCACGAGGTCATAGGGGCTGCAGAGCCTTTGGGGCAACTGTGTTGACCCCAGTGTGTCTCTCTCTACTTCCTGCAGTGGCTGCTGGGGTCATTGGGTCGCTGTTGTTCCTAGTCCTGCTGATCATCGTGGCCTTTCACTGGTGGCACTGCATGGGTGGGTGACAATGGCTGATGGGGGTTGTGGAGAGTGGTGGGAAGGCCCCCAGAATACAGGGGCCATGGGGGGCACCCACAGCCCCTGACTTGGGAGGGGCTGAGCCCCCAGTGACCTTGGCTCAGGGCCCTGGGGTGTCTGGGGAGGTGTTGTAGGGTCATGCAGGGTAATTGGGGGTTCTATCAGGGGGTTTTGGGGAATTCAGAGGGTCCCCTGCCCTGACAGGCTCTGGGTTCTGGGGCTCGGGGTGTTGGGGTAAGTGGGGTGGTTCAGGGCTTCTGGGGGTCACCAGGGATACTGGGGAGACCTGGGGGGAATTGAGGGCCTGGGGGTGGTTCAGGATTCCCGTGGGTGGATGGAGGCCCCTGGACTCCAAAGTCACCACTTCAGTTTTCCTTTGCAGATGCCAGGAAGCACCAGGAAGGGTGAGTGCAGGCTCCAGCCATGATACACCTTTTACCCAAACCCCCAGCACCTCCCATCCTCTTCCACATACCCCCTTATTCACACAGGACCTCCCCAGCGCCCCTGGCACTTCCCAGGGAGGATTCTCAGGCGACCTACATGGAGCTGCAGGGGCCACACGGGCAGCCATGGGAACCCAGTGATATCTATGACACTCTGCAACAAAAGTTGTGACACTCTAGGAACTGGGAGGCACTGGGGGACACTGGAGGTGCTCCCTCCATGGCTCCTGTGGTTGCCCATTCTTCCAAGGGAGGTGGTCATGAGTCAGGGGGAGGCTACACAGGGCACCATTTGCTCCCCATTTCCTATCCCAGTACCCCCAGTGGCTCCCCCATCCCCTTCCCAGTACCTGCAGGGTCTCCCCAATACCCATCTGCTTGCTCCAAGTACCTTGCGTGACTTCCCCATTCTCTCTCCATAGTGCCGGCAGCATGCCCAGGGGTTCCCCATTCCCCATTTCCCCCTGTCCCATCTTGCTGTAAAAGGGACAGTCAGGAAAGATTCTTTCTGATGGATTTCTTGGATGAAAATAAAGTAGATATGTGGCAATATTATATCTGAGAACTGTTTATTGATAAAGGAGGCTAACTGTTCATACCAAAGGGGATTAGAAGAGAGAGTAGAGAGGGAGAAAGAGAAACAGAGATAGAAAGAGAAGACAGGGACAGCATTACCACAGGAACCCCGGGCGCTCTGTTGGCATCAGTTCAGCAGATGGAGTGTGCGTGTGGTGAGCCCTCGTGGCTTTTGTTAGTGGCTGGGTGTGATTTCCAAGTGGTGGTACCTGCGTGTCTGTGACATTAGCGAGTGATATCTGTGGGCTGGATGCCATGGGCTGGTGCTGCAGTGGGCTTGTGCAGAAGGCTCGTTGCTGCAGGCAACGTGGGTAACACGGCTGTGTGCAGGCAGCCTCTTCTCTTTTGGGGAAGTGGCAAAGCACGAGGTTGTGGCTGGAGTGGCAGGCAATGGGGGAAGCTCTGGTAGCAGCTGCCATGACTGGGTACAGGCAGCACCCACTCCATTGGGGAAGTGGTGGGGCACCAGGTCGTTGCAGGAATGAGCTGCCTCTCAGAAGCGATGAAGCTGACCCTCTGATTGAGCCCCTGATCTCTCCAAGAAACCCAAAGCAAAGAGGCTCCTGTTGTGTCACAGTTAACTGCTTTTATTTGCTAAGGCTCCTTCCCACAGCTCGATTTCCCAGGCATTTTTTCCTGGGCCTGTTTCCCAGACATTTTTCCTGGGCATCCAGGCATGTGTCCCACCAGCCAGTGGGGGGTTGCTCACTGCCCACTCACAGAAGCTTTCTCTCCCCTCGTTGGCTGTTACATGAAGCCTCCCTAGGACAAACCCAGGACAGGGTTCCCAGCACATGTACAGGCCCTGGAGTAATTTTTCACCTCCTGTACAGCATATGTTGAGACATGAAAATCAGATTGGTTCCTCTCAACCCCCACGTTCTCAGCAGCTCTGCAATCCCCCTCCCAGTGCTCCCAGTACACCATGTGGCTTCCTGTTTCATGTCCCAGTTCCAACGGGGCACAGGACCCGGTTCTGTGCTCCTGGGACAAAACTGCAGTTTTTTGGTGAAACTGACACAAATGGTGTTTCTTTGCTCAGCTCTGTCAGACTTTGAGAATGTGATTCTCCAATTCTGGGCTGCCAATATGTCTTGTTTTGAAAGACAAGTGTCTGCCAGGGAAGGCGGGAACCGCCCTTGGGATGGAAAATGTGACCCCCTTCTCTCTGAATTATTATAATGTTGAAATTAGGGGGTGTTGTGGCTTGGGTTTGATTTCTTCAGGCTTCTTTCTAACTTTTAAGGCTGTGTGTTTCCAGAGGTGTATCCCTGCATGCAATTGGCTATTTTGGTTGTCAATTTAAGGGAAACTACTAACTGCACTTCACCATCTGTGCTAAACCAACACATTCCACTTCTACACCTGTGGGAAACACATTAGAAAATTACTAATAAAATTACATACAACATATATTTTTTATTTACTTAAACAATTAACTACTCTAATTTTAGATATTTTATTACAAATGCACTTAATTCATTGCTACTACTTGGTTTGCTTTTAAGTTTTCTTATTTAATTTTTTTGTTTGTTTTGTTTTCCTTAGATTTTATCTTAATTTGTTTGTTGAAACTGGGAGGAAACACCAATTAATGTTGTGGCTTGGATTTGATTTTCTGGTTAATGCACTATTTAATGTGGTGGTTTCACATTTATTGAATTTTATTTATTAACTGGGAAATAGAATTTTGAGACAAAAAGGCAAAACAGGCTTAACTTAAAAGGAAGCAGTTTATTAACACGCAGTAAGGAAAAGAAAGAAAAAAAAAGTAATTTTTAAAACTCTTCTCCTCCCCCTACAATCTTTACTTTTTTACAAAAAACATAGAGACAAAACTTGTGACATTCAGTCAGTTTTACTATTTAAATATAGTTTTTTATTAATTTTTTAGGAGAGGAGTCTTTTGTTTATTATGGAAATTTTATACTGATAACTTAGAAAAGTTTTTTTGTGGGTCGGAACTCTCACAGAAAAGCTGCCGGGGAAAACCTGTTTTTATGTGGTGTCTTTTCATTAGCAGTTGCCCAAGCTGCTTATGGGTTGTGGAACTTGGGCATTTGGGGTGTCACTTTTTAAAGATAAGCAACTTTAAGCAAAGGATTTCTCATCTCAAGGAACAGAAATGTCTTTTTACTCCTTTCACTGGTGGGGGAGCTTTTTATACAGTTTATCACAAACACTTTTGCTTAAAAAATTAAAAATCATTTTTCTAAGTGCATATTTTTCTATGATTTAAAGAACAATTTGCTAACAAAGTTCAGTTCTATAGCTTAAACAAGAAAGTCCAGACAGCAGGCAACTCTTATTTTTTAAAAAATTAATCTTTCACTCACTCTCCCCATTTGACTGTTATTCTGGGTTTTTTTTATGTTTACTCTGTCTCTCTCCTCTCTCTCTAAGAAGAACTAAGTTTTAAAAGCTTCATGTTGACAGGAAAGAGTTAAAGCTTGCCCAGGCCTGTGAGGGTTACATGATCTCTGTCCGGGGGCAGCCAGGATTTTCAAAAGCCTGGAGAACAGAAAAAGAACCTCAGTCCGGCAGATCTCAGAGCAGCCCGGCTGATCAAAGGCTCTTTGCCCCCCAGCCCTCGGTCTCATTGCGGGCGGGCCCAGCTCGGAGCGGCTGCAGGCTGCAGGCTCCCCTCCCCTGCTGGGGAAAGGGCCCAGGCCACGGCCAGGCCTCGGGCCAGCTCCCCACCACATAGGGGGGTCTGCAGGGTGTTTTACAGCTGATAAAAACTGATCGGGGCCGGGACAGGGGCACATCATCCCCTCCCCCGGGCTGGGAGTCACCGGGCCAGGCCTCCCGTGACAGCCCGGGCCCCTCCACAGGAGAGAGCCGGGACTGCCTTTCCTGCTGTGAGGGCGGAAGGGAGAGAGAGACCCCAGGCTTCCTTCTGGCTTTTAAGGCTGTGTGACCCAGAGGTGTATCTCTGCATGCAATTGGCTATTTTGGTTGTCAATTCAAAGGAAATCATAAATTGCACCTCACCATCTGTGCTAAACCCCCACAAGTTCCCAGGGGAATGGGGATGCCAGGGATGGGCAGTGGCCAGGTGGGCGTGGGGGTCGCAGCTCCTTCCCTGGGCGCCTCAGAATTTGGGATGACCCGGGCTAAGCAAAGCCCCGGTGCGCTCGTGGTCTGCTGGGGTCACCCCAGGTGAATTCTGAGGGGCTCTGGGTCTGTGACCCACCCCCCAAACCCGAGGGGCTTTTTCCTCTCTTCATTTCCATTTCCTTCCTTTTTCTGTAACTTTTGCGTCCCCCTCCAGTTCCCTGCTCAGCGATCCTGGGGAGCTCCTGAGCAGGTACCGGGTTGAGGGGACCCCATGGAGGGGAAAAAGGGTGCGGGGGCTGTAGGAGAGGTGGGGGGGTTTGGGGACTGGGGGTGTCCAGCCTTGCACCCCCCACACTTTCACTTTCTCTCTCCTGCAGCAGAAGGAAGAGGCCGTTTGTGCTGAGTGAGACGGGAGGGGCGGGTTCTGTCCTGGGGGGCACATCCAGGGGGTCCTGTCCCTGTTCAGGGGTGTCCCTGTTCTGGGGGTTGATAAAAATGAAATTTGGAATGTTTATCTTGTAATGTAGCAGTGAGGGGCCACCTCCGTGGCACCTCCCCCCCAGACCACCTTAAAAACGAACCTCGAGAGCTCCATTCAAAGAAGCCCGGCACCGCGGCTCCTCCACCCCCAACGACGGAGCGAGAGGGACCAGCGGAGCAGCCGGCGCTGCTGCTGCCAAAGACCGAGAGAAAGGGCTTCGAAGAAAGGCGAGGCGCGGGCCTCGCCCCTAGTCTTCCCCCCCAGTCTCCCCCCCCATTCGGGCGGCTGTCTGCGAGCCCCCCGCTCCCGGAGCAAGCCGCTGCGGCGGAGCTCGTCCCCGCCGGCGCCGTGCTGCGGCGCGGCGGCAGTGGCCTGGGGCGAGAGCGAACAGAACCAGCCGCTTCTCCCTGCCCACAGCGGGGACCCCAGTGAGCGGGGCCGTCCGGCCCCGATCCCCGCAGCCACCGCGGAGCTAGCTTCCAGTGCCCCCGAGACTGCCAGGCCCAGTGCTGCCCATCGCAAAGACCCCGGCCGCCTGCAGCCACCGCCGCCGAGACCGAGAAAGAGGGGCCGGCCACCCCCCTCAAGCCTGGCACGGGAAATCCCAGAGCCCGCGGAGCCGCCCCCCCAGCGTGGCTCCAGCTGCCCGCAGCCGCCACCGCCGAAGCGGAAAAAAGAGGGGCTGGCCGCTCCCCCCAAGCTCGGCACAGAGAATTCCAGCCCCCGCAAAGCCGCCTTTCCCCGGCGTGACTCCAGCTGCCATGCCGCCCGCCCAGCTCAAGCCCAGTCGCTGAGAAGCCCCAAAGCCCGCATGTGGCTCAGTCCGCCCGCAGCCAGCCGCCGCTGCTGGATGGCGCGTCCACAGGCCCGCAGGGCCGCGTCCCCGAGCGCGCCCAGGCGGCCGCCCCGCTCCAAGAAGAGAGAACCCACGCCCGCCACATCTAGCAGCCCTGGTGCTGCCCAGCCCCGAGGCCTCCGAAACGCCATATTGGATACTATGAGAGCTCGCAGCCCCTGCTGCCCAGGCTGACCCCGCATGCAAATCAAAGACCCCGAAATGCATCTCGGGACCCCTTTTAACACCAAAAACCCCTTAAAAAATAAAACTAAGTAAAATTAAAACACACAAGAACCAATGCTAAGCCGTGTAGACCCTAAAGTATCAAAAGAACTGATTTCTCCGGTTTTTCTTACTAGCTGTAAGTTAAAAATGCTAAACCAGAAGTGAGACCCCCGGAGAAAACAAAAAAAAACTCAGAACCCTGGGTTTACTCTCAGCGAGGGGCGGGTTCTCCAGCTCTGCTCAACTCCCTGCAGCACAGCTGAAAAGACCCTCCTCCTCCACGGCGCGCACGGGCAGCCAAAAACCCCTCAAGCAACTATTGTAAGAGCTAATTAATAAAGGCATTTTAAGGAGATTAATATTATCTCCGCCCATTTTTATTCATAACAGGGGTGACACATCCTGGGGGTGGCACATCAAGGGGATCCTGTCCTGGGGACAAGCGTGGAAAGATCGAGCAGTGGCTCTGCCCCCCGGCCGTGCTGGGGCTGAAGTGGTGACCCCAAATGGTCGCCCCGTCAGTGCCCGGAGCTGTCGGTCCCGTTGCCACGGCAACAGCCGGTCCCGACACACAGCGACAGTGGCCTTGGACATGCTGTCACAGCCGCTGGGGACACAGGGCCACCGTTGGTGGCCGCAGCCTGGGACAGTCCTGGCCCCGGCAGCGCGATGGCAGCCGCGACGTACAACAGTGACCCGAGGCCAGGACTCGGCTCCCGCAGTGCTGGGGGCTCCTCCCTGGGCTCCCTGGTCCCCTCGGCCCTCCCGGCACCTCCCTCCCGGCGCCCCCCGCCCGCCCCAGGGCCGGGCCCGGCGGAGGCTCCGCAGCAGCTCCGGGGCTCAGACACCGCTCGGGGAGCGCCGGGTGCGGGGCTTTGGGCACCGGGGGGCACCGGGCAGGGCTGGGCCGGGGATGGGCTGAGCTGGGCTCGGCCCGAGGGGCTCGGCAGCTGCGGGATCGGTGCCCGCAGCCACAGGGCGGCACCGCCGCAGGTCCCCAAGCCCTTGGCCGGTGTCACCCAGAGGGGACAAACAGGGAGCGGCAGCTCCTTCCCCTGTGTGGGGCAGCTGCGAGGGAACCAGTCCGGAAATGCCCCAATTGATCATTTTGTCCCTGTCCCCAAGGGACTGAGAGAGCCTCAAAAATCCTGCAAATCCCACACGGATCTGCTCAACAACCTGACCGGGACCCACCTCCCTCCGAGCTGACCTGGCACAGCTGAACAAACAAAAACCATTTCTCCCGGTTTAATCAAAAAGCTGCGTTTTGGGTGCCATGGGAGGGACAAGGGTCCTGTGCCCCCTGGCACTGGGGGAGGGAATGGGGAGCCCCTGGGGGTACTGGGAGCACTGGGAGCTCTGGAACGGGGAGCTGTGGGCAGCCCCACATGGGACCCCCCAGTCGTGGCCACCCCCGGGCACGGTGGGCACCCACAGGAGCTGGGGGGGGACACACACAGGGGGTGTCCTTGGGCAGTGTGAAAAACGATGTCCACTTTTTGGTAAATTTTAAGGAATATGTTTAATAAAATAATTAAGACAATTAGGAGATTAAAAAAACTAAGTACGGGTGGCCGGGTGACTTGGCATTCAGCCAAGTCCACACCTTGCTTTCTCAGAGACACTCGTTAAATACCCTTCCCGTTACATTGATATAGGAATATTCATAAAATTCCATAAACTAGTTTCCATATTCCAGGAATTGTTTTGCATGGCCCCTCCTTGGGTCCGCCTTTTTAGAGCATGCGTGTTTCGTGGCTGTGTCCTTTTTATCGCGTCCAGTTTGGGCCTTGGTCCGTGCTTTTTGCAGGTGGTAGATGCTGATAGTTGGTGTATCAGTAGCAGAGTCTTCTTTACATGTTCACTGGATGTTATCCCAACCAAACAGACAGTTTAAGCATACTTATGTGAAAAACGAGGTTTACTTTTTGGTAAATTAAAAAAAACCATGTTTAATAAAATAATTAAGACAATTAGGAGATAAGAAAAAACTAAGAACAGTTGGCTGGGTGACTTGGCATTCAGCCAAGTCCACCCTTTGCTTTTTTAGGGATATTCGTTAAATACCCTTTTCGTTATATCGATATATGAATATTCATAAAATTCCATAAACTAGTTTCCATATTTTAGGAACTGTTTTGCATGGTCTCTTTTTGGGTCCGCTTTTTTAGAGCATGCGTGTTTTGTGGCTGTGTCTTTTTTATCGCTTTTAGTTTGGGCTTTGGTTTGTGCTTTTTGCAGGTGGTAGATGCTGATAGTTGGTGTATCAGTAGCAGAGTCTTCTTTACATGTTCACTGGATGTTATCCCAACCAAACACAGTTTAAGCATACTTACATCAACTACTCTCATTATATCTAATCTTCTTTTACCAATAGCAGAAATAAACTTATATCCTATATCTTTACTATGTTATTAATTATATAGCACACATCTTGCAAAAAGCCAATTTTATAATACACACATATAACAAACCCCACTCCTTCTTTTATAATTCATTTGGCTTTGAGCCATATTCCTTGTTTTCTAGCTTCCATTATTTCCTCTTATAGACACTTACTTTCCAACCAGTCACCATTGGTCTTTAAGTTTTTCGCAATTTAATATTTTCCCAATTATGAATACAACTATCTGATTTGGATGGGTTATAACAGTGACTGTTGATATGATTATGTGTAATAAGAAAGGAACCCCGGTGTCTTTTCATATAGAACTTTCAATAGTATCTGTAGTATGATTTTGCCAATATCTTATAAGGCAAAAGGCAAAGAATGAGTGAAGTGACAGAAAAAGGAGTAACAGAGGTCTGGTATGGCTTATACCTCCACCCTCCATGCCTATGGGGTTGCTACCCACAGCAGGAGTATATGATCTTCTTGGTGGCAAGTACAGCGGCCAACTTAGTCTTGCCCTCTATTTCCTTGTCAATTCTTTTTGTTTGTTTGTTTGTTTGTTTTCAGACAAATTGCTTTTGACATTTTTTTTTAAACGTAATTCTTTCTACTGTTCTTCAGGTATTTCCCACTCAACAGGCACTGGTAATCTCCATTTATTGGGATATATGTACACATGCATCACTAAAAGGCAGTAAAGTCTTTTAATCTAAAGGCCAGCTGCAAAGCCTTTTTAGAACTGACAATTAATTATGCTGCACTTCGAGTAAAACTGCATCTTTAGTTCAGCTATTCTATGTACTGTGACTTTTTCGCATGATCATTTTACTGAAATTAGGGTGTTATCTTTCTCTCTGGGGAATTACTTCTGATACTATTTAATTTTTGAAAGCTTCTACTTTTTTAACTGTAACTAGGATTGAGGGACAGGTTAAAAAGAAATTTAAAGAGAGAAAAAAATCTACTCAACAAAAAAATAACTTAAACTACAGAGAGAAAAAAAAAACAACTTTAGAAACTTCTTTTACCTCTTTACTTCTTTCTTTTCAATTGAAGTATTTATGGACTAGTTTTAACTTGTTAACTTAATAAATATTCTGATGTTAGAGTTTTATCATATTGAAGGTTTCTGGTAGGCCGATCCTCTGCTCAGCCTATTCTTAGGTCAGGAAGACAATGAATATTTGCTATTTTAGAAGATTTTCCTTCCTTATTTAGGAGAATTTAGAAAGGTACATACACTATAGGATTCATTTCTATCTAAGGCAAACACATTCACTCAATTTGACATGCATTGATTTGAAAGATTAGATACTCCTTAGAAACTTCGATGAGAACTCTCTTTAACAATCAACACCACCAGTTTTGTGAGCTAGGTCTCATCTGCAGCCAGCTGGAAAACTAAGAAAAAAACTTCCAAAACAGTTTCTGCAAAATCTATAGTAACTTATTAAGCAGGGAAATAAATGAAACTACTAGAAAAATTTTGCATATACCACAATAATATTTCTAAGCAGCAAGTATTTTGTCATTTATACTATCTCTCCTTATATTCCACAAGAAAATCTGACATCTTCTTATATAAAAAAGAAAACCAAAACACTTTCAAAAGTTTCTTAACAAAGACACACAAAGAACTGCCCCCAAAAAAGAGAAAACCCCCCCCCAAAAAAAACTTCTCAACTAATACCTACATCTCAACCTCTGTCTAAGAGGCGAATGACAAAGTTTTTCCACCTTATAAAGTTATATAATTAGTACCTTAAATTATTTTTGATCCACTCACTTGAAGAGCAAATCTTTATATCCTTTCTTATGACTTCTAAATAGTAGAAGAAAAATTTGCTCTTGAGAATAAAGCTGACAGAACTAGATTTCTATCAGTAATATCTGTACCTTTTTGTGGGGACAACACTGCCAGCGTAACTGAAGAATGTCCTGTTTTAGTTACAAATATCTGCATGTTTGTGTGTGTACACAAAGGAATCACAGCTCCTGTATTAACTTTGACACAGTACCAGTTTAGTTGAAAACTCTTTCCTTAGTTCCCACTCTGCCGGGTAGTAGTTCACCCTATATTTTGTGAGCACTAACATATCCTCTTGGTATTTCACATAGGTGCTCTTCTCTGCCCTCCTTCTTTAAACAAAACAGATTAATAAGTAATAAAATGTCTTTAAGTTAGTATGAAAGAAGTACCTTAAACACACACAAAAATAAGAAAAATAAAGGAGGCAAAAACATATTGTTTGTGCTGTAAGATATAAAACCTAAAATAAATTAGCCAAAATGTTAGGGATATGGAGCCCGTCTTCTTCTTGTGATTTTCATGTACCTGCAATATTATACAGTGGAGTGACATAAACACTTTCAAAAAACAATATTACATATTTTAATTTCAACTCCCCACACTAGAATTACTTGAAAGTCCATTTCCTTTGTAGTTGTGAAGAAACAGAGGTAGCATTTGACAGACTGGACTGATTTTTAGGTGTTATGCAGAGAAGTAAAACAGAGAAAGTCCTTTGTCCATAACTTCCAAATTTACTTGAGTCTTTTCCAGTTCATGACCACTCAGCTCTGTTTAAAATTCAACTTTGTATCACCTGGTTTAGATGCTACAGTTCATTCTTGGGTTTTCACACCGGTCTCTTGATTTTGCTGACGTTGATTTAAAACTTGCAGCTTTAGTTTTTCAGCCATACCGCAGCTTCAGTTGCCTGCAATACCTGAAAAAGCATCTTCCCACTATGGGGTTAAAGAACTTTCTCTCCCATTTTTTGCAATTGTAAAGCCATACCCTTTTAACATTAATTTCTCTTTATTTCATAATTTAAACATTATCTCATAGGGTGTTACTTTCAGGTTCCAATCTGGGTTGCATCTGGACTCCCAACATACATTTTACTCATGGCATTTGAGCATTAATTTTGTTTAAAAAAATTCCCAATAACAAAAGATCTAATTTCATCCATAATTCCTTCTTCTTCTAATTCCTTCTTATCAAACACCAGAACTCTCACAACTCTTTTGACTCCAATCTCCTGTTCCATTAAAACTATTCCTTCCTATTTCTGAGGTCACCCCCCAGCATTTGATGGCTTATAGCTATCTCTTTAGGCAATTTCAATGCACTCCAAAAAACCAAAAACCAAACCAAACAAAAACAACTTCTAAGACCTCTAAGAATTTCCAAAATTCTCAAAAAACCTTTCAAGACCTCTAACATAAGACTCTCCAAGCTTCTGTCCCACCTTCAGGATTCCATCCAGTCACTGCCTGGTCTCCTCTCTGCCATCCAACAGCCCAAACACCACCCCCTCCCTTTTTCCCCCGAGGCACAGAAAACTCATCAGCTCAGCAGCACAGCACCATGTGCTGCATACACCATCTTTCAAAACAAAAACTCCTATTTTACTTCAGCAGTCTATATTACACATACATTCACTCAAGAACAACAATAACAACAACAATAAAAGCTCTTCAAAATGAATTTCCCCATTAATCTGCAAAACTGCACCAATCCTCTTTTTAAACAGCCTTCTTCTTCTCCCAATCTTTCCCAGGTATGCATTATTCCCCAATCAGTAAACATTTTAAACCTTTTTTTTTTTTTTAAGTCACATTCTTTTCTTTAAGATTTTCTTACAATCCATCAATACATTTTCTCTCTTTTTCTAAGAGGATTTTTTTTTTTTGCCAAACTTTCATTATTCTTCTGCTATAGCCTTCATTCCCAATAATATTTTTAGATCTTTTCCCAACACATTAAGACCCAATTCAGGCATTAATAATATATTTCCCATCCATATGTTGGTATTCCTTTTAATTACTATGTTTTTTATAATGGATGCTTCAAACTTTTTCCCTTCTGCAGTCACCATTTCTGAGATTTCTTTACTTACTTTACATCCTATGGGGCTTTTAATGATACATGTTTTCTCTGTTTTAAGATCAACCAAAAACCGGAATACCTCCTCTTTAGGACCTATTTTTAAAGCCACTAAAGGCTTTATAAAATATTCATCCCTTGAAAACCAAACTCTTTGTTTTTCTTTTAGATGTATCTCTGTCGCAGTTTGGTTTTCTCCCTTCTTTCTGTCTTCAAAACTCAAATCAAGACAATTTTGGATTCTAACTAGGCTTCCTGTCTCAAAGAGAAAGTCATTCATTACAGATGTAAGAACAGAATCTGTTTCATGGATTAATTCTTCTAAGGCAGAGGGGAGAAAACAGGACTCCACGCCAAGTCCTCCAAGAATGAGGGGGTGTGAACCACCTCTGTTGTAACAGAAGCAGGTGAGGACAGGGCTGCGGGGAATGTGGACGGCGGTGGAGTGGCTGGAGCACTGGGACCCCCGGCGTGGCAGGCGGAGCGGCCGCGGTCAGGGCAGCCAAGGCTAAGTGAGACTGAGCTCCCGGTGGGTTTAGGGCTGGCGCGGGGGCCGAGGGGAACGGGAGCACAGGCGGCGGCGCCAGTTGCGGGCAGGGGCAGGGGCAGGGGCGGGCAGGCAGCAGCACAGGGGCCAACGCTTCAAAGAGACCCCAATCCTCCTCCTCCCCCTCCCATTCCGCTTCCTGCGTTTCTGTCATTACAAACAACCTTCTTGAACCTGAATTCTTCATTAATTCCCTTGCAGTTCCCCCTTTTTGTGAGCACAACTCCTCAGAATTCCACTCTGGCCTGCAGTTCCCCTCTTTCCATTCAGACATTTTAACCGTTTCAACAATTCACTTCTTTAACACAAATAAACTCCACAACAAGCACACCTCTTCAGCTACACTTACTTCCACTTACACAAAGACAACACAAAAAGATTAGTACCCTTTTTAAAAAAAATTTGTTAGTTTTTACTCATAGGTATTTGACTAACCCCCCATATGTTCTTGGATTATCACACTTTTCAAGCCTTTAGTATTCCTCAACCTGGCAGCCTTTCCCAAAGCCCAGGTGTCTTGGACCTTACACCTGCAAGCCTTTTTTGTGTTTCTATCCTCAATCTGGCAAAAACCCAAAAATACCTATATTTGGCCAAACCCTAAATGCTCTTGGGTCTTACGTAACCCTTTTAATTCAGCAGCAAGTCTAGGTGTCCTTTGCTCTCTTCCTTTAAGGGGTCCAACCCCTTTTCCTGGGACCCCGTCCCAGACCAGGGGGTTAAAACGTTCCCCCCCAACCCCCAGTATCCCGTTTTCCCAGTGGATTGTATAGGAAAACTATCGGCTCCCTTCCTGAGGGGTCCAACCCCTCCCCGGACCGTCCCAGCCACCCGGGGTTTTTTACAACCCCTCTTTCCTCTGGGATCCCGTCCCAATCACCCGGGGTCACATTCACACTTTTTATCTTTTGCTTCACCTCTGTACTGGCCGTTTCCCTTGCAAGATAACGAACAGTATGAGAAGCCACACCACACTCACTTCACCAGGCTGGGGTACCCAGCCAGTGTCCCATTCACACACCACGCAGACCCCCTTTAACCCGCTCCCCTGAGAAATACTTACGAATCATTTTCTTTCCCAGGTTCTTCGTGCACGAGGTTTTTATGGAGCAAAAATACTGCAGTTTTAGGGAGCCTTTTCCCTTTTCCTTACTTGCTTTTTTCTTTCTCCTTGCTTGTCTCTTTGGATGTTTACCTGCAATCCCCAATTCTCACCAGGAAAAACAAAGTTTTGGGCTGCCAAAAACCCAGGCGGGGCGCCTCCCTTGCTCTAGATTTCCTGGGGTTTCAGGGATGAGGTATATCCCGGCAAGAGCCCCCAAATTGTGAAAAATGATGTTCACTTTTTAGTAAATTTTAAGGAATATGTTTAATAAAATAATTAAGACAATTAGGAGATAAGAAAAAACCATAAACGGCCGGCCGGGTGACTTGGCATTCAGCCAAGTCCACCCCTTGTTTTCTCAGAGAGACTCGTTAAATACCCTTCCCGTTATATCGATATAGGAATATTCATAAAATTCCATAAACTAGTTTCCCTATTCCAGGAACTGCTTTGCATGGTCCCTCCTTGGGTCCGCCTTTTTAGAGCATGCGTGTTTTGTGGCTGTGTCCTTTTTATCGCGTCCAGCTTGGGCCTTGGTCCGTGCTTTCTGCGGGTGGTAGATGCTGATAGTTGGTGTTATCAGTAGCAGAGTCTTCTTTACATGTTCACTGGATGTTATCCCAACCAAACAGACAGTTTAAGCAGCTGCTACATCAACTACTCCCTTTATAGCTAGTCTTACCAATAGCAGAGATAAACTTATATCCTTATATCCTTACTATGTTATTAATCATATAGCACACATCTTGCGAAAAGCCAATTTTATAATACACACATATAACAGCATTAAGAGGAGGAAACATTGTCTCCTGCCAGTTATTCTTAACACTTTAGTCTCATTTAAGAGAGGATTAGTGCTTTGCAAGTCCCATCTGTGCACAGAAAGAGTTACCATTGTCCCAGGTCTGCAGAGGCCGTGATGGTTCTCCCGGGCAGGGGCCGAAGGTGGTAAATTCAGGCCGTGCCGGGGCTGGGCCAGGATCTCAGGGGTTGTGGCTGCATTCAATTTTCAGCTGCGGGGCCACTCTGCACGGCTGCAGAGCTGCCCCTGCTCTTGGCCGCCAGATCTCTGGAGCTGCTGGGGCCTCTCACTCCGCAAGGGCTCTTGGTGACGGTGGCTGGAGCTGTTCCTAGTAAAGAATTCTCCCAAAGCCGCGCTGGGGGGCTTCCCCCCCTTGCTCTGCCTGGCAGCGCTGGGGGCCCGGCCCGGCCCTGCGAGGCCTCCTGGGGCCGCCATGGGGGCGGCTTTAGCAGCAGGATGTCAGCAGCCGCTGGAGGCCCGATCCGGCCGGGACGGGGCATTCTCTCCTCCCCTGCCCTGCCCGGGAGCCGCCGGGCCCGGCCCTGCCAAGGCTACAGCAGCGGCAGGGCCCGGCCAGGCCGCACCAGGCCCGGGGGCCACGCGGCGGAGCGGGGCCGACCCCGCCGGCACCTGGTGACCTCTGCCCAGGCGGGAAGGAAAGAGAACTTTTCCTGGGATTCTTCTCATTTCAACCTCTGTGGCCACAGAGGCGTATCAGGCTCTTGAATTGGTTCCACAGGTTGTCACTATTCAAAGCTAATCACTGATTGGTGTTGCCAAAGCTTTTCTTCAATCAATGCAAATCAGCACAGGCGTGTACTTTAAGAAAATGAGGCATGGGTGAAACCCAGCAAAAGAATTCCTGGAACATGTAAACTCAAAAGAATGTTTGAATATGTATAATCTTCTTGAATGTTGTAATATATGGTGCGAAATAATTAGTGCTAAAAAAAAAAGAAATTTAAAACTACATAATTTGAGTGACTAAAGTCAGTGACAAATGATTTGCATCAGGAAAGAGGGATTCACCAAGCAGGGATAAGCTGACTCCAAAAATGTTTATTTCAAACGATTTTTTCCATCTGGCAAGGCCCCAGTGATATACATTCAATATGCACCAACGATAAGATAATATTCATCACTCGAAGATGTTTATTCCAGAACAAGAATTCCAGGAAACTTTTCGTCAGACCGGCAGCAAGAAAAGGAAAATGCATGAATATGCTAAAAGAATATGATCAACAAGAGGAGCAAAGAGATCCGCTCTGCTCAGCAAAAAAAGTATAAAACAGGACCCTGCGAAACCAGGAGTGGTGAACCACAGGGATTTGAAATGATAAGAGTTCAAATCTGGTTCACCCAGTGCTGATCGCCTGGCTCGGCACTGCGTAGCTTGTGGCTTTTCCCAAAACTTAGACTTTGAGTATTTAATAAATTCTCTTTATTATTAAATTCACTAATTCATTTATAACAAATATGTTTTTCACCAATACAATAAAAGGTACATAAGAAGAATTGTTATAGATAACTGTGTGCCTCTGGCAGTTGCCAAGCACTCACCCACTGTTTGCTGTCCCTTTTAGCCTTTATTAAACATGTAAAAATTTTACAGGGTGAGCCTTGGTTCTCACACAGTTTAATCAAAAAGAATTTTTGAATTTTGGGTACAATAGGAGGGAAAAGGGTCAAGTTCCTGCCCAGCACTGGGCTGGGGAATGAGGAGTCCCATGGGGTGCAGAGAAGAGGAAGAAGGGACCACTGAGGTGAATCGATGCCCCCCAGTGCTCCCAGTGTCACAGCACGTTCTCGTAGATGTCATGGGGGTCCTGCTGTCCCCCGTGGGGTCCCGGCAGTGCCACGTTGGTCACTTGTGGATCCTGAGGTGGGGCAGGGCCACAGGAAAACCGGGGGGCCCTGAGAGTGACAGCGGCTGAGGGGGCACTGTGGGGCAGTGGAGGATCCCACCCATGGGCAGCCACAAGCGTGTCCCCTCCACTGCTCCTGTGAGTGCCCAACACTCACGGGTAGGTGGGCACAAGTGGGGGTCACGTGTGAGGCTGCACAGGGCACCCAGAGCTCCCCATGCCCCCAGAACCCACAAGGGCTTCCCCACCCCGCTTCCACTACCACAACTGGCTCCTCTTTCCACATCCAAGTGCTCCCAGCACCCTCAGAGCCTTCCCCATTCCCTTCCCACAGTGCTCTCAGTACCCCCAGGAGCTCCCTATCTTCCCTCCCAGTGCCTCTCCATTTCTCCCAGTAGATCCAGCTGTTTCCCATTCTGTCTCCCAGTACCCCTGTACTCCCAGGGGCTCTGCAATCCCCCTCTCGGCCCTCCAAGAACACCCACGGCTTCTCCTCTCTCCTCCCAGTGCCAGGGGAACACAGGACTCATTTCCCTGGTATTTGTACCAAAATGCAGCTTTTTGGTTAAACTGGCAGAAATGGTGTTTCTTTGTTCAGCACTGTCAAGTTTTAGGAATGGGAACACCCACAGGGCCTTTGTGACATCATCGTGTGGGGAACATGGCAGAGGAAGTGTTTGGGAAAGGGGAGAAGAGAATCCAGAGCCTCCTGAAGGCTGCTTTGGCCATCAGAGCAATGAAGGCACAGGGCCCTGCCAGGTTCCTCTGGTGGAGGAAACATGCTGGGGGAAGGGTCCGGGCTTTGTTCCTTGTTAGGGGCTTTCCCTGGAAATCATTCCTTTTGTGACCCTTTGGATTCTGAACCTTGTTGCTGTTGGTTTTGTTCTCTCATTGCTGTTTGCAGGAAATTGTTCTTCTCTCAGCCCTTTGGGACCTTTGCCTTTTCTGTCTCCACTGGCAGGGGGAGGGACAGCAGCCCCTGGTTTTTAGTGTCAGCCCAGAATTGGAGGCTGCAAGAAAAAGGAGGTGGTGACCATGGGGACCCCAAGACCCTGAACATTCCTGGGACTGAGGCAGATCCAACCACCCACAATCTAAATTCTCAAGGGAGCCCTGATTCCCACTGGATGCTGGATTCTCCCTGGACACTCCAAGCACCTCTGAAACCACCCAGAATTTCTGCACAATCACAGTGCAACCAAACCCCCCGATGGCCCCGACCCTCTGAGCTCCCAGAAGCCCAAGCCTGCCAAGGAGGGGCACCCCCTAAAATCCCACAGGACCCCAGAAAGATCCCAGACATCCCTGCATGGCCCTCCAAGAGTTCCCCAAACTCTCTAGAAGCTCCCAATGCCACCCCAATGTTCCTCAAAGCCCACCTAGAGATGCCTCTAGAACCCAACCAAGACCCTCCAAATTCCTCCCAAATCACGACCCCCAGCTGAGGTCACTGTGGGCTCAGTTTCCCCCAGCTCAGGGGCCCTGGGTGCTTCCCTGTCTCTGCCCCCACTCTGGGGGCTTCCCCTCACTCTGGGCCCCCCATCATCTACCCATTGTCACTGACCCCGGTGGTGCCAGCAGTGACAGCCCCTGATGACAGCCAGGAGCAGGACCAGGAACAGGAGGGTCCTGCCAACATTCACAGCCACTGCTGAAGACAGAGTGGGACACACTGAGGTCACCCTGAACCCCAGGGGTCCTGAACAACCCAGTGACCCGTTGTGACCCTACCTGTAACCCAGGGTGAGCTAGGGGTCACCTCCAGGGCCAGCTCAGGGCTGAGTGCCCGGAACACGCGGTGCCCATCCTGTCCCAGCTGGTTGGTGGCCACGCACTGGTAGGTGCCTGTATGTCCCACATCAACGTCCCCAAGCTCCAGGACAGAACCCTGGGCCAGCTCCTTGCCATCATGCAGCCAGGTGAAGGTGACAGGGGCTGAGCCCACCTGCACTGAGCAGTGCAGGGTCACGGGGTCACCTGCTCGCACCTGGTGTGACAGAGGACCAGGGGTGATGGTGGCATTGGCCACAGGCACTGCAGGGACACAGATGGGGTTGGCACCTGGTGAGGTGGGATGGGATGCTGTGGTTGGGATCACCTCCAGCCCGAGGGTTCTGCTCACCCAGGATGGTGACATTTACTGGGACACTCTCGACCACATTGTCCCCATCACTGACCCGGCAGTGATAGTGGCCGGTGTCATTGTCCCCAGTGTGCTGCAGCTCCAGGCGGGGTCCAGTGCCCAGTGGAGCTGCTGAGCCCCCCTGGTGCCAGGAGAAGTGCAGGGGACCTGTCCCCATGGCCACTGCACAGCTCAGCACCAGGAGCTCCCCAAGTGCCACCTGTCCCCCAGGGGGCTGTGCCCACAGGGACACTCCTGAGACTGGGACCCCTGCAGGTGGGGGAGACACTAGGAGACAGTGAAGGGACCCGAGGGGGGTTGGAGTGGGGCAAAGAGACCCCAGTGAAGAACAAGGGGTGCAGAGCTGGTACGGGACTGGAAAGGAACCACAAGGAATGATGAGGGGTCCAGGGCGGTGCCACGTGAGGAGGGGGATGGTTCCCAGGAAGGGTGTGGGGAGCCAGGGAGGGGATGGTGGGACCTGGAGACTGTGGGGGGAGATCAAAGAAGGGGTGGGGCACCCAGGGACAGATGAAAGGACCCAGTGACAGATAGGAGGACACAGAGGGAGAGCCATGCAATGATGGGGGGACGTGGAAAAAGTTTTCAGGAAACATTGGGGTACTCAGATAGGGATGGGAGATCTCGTGAGGGACCAGGGAAAAGAAAGGAGACTTGTGACAAGGATGGGGAGTCTTGGCAGTAATGGGGGTGTGGGGGCTCCTCGTGCCCATCCCCGCACTCACTGTGCACCGTGATGCCAAGCCGGGCGCTGCTCTTCCGCACGGCCCCCCCCTCGGAGCGCACCTGGCAGCTGTAATTCCCTGAGTGGGAGACCCCCACGGCGGGCACCAGGAGCTGCGGGGACCTCTGCGGGCCCCCCACCAACTGCCCGTCCCGGTAGAAGAGGTGCAGGAGGGTGGGTGGGGGCTGCAGGGGGCTGGGGGTGCTGAGGCAGCTGAGATTGAGGGGGGACCCCTCAGTGAGCTCGGGGGGACCCTCCAGCACCGGCATCGGGTACAGCTCTGGGAAGGAGAGAGAGGGGGATTTGTTACCCCGAGTCCTTGGGAAGGGGCTGTGGGGGTGTTGGGGTGGCAGCTGTGGGGGGCTCACCATGCACTGTTACTGTTATAGGAGCTGACTCCTTCCACCCCCAGGATATCTCAGAGTCCACCCAGCCCCTGCAGTGGTAGCGGCCACTGTGGTGCAGCTGCAGGGGGGAAAGGGACAGCTCTTTCCCTTCCCTAAACAGCTGCAGTTCCTTCTCCTCGCAATAGAAGGAC